>NC_079194.1:136330317-136967335 GCF_029499605.1 Hyla sarda | reverse complement strand
ACCATTTGTGTTCACAAAGTACATAAATGGAGTCAATTTAAACCAAGGTCCTGAAAATGTTAAATTGTGAATCACAAAAATATCCTGTAAACCACGACGGGGGTGGGGTGTAGTCTGAAGGGAACAGGAAATGGCGGGTAAGTTGTCACCACTTCGAAATAGCTCTGGAGGCCAATAGACTTTGCAGTGGTGGATGTAGAGGATTACGATTTCTTGGCAGAGCAGTAAGGCTGCCTGGATTAAGTGCTGTGGTCAGGATTTACCTTAAAGGGGTTATCCAGGAAAAAACTTTTATGTATATATATATATATACATAAATCAACTGGCTCCAGAAAGTTAAACAGATTTGTAAATTACTTCTATTAAAAAATCTTAATCCTTTCAGTACCTATGAGCTTCTGATGTTAAGGTTGTTCTTTTCTGTCTAAGTGCTCTCTGATGACACGTGTCTCGGGAACTGCCCAGTTTAGAAGCAAATCCCCATAGCAAACCTCTTCTAAACTGGGCGGTTCCCGAGACACGTGTCATCAGAGAGCACTTAGACAGAAAAGAACAACCTTAACTTCAGAAGCTCACAAGTACTGAAAGGATTAAGATTTTTTAATAGATGTAATTTACAAATCTGTTTAACTTTTTGGAGCCAGTTGATACATAAAAAAAGTTTTTTCCCTAGAATACCCCTTTAACCCCTTAAAGGGGTACTCTGCTGCTCAGCATTAGGAACAAACTGTCACGAGCTTCCGGTGCGTTTTGAACAAACTGTTCCAAACACTGGAGCCCAGTGTTCTGAACAGTATGTTCAAAACGCTGGGAAGCGGAGTACCCCTTTAAGGACCAGGCCCATTTTGGCCTTAAAGGGGTACTCCGGTGGAAAACTTTTTTTTTTTTAAATGAACTGATGCCAGAAAGTTAAACAGATTTGTAAATTACTTCTGTTAAAAAAAATCTTTATCCTTCCAGTACCTTTTAGCAGCTGTGTCCTACAGAGGAAATTCTTTTCTTTTTTAATTTCTTTTTTGTCTTGTCCACAGTGCTCTCTGCTGACACCTCTGTCTCTGTCAGGAACTGTCCAGAGCAGCATAGGTTTGCTATGGGGATTTTCTCCTGCTTTGGACAGTTCCTGATACGGGCATCAGGTGTCAGCAGAGAGCACTGTGGACAAGACAAAAAGGAAATTTAAAAAGAAAAAAATTTCCTCTGAAGCATACAGCTGCTAAAAGTACTGGAAGGTTAAAGATTTTTTAATACAAGTAATTTACAAATCTGTTTAACTGTTTAATATTTTCCACCAGAGTACCCCTTTAACTCCTTTTTTTTCACATCTGACCACTGTCACTTTAAGCATTAACCCCTTAAGGACAAGGCCATTTTACACCTTAGGACCAGAGCGTTTTTTGCACATCTGACCACTGTCACTTTAAACATTAATAACTCTGGAATGCTTTTAGTTATCAATCTGATTCCGAGATTGTTTTTTCGTGACATATTCTACTTTAACATAGTGGTAAAATTTTGTGGTAACTTGCATCCTTTCTTGGTGAAAAATCCCAAAATTTGATAAAATTAGAAAATTTTGCATTTTTCTAACTTTGAAGCTCTCTGCTTGTAAGGAAAATGGATATTCAAAATATTTTTTTATTTTATTCACATTTCCAATATGTCTACTTTATGTTTGCATCATAAAATTGACGTGTTTTTACTTTTGGAAGACACCAGAGGGCTTCAAAGTTCAGCAGCACTTTTCCAATTTTTCACAAAATTTTGAACCTCGCTTTTTTTCAGAGACCAGTTCAGGTTTTAAGTGGATTTAAAGGGTCTTCCCATTAGAAATACCCCACAAATGACCCCATTATAAAAACTACACCCCCAAAAGTATTCAAAATTTTAATCAGTAAGTGTTTTAACCCTTTAGGTGTTTCACAGGAATAGCAGCAAAGTGAAGGAGAAAATTCACAATCTTTATTTTTTACACTTGCATGTTCTTGTAGACCCAATTTTTGATTTTTTACAAGGGGTAAAAGGAGAAAATGTATACTTGTATTTGTAGCCCAATTTCTCTCGAGACAGCAAATACCTCATATGTCTATGTAAAGTGTTCGGCGGGCGCAGTAGAGGGCTCAGAAGCGAAGGAGCGACAAGGGGATTTTGGAGAGTACGTTTTTCAGAAATGGTTTTTGGGGGGCATGTTGCATTTAGGAAGCCCCTATGGTGCCAGAACAGCAAAAATAACCCACATGGCATACCATTTTGGAAACTAGACCCCTTGGGGAACGTAACAAGGAATAAAGTGAGTCTTAATACCCCACAGGTGTTTCACGACTTTTGCATATGTAAAAAAAAATTTCACTAAAATGTGTGTTTCCCCCCAAATTTCGCATTTTTGCAAGGGTTAATAGCAGAAAATACCTCCCAAAATTTGTAACCCCATCTCTTCTGAGTATGGAGGCACCCCATAAGTTGGCATGAAGTGCATTACGGGCGAACTACAATGCTCCGAAGAGAAGGAGTGATATTTGACTTTTTGAGAGCAAATTTTGCTCGGGGGGCATGTCGCATTTTGGAAGCCCCTATGGTGCCAGAACAGCAAAAAAAAAACACATGGCATACCATTTTGGAAACTAGACCCCTTGAGGAGCGTAACAAGGAATAAAGTGAGCCTTAATACCCCACACGGGTTTCACGACTTTTGCATATGTAAAAAAATATATATATTTTTTTCACTAAGATGTGCGTTTCCCCCCAAATTTCACATTTTTGCAAGGGTTAATAGCAGAAAATACCCCCCAAAATTTGTAACCCCATCTCTTCTGAGTATGGAGGTACCCCATAAGTGGACCTGAAGTGCACTACGGGCGAACTACAATGCTCAGAAGAGGAGGAGCACCATTGAGCTTTTGGAAAGAGAATTCGTTTGGAATGGTAGTCAGGGGCCATGTGCATTTACAAAGCCCCCCGTGGTGCCAGAACAGTGGACCCCCCCCACATGTGACCCCATTTTGGAAACTACACCCCTCACAGAATTTAATAAGTGGTGCAGTGAGCATTTACACCCCACTGGCGTTTGACAGATCTTTGGGACAGTGGGCTGTGCAAATGGAAAATTAAATTTTTTATTTTCACGGATCACTGTTCCAAAAATCTGTCAGACACCTGTGGGGCGTAAATGCTCACTGCGCCCCTTATTACATTACATGAGGGGTGTAGTTTCCAAAATGGGGTCACATATGGGGGGGGTCCATTGTTCTGGTACCATGGGGGCTTTGTAAACACAAGTGGCCTTCAATTCCGGACAAATTTTATCTTCAAAATCCCAATGGCGCTCCCTCTCTTCTGAGCATTGTAGTGCACCCATAGAGCACTTTACATCCACATATGGGGTATGCTCTTACTCAGAAGAAATTGGGTTACAAATTTTGGGGGGCTTTTTTTTATTTTCCCTTGTGAAAATGAAAAATTTAGGGTGACACCAGCATTTTAGTGAAAAAAAATTTTTTTTTTCATTTTCCCATCCAACTTTAATGAAAATTTGTCAAACACCTGTGGGGTGTTCAGGCTCACTATACCCCTTGTTACGTTCCGTGAGGGGTGTCGTTTCCAAAATGGGGTCACATGTCTGTATTTATTGTTTTGCGCTTATGTCAGAACCGCTGTAAAATCAGCCACCCCTGTGCAAACCACCAATTTAGGCCTCAAATGTACATGGTGCGCTCTCACTCCTGAGCCTTGTTGTGCGTCCGCAGAGCATTTTACGCCCACATATGGGGTATCTCCGTACTCAGGAGAAATTGCGTTACAAATTTTGGGGGTCTTTTTTTCCTTTTACCTCCCGTGAAAATAAAAAGTAAAGGACAACGCCAGCATGTTAATGTAAAAAAACATAAGGGGTAAAAGGAAAAAAAGCCCCCAAAATTAGTAACGCAATTTCTCCCGAGTACGGAAATACTCCATATGTGGCACTAAACTGTTTCCTTGAAATACGACAGTGCTCCGAAGTGAGAGAGCGCCATGCGCATTTGAGGACTAAATTAGGGATTGCACAGGGGTGGACATAGGGGTATTCTACGCCAGTGATTCCCAAACAGGGTGCCTCCAGCTGTTGCTCAACTCCCAGCATGCCTGGACAGTCAGTGGCTGTCCGGAAATGCTGGGAGTTGTTGTTTTGCAACAGCTGGAGGCTCTGTTTTGGAAACACTGCCGTACAATACGTTTTTTATTTTTTATTAGGGGGACAGTGTAAGGGGGTGTATATGTTGTGTTTTACTCTTTATTATGTGTAAGTGTAGTGTTTTTAGGGTACGTTCACACTGGCGGGTTTACAGTGAATTTACCGCTAGGAGTTTGCGCTGCGGTGAAAAATTTGCCACAGCCCAAACTTGAAGCAGAAAACTTACTGTAAACCCGCCAGTGTGAATGTACCCTGTACGTTCACATGGGGGGGGGCAAACCTCCAGCTGTTTCAAAACTACAACTCCCAGCATGTACTGACAGACCGTGCATGCTGGGAGTTGTACTTTTGCAACAGCTGGAGGCACACTGGTTAGAAAACCTTCAGTTAGGTTCTGTTACCTAACTCAGTATTTTCCAACCAGTGTGCCTCCAGCTGTTGCAAAACTTCAACTCCCAGCATGTACTGATCGCCGAAAGGCATGCTGGGAGATGTAGTTATGCAACAGCTGGAGGGATCGCAACTACAACTCCCAGCATGCCCAGAGAGCTGTTTAGGCTTGCTGGGAGTTGCAGTTTTGCAACATCTGTAGAGCTATAGTTTAGAGACCACTGCATAGTGGTCTCCAAACTGTGGACCTCCAGATGTTGCAAAATTACAACTCCCAGCATGCCCAGACAGCAAACTGCTGTCTGGGCATGCTGGGAGTTGTAGTTTTGCAAGATCTGGAGGTGCACAGTATAGAGATCACTTTGCAGTGGTCTCAAACTGTACACCTCCAGCTGTTGCAAAACTGAAACTCCCAGCAAGCCTAAACAGCTCTCTGGGCATGCTGGGAGTTGTAGTTTTGCAACATCTGGAGGGTAACAGTTTAGAGACCACTATAGTGGTCTCAGACTGTAGCCCTCTAGATGTTGCTAAGTAACTCACCGGCTTCCGTTGGATCCAGGGAGCTGCGTCGCGGTCCTCTTCTTCCGCCGATCGTCGCCCGCTGCCGCCGCTGATCGTCGCCGCTGCCATCGCCGATGGGTAAGTGGATCTTCGGCGCCGGTCCCTGTCGGTTTCCCCGTCCTGCCCCGCCTATTGTGGGAGGGCAGGACGGGGAAACCGAAAGTAAACCCCTCCGCCCCCGATCTGCTATTGGTGGTCGCGTCTAGACCACCAATAGCAGAGATAGGAGGGGTGGCAGTCACCCCGGCGCGATCCCCGCCCGGCGCGCGGCGGGGACCGAAATTCCCACGGGCGTACAGGTACGCTCTTGGTCCTTAAGTACCAGGGAGCAAAGGCGTACCTGCACGCCCTTGGTCCTTAAGGGGTTAATAACTCTAGAAAGCTTTTACTTCTGAATTTGATTCCGAGATAGTTTTTTCGAGACATATTCTACTTTAACATAGTGGTAATTTTTCGTCGATACTTGCATCATTTCTTGGTGAAAAATGCAAAAATGTTATTAAAAAAAATGAAAATTTTGCCTTTTTCTAACTTTGAAGCTCCCTGCTGGTAAAGAAAATAGACATTCCAAATAAATTATATATTGATTCACATATACAATATGTCTACTTTATGTTTGCATCATAAAGTTGACATGTTTTTACTTTTGGAAGACATCAGAGGGCTTCAAAGTTCAGCAGCAATTTTCAAATTTTTAGTGAAATTTTCCAAATCAGAATTTTTCAGGTACCAGTTCAGTTTTGAAGTGGATTTGAAGGGTCTTCATATTAGAAATACCCCATAAATGACCCCATTATAAAAACTGCACCCCTCAAAGTATCCAAAATGACATTCAGAAAGTGTGCTAACCCCAGAAATAGCAGCAAAGTGAAGGAGAAAATTCAAACTAAATTTTTTACACTCGCATGTTCTTGTAAACCCAGTTTTTGAATTTTTACAAGGGGTAATAGGAGAAGAAGCCCCTCAAAATTTGTAACCCAATTTCTCTCGAGTAAGGAAATACCTCATATGTGGATGTAAAGTGCTCTGTGGGTGCACTAGAGGGCTCAGAGGGGAAGGAGCGACAATGGGATTTTGGAGAGCATGTCGCATTTAGGAAGACCCTATGGTGCAATAACAGAAAAAAAAACACATGGCATACTATTTTGTAAACTACACCCCTCAAGGCACTTAACAAGGGGTACAGTGAGCCTTAACACCCCACAGGTGTTTGACGACTTTTCGTTAAATTCGGATGTGTAAATGAAAAAGTTTTTTTTTCACTAAAGTGCAGTTATTTTCCCAAATTTACCACTTTTACAAAGGGTAACGGGAGAAAATGCCCCCCAAAATTTGTAACCCCATTTCTTCGGAGTATGGAAACACCCCATGTTTGAATGTAAAATGCTCTGCGAGCGAATTACAATGCTCAGAAGAGTCACATTTGGCTTTTGGAAAGCAAATTTTGCTGAAAAGGTTTTTGGGGGGCATGTCGCATTTAGGAAGCCCCTATGGTGCCAGAACAGCAAAAAAAAAAAAAAAAACACTTGTCATACTATTTTGGAATCTTCACCCCTCAAGGAACGTAACAAGGGGTACAGTAAGCCTTAACACCCCACACACACAGGTGTTTGATGACTTTAAGTTAAAGTCGGATGTGTAAATGAAAAAAAAATGTTCACTAAAATGCATTTTTTTCCCCAAATTTTACATTTTTTCAAGGAGTAATAGGAGAAAATGCCCCCCAAAATTTGTAGCCCCATTTCTTCTGTGTATGGAAATACCCCATGTGCGGACGTAAACTGCTCTGCTGGCACACTACAATGCTCAGAACAGGAGGGACGCCATTGAGCTTTTGGAGAGAGAATTTGTTTGGAATGGAAGTTGGGGCCATGTGCGTTTACCAAGCCCCCATGGTGCCTGAACAGTAGATCCCCCCACATGTGACCCCATTTTACAAACTACACCCCCACACGTGACCCCATTTTGGAAACTACACCCCTCGCGTAATGTAATAAGGGGTGCAGTGAGCATTTACACCCATTGACATTTGACAGATGTTTGGAACAGTGGGCTGTGCAAATGAAAAATTACATTTTTCCTTTTCACGGACCCCTGTTCCAAAAATCTGTCAGACACCTGTGGGGCAGAAATGCTCACTGCACCCCTTATTACATTACTTGAGGGGTGTAGTTTCCAAAATGGGGTCAAGTGTGGGGGGGGGGGGGGTCCATTGTTCTGGCACTATGGGGCTTTGAAACACAAGTGGCCTTCAATTCTGGACACATTTTCTCTCCAAAAGCTCCTTCTCTTCTGAGCATTGTAGTTCGCTCACAAAGCACTTTACATCCACGTATGGGGTATGTTCTAACCCCTATTTTCCCTTGTGAAAATGAAAAATTTAGGGTAGCACCAGCATTTTTCATTTTCCCATCCAACTTAAAGAAAATTTGTCAAACACCTATGCGGTGTTAAGGCTCCCTAAAGCCCTTGTTACGTTACGTGAGGACTGTAGTTTACAAAATGGGTTCCCACGTGGGTATTTATTTTTTTGCGTTTATGTCAGAACCACTGTAAAATCTGCCACCCCAGTGCAAATCTATTTCCTTGAAATACGACAGGGCTCCGAAGTGAGAGTGCACCATGTGCATTTGAGGACTAAATTAGGGATTGCATAGGGGTGAACATAGGGGTTTTCTACACCAGTGATTCCCAAACAGGGTGCCTTCAGTTGTTGCTAAACTCCCAGTATGCTTGGACAGTCAACGGCTGTCCGGAAATGCTGGGAGTTTTTGTGTTGCAACAGCTGTAGGCTACATTTGGAAACTCTGCTGTACGATACATTTTTCATTTTTATTGGGGGGGACAGTGTAAGGGGGTGTATATCTAGTGTTTTACCCTTTATTATGTGTTAGTGTAGTGTAGTGTTCTTAGGGTACATTCACACTGGCAGGGGTTTACGGTGAGTTTCCCGCTAGGAGTTTGTGCTGCGGCGGAAAATTTGCCGCAGCTCAAACTTGAAGCAGGAAACTCACTGTAAACCCGCCCGTGTGAATTTACCCTGTACATTCTCATGGGGGGGGGGGGGGGGGGGGACCTCCAGCTGTTGCAAAACTACAACTCCCAGCATGCACTGACAGACCGTGCATGCTGGGAGCTGTACTTTTGCAACAGCTGGAGGCACACTGGTTGGAAAACCTTCAGTTAGGTTCTGTTACCTAACTCAGCATTTTCCAACCAGTGTGCCTCCGGCTGTAGCAAAACTACAACTCCCAGCATGTACTGATCGCCAAAGGGCATGCTGGGAGATGTAGTTTTGCAACAACTGGAGGCATGCAACTACAACTCCCAGCATGGCGAGACAGCTGTTTGCTGTTTGAGGCCCACGGTTTAGAAACCACTGCACAGTGATCTGTGTGGGCATGCTGGGAGTTGTAGTTTTGCAAGATCTAGAGGGCCACAGTTTAGAGACCACTGCACAATGATCTCCAAAGTGTAGCCCTCCAAATATTGCAAAACTACAAATTCCAGCATGTCCAAACAGCTGTCTGGGCATGCTGGGAGTTGTAGTTTAGCAACATCTGGAGGGCTACAGTTTAGAGACCACTGTATGATACCCATTTAATATGCTTTTCTATAATTGTACAGCTTTAAAAAAAAAAAAAAAACGACTTTAACAAAATTAGCATGTTTGAAATTGCCCTTTGTTGACCACCTATGACTTTCTCATTTTTCCATATACGGGGCGGTATGAGGGCTCCTTTTTTGCACTGTGATCTGTAGTTTTTATTGGTAACAGGTTTGCTTATATTTTACTTTTTATAAATTTTTTATTAATTTTGAACTTTTTCTATTTTATATTTTTTACGTTTACACCGTTCACCGTACGGGATGATTAACAATATATTTTAATATTTCAGACTTTTACGCAGGCGACAATACCAAATGTTTATTAATTTTTTTTACACTTTTTTTGGGGTAAAATGGGTAAAACGGATGATTTTAATTTTTTTACTCTATTTTTTTTTACACTTTAATAGTGTAATAGTAATAGTGTTTAATAGGGGACTATTTATAGTAATCATTTGATTGCTAATACTGTTCAGTGTTATGCATGGGGCATAGCACTGATCAGTGTTATTGGCTATCTTCTGCTCTGGTCTGCTCGATCTCAGACCAGAGCAGAAGACCCCAGGAGACGGACTGAGGCAGGTGAGGGGACCTCTGTCCGCCATTATTTGATCATCCAAATAAAGTACTGTACTGCCGCAGATGCTGTCATCTGTATTGATCACAGCATCTGAGGGGTTAATGGCGGACATCTGCGCGATCGCGTTCAGGGCGGAGCATGGCGGAGCGTTAAGTACCACCGCACCATGACGTACATTTACGTTCATTGTCGTTAAGGGGTTAATGTGGCTATTTGCCTTTAAAGGGGTACTCCACTGGCCAGCGTGAAACTAAATGTTCGGAATGCTGTTTTCGCGCTGCGGAGGTCCACGCTGGCCAGTGTAGTACCCCTTTAAAAGGACAGGGGAATGAAAACAAATAATTTTTCAAGCCGCAGAAAGTAGATAGAACAATTAAAGAAACAGTCCATGAAGTACATATACATATTCTGACCCTGTTCGTCTATGGTTGGAGCAACACAGTGATTTCTGGTCACAGTGGCTATACAGTGGTATATGTGGGGTGTACATTTTGGGTAACAGTCCCACTATAAACATGGGGGGAGATTTATCAAAACCTGTCCAGAGGAAAAGTTGCTGAATTGCCCATAATAACCAACCAGATCACTTCTTTCATTTTTGAAAAGGCCTCTAAAAAATTAAAGAAGCGATCTGATTGGTTGCTATGGGCAACTCGGCAACTTTTCTTCTGCACAAGTTTTGATAAATCTCCCCCATGGTGCGCACACAGTCTTAGAAAGCTGTTGGGCGAACACTGATATAGCTGATAGCTATGTCACTCAGTTACATAACTTATCTCCTGGGGAACAAATGGATTGGGCAGTTTAAATTCAAACACAACCCGCTCAGAACTTAAAATAAGAACAAGGGGGGAGATTTATCAAAACCTGTGTAGAGGAAAAGTGGTGCAGTTGTCCATAGCAACCAACCAACCAAAAGGCATCTGAAAACTGAAAGAAGCAATCTGATTGGTCTCTATGAACAACTACACTACTTTTCTTAAGTTTTGATAAATCCCCCCCATTGTTCTTTTACACCACATTTTCGTGTTTCCGTCGCAAGAGAAAAGAGACCTTTAAGATCTCTATGGGGAATTATCTTAGACAGGCGTATCACTCACTGGTCTTAAAGGGGTATTCCAGGCAAAACCTTTTTTTATATATATCAACTGGCTCTGGAAAGTTAAAAAGATTTGTAAATTACTTATATTAAAAAATCTTAATAATTTCAATAGTTATTAGCTTCTGAAATTTTCTGTCTAACTGCTCAATGATGATGTCATGTCCCGGGAGCTGTGCATGATGGGAGAATATCCCCATAGGAAATGCACAGCTCCCGGGATGTGACATCATCATTGAGCAGTTAGACAGAAAACAACAACTCAACTTCAGAAGCTAATAACTATTGGAAGGATTAAGATTTTTTTATAGAAGTAATTTACAAATCTGTTTAACTTTCCGGAGCCAGTTGATATATAAAAAAAGTTTTGGCCTGGAATACTCCTTTAAACTGGATAGATAGACCTTAGAGTATAGATAGACCTTAGAAGAATAGATAGACCTTAGAGTATAGGCTTAATCCGTCAGCAGTGGCAGATTTGGCCGACTTTAGAATAAGGCTATCTTCACATGATAAAATTTCTGTGCGGAATTTTGCATTGGAATTCCGCACAGAGATTCTGCAGCAGCAAAGTCCTATTGATTTCAATTGGATTTTGCTGGGCTGTTCACATAGCAGAATTTCCGCACCGGAAACATCTGGCTCTGGAAATTCAAATTTCAGTGTCTGCAGAAAGAATAGACATGGACAAAATGTTCTTTCTGCAGACTATGCACAGAAATGCACATTTCCCAGCAGTCCTAGCGCTGGCATGTTCTGCTGTCAGGAGAATGTCCGCACAGAGATTTTCTGTGCGGACATTCCCCCGTCTGAACATAGCCTAAGGCGTATGGGCACCTCATGCTGCTGTTTTGCCAGCAGATTTATTAAAAGGCACTGGCCCCTTAAATCTGTCACTGTGCAGTGGCTGGCGACAAACAGTGAAATTTACATCAGCTCCAGATTTCAGCTATGATTTCATCAATCAATTGGCATAAATCAGGGTACCCATGACCACGCCCCTTTAGAAATGCTTTTTAAAGTGGTAAGAGAAACTTAGATTTCCTAAAAAAAAATCACAATTTAGCATCCATCATGTCACGAACCGAGACGTGCAGGTGGAAGGGTTATCTCTAAAATCACTATTTGTCTGCACTGAACCGAAAATAATGATAAATAATCGCTCTTACACCACCCAATTTAACGATATCGCTGCCACCACCTGCCTGTTTTCAGCCGACAGGAAGCTAACAATCCAATCTGGATATGCTACAATTCCCAAATATAATCTACTATCCCCAGTAGTATATAAAAACAGGAAAAAGATTAATCCAAATCTATAATGTAGCCAAACAGGTAGTAAATCTAAGACTATAACTTCAATCTCTTCAAGGACAATGTACGTCCGTTTTACCAGGCATAAGAAGGTACTTAAAGGGAACCAATCATCAAATTTTACCCTATATAATGCTTGGCAAAGCGTTATATAGGATAAAATTGTTGTCCTCACCATCCCCGGGGGACACAAGGGTCATGTGAGGACTCATTTTAAAGGTATTATGATGGAGAATCCAACCATACAAGATAGGGGCTGCATACATACTACCCTGACCCCCATATTCCATATTGAAAAATATAGGATTTTCCAATTGAGTCAACTTTATACATCTCTTTCATCTTATTGACACCCAGGTTGGTGCTTTGCTAGCTAGAATGGTGTTACCTTTTTTTTGTCATAGAGCAGCTGTGTTAATGAACCCCCTGCTAGGATTGGTCACACCTATACCCAGACTGGATAGACATGTGGGCTCCAAGGTGCCCTGATCAAAAGAGAATTAATTGCTCCCCACTGGCCACTGGGTGCTATCGCTCAGATTATCGTCTTCCTGACAGTTAGACCAAACAGAAGGGGTTATTTGAAATGTTAATGTCACGATGCCGGCTGGCAGGTAGTGGATCCTCTGTGCCAGAGAGGGATGGCGAGGACCGCGCTAGTGGACCGGTTCTAAGCCACTACAGGTTTTCACCAGAGCCCGCCGCAAAGCGGGATGGTCTTGCTGCGGCGGTAGTGACCAGGTCGTATCCACTAGCAACGGCTCCCCTCTACTGACTGCTGAAGATAGGCGAGGTACAAGGGAGTAGGCAGAAGCAAAGTCGGACGTAGCAGAAGGTCGGGGGCAGGCGGCAAGGTTCGTAGTCAGGGGAGATAGCAGAAGTTCTGGTACACAGGTTTTAAACACACAAAACGCTTTCACTAGGCACAAGGGCAACAAGATCCGGCAAGGGAGTGCAAGGGAGGAGACCAGATATAGCCAGGGAGCAGGTGGGAGCCAATTAAGCTAATTGGGCCAGGCACCAATCATTGGTGCACTGGCCCTTTAAGTCTCAGGGAGCTGGCGCGCGCGCGCCCTAGAGATCGGAGCCGCGCGCGCCAGCACATGACAGCAGGGGACGGGAACGGGTAAGTGACCTGGGATGCGATTCGCGAGCGGGCGCGTCCCGCTGTGCGAATCGCATCCCCAACGGCCATGACAGAGCAGCGCTCCCGGTCAGGGGGACTGACCGGGGAGCTGCAGGGAGAAAGACGCCGTGAGCGCTCCGGGGAGGAGCGGGGGCCCGGAGCGCTAGGCGTAACAGTACCCCCCCCCCTTAGGTCTCCCCTTCTCTTTGTCCGGTAACTGCCTCCCCTGGGATGAGGACACCGGGAAAGGATGGAGGGATTCCTCAACGGCAGGCAGAACAGCAGGAGTAGGAATGGGGAGAGAGGGCAGAGGGCGAGACCTGGCACGGGGCAGTGTGACACCAGGACGAGGGCCATGAGGGGACACAGAGGCTTGCCTGATGGGACTGGGAGGGGGGGAGAGGCATTTCCTGTGGCAGGCAGAGTCCTTAATGACCTTAGGGGGACCGGATACAGGAGGAACCACAGGGTCACGGCAGGGAGTACTGGGAACCGGTTGAAGGCAGTCCTTGGAACAAGAGGGACCCCAACTCTTGATCTCCCCAGTGGACCAATCCAGGGTTGGGGAATGGTGTTGAAGCCAGGGTAGTCCAAGGAGAATTTCGGAAGTGCAATTAGGAAGGACAAAAAATACAATTTCCTCGTGATGAGGTCCGATGCACATTAGGAGGGGCTCCGTGCGGTAACGCACGGTGCAATCCAACCTGGCTCCGTTGACCGCGGAAATGTGGAGTGGCTTGACAAGACGGGTCACCGGAATGCGGAATTTATTCACTAAGGACTCCCGAATAAAATTCCCAGAAGCTCCAGAGTCCAGGCAGGCCACGGCTGAGAGGGGAGAGCTGGCTGAAGTAGAAATCCGAACAGGCACCGTGAGACGTGGAGAAGCCGACTTAGCATCAAGAGACGCCACACCCACGAGAGCTGGGTGCGAGCGTGCGTTTCCCAGACGTGGAGGACGGATTGGGCAATCCACCAAAAAATGTTCAGTACTGGCACAGTACAGACAAAGATTCTCTTCCTTACGGCGATTCCTCTCTTCCAGGGTCAGGCGAGACCGATCCACTTGCATGGCCTCCTCGGCGGGAGGCCTAGGCGCAGATTGCAGTGGAGACTGTGGGAGAGGTGCCCAGAGATCTAAGTCTTTTTCCTGGCGGAGCTCTTGATGCCTCTCAGAAAAACGCATGTCAATGCGAGTGGCTAGATGAATGAGTTCATGCAGGTTAGCAGGAGTCTCTCGTGCGGCCAGAACATCTTTAATGTTGCTGGATAGGCCTTTTTTAAAGGTCGCGCAGAGAGCCTCATTATTCCAGGATAGTTCAGAAGCAAGAGTACGGAATTGTATGGCGTACTCGCCAACGGAGGAATTACCCTGGACCAGGTTCAGCAGGGCAGTCTCAGCAGAAGAGGCTCGGGCAGGTTCCTCAAAGACACTTCGAATTTCCGAGAAGAAGGAGTGTACAGAGGCAGTGACGGGGTCATTGCGGTCCCAGAGCGGTGTGGCCCATGACAGGGCTTTTCCAGACAGAAGGCTGACTACGAAAGCCACCTTAGACCTTTCAGTAGGAAACTGGTCCGACATCATCTCCAAGTGCAGGGAACATTGCGAAAGAAAGCCACGGCAAAACTTAGAGTCCCCATTAAATTTGTCCGGCAAGGACAGGCGGAGGCTAGGAGTGGCCACTCGCTGCGGAAGGGGTGCAGGAGCTGGCGGAGGAGATGGTTGTTGCTGCTGTAGCTGTGACTGTACTTGCTGTAGTTGTGACTGGAGTTGCTGTGTCATGGTGGTCAAGTACGACAGCTGGTGATCTTGTTGGGCGATCTGACGAGCTTGCTGGGCGACCAGCGTAGGGAGGTCAGAGACAACTGGCAGGGGAACCTCAGCGGGATCCATGGCCGGATCTACTGTCACGATGCCGGCTGGCAGGTAGTGGATCCTCTGTGCCAGAGAGGGATGGCGAGGACCGCGCTAGTGGACCGGTTCTAAGCCACTACAGGTTTTCACCAGAGCCCGCCGCAAAGCGGGATGGTCTTGCTGCGGCGGTAGTGACCAGGTCGTATCCACTAGCAACGGCTCCCCTCTACTGACTGCTGAAGATAGGCGAGGTACAAGGGAGTAGGCAGAAGCAAAGTCGGACGTAGCAGAAGGTCGGGGGCAGGCGGCAAGGTTCGTAGTCAGGGGAGATAGCAGAAGTTCTGGTACACAGGTTTTAAACACACAAAACGCTTTCACTAGGCACAAGGGCAACAAGATCCGGCAAGGGAGTGCAAGGGAGGAGACCAGATATAGCCAGGGAGCAGGTGGGAGCCAATTTAGCTAATTGGGCCAGGCACCAATCATTGGTGCACTGGCCCTTTAAGTCTCAGGGAGCTGGCGCGCGCGCGCCCTAGAGAGCGGAGCCGCGCGCGCCAGCACATGACAGCAGGGGACGGGAACGGGTAAGTGACCTGGGATGCGATTCGCGAGCGGGCGCGTCCCGCTGTGCGAATCGCATCCCCAACGGCCATGACAGAGCAGCGCTCCCGGTCAGGGGGACTGACCGGGGAGCTGCAGGGAGAAAGACGCCGTGAGCGCTCCGGGGAGGAGCGGGGGCCCGGAGCGCTAGGCGTAACAGTTAAGTAATGCAGATAGGTGTGTAATGGAATTAAAAGTGTGCATACCGATGAAATTTGGCAGACCATGTACCTCCGGTAATGAATGACAAGCAATCACAATGCAACATGAATACATATTTTGCCATGGTATATGACACATCAATGATAAATTTCCCAGATTTCCATAGACCCAGGGGAATAATGTCATATAATTGTGTCCTACATGCTTCTCTACTTCTGCACTGTGTTTTTGTTTTGTGTATTTTGCTAGTCTTCTGGTTCTGACCCTTTGGCTTGTCTCTGGTTTACTCCTTGTTTGCTGTATTTGTACTGTTTTGCCCGTTTGTTACTTACGCAGACTGTCTCAAACTTCTGACGCCCCTGAACATAGTCCAGCACAGGGACCGTCGTCCAGTTGGGGGCCGCTGTTTAGGGCGGATCGTCCAAGTATGCAGGGACAGAGGTATGGGCGACTTCTAGGTCTGCACTGATCCCTACCCCGGATGTGACAGGTACCCTGGAACTTTTAAGCCCCTACTTTTAAAAGTGATGGAGGTAAAGCAGCATTAAAATATCCATCAACATCAATGTCCACACATACAGACACATAATTGTCTCTATTGAGGGAAAGCAGGATGTAGGAATTGATGCTGTACATGAGACCAATAGATTTCGTCATTGCAGTCAGTTGGGTTATTGGGCCTGTATTCGGCTAATGTAAAACTGGCCTAAGAGTCATGGCTGATAATTCCTGGAGCAGAAATGGTTATCTTACCACATTAGTGTCTTTCTCCCAAGCGGTATCTTGTGATAAGTCGCTGTCACTGTCTGCATCTTCTCCTTTGCTGCAGTCTAATCGAATGAGGGCTCGGCATCGGTAGTGACACGTGAAGCTGCAGTCTACAAGACACAAATGAAATACAGTTATACATTGAGGTGCCAGGCCCCCCATCTCCTAACACATTTCCAGCAGAAGTCCAGGGGTCATTATGCACTTAATTTCAGTAGCCACCAGGTGGTGCTATGTTACATTTATAGGAGGTAAGCAGAGAGGGTCCTACTAAAAGGGAAGTGAGGCAGCGCAGAAGAATGTACAGCCGGATAACTCACTCTGACACATTATGTCTCTGGTGCAGTTGTTACACACATGATAGAAAGAGCAGCTGAATCCTACAAAATCAGTCACAGATCTTTGCTTTGTTGCAAACACATGTTGCACATACGTGGTCATTACAGGATGAAGCGCCCTCTGATGATGATGGGGCCCTAAGTATTAGCCTTAGTGTCTGGATTTTAAACATAACAAAAATATCAATTGCGGTCGCTATATCCCACAGGGGCTTACTCAGCTTTTCTTCCACCCTGCATCATAAAGTAACCTGGCTATACAGCAGTGTGGAGCCTGGTATATAGAAATCCTTTATACACATTTCCAGTCTTCTCTTGTCTTTGGGTTTAAACCCCAGGACAATGACAACTAGTTCTGTTTACAAGTCATTTGGAAGAAAAGAAAAGGTGTTTTTTAGAGAATATACAGTGAAAATCTTCTATGGAAAAATGCTTTTTTTTTTTTCCCTTTCAAAACCTGTACGGAGGAAAAGTTGACCAGTTGCCCATAGCAACCAATCAGATTGCAGATTTTTATTTTAAAAAGGGCCTCTGAAAAATAAAAGAAGCGATCTAATAGGCAACTGGTCAACTTTTCCTCTACATGGGTTTTGATCAATCTCCCCAATACTGTATACGTATATATTGCCAATATTATAGTTTTAGCATTTTTTTTCCAACAAAGGTTTACAAAGAGATCATATAATTTATAATTCACAGTATCAAAATTCCAGTGGGCAAGAAGTTTCCCTACATTATTTCGACTGTGCCATCATTTCGTCTGTGACTGTGCCAAGGGAATGTGTCATCAGTATCACCCACACGAACCTGTTGTATAGGCTTGTAGTGCGAATGACAATGATACTTACTGGTCCCTACTCCGTGCCTCCTTTCTGCCACAATCTCTGTTCTTTGGTACATGCAAATGACCTGCTTAATGCATGGGGGGGGGGCTTCCCAGGCTCCCTGTACACAATGAGGTCCATATGGCCTCCAATACTTCAGTCAGTTAGTGACTAAAGTGGCACACCACTGTGGCTTCTGACCCTAGAAGTCTTGCAAAGTACGACCAGAGCTCTGTGATAGGGTAGCGAAGAAATTGAGCATAGTTTTTTTTTGTTTTGTTTTTTAGCACCTGCCTCAACCATTATAAAAAAAAAAGTTACTCCTTGGAATTACTTTCAAAGCCTACGTGGCTCTTTGCTTGACATCATGGTAAAATTAAAAGAGCTCAGCCAAAACATCAGATAAGAAGTTGCGGGTTTCCACATACAGTGATCCCTCAACTTACAATGGCCTCAACATACAATAGTTTCAACATAAAATGGTCTTTTCTGGACCATCGTAAGTTGAAACCAGACTCAACATACAATGTACAGACAGTCCAGATCTGTGAAAAGTGTCAATGGCTGGAAGAATCGACCAATCAAAATGGGCATTCACTGGTAAAACCCCTGTATTACTGAAGCGTATGCACTGACTGGTGTCTGGTATTACATGTTCTGTACTCTTTACCTGTATCAGGGTTAGCTGCTCCTTTGGACACCAGGTGAGGGCGACTCCATTACTTGTTTGGGACACTGTGTGTACTGTACAGGACCCCGAAGAAGCTCCTGTCCTCTACATAGACCAGTGTTTCCCAAGCAGGGTGGCCCCAGCTGTTGCAAAACTACAACTCCCAGCATGCCCGGACAGCCTTTGGCTGTCCGGGCATTCTGGGAGTTGTAGTTTTGCAACAGCTGGAGGCTCCCTGCTTGGGAAACACTGACAGACAGTGATTTACAGCTCCCAGCAGATCTTTCCTACTTGTATATGTAAGGATTTGCTTTATCTATATTAGTTATCTACTTATTTTTCTTTAATCCTCACTTTTTCCTATTTTTGGATGACATTTTGGTGCCTTTAGAACCAATTACCAGGTTTCCATAGAGTTCTGGTCTCAACATACAATGGTTTCAACATACAATGGTCATCCCAGAATCAATTAATATTGTAACTTGAGGGAGCACTGTATCTGGTCCATCCTTAGGTGCAAGTGTTTGCTTACTTTACTGTACCTTGATCATAACCAGCTTTCAGTATGAAACAAATAACCAAAAGGGTTAATAACACTTTTTTATTATTGGTGCAAAGGAACAGAAAGTAAGTTTTATTCAAATATTTATCTAAAAAAAAAAAACCTGAGTTATGATATAATGTGATATACAATCCACATTCAGGGGGAGATTTATCAAAACTTGTGCAAAAGAAGAGTGGTGCAGTTGCTCATGGCAACCAGTCAGATAGCTTCTTTCATTTTTAAAGAGACCTGTGAAAAATGAAAGAAGCAATCTGATTGGTTGTCATAGGCAACTGCACCACTCTTCCTCTGCACAGTATTTGATAAATCTCCCCCTGAGTGTGTATTATAATTGCTACATGAATCAGATACAGTGGTCCCTCAAGTTACAATATGAATTGGTTCTGGGACAACCATTGTATGTGGAAACCATTGTATGTTGAGACCATAACTCTATGGAAACCTGGTAATTGGTTCTGAAGCCACCAAAATGTCATCCAAAATTAGGAAAATGTGAGGATTAAAGAAAAATAAGTAGATAACTAATACAGATAAAGCAAATCCTTACATATAAAAGAAAGAAAGATCTGCTGGGAGCTGTAAATCATTGTCTATGTCAGTGTTTCGCAACCAGGGTGCCTTCAGCTTTTGCAAAACTATAACTCCCAGCATGCCCGGACAGCCAACAGCTGTCCGGGCATGCTGGGAGTTGTAGTTTTGCAACAGCTGGAGACACCCTGGTTGGGAAACAATGGTTTATGTAGAGGACAGGAGCTTCTTTAGGGTCCTATACAGTACACCCAGTGTCCCAAATGGAGCCGCCCTTACCTGGTGTCCAAAGGAGCAGCTAACCCTGGCACAGGTAAGGAGTAGTACAGAACTTGTAGATCCTCCCCGTACTGTAGGGGGCACTACCAGACACCAGCCAGTGCATGCACTTCAGTAATACAGATGATTTACCAGTAAAATGCCCATTCTGATTGGTCAGTTCCTCCAGTTGTGACACATTTCACAGATCTGGACTGTCTGTAGCATTGTATGTTGAGTCTGGTTTCAAGTTACAATGGTCCAGAAAAAAACATTGTAGGTTGAAACTATTGTATGTTGAGGCCATTGTAAGTTGAGGGATCACTGTACTACTAAAACCATTTATGACAGCTTCACCATAAAATAAGGTAAGTAAACATATGTACTGTAAGCTGTCAGTCGATAACTAGTGTGCAACAAGGTGCATTGGAGAGTCTCATACCAATATACAATATCAGCACACCAATATACAATATTTTAATTGTAGTTATGCTGTATATACTATACACTATAGAAGTGGTCTCCAACCTGCGGAACTCCAGATGTTGTAAAACTACAATTCCCAGCATGCCCGGACAGCCAACGGCTGTCTGGGCATGCTGGGAGTTGTAGTTTTGCAACATCTGGAGGTCCGCAGGTTGAAGACCACTGCACTATAGTATACACTATACATAAGTACTAATAACTATATGAATTTCAGCACTATTTTTCAGCTGCTCAGGTGCTTATGCAAGCACCATAGATGTTCATGCCTCACATGACTTATAGATCAGTTTTAGGTGAAAAGTGGCTACAGTCCACACTCTCTGTGCACACTGTCTAGACTCTACGCTCACTTCTTCGCATTGTGGTGGATTACACAGTAACTAAAGCGCTCTACACACTGTTTGGAATAACTACTAAAAAAACACAGTGGGCATTGTCTAAACCCTACATGTTTCACCACTGAATGTGGCGTTCTCAAGGAGAACAAGAGGCAAAACTGCACTACATGGAGGACAGCTACATGAGCAGCATTCAGATCACGAGAAAATTACATGGCTTTATATGTCTCACGAAGTGGTCTGTCCTGGGCCAGCCGAACTCCTGTGAAATACAGAATGATATCATTACCTGTCAGATGCCTTTGGCAGCTCCCAGACACCTTCCAGCTCTTTCTGCTCTATCTGCTGCTGCTTTTGTCATTTTGTTGTTTTTGCTGTGATTTTCCTAAAATTGTGGCAAAAATAGTCAAATTTTACCACAATTGCACAAATCACAATAAAAACGTGGCATTTTTACCACAATTTTAGAAAGTTGCAGCAACACACACAACCAAAACTTGAAAAATGCTGTACAAATGTAATGTGTTTACACAGCCTGAAGGCTTCAAATATTCAAAAAACACTTCAATTGTGATTATAGGTCAAATCACTTTGAATAAGAAAAGACATCAAAACTGCATGTAGTGTGAACTGACACCGAGTTTAAGCAGTTTAGGCTGCTGGGGTCTAGCCAGGTAATCTCATTAGCGGAAGTGAAGTGATGAGACTCCTCCCCCTCTTTCTGCAATGTATTTAATAGAAAATGTAGGCTGCGGTAGAAAGAAATTTCATTGGAAATGAAAGTCATTATAGCTGAAAACTGATGCATGGCCACATTAGGTAAAAAAGGTAAGCATAAAGGTTACAGACAGTCGTGTCGCTACAGGGGCAATTGTTATTGTCAGGGCTGCCATCAGAAATTTTGGGGCCCCTTATACAGCTCAGGCCTGGGCCCCCTGGAAACCCCTCACAGTACCGCCAATTGCACATATCACGTTGCCCGTCCTATGACGTACAACATGATACCAGTATCAGCATTACAAATCAGGCTGCTTCCCCCCGTGCACTTTTATCCCCTCCCCACTTGATCAACCCCTGTGCTATATAATTTGCTCCCCACCCCTCTGATCCACCCCCCCCCGATACCTTATTCCCAACCTCTGATTTCCCCTGGCACTTTATTTCATCACCTCTGATTCCACCCTGCCACCTTACTGACACTAAGCTGACCAGCAGGCTCAGGTGCAGTGGCTCTGCGTATTAGCGAGCTCCTCTAATGATGACTAGTGATGTCCTCTCACGCAGCAGATTGATGTTAGGGGGGGACGTCACTCGTAAGAGCCGGCAGCCACTGCTGCTCACTTTAAATCAGTGAGCAGCGCCAACGGACGTACAGAATCAGGCAGGGGCGTGGCTGAAAACCACAGGGCCCTGATGCAAAAAATTGCCCTTGGCCTCCACCACAGATGAATCCATACTGTCCCCATAAAAAATATATGGGAGCAGTATAGGGAAGCTAATGCTATATTAGGCAATATAGGGGCTTACTACTACATGATAGAGCTACACCAAAAAAAAACAATGGTCCACGTACTGCGAAAAGGTCATTTTATTAACACCAACAAAATAAAAAACATGTATGAGGTATCAGGAGAAAAACATAAGCACAGAGGCAGAAGAAAGTGGAGCAGTTGTAGATTGCGTTTTTAATTTTTCAGAGGCCTTTTTAACCTCTTAAGGGCGCAGGGCGTACCTGTACCCCCTGTGCCCGGCCCCGGTATTGAACGTGGGTTCACACCGTGACCCCGCATCATACCGGGTCGGTCCTGGCGGCTTATGACAGCCGGGAACCTGGGCTAATAGCGTGTGGCACCAATGGTTGATGAAAGTAAAAGCTTCCCGGCAGCTCAGTCGGTCTGATTGGGACCAGCACTGTGAAATCGCAATGTCCCGGTCAGCTAGAACGTGGGTGGAGGTCCCCTCACCTGCCTCCGTCACGTCCGATCGGCGTTTGATTGCTCCAAGCCTGAAATCCGGGCTTGAGCAATCGACCGCCGATTACACTGATCTTTGCCGTGTCAATGCACGACAATGATCTGTGTATGAGATTGGTATGTGCAGTGAAATAGCCACCAGGGGAGCTATAACAGTGCAAAAAAAAAGTTAATAAAGATCATTTAACCCCTCCCCTAATAAAAGCAAGAATCACCCCCCTTTTCCAATAAAAAAAAACTGTGTAAATAAAAATAAACATATGTGGTATCGCCGCGAGCGGAAATGTCCGAACTATAAAAATATATTATTAATTAAACCGTACGGTCAATGGCGTACGCTCAAAAAAATTGCAAATTCCAAAATAGCGTATTTTTGGTCACTTTTTATATCATGAAAAAATTTATAAAAAGCGATCAAAAAGTCCGATCAATACAAAAATGGTCCCGATAAAAACTTCAGATCACGGCGCAAAAAATTAGCCCTCATACCGGCCCATATGCAGAAAAATAAAAAAGTTATAGGGGTCAGAATATGACAATTATAAACGTATACATTTTCCTGCATGTAGTTATGATTTTTTCCAGAAGTACAACAAAATCAAACCTATATAAGTAGGATATCATTTTAACCATATGGACCAACAGAATAAAGATAAGATGTAATTTTTTCTGAAAAATGCACTGCATAGAAACGGAAGCCCCCAAAAGTTAAAAAATTGTGTTTTTTCTTCAATTTTGTCACACAATGATTTTTTTTTCTGTTTCGTTGTAGATTTTGGGGGTAAAATGACAGATGTCATCACAAAGTAGAATTGGTGGCGCAAAAAATAAGCCATCATATGGATTTTTAGGTTTTCTGGTTATTGTTATTAGTGCCACGCTGTGGTTAAGCTGAATTGCACATCCCAGTGATGGTGGGCGTGGTCTAAGTGAAGAATAGAAGAATACATGTGTGTGGTGAAAGAGCTCACTCTTCTGGATGGCAAATACGGGGTTCAAATACGACGATGAGGATCTGCTGATGTCCGGGCATCAAACTCTGGAGAGGGAAGATGTAGCTGGAATAGGTCCTGGTGGTCTAAACCAAATGAAGAAGAAACGAGACTATAGGGAAGATGTCACTTATAAGTCACTAATTTCATTGTGTATTCTGCCTGACTAAGTCCCATCTCTGCTGTATTCACTTTTAAGTTCTGCAGTTGATTAGTAAAATAGCAGTTCCCATCATATCCTTACCACTTCTTAGATCATTAGATCATCCTGGGAGGTGTAGTTTCCCATGGTAAAAACTTCTTAATGATTTCCCCTTGGCAATAGGTATATTATATTATTATATTCTAAATCAATTTCCAAAAAGTGCTACACAGTGGACATTATATATATATATATATATATATATATATACAGAGAGAGAGAGAGAGAGAGAGAGAGAGAGAGAGAGACCCTCACATTTTCGTAAATATTTTATTATACCTATTCATGGGACAACACTGATGAAATGAAAAAAAGGATTCTTGCTCTACATAAAGATGGCATAGGCTATAGGAAGATTGCCAAGTTGAACTAAGCTTTAGCACGGTGGGAAAGACTATACAGCAGGTCTGCCTGTCAGTGCTCAGACCATACACTGCACACTGCATTGAATCTGCATGACTGTTGTCCCAGACAGTGGCGTTGCGACCCGGGTGCGGGGGGTGCGGCCCGCACCAGGTGACACCAACCTAATGGGGTGACACCAAGATGCTCCGCAGCATCCCCCCTCCCCCCCCCCCCCCCACCTGTGCCTGACCGGCCTCCCATCCGTCAGTACCCCCCCCCCCACCCCTGCGCTGTGTGTGCGGTGCGCCCGTCCGTCAGCAACCCCCCTCTTTCACCTTCACTGTGCGCCCGTCCATCATCACACCCCGCCTCACCTTCACCAGCACTGTGCCCGGCCTCCGCTCCCACGTCTGCGCCGGCCTGACGTCACACCGCATGGCCGCGCAGGAGGACGTCAGTTACGTCACTCGCACGGCGCCCGGTGAGAAGGAGCGCTGCGCTGGATGGGTGAGTGTGCATGTCTGTCTCTCTGTCTGTCTGTCTGTCCCTATCTATGCTTGTGTGTGTGAGACTCTGTGTGTGTGACTGTGTGTATGTGACTGTGTGTGTTTGTGTGACTCTCTGAGTGTGTGTGTGACTCTGTGTGTGACTGTGTGTGACTGTGTGTGTGTGTGACTCTGTGTGTGACTCTGTGTGTGTGTCTGTCTGTGAGTGTGTGTGTGTTTGTCTCTCTGTGTTGTATGTGTTTTTTTTTTTTTCGTGTGTGTGTGTGTGTGGGGGGGGAGGGTATAACCAGCGATCTATTGTGGGGAGACTTTGACCCATTGTGGGGAACCTGCAAGGGAACCTGCGGCCTAATGTGGGGAAACTACTACCAAATGTGCGGAGTCTATGCTACCTTAATGTGGAGAGTCTACCAAATGTGCGGAGTCTATGCTACCTTAATGTGGAGAGTCTACCAAATGTGGGGAGTCTATGCTACCTTAATGTGGAGAGTCTACCAAATGTGGGGAGTCTATGCTACCTTATGTGGGGAATCTGTGCTACCTTATGTGGGGAATCTGTGCTACCGAATGTGGGGAATCTGTGCTACCTAATGTGGGGAAATTGCTACCTAATGTGGGGAATCTGTGCTACCTAATGTGAGGTAACTGGTACCTACCTAATGTGGGGGAACTGGTACCAAATGTGGGGAATCTATGCTGCCTAATATGGGGAATAGATGCTACCTAATGTGGGGAAACTGCGACCTATCTAATGTGGGGGAACTGCTGCCTACCTAATGCTCCCCCCCTGGCAGTAGCACCCTCATCATCCACCAGCAACACCCCCCCCCCCCCCAGCAGCACCTCCATCAGCAGATCCTGATGGTGGATGATGGAGGTGCTCCTGCCAGGAGGATGATCCTGCCGATGGATGATGGGGGTGATACTGCCAGGGGGGATGGCCAGTAGCACCCTCATCATCCTCCAGCAACACCCCCCCAGTAGTAGCACCCCCATCATCCACTAGCAACACCACCAATACCCCCCTCCCGTGGTAATAGCATCAGCTAATGGATGTTGAGGGGTGTTACTGCGGTTGTGGTATTATATTCAGAGGGTGCTCTGTATGGCAACGTTAAATTCAGAGGGCGCAGTTTGTGGTAGTATTATATTCAGAGTGCGCAGTTTGTGGTAGTATTATATTCAGAGTGCGCAGTTTGTGGTAGTATGATTAGAGATGAGCGAACTTATAGTAAATTCGATTCATCACAAACTTCTCGGCTCGGCAGTTGATGCCTTATCCTGCGTAAATTAGTTCAGCCTTCAGGTGCTCCGGTGGGCTGGAAAAGGTGGATACAGTCCTAGGAAAGAGTCTCCTAGGACTGTATCCACCTTTTCCAGCCCACGGGAGCACCTGAAAGCTGAACTAATTTATGCAGGAAAAGTGATCAACTGCCGAGCAGAGAAGTTTGTGACGAGTTGAATTTACTGTAGTTTGCTCATCTCTAAGTATTCAGAGGGCGCAGTGGGTGGTAGTATTATATTCAGAGGGTACAGTATGTGGCGGTATTATATTCAGGGGTACAGTATGTGGCAGATTTATATTCAGGGGTACAGTATGTGGCAGATTTATATTCAGGGGTACAGTATGTGGCAGATTTATATTCAGAGGGTACAGTATGTGGCAGATTTATATTCAGAGGGTACAGTATGTGGCAGATTTATATTCAGAGGGTGCAGTTTGTGGTAGTATTATATTCAGAGGGCGCAGTTTGTGGTAGTATTATATTCAGAGGGTACAGTATGTGGTAGTATTATATTCAGTGGATACGGTGTGTGGCGGTATTATATTCAGGGGTACAGTATGTGGCAGATTTATATTCAGAGTGTACAGTATGTGTTGGTATTATATTCAGAATGTACAGTGTGTGGTAGTATTATATACAGTGGGCATGGTGTATGGAAGGTTTGTAATCAAAGAGTGTAGCGTATAGTAGTATTATATTTAGAGGATACAGTGTCTGTCAGGTTTATAATAATACTTGTTTTCATATAGAGGATGAGAATGCTCTGACATAGTGAGGAGACGTCTGGGCGTCACATTCTACAGACAGAAGTTTTAGCTGGAACAAGTCCTGGCGGTATGTACCATCTGAATTAGATAAGGGAAGACTGTAGAGAAGACGTCACCTGTAGTCACTGATATCATTGTGTATTCTCCTCACTATAGAGAAGACGTCACCTGTAGTCACTGATATCATTGTACATTCTCCTCACTATAGAGAAGACGTCACCTGTAATCAATGATATCATTGTGTATTCTCCTCACTATAGAGAAGACGTCACCTGTAGTCACTGATATCATTGTGTATTCTCCTCACTAGAGAAGACTTCAAATTTAGTCACTGATATCATTGTACATTCTCCTCACTATAGAGAAGACGTCACCTGTAGTCACTGATATCATTGTGTATTCTCCTCACTATAGAGAAGACGTCACCTGTAATCACTGATATCATTGTGTATTCTCCTCACTATAGAGAAGACGTCACCTGTAGTCACTGATATCATTGTATATTCTCCTCTCTATGTCCTATCAGAGCTGGAGTCACTTGTCAGTTCTACAGTTAGGTCAGTGAAACTACAACTCCCAGCATAACCTCACCACTGCTCAAAGGGGTACTCTACTGGAAAACATTTTTTTTAATCAGCTGGTGCTACAAAGTTAAACAGATTTGTAAATTACTTCTATTTAAAAATCTTAATCCTTCCAGTACTTATTAGCTGCTGTATAAGCGATTCACAGGAAGTTATTTTCTTTTTTAATTTCTTTTCTGTCTGACCACAGTGCTCTGTGCTGACACCTCTGTCCATGTCAAGAACTGTCCATAGTAGGAGCAAATCCCCATAGCAAACCTATCCTGCTCTGGACAGTTCCTGACATGGACAGAGGTGTCAGCAAATAGCACTGTGGTCAGACTGGAAAGAACTACACAACTTCCTGTGGAGCATACACCAGCTTATAAGTACTGTAAGTATTAAAATTTTAAATAGAAGTAATTTAAAAATCTGTTTAACTTTCTGGCACCAGTTGATATAAAAGTAAATGTTTTCCAGTGGAGTACCCCTTTAAGTAATTCTGGGAGCTGTATATTTCAATGGTGAAAACTTCTTTAACACTTTCCTATTCTGTGGCAACTGGTATATCTGATTATTATACTGTAATTTCTCACAATGCGCTACAACAGTGGTGTCTGTCACAACAGGCTAAAAACTTACTGAGGGGGGGAGGTATGGGGTGACACCATTTTCTACCGCACCGGGTGACACCAACCCTAGCAACGCCACTGGTCCCAGAAGGACGCCTCTTTTCAAGGTGATGCACAAAAAAAGCTCACAAAAAGTTTGGTTTAGAAGGTGTCAAGCATGTGTGGAGGCAACCAAGTGAGGCATACAAAGACAAATGTGTCTTGCCTATAGACAAGCATGGTGGTGATAGTGTCATGGTCTGGGGTTGTGTCACGATGCCGGCTGGCAGGTAGTGGATCCTCTGTGCCAGAGAGGGATTGGCGTGGACCGTGCTAGAGGATCGGTTCTAAGTCACTACTGGTTTTCACCAGAGCCCGCCGCAAAGCGGGATGGTCTTGCTGCGGCGGTAGTGACCAGGTCGTATCCCCTAGCAACGGCTCAACCTCTCTGGCTGCTGAAGATAGGCGCGGTACAAGGGAGTAGACAGAAGCAAGGTCGGACGTAGCAGAAGGTCGGGGCAG
Organism: Hyla sarda; assembly: GCF_029499605.1. Taxonomy (NCBI): domain Eukaryota; kingdom Metazoa; phylum Chordata; class Amphibia; order Anura; family Hylidae; genus Hyla; species Hyla sarda. The sequence continues at coordinate 136,939,332 of NC_079194.1, read as the reverse complement.
GCAGCAAGGATCGTAGTCAGGGGCAACGGCAGAAGGTCTGGAATCACAGGCAAGGAACACACAAGGAACGCTTTCACTGGCACTAGGGCAACAAGATCCGGCGAGGGAGTGAAGGGGAAGTGAGGTGATATAGGGAAGTGCACAGGTGTAAACACTAATTGGAACCACTGCACCAATCAGCGGTGCAGTGGCCCTTTAAATCGCAAAGACCCGGCGCGCGCGCGCCCTAGGGAGCGGGGCCGCGCGCGCCGGGACAGAACTGACGGGGAGCGAGTAAGGTACGGGAGCCGGGGTGCGCATCGCGAGCGGGCGCTACCCGCATCGCGAATCGCATCCCGGCCGGAGGTAGTAACGCAGCGCCCCGGGTCCGTGGAACCGACCGGGGCGCTGCAGTGAGGGAAGTGTAGCGAGCGCTCCGGGGAGGAGCGGGGACCCGGAGCGCTCGGCGTAACAGTACCCCCCCCCTTGGGTCTCCCCCTCTTCTTGGGGCCTGAGAACCTGAGGATCAGACTTTTGTCCAGGATATTGTCCTCAGGTTCCCAGGACCTCTCTTCTGGACCACAACCCTCCCAATCCACTAAAAAAAAAGTTCTTCCCCTGACCTTTTTAGAGGCCAAAATCTCTTTGACAGAGAAGATGTCCGAGGAGCCGGAAACAGGAGTGGGAGGAACAGATTTAGGAGAAAAACGGTTGAGGATGAGAGGTTTAAGAAGAGAGACGTGAAAGGCATTAGGGATACGAAGAGAAGGAGGAAGAAGAAGTTTGTAAGAGACAGGATTAATTTGACACAAAACTTTAAAAGGACCAAGATAGCGTGGTCCCAACTTATAGCTCGGGACACGGAAACGGACATATTTAGCGGAGAGCCATACCTTGTCTCCAGGGGAAAAAATGGGAGGAGCTCTTCTTTTCTTATCTGCGAATCTCTTCATGCGAGAAGAAGCCTGTAAGAGAGAATTTTGGGTCTCTTTCCATATGGTGGAAAGATCACGAGAAATTTCATCCACAGCGGGCAGACCAGAGGGCAAGGGGGTAGGGAGGGGGGGAAGAGGGTGACGGCCGTACACCACGAAAAACGGAGATTTGGAGGAAGATTCAGAGATTCTGAAATTATACGAGAATTCGGCCCAAGGTAGAAGATCTGCCCAGTCATCCTGGCGGGAGGAAACAAAATGTCGTAAATAGTCACCCAAGATCTGGTTAATTCTCTCTACTTGTCCATTGGATTGAGGATGGTATGCAGAAGAAAAATTTAATTTAATCTTGAGTTGTTTACAGAGAGCCCTCCAGAATTTAGACACAAATTGGACGCCTCTATCCGAGACGATCTGTGTAGGCAACCCGTGAAGACGAAAAATGTGTACAAAAAATTGTTTAGCCAACTGAGGCGCTGAAGGAAGACCAGGAAGAGGGATGAAATGTGCCATTTTGGAGAATCGATCAACGACCACCCAAATAACAGTGTTGCCATGGGATGGGGGTAAGTCAGTAATAAAATCCATACCAATCAGAGACCAAGGTTGTTCGGGGACAGGTAGAGGATGAAGAAAACCAGCGGGCTTCTGGCGAGGAGTCTTATCCCGGGCACAGATAGTGCAGGCTCGCACAAAGTCCACCACATCAGTCTCTAGAGTCGGCCACCAATAGAAGCGAGAGATGAGTTGCACAGATTTCTTGATGCCCGCATGACCTGCGAGATGGGAGGAGTGACCCCATTTGAGGATCCCAAGGCGTTGGCGTGGAGAAACAAAGGTCTTTCCTGGAGGAGTTTGCCTGATGGAGGCTGGAGAAGTGGAAATCAGGCAGTCAGGAGGAATGATGTGTTGAGGAGAGAGTTCAATTTCAGAGGCATCTGAGGAACGAGAGAGAGCATCGGCCCTAATGTTTTTATCAGCAGGCCGAAAGTGAATTTCAAAATTAAATCGGGCAAAGAACAGAGACCACCTGGCCTGACGAGGATTCAGCCGTTGGGCAGACTGGAGGTAGGAGAGGTTCTTGTGATCGGTGTAAATAATAACTGGAAATCTTGATCCCTCCAGCAGATGTCTCCATTCCTCAAGTGCTAATTTAATGGCTAGAAGCTCTCGATCCCCGATGGAGTAGTTCCTCTCCGCCGGAGAGAAGGTCCTGGAAAAAAAACCACAAGTAACAGCATGCCCGGAAGAGTTTTTTTGTAGAAGGACAGCTCCAGCTCCCACTGAGGAGGCATCAACCTCCAATAGGAAGGGTTTAGATGGGTCAGGTCTGGAGAGCACGGGAGCCGAAGAAAAGGCAGACTTGAGTCGTTTAAAGGCGTCTTCCGCTTGAGGAGGCCAAGACTTGGGATCGGCATTTTTTTTTGTTAAAGCCACAATAGGAGCCACAATGGTAGAAAAATGTGGAATAAATTGCCTGTAATAATTGGCGAACCCCAAAAAACGTTGGATGGCACGGAGTCCGGAGGGGCGTGGCCAATCTAAGACGGCAGAGAGTTTATCTGGGTCCATTTGTAGTCCCTGGCCAGAGACCAAGTATCCTAGAAAAGGAAGAGATTGGCATTCAAACAGACATTTCTCTATTTTGGCATAGAGTTGATTATCACGAAGTCTCTGAAGAACCATACGGACATGCTGGCGGTGTTCTTCAAGATTGGCAGAAAAAAATTATATCGTCCAGATATACAACAACACAGGAGTATAGTAGATCACGAAAAATTTCATTAACAAAGTCTTGGAAGACGGCAGGGGCGTTGCATAGACCAAAGGGCATGACCAGATACTCAAAGTGTCCATCTCTGGTGTTAAATGCCGTTTTCCATTCATCCCCCTCTCTGATGCGGATGAGATTATAAGCACCTCTTAAGTCCAGTTTGGTAAAAATATGGGCACCTTGGAGACGATCAAAGAGTTCAGAGATGAGGGGTAGGGGGGTAGCGGTTCTTAACCGTGATTTTATTAAGACCGCGGTAGTCAATGCAAGGACGTAGAGAGCCATCTTTTTTGGACACAAAGAAAAAATCCGGCTCCGGCAGGAGAGGAGGATTTACGGATAAAGCCCTTTTTTAAATTTTCTTGGACGTATTCAGACATGGCAAGAGTCTCTGGGACGGACAGAGGATAGATTCTGCCCCGGGGTGGAGTAGTGCCCGGGAGGAGGTCAATGGGACAATCATAAGGCCTGTGAGGAGGTAGAGTCTCAGCTTGTTTTTTGCAAAAAACGTCCGCAAAGTCCATATAGGCCTTAGGGAGACCGGTTACATGAGGAAGCACAGGGACACGGCAAGGTTTACTGGGAACCGGTTTTAAGCAGTCCTTGGAACAAGAGGGGCCCCCAACTCTTGATCTCCCCAGTGGACCAATCCAGGATTGGGGAATGGAGTTGAAGCCAGGGAAGTCCAAGAAGGATTTCAGAAGTGCAATTGGGGAGAACCAACAGTTCAATCCTCTCGTGATGAGATCCGATGCACATTAGAAGGGGCTCCGTGCGGAAACGTATAGTACAGTCCAATCTTTCATTGTTTACACAATTGATGTAGAGGGGTCTGGCGAGACTGGTCACCGGGATGTTGAACCTGTTGACGAGGGAGGCTAAGATGAAATTTCCTGCAGATCCAGAGTCCAAGAAGGCCACAGCAGAGAAGGAGAAGGCAGAGGCAGACATCCGCACAGGCACAGTAAGACGTGGAGAAGCAGAGTAGACATCAAGGACTGTCTCACCTTTGTGCGGAGTCAGCGGACGTCTTTCCAGGCGGGGAGGACGGATAGGACAATCCTTCAGGAAGTGTTCGGTACTAGCACAGTACAGGCAGAGATTCTCCATGCGGCGTCGTGTCCTCTCTTGGGGTGTCAGGCGAGACCGGTCGACCTGCATAGCCTCCACGGCGGGAGGCACAGGAACAGATTGCAGGGGACCAGAGGAGAGAGGAGCCGGGGAGAAGAAACGCCTCGTGCGAACAGAGTCCATATCCTGGCGGAGCTCCTGACGCCGTTCGGAAAAACGCATGTCAATGCGAGTGGCAAGATGGATGAGTTCATGTAGGTTAGCAGGGATTTCTCGTGCGGCCAGAACATCTTTAATGTTGCTGGATAGGCCTTTTTTAAAGGTCGCGCAGAGTGCCTCATTATTCCAGGATAATTCTGAAGCAAGGGTACGGAACTGTACGGCATACTCGCCAACGGAAGAATTACCCTGGACCAGGTTCAACAGGGCAGTCTCAGCAGAAGAGGCTCGGGCAGGTTCCTCAAAGACACTTCGAATTTCCGAGAAGAAGGAGTGTACAGAGGCAGTGACGGGGTCATTGCGGTCCCAGAGCGGTGTGGCCCAAGCCAGGGCTTTTCCAGACAGCAGGCTGACTACGAAAGCCACCTTAGACCTTTCAGTGGGGAACTGGTCCGACATCATCTCCAAGTGTAATGAACATTGGGAAAGAAAGCCACGGCAAAACTTAGAGTCCCCATCAAATTTATCCGGCAAGGATAGTCGTATTCCAGAAGCGGCCACTCGCTGCGGAGGAGGTACAGGAGCTGGCGGAGGAGATGATTGCTGGAGCTGTGGTAGTAACTGTTGTAGCATAACAGTCAGTTGAGACAGCTGTTGGCCTTGTTGCGCAATCTGTTGTGACTGCTGGGCGACCACCGTGGTGAGGTCAGCGACAACTGGCAGAGGAACTTCAGCGGGATCCATGGCCGGATCTACTGTCACGATGCCGGCTGGCAGGTAGTGGATCCTCTGTGCCAGAGAGGGATTGGCGTGGACCGTGCTAGAGGATCGGTTCTAAGTCACTACTGGTTTTCACCAGAGCCCGCCGCAAAGCGGGATGGTCTTGCTGCGGCGGTAGTGACCAGGTCGTATCCCCTAGCAACGGCTCAACCTCTCTGGCTGCTGAAGATAGGCGCGGTACAAGGGAGTAGACAGAAGCAAGGTCGGACGTAGCAGAAGGTCGGGGCAGGCAGCAAGGATCGTAGTCAGGGGCAACGGCAGAAGGTCTGGAATCACAGGCAAGGAACACACAAGGAACGCTTTCACTGGCACTAGGGCAACAAGATCCGGCGAGGGAGTGAAGGGGAAGTGAGGTGATATAGGGAAGTGCACAGGTGTAAACACTAATTGGAACCACTGCACCAATCAGCGGTGCAGTGGCCCTTTAAATCGCAAAGACCCGGCGCGCGCGCGCCCTAGGGAGCGGGGCCGCGCGCGCCGGGACAGAACTGACGGGGAGCGAGTAAGGTACGGGAGCCGGGGTGCGCATCGCGAGCGGGCGCTACCCGCATCGCGAATCGCATCCCGGCCGGAGGTAGTAACGCAGCGCCCCGGGTCCGTGGAACCGACCGGGGCGCTGCAGTGAGGGAAGTGTAGCGAGCGCTCCGGGGAGGAGCGGGGACCCGGAGCGCTCGGCGTAACAGGTTGCATGAGTGCTGCTGGCACTGGGGAGCTACAGCTCATTGGGGAACCTATAAATGCCAACATGTACTGTGACATACTGAAGCAGATCACTGTCACGATGCCGGCTGGCAGGAGGTGGATCCTCTGTGCCAGAGAGGGATTGGCGTGGACCGTGCTAGTGGACCGGTTCTAAGTCACTACTGGTTTTCACCAGAGCCCGCCGCAAAGCGGGATGGTCTTGCTGCGGCGGTAGTGACCAGGTCGTATCCACTAGCAACGGCTCAACCTCTCTGACTGCTGAAGATAGGCGCGGTACAAGGGAGTAGACAGAAGCAAGGTCGGACGTAGCAGAAGGTCGGGGCAGGCAGCAAGGATCGTAGTCAGGGGCAACGGCAGGAGGTCTGGAACACAGGCTAGGAACACACAAGGAAACGCTTTCTCTGGCACAATGGCAACAAGATCCGGCGAGGGAGTGCAGGGGAAGTGAGGTATAAATAGGGAGTGCACAGGTGAACACACTGATTAGAACCACTGCGCCAATCAGCGGCGCAGTGGCCCTTTAAATCGCAGAGACCCGGCGCGCGCGCGCCCTAGGGAGCGGGGCCGCGCGCGCCGGGACAGGACCGACGGAGAGCGAGTCAGGTACGGGAGCCGGGGTGCGCATCGCGAGCGGGCGCCACCCGCATCGCGAATCGCATCCCGGCTGGAGGCGGTATCGCAGCGCACCCGGTCAGTGGATCTGACCGGGGCGCTGCAGAAACGAGAGTGTAGCGAGCGCTCCGGGGAGGAGCGGGGACCCGGAGCGCTCGGCGTAACAGTACCCCCCCCCTTGGGTCTCCCCCTCTTCTTAGAGCCTGGGAACCTGAGGAGCAGACTTTTGTCTAGGATGTTGTCCTCAGGTTCCCAGGATCTCTCTTCAGGTCCACAGCCCTCCCAATCCACCAAAAAGAACCTTTTTCCTCTGACCGTCTTGGAGGCCAGTATCTCCTTCACTGAGAAGACGTCAGAAGAACCGGAAACAGGAGTGGGAGAAACAAGCTTGGGAGAGAAACGGTTGATGATGAGTGGTTTAAGAAGAGAGACATGAAAGGCATTAGGAACACGAAGAGAAGGAGGAAGAAGAAGTTTGTAAGAGACAGGATTAATTTGGCACAAGACTTTGAAAGGACCAAGATAGCGTGGTCCCAGTTTGTAACTAGGGACACGAAAGCGGACATATTTAGCGGAGAGCCATACCTTGTCTCCGGGAGCAAAAATGGGGGGAGCTCTTCTTTTCTTATCGGCAAACTTTTTCATGCGAGATGAAGCCTGTAAAAGAGAATTTTGGGTCTCTTTCCATATGGTGGAAAGATCACGAGTCACTTCATCTACAGCGGGCAAACCAGAGGACAAGGGAATAGGGAGGGGGGGAAGAGGGTGACGGCCGTACACCACGAAAAATGGGGATTTAGCAGAAGATTCAGAGACTCTGAAGTTATACGAGAATTCGGCCCATGGTAGAAGATCTGCCCAGTCGTCCTGGCGGGAGGAAACAAAATGCCGTAAATAATCACCCAGGACCTGGTTAATTCTTTCTACTTGCCCATTGGATTGAGGATGATAAGCAGAAGAAAAGTTTAATTTAATCTTGAGTTGTTTACAGAGGGCCCTCCAGAATTTAGACACGAATTGGACGCCTCTATCCGAGACGATCTGCGTGGGCAACCCGTGAAGACGAAAAATGTGTACAAAAAATTGTTTAGCCAACTGAGGCGCTGAAGGAAGACCAGGAAGAGGAATAAAATGTGCCATCTTGGAAAATCGATCAACGACCACCCAAACAACAGTGTTGCCACGGGATGGGGGTAAGTCTGTAATAAAGTCCATACCAATCAGAGACCAAGGCTGTTCGGGGACAGGCAGAGGGTGAAGGAGACCAGCAGGCTTCTGGCGAGGAGTCTTGTCCCGGGCACAGACAGTGCAGGCCCGCACAAAATCAACAACATCCGTCTCCAGAGTCGGCCACCAATAGAAACGAGAGATGAGTTGCACGGATTTCTTGATGCCCGCATGGCCTGCGAGATGGGAGGAGTGACCCCATTTGAGGATTCCGAGGCGTTGGCGAGGAGAGACGAAGGTCTTCCCTGGAGGCGTTTGCCTGATGGAGGCTGGAGAAGTGGAGATCAGGCAGTCAGGAGGAATGATGTGTTGCGGAGAGAGCTCTACTTCCGAGGCATCCGAGGAACGAGAGAGAGCATCGGCCCTGATGTTCTTATCGGCAGGGCGAAAATGAATTTCAAAATTAAACCGGGCAAAGAACAGAGACCACCTGGCCTGGCGAGGATTCAGCCGTTGGGCAGACTGGAGATAGGAGAGATTCTTGTGATCGGTGTAAATAATAACTGGAAATTTAGATCCCTCCAGCAGATGCCTCCATTCCTCAAGTGCTAATTTAATGGCCAGTAGCTCTCGATCCCCGATGGAGTAGTTCCTCTCCGCCGGAGAGAAGGTCCTAGAAAAAAAACCACAAGTAACAGCATGCCCGGAAGAATTTTTTTGTAGAAGGACCGCTCCAGCTCCTACTGAGGAGGCATCAACCTCCAATAGGAAGGGTTTAGATGGGTCAGGTCTGGAGAGCACGGGAGCTGAAGAAAAGGCAGACTTGAGCTGTTTAAAGGCGTCTTCCGCTTGAGGAGGCCATGACTTAGGATTGGCATTCTTTTTGGTTAAAGCCACGATAGGAGCCACAATGGTGGAAAAATGTGGAATAAATTGTCTGTAATAATTGGCGAACCCCAAAAAACGTTGGATAGCACGGAGTCCGGAGGGGCGTGGCCAATCTAAGACGGCAGAGAGTTTGTCTGGATCCATTTGTAGTCCCTGGCCAGAGACCAAGTATCCTAGGAAAGGAAGAGATTGACATTCAAACAGACATTTCTCCATTTTGGCATAAAGTTGATTGTCACGAAGTCTCTGAAGAACCATGCGGACATGCTGGCGGTGTTCTTCTAGGTTGGCAGAAAAAATCAGGATATCATCCAGATATACAACAACACAGGAATATAAGAGATCACGAAAAATTTCATTAACAAAGTCTTGGAAGACGGCAGGGGCGTTGCACAGGCCAAAGGGCATGACCAGATACTCAAAGTGTCCATCTCTAGTGTTAAATGCCGTTTTCCATTCATCCCCCTCTCTGATGCGGATGAGATTATAAGCACCTCTTAAGTCCAGTTTGGTAAAGATGTGGGCACCTTGGAGGCGATCAAAGAGTTCGGAGATGAGAGGTAGAGGGTAGCGGTTCTTTACCGTGATTTTATTAAGACCGCGGTAGTCAATGCAAGGACGTAGGGAGCCATCTTTTTTGGACACAAAGAAAAATCCGGCTCCGGCAGGAGAGGAGGATTTGCGGATAAAGCCCTTTTTTAAATTTTCCTGGATGTACTCAGACATAGCAAGAGTCTCTGGGGCAGAGAGAGGATAAATTCTGCCCCGGGGTGGAGTGGTGCCCGGGAGGAGGTCAATAGGACAGTCATAAGGCATGTGAGGAGGTAGAGTCTCAGCTTGTTTTTTGCAAAAAACATCCGCAAAGTCCATATAGGCCTTAGGGAGACCGGTTACAGGGGGAACCGCAGGGTCACGGCAAGGAGTACTGGTAACCGGTTTAAGGCAGTCCTTGAAACAAGAGGGGCCCCAACTCTTGATCTCCCCTGTGGACCAATCCAGGGTTGGGGAATGGTGTTGAAGCCAGGGTAGTCCAAGGAGAATTTCGGAAGTGCAATTGGAGAGGACCAAAAACTCAATTTTTTCGTGGTGAGGTCCAATGCACATTAGGAGGGGTTCCGTGCGGTAACGCACGGCACAGTCCAATCTTTCATTGTTAACGCAATTGATGTAGAGAGGTCTGGCGAGACTGGTCACTGGGATGTTGAACCTGTTGATGAGAGAGGCCAAAATAAAGTTTCCTGCAGATCCGGAGTCCAAGAAGGCCTTAGTGGAGAAGGAGAAGGTAGAGGCAGATATCCGCACAGGCACAGTAAGACGTGGAGAAGCAGAGTTGACATCAAGGACTGTTTCACCTTTGTGCGGAGTCAGCGTACGTCTTTCCAGGCGGGGAGGACGGATAGGACAATCCTTCAGGAAGTGTTCGGTACCGGCACAGTACAGGCAGAGATTCTCCATGCGGCGTCGTGTCCTCTCTTGAGGTGTCAGGCGAGAGCGGTCAACTTGCATAGCCTCCACGGCGGGAGGCACAGGAACGGATTGCAGAGGACCAGAGGAGAGAGGAGCCGGGGAGAAAAAACGCCTCGTGCGAACAAAGTCCATATCCTGGCGGAGCTCCTGACGCCTTTCGGAAAAACGCATGTCAATGCGAGTGGCAAGATGAATGAGTTCATGAAGATTAGCAGGAATTTCTCGTGCGGCCAGAACATCTTTAATGTTGCTGGATAGGCCTTTTTTAAAGGTCGCGCAGAGGGCCTCATTATTCCAGGATAGTTCAGAAGCAAGAGTACGGAATTGTATGGCGTACTCGCCAACGGAAGAATTACCCTGGACCAGGTTCAGCAGGGCAGTCTCAGCAGAGGAGGCTCGGGCAGGTTCCTCAAAGACACTACGAAATTCCGAGAAGAAGGAGTGTACAGAGGCAGTGACGGGGTCATTGCGGTCCCAGAGCGGTGTGGCCCATGACAGAGCCTTTCCAGACAGAAGGCTGACTACGAAAGCCACCTTAGACCTTTCAGTAGGAAACTGGTCCGACATCATCTCCAAGTGCAGGGAACATTGTGAAAGAAAGCCACGGCAAAACTTAGAGTCCCCATCAAATTTATCCGGCAAGGATAGTCGTAGGCCTGAGGCGGCCACTTGCTGCGGAGGAGGTGCAGGAGCTGGCGGAGGAGATGATTGCTGAAGCTGTGGTAGTAGCTGCTGTAGCATCACGGTCAGTTGAGACAACTCGTGGCCTTGTTGCGCTATCTGTTGCGAGTGCTGGGCGACCACCGTGGTGAGGTCAGCGACATCTGGCAGAGGTACTTCAGCGGGATCCATGGCCGGATCTACTGTCACGATGCCGGCTGGCAGGAGGTGGATCCTCTGTGCCAGAGAGGGATTGGCGTGGACCGTGCTAGTGGACCGGTTCTAAGTCACTACTGGTTTTCACCAGAGCCCGCCGCAAAGCGGGATGGTCTTGCTGCGGCGGTAGTGACCAGGTCGTATCCACTAGCAACGGCTCAACCTCTCTGACTGCTGAAGATAGGCGCGGTACAAGGGAGTAGACAGAAGCAAGGTCGGACGTAGCAGAAGGTCGGGGCAGGCAGCAAGGATCGTAGTCAGGGGCAACGGCAGGAGGTCTGGAACACAGGCTAGGAACACACAAGGAAACGCTTTCTCTGGCACAATGGCAACAAGATCCGGCGAGGGAGTGCAGGGGAAGTGAGGTATAAATAGGGAGTGCACAGGTGAACACACTGATTAGAACCACTGCGCCAATCAGCGGCGCAGTGGCCCTTTAAATCGCAGAGACCCGGCGCGCGCGCGCCCTAGGGAGCGGGGCCGCGCGCGCCGGGACAGGACCGACGGAGAGCGAGTCAGGTACGGGAGCCGGGGTGCGCATCGCGAGCGGGCGCCACCCGCATCGCGAATCGCATCCCGGCTGGAGGCGGTATCGCAGCGCACCCGGTCAGTGGATCTGACCGGGGCGCTGCAGAAACGAGAGTGTAGCGAGTGCTCCGGGGAGGAGCGGGGACCCGGAGCGCTCGGCGTAACAATCATGATCCCCTCCCCTTGGAGACTGGGCCGAAGAGCAGTATTCCAACATGATAATGACTCCAAACTCACCTCCAATACAACCACTGCCTTGCTAAAGAAGCTGAGGTGATGGGCTGGCCAAGCATGTCTCCTGTCCTAAACCCTATTGAGCATCTGTGGGGCATCCTCAAACGGAAAGCTGGTGAGCGCAAGATCTCTGACATCCACCAGCTCCGTGATGTCATCGTGGAAGAGGTCTTCAAGTGGCAACCAGTAAAGCTCTGGTGAACTCCATGCCCAAGAGGCAGTGCTGGAAAATAATGGTGGCCACACAAAATATTGACCTTTTGGGCCCAATGTGGACATTCTCCCTTTTAGGCATTAATGGCTGTGTGTTGAGCTATTTTTGGGAATAGCAACATTAAATACTGTTATACAAGACAACAAAATTAAGGTACTAGAGTGGCCATCACACAGCCCTGACCTCAAACCCTGACTTGGGCCCATAAAGAAAATTTATGGGCCCAACTAAAAATTATGATCAAGGAGGCCTAGAAACCTGATCAGTTACACTACTCATGTCAAGGGGATAGGAACAAAATTCCAGCAAATTTTTGTGGAAAAACCCCATAATATGTGACAAGACTCAGTTTATGGTCTCTCACATTTTAAATTGCCATGTGACTGTTAGCATTGTAGGTAAAAGTAAATGCTATGACTATCTACATTTCATCTCATCCAGGTAAAGCTGGGTAACTTATGGGAAATCCAGAAATAGTTAAATTCCTGGAGAGACTTAGCTTGCTAGGGACTTTGGTTAGTCCTGGTATTAGGCCTGGATTTATATGGTAGTGGAGCTTTTCATTCCTTTCCTGGCCAATCCAGGTTTACAGTCTAGCCCAAATCAGCACAGGTGCTGAAGACATATCATCTCTGGGCTTTACAACTAGGTAAAAGTCTGCAAGTGAGGCTGTAGGGAACTTGCAGCACTATTGATGAGAGTTTAAACCTGAAGGTTTGCAGCCTTAAAAAGGGGATATTGTAACCTGTGTGAGTAAAACATTTGTTAACTGTTGTGTTATGTGGTAGTAAGCCACATTTTTCTTTTTTCTAAAATTCCTACACCACCCCCTGCCTGTAGAGAAAAAAACAAATAAAAAACAAAAACCCACAACCTACACAGACCAACAAGATCAAGTACACATATATTTTATATAGCCTTTCTTTGACCCCTTACATCTCCATTTCTCATAATTTTTTATCTTCACGATTAGGCTGAGCCATATTTGAATATTCGAGGTGTTCTTATCAAATAAAAATCTCAAAATTACCACTTTAGCAAGCATTAAAATTCTAGAAAGAAACTCACTAAATTCTCTTCCACTCCCCATATCTCCCAAGATACACGTCAACCTTGACCAGTTTCCCTTAAAGGGGTATTCCAGGAAAAAACTTTTTTATATATATCAACTGGCTCCAGAAAGTTAAACAGATTTGTAAATTACTTCTATTAAAAAATCTTAATCCTTTCAGTACTTATGAGCTTCTGAGGTTAAGGTTGATCTTTTCTGTCTAAGTGCTCTCTGATGACACCAGTCTCGGGAAACGCCCAGTTTAGAAGAGGTTTGCTATGGGGATTTGCTTCTAAACTGGGCGTTTCCCGAGACAGGTGTCATCAGAGAGGACTTAGACAGAAAAGAACAACCTTAACTTCAGAAGCTCATAAGTACTGAAAGGATTAAGATTTTTTAATAGAAGTAATTTACAAATCTGTTTAACTTTCTGGAGCCAGTTGATGTATAAAAATGTTTTTTCCTGGATAACCCCTTTAATGCCGAGTTTAGCTTCTATAGTGTCAAATACTTCCTTCCTAAATTCTGTGTTGGGACATTCCCAGATTAAAAGAAAGAGGTTCCGATGCCACGAATCATCTGCAATAGTGCCCAAGACCCTTTCCCATTTTTTCTTTTTTGCTCTTGATACTCTCCTGGAGTGACCCTCAGTAACCCTTTATATATCTTACTCAAACTTTTTCTACTGCAAAAAAAATCTACCAAATAAACAAAAAATCAACCCTTTTTATCCCAAAGTCCCTAATATAGTATAGTTAGTGCAAGACATGCAGGATTTATTTTTATGTTTATTGAGTATGAAGGCTGTTTTTGTTTTTTTACTGAAGACAAAAGAAGCCCTGTTACGTCAGTGTCCCTGTCTCTGACTGCAATTTTGCACTTCTAGGGAGCTAATCTCCCACAACTGTTAACATACACTATCCTAAATATACATACATATAAACATCCAAACATGTAGGCAGATACACACCATCATAGCAGGAGGAAGTACGTAGATCAGCTCTCCAAAGTAATGTCCCGTCCACAGCGCAGCAGGTGTATGGCAGCACCAACATTCAAAGACAAAAAAAAAACAATGCCAGTGTGGAAATATGCAGAGTCCCGTTTTAATGATTAAAAGTAAGCAACACAGGTAACCAACCACCCTTAGTCATATTAGTCATATATGACTAGTGGCGGTTAACACCTGAAACGCGTCATCATCCCTGTTCACTTACCTGTGTTGCTTACTTTTATTTCCACACACCATCATACTTATTGTAACGGCAGTGGTGAAGTGGATCCTCTGAGCCTGTGTGGATGATGGAGTGGGCCGTACCAGGGAGCTACCCCTGATATGACTTGTCCACACAGGCTGCCGAGGTGAAGCATGGCACAGGAAGGATAAGGTAAATCTGTAGTCTGGGAAAGGCAGGAAGGTCAGGACAGGCTGCACTGGAGCGTGGTCAGGAAATGTAGCAAGATGGTCAGGTACATAGTAGAACACAAGTGTGGAACGCTTTCTCTAAGGCTGTGGCGCACAAAGATCCGGCAGGGGTTAAAGGAAGTGCAGATATATAGGGGCAGGAAACAACAAGGACCAATTAGTGGCATACTGGCCCTTTAAATTTCAGAGGAACGGCGCCATAGGAGGCGGGGATGCGCGCTGGCAGGCAGAAAGAACAGAGGAGACACGGGGAAGGTAACAGGCAGGCTGGGCATGATTGCATTGCGGGATGCGAATCGCAGCGCAGACCACACCAGGCAGAGGAGGAGTGTGTCCGCGGCCAGCATGTCTGGCCGTGGCGTGACTCCTAACGCTTATACAATCATACATATACACTATGATACATACTCATCTATATATATATATATATATATATATATATATATACACACCTTATCCTAATCTTTATTAATAAGAATACATTATTGTTTTATCTCTGTGCTGTTTATTTCAATGCACATTACATGCAAATAATAATAAAAAATGTGAATAGTGTCCTCCAGGTGTCGCTCTCTCTCTCTCTCTTTATTCTTTTCTTTCACATTTTATATTAAAAGTAAATTGACAGCAGATTAGGGCATCCTTATCTTAATAGGAACCATTACCATGAGTGTTATAGTACCTGGTGCACAATTTATCTGTAATATCACTTCTATTATGCAAATGAGGGGGTGTAACTTTAAATTTCAGCAAGTAAGAGAGGAAAAAAAATGTAGCCCTCACCAAGAAATGATCTTAAGGCTAGGATCCACTTGATTTTTATTTATTTTTTTACACATAAAAATAGCCAGCAAAAATGCCAGAAAAACTGCCTCAGCTTTTTCCTGTGTTTTGGCAGTTTTTCTAGTGTTTTCAAAGGCTGTCTGGGCATGCTGTGAGTTGTAGTTTTGCAACAATTGTAGGCTCTCTGTTTGGGAAGACATTGCATTATGGGCGCTCTCCCCAGCGGAGAGCGACAATAATGTCCTAACTAATTTTTTGTGTTTCTTTTTTCTTCTTGTTTCAGATCCGTGTATGCGGAGGATTACGGCGGATTCGGAGGACAACTGCGGATGAACTGGATTTTTTTTCCTTTTAATAAAATGGTTAACGAGGGCGGCGGGGGAGTGTTTTTTAAAATAAAATGTTGTGTTTTTTTTTTTTATAGAATTTTCAGGCTTAGTAGTGGAAGCCATCTAATAGACGGAATCCATTACTAAGCCGGGGCTTAGCATTAGCCCCAAAAATGGCTAGCGCTAACCCCAATTATTACCCCGGTACCCACCGCCACAGGGGTGACGGGAAGAGGCGGTACCAACAGGCCCAGAGCGTCAAAAATGGCACTCCTGGGCCTAGGCGGTAACAAGCTGGCGTTATTTAGGCTGGGGAGGGACAGTAACAATGAATGGTCTTTGCCCACCCTGGTAACGTCAGGCTGTTGCTGCTTGGTTGGTATCTGGCTGAGAATAAAAATATGGGGAACCCTATGCATTTTTTATTTTAAATAAACCCCCTCCTCATGTAATCTCCTTACTACTGGGGTGACACACTGTAACAAACCTCATCCCCATGTAATCTTACTACTGGGGTGACACACTGTAACAAACCTCCCCATGTAATCTCCTTACTATTGGGGTAACACACTGTAACAAACCTCCTCCTCATGTAATCTCCTTACTACTGGGGTGACACACTGTAACAAACCGCCTCCTCATGTAATCTCCTTACTACTTGGGGTGACACACTGTAACAAACCTCCTCCCCATGTAATCTCCTTACTACTGGGGTGACACACTGTAACAAACCTCCTCTTCATGTAATCTCCTTACTACTGGGGTGACACACTGTATCAAACCTCCTTGTCTTAGGACTTCCTAAAAAAAAACAAAGCTGTGGCTGCGGAAGGGTGCACTGTAGACAGCTGCCTTATATGTCTATGTGGTGCGCTGGGCCTGCTTACAAGCAGGACAGAAGGGGGCCGTTCCGGTACAGCGGGACATGACCCTGAAAACGGGACTGTCCCACTCAATCCGGGACAGTTGGCGGGTCCCCAGTGGTCAGTGAGTGACAGACAGACACTCACTGACACACACAAAAAAAAAAAGTCCGGGGCCAGCCGAGCTCCAGGGGGGCCCCTGGACTGATTTTCTATCACAGCCATAGACCGGTTGTAATAGCACAATAAACTGCAATATATTAGTATTAGCATACATACTTTAGTATTACATTGTACTTGTATAATTGTACTATACAAGGGATTGTAAATAAAAACAGTAAATGAACATTAAAGGAGATGTCCGGCGCAGACTTTTTCTATTCCATCCTGCCCGGGCTGCAAAAAAAGACAAAACAAACTTTCACTTACCTCCATATGTTCTCCCGGAGCTCCGCAACAGCTGATTGGTCGGCCGAGCTGTCTGCTTCCTACTTCCTGTTAGCCCGGCACGTCACACGGTGCTTCAGCCTATCACCGGCCGAGGCGGGACATTGCTGCGGCCGGTGATAGACTGAAGCGTCGTGTGACGTACCGGGCTAAAGGAAGTAGGAAGCAGACAGCCCGGCCGAACAATCAGCTGTTGCGGAGCTCCGGGAGAACATATGGAGGTAAGTGAAAGTTTGTTTTATCTTTTTTTGCAGCCCGGGCAGGATGGAATAGAAAAAGTCTGCGCCGGACATCTCCTTTAATAAAAAATTGGATTTCAAAATTGAAATCTGAAATCAAAATAAATGAATAAAATAAAACATGAATTATCCCACACAGTAAACGCCAAAAACTAAATAATAAAAACAACCTATATTAGAACTGTCTTTTATTCATCACCATGCATTCCAGAAAACATTAATAAAAAGATCAAGAGGTCAAACAGTCCCATCTACCTCAATAATAGCTACAGATCACGGCATAATAAATGGGCCCTTACATAGCTCTGCTGACTGCTGGGACTCCCAGGATCTGCGGCCCGGTGACCCAGCTCTCTGAGAGGAGCATTGTGTTACTGACTGACCGCTCCCAGTGACCTGGTTTCCTCTGAGCGTACTGTCTACAGCCTGGCGAACCGACAGCTTGCCAATCACTGGCTGAGGACACCGCTGCGGCCAGTTAGAGTGGTTCAGTGATGTCACCTCTACAGCTCGGGTTAACTCTGGGGAAGCAGACTGTCAACGGAGTCCTGATTCCGGCACTATGAAGGAGCGTAGGAAGGTGATTTAATATTTTTTAGGCAGGCTAGGGACAATAGCAATAAAACATTCCACCAGACAACCCCCTTTAAATGTAAAAATGCATTAAATATATCATCATTACATTCACGTATATATAAAGTTTATTTCATGTATTTCCAACAACTCTTTGGTGCATTATTTTTTTTCTTGTCAATGAGTGTATATATACATAAAATAAAAATGTTACTTTTTGAATAAAAATAATTTAGAGTACAAAAAAAGTAACCTAATTGTCACATACAAAAATGTCTAAACTATTAAAATATCACAGTCAAAGCCATAAATAAGAATAGAAAGTAATAAAAGTCAGAGATGCTGAGAACTGAATTTCAGCTTTGTTCAGCACAAGAAAACCACCTCAATCACCACAATGCAATAACATGGATAAAGCGTACCTGTCATATTGCAAAAAAAAAAATTTAAATAAAATAAAAAAGTGGTATGTTACTCAGTACCTAATCCTGATCATGTACATATCATTCTTACAGTCATGGCCGTAAATGTTGGCACCCCTGAAATTTTTGAAGAAAATGAAGTATTTCTCACAGAAAAGGATTGCAGTAACACATGTTTTGCTATACACATGTTTATTATCCCTTTGTGTGTATTGGAACTAAATAAAAAAGGGAGGAAAAAAAGCAAATTGGACATAATGTCACACAAAACTCCAAAAATGGGCTGGACAAAATTATTGTCACACTTTGAAAATTGTGAAAAAATAAGATTGTTTCAAGCATGTGATGCTCCTTTAAACTCACCTGGGGCAAGTAACAGGTATGGGCAATATAAAAATCACACCTGAAAGCAGATAAAAAGGAGAGAAGTTCACATAGTCTTTGCATTGTGTGTCTGTGTGTGCTACACTAAGTATGGACAACAGAAAGGAGAAGAGAACTGTCTGAGGACTTGAGAACCAAAATTGTTGAAAAATATCAACAATCTCAAGGTTACAAGTCCATCTCCAGATATCTAGATTTGCTTTTGTCCACAGAGCGCAACATTTTGCGAAAAATTTATCAAAGGTGTCAACACAGGATAGTCCTGATGGTGGATAAGCAGCCCCAAACAAGTTCCTAAGATATTCAAGCTGTCCTGCAGGCTCAGGGAGCATCAGTGTAAGTGAGAACTATCCATCAACATTTAAATGAAATCAAATGCTGTGGCAGGAGGACCCCGCCCCAGGAGGACCCCACTGCTGATGCAGAGACATAAAATAACAAGACTACATTTTGCCAAAATGAACTAAGTAAGAAAAAAATGAGTAAGAAAAAATCCTTCTGGGAAAATGTCTTGTGGACAGATGAGACCAAGATAGAGCTTTTTGGTAAAGCACATCATTCTACCGTTTACCTAAAATGGAATGAGGCCTACAAAGAAAAGAACACAGTACCTATAGTGAAATATGGTGGAGGTTCAATGATGTTTTGGAATTGTTTTGCTGCCTCTGGCACTGGGTGCCTTGAATGTGTGCAAGGCATCATGAAATCTGAGGATTACCAACGGATTTTGGGTCGCACTGTACAGCCCAGTGTCAGAAAGCTGCGTTTGCGTCTGAGATCTTGGGTCTTCCAGCAGGACAATGACGCCAAACATACGTCAAAAAACACCCAGAAATGGATGGCAACAAAGCCCTGAAGAGCTCTGAAGTGGCCAGCAATGAATCCCATTGAACACCTGTGGAGAGATCTTAAAATTGCTGTTGGGAAAAGGCGCCTTCCAATAAGAGAGACCTGGAGCAGTTTGCAAAGGAAGAGTGGTCCAACATTCCGGCTGAGAGGTGTAAGAAGCTTATTGATGGTTATAGGAAGCGACTGATTTCAGGGTGTGCAACTAAATATTAAGTTAAGGGTGTCAATAATTTTGTCCAGCCCATTTTTGGAGTTTGGTGTGACATTATGTCCAATTTGCTTTTTTCCCTCCCTTATTAAGTTTAGTTCCAATACACACAAAGGGAATAAACATGTGTATAGCAAGACATGTGTTACTGCAATCCTTTTCTGTGAGAAATACTTCATTTTCTTAAAAAATATGTTAGGGGTGCCAACATTTACAACCATGACTGTATGTGTCTAGGACCTATATATTTCTAACAAATAGCATTTATATGTTGCTCACTTGCTTTGTGTTCTTGCCTTCTGGAGGGGGCATGCCCCTCTCTCTCCCTCACTGTGGATGACTCTTCTGCTCTGAGTCTGGGAGCAGCCAGGCAGTCTGCAAATCATTGCGCAGTAGTTTTTATGCATACATTTTCTATCTGTTCCTAGACAGGCTGGATGCTAATCAACATAGCTGTCACAATGTGTGCCATTCAGCTTTCACAGACTCCTGAATGTCTGATTAGTTGCTTTGTCATTCAGGAGTCAGAGAAAGCTTTGGCTGTTCAAGCATGCTTTGAGTTGTAGTTTTGCATTGCAACAGCTGGAGCTGCAGTGTTTATAAAGTGCTGTGTTAGAGCAGTGTTTCCTTTAACTGTTGCAAAACTACAACTCCCAGCATTCCCACACATCCTTTGTAGTTTTGCAAGAGCTGCAGGTACACAGCTGGAGAATATACAGGTCTAAAATAGAGTTTTACAAAGATTGTACCCCCAGCTGTTGCAAAACTACAACTTTCATCATAGTGGTGCAATGGTGATCTCCTATACTGGATACCAACACACTTTACAGCCGTATCCAGTATGCTGCAAAATACAGAGTAGTCTGTCTGCATAAAGAAAGATGACCCCTAGTGGCGGCTATTTAAATTTCAGATTTTTTATTAAAATATATATATATATATATATTTTTTTATAAATGTATATTTAAAAAAGTAATCTTATCAGTAGTACTACAAAATATAAGAAGTTTTTCATAATGACAGTGCCTCTTTAAATAAAACTTATAAAATGGGTAGATTAGACAGGTAACCTACACTGCACCTGTCAGAAACCTGTTAAATGCAGTCATTGTGGCACTTAAAGGGGGTACTTCGCTAAAAACATATTATCCCCTACCCGCTGGGGACTCCCACGATCTCAGGCGCGGCACTCCTGTCATTCAGTGCACAGAGCTAACTCCAATCCATGCCTGATGACTGGCGATGCCAGCTGTCACGCCCCCTTTATTCACATCTATGGGAGGAGGCGTGATGTCAATGTACTAGCCGTCATGGGGCTGCAAGCTTCCATGTTCCAGTCGCTGCCGGCCCGGAGATCGCTGGGGTCCCCCTAAGATCTTATCCCCTATTCTTTGGATAGAGGATAAGATGTTTTCAGCAGAGTACCCCTTTAAGAGGTTAATGACCAACATCAGTGCGATTGTTGATGTCGGTCACTGTCTAATGAAGCGAGCGCAGCGCCTGCATTTGCTTTATAGACTTACAGTACAGTGTGACGTACATGTACGTCACTGTGCACCAAAGCCCAGCTGTCAGCACCGTACATGTACTTTGAATGTCCCCTGGAAAAATAAAAGCACTATGGCTCTTAGATGACAAAGGGACAAACAAAACCACAAAAACTAAACTTGAGGGGTTAAGTTTACTGGAGAAGGATTCAATAAAGCTGATGATTCTTAGAAGCAGAAGCATAAATCTCTCTTCTGTCCTATCAGGACATTACAATGTAACAGTGCAGGTATAATAAATCAATCTGGAGTTCCGGCTGTTTATTTGAAAGAGGGTTGTCTAGAATGGATACAGGTGTAGCAAACCTTCAGATGTGATAAGTATCTTTACTGTAGATGTAAAGAAATGCTTGGGAAATTGAAAGAAATTGACAACGTTTGTGCCACGGCTCCTTGTTTGGACTACAAGTAGATGGTAATCAGTGATGCTGTACTCACACCTCTGTGATATTTCAGCTATTCTCAGTTTTTTCCTTGACGTATTTTTCCTATTTACTTCTGAAAATAAACCCAAAAGCACTTAAAGTTTCTTTAGAATTGTCTATGTTTTTTAAAGTGGAAATAACACCCCAACAATTATGCCAGAATCTTCAATATGCCACTCATAGGTGATGCTTGAGCAAGAAATACTTTACTACCAGTTTAAAGTTACAGAATTCTCCACCAATGGGTATTGAGGATGGAAGTGAAGTGGCCAGGTGGTCCAGCGCATCAACTTTATCATACTGTATGACTGGAAATTCAAGAATATAATATAAGACCATTCAATTGTCATATAGACCTTCAAACGTAATAAAGTGCATAGTAAACTACATAACCTTGAAGTGTACTTGTCAATTAAAGGAGTAGTCCCAGTGGTGACCCAGTGGTGAACAACTTATCCACTATCCTAAGGATAGGGGATAAGTTTGAGATCTCGGGGGTCCGACCGCTGGGGCCCCCTGCGATCTCCTGTATGGAGCCCCGACAGCCCACGGGAAGGGGGCGTGTCGACCTCTGCACGAAGCGGCGGCCGACACGCCCCCTCAATACAACTCTATGGCAGAGCCGAGGCGCTGCCTTCGGCAATCTCCGGCTCTGCCATAGAGATGTATTGAGGGGGCGTGTCGGCCGCCGCTTCGTGCGGGGGTCGACACCCGCTATCTGGCCGGAGAGCCTGGACCCCGTACAGAGAGATCGCAGGGGGCCCCAACGGTCGGACCCCCTGCGATCTCAAACTTATCCCCTATCCTTAGGATAGGGGATACGTTTTTCACCACTGGACTACCCCTTTAAAACTTTTGATATGTTGTAAAGACCAATCAAAACTTTCGACCAATCAAGGTCTAAAATGTTCAGACCCCGACCAATCACAAGAATGAGTTTGAAGTCTGCACTTAGCGCGTTCACTCCCGGCGCTGTGTCATGTGACCTGAACAGACTAACAATGTAAGTCTACAAAGCCACCAAAGTCTCAGACACAGAGCGAGGAGAGGCAGGTGCGACTGTGTGCTTCTCTATCCGCTCATTCTCGTCATTGGTCAAGGTATGGACATTCAGACCCTAACCGATAAAAAGAACTTTTGACATGTCCTCCAAGACCTCAACGCATGTTGCGAACTTACAAAGGCAGCCCTGTGATATATTGACATTCTTCCACATTTGTGTTTTTAATTATACTGATTCCAACAAAAATATGTAATTTTAATGAAATAGTGGATTTTCACTCAATACAATATTGTTGTTGGACTTTATCCTCATAGTACTACTAAAGTTCGTAGTAGTTTTTTTGGGGGGCAGTGTGGGGGTAGGGGTGTCCTCATTCCTACAGATCACATAGTACGGTTGAAAAAAAAAAAAGACACATCAAGTTCAGCTAAGCAGGGGAAGAAGAGTATGGTCATAAAACATGTGTATCTGTATTCTGTGCCAAGGGTATGATGTTACTTGGCAACCACTGCAAGCTGTTTGGCCTTGCCCCATTTTAGGAAATCTTTTGCAAATCTTACTGTTGGTGCCAAGTCTCATACATGCGGTGCTTGTCAACACTTTTCTCATACATTATACTTTAATTAATGTGCCCCATTGAGATGTGTTGTCATGTGACTTTAAAAATAATTCGATGTCATTTGAAAACCTCCTGTGACTGTTATGCCACGTGATGCCGGTTAGAGCAGTGACCAGAGATGCATGGGTTCTCATTCTAGAGGCTTGCCATGGTTCTCATAAGACATTGAAATCATTTTGGTTTAATGCTATAGCTGGAGCTGGTGTTGTGTCTGAATTAGGTTTTGACACACACACACACACACACACACACACGTTATAACGGTTCACAAGCAGAGAGGTTTGTACTCACAGGCACATCGCAGACTCTTTCGGTAGATGCCCCAGATGAAGTCCCCACAGAGGTCGCACCAGGTGTACTGTGTGTGGGATGTGGGCTGGAAGTAATGTCCTTTGCCTATTTTGCCTGGTGGCACAGTGTCATCCTGTCCTGATATGACCCTCCTTCGAAGGCTCCGATGCAGAATGAGGGGAGCTCTGCCCGGGGGGATCCTCACTGCGTTTGTCCGTTCCAGCCGGTGACCACCTTTAGGGTTCTTAGTGAGATCCAGCCCATCTAGTTTATCACATGGACTTAATGTTTTCAGTTCAATCATCTCATAAGATGTCTCCTGTGAGGACATCCCATATACTTCAAGACAAAGCCTGAAGTCACAGGGGTCAAGAGTGACGTGACCTCTGACTCTCACACAACTATTCAAAGGGTCTGAGTCTTCTCATCTGAGGACTCTCCTCCCTTCCTCAAGCCCACTCCTCAGCAGTCTCTCTCAGTTCTGGCTTCCTTCCCCCCTCCCCTCGGTTACACTCTTCCGTCTCTCCTTCTTTGCTTTCTTGCAGTTTGAATTTCTCATCATGAATAGAAGAAAACTTTATCTCAGTCTCTGAGTTCCTGTGTCAGGGAGGGGGTTGTGGAGAGAGTGGGGTCTCAGCTGTGGGAGTCTCCTGGAATTTACAGACCTCCCCTTAAAATTCAGAAATTCAATGTCCTGGTCACCACTGTCTGTTGATGCTCAGCAGTATGGAAGGAAGATCTAATCAGGCCATGAAGGGGTTAAGAAACCAATACCAACAGCTGCTGCTGGGATCTGGGGAGAATGAAGTGGGAACCAGACAACTACAGGAAAGTCTGCAAAGATCCTGCAAAGTCAGGACAAAGAAAACCAAAAGTCGATTAGAAGACGCTGCCCAGCGCCAAAGTGACCAAGGAAAATGCTTTGCAGGATGGAAAATGGTTTTGAGAAGAGGATAACGTCAGCAGAGGCCGAGGAGATAAAGGGGGAGGATGGAGTAGAGGCGATCCCGGGTACTGCTCAACAATCTGTGTTACCATAGGAAATAACAAAAGAAAAATACTAAATAGATTTGGGAACGTCTGGTATGGTGGAGCAGTGAATGACGTAACAAGAACTAAGAAAAAATTCTAGTGTCAGGGTCCAGGTCTCTGCAGTCATCTAATGTCGTCCAATCTGTAGGCCTCATGTTATAGAGCAGGAGAAGCAGAGCAGATTGATATATAGTTTTGTGTAAAAATTGGTGAGTGATTAAACAATGGGTCTAGAGTACAGGAGGCTGGGATACTGGGAGCAACAAGGGGACTAGTTACAGCAGGGGTCTCATCAGGTAGTGAACGCGGAACGAAATTTTGCAGCCAGGGCCCCAGGCAGGGGATTTCTTCAGGCATTTAGCCCTGCTTCGGGCAAGCAGCGCTAAATGCCAGAAGACTTTACACATGTCGGCACACACTGCTACTGTACCTATATTTCCCTGCTGCAGCCTATAACGAGACTTCCTGGAGGGATGCACGTGATTGGTGACGTCATCGCATCCACAGCGCAGGACGCCGAGACACATGTGATGATGTCACCTAACGCATGCATCCCCGCAAAGAAGGCTCGTTTTAGGCTGCAGCAGGGAGATGTAAGTACTGTAGCTGTGAAACTTAATTTAAAGGGGTACTTTTTATTTTATTTTATTTTTTTTAAATCAACTGGTGCTAGAAAGTTAAACAGATTAGTAAATGACTTCTATTGAAACAAAATTGATCCTTCCAGTACTTATTAGCTGCTGAATACTACAGAGGAAATTATTTTCTTTTTGGAACACAGAGCGCTCTGCTGACATCATGACCACAGTGCTCTCTGGTGACATCTCTGTCCATTTTAGGAACTGTCCAGAGCAGCATATGTTTTCTATGAGGATTTTCTACTCTGGACAGTTCTTAAAATGGACAGAGATGTCAGCAGAGAGCACTGTGCTTGTGAGGTTAGCGGAGAGCTCTGTGTTCCAAAAAGAAAATAATTTCCTCTGTAGTATTCAGCAGCTAATAAGTACTGGAAGGATTAAAGGAAATCTGTCATCAGAATCACCCGCACTAAACACAGGCTTGTAGTGTGGGTGATCCTGATTAAAACGCTTCTTACCTCATTAAAAACTGAGCAGCGGTTCGCCAGATATCTTCATTTTTAGTTATATGGTATTCCCAGGCTTGGGACTCAGTGGGAGGTCCGCAGCATCAGCACGGACTCGCTAACGTCATTTTCGCCGGGCGGAGCGGCTGCCCGGCTCATGAATATTCATGGCTGCCTCATCGCAGTCTTCCTCCTGGTGAAGGTCACGTGGGTAGCGTTGCGCGCCGTACACCCGGAAGCGGCATTCTTCAGCATATCTATGCAGGAGAACGCCGCTTCCAGGTGTACGGCACGTGGCGCATGCGCGGCGCTACCTACGTGACCTACACCAGGAGGAAGACTGCGATGAGGCAGCCATGAATATTCATGAGCCGGGCAGCCGGTCCGCCCGGCAAAAATGACGTAAGCGAGTCTGTGCTGATGCTGCGGACCTCCCACTGAGTCCCAAGCCTGGAAATACCATATAACTAAAAATGAAGATATCTGGAGAACCGCTGCACAGTTTTTAATGAGGCAAGAAGCGTTTTAATCAGGATCACCCGCACTACAAGCCTGTGTAACAGGTTTATTGCGGATGATTCTGATGACAGATTTCCTTTAAGATATTTTAATAGAAGTCATTTACAAATCTGTTTAACTTTCTGGCACCAGTTGATTTAAAAAATAAATAAATAAATAAGTTTTCCGCAGGAGTACTCCTTTAACTTGCCTAATTACTTGTCTAAGGGTGCGTTTACACTACGGAATTCTCACGGAATTCAACGAGCGGAATTCCGTGGTGTGAACTTAACATTAGTGTGAATAAGTCTCCGCAAGACCCGATCACACTGCGGAATTTCCGCGGCGGACAATTCCGCCGCTGAAATTGTTCCACGCAAAGAAAGAACATGTTCATTCTTTGCGCAGATTCCGCGAGCACTGCATAGCCGTCAATGGTGACGGCTCAGTGCCCCGCGGCCTTAGCGCTGAAGAACCATCGGCGGCGGCCGCCAGGCGGAATCTCCGCTCTAGGAATTCAGCCACGAGAATTCCGTAGTGTGAACGGGGCCTAATAGGGGAGGACCTGCTTATCACTAGGGGCTAACCTATCTTCTTAGGGGGCATAATTGTTTAAATAGGAACCCTACCTGCCGGGGGAAATATTTATCTGGGGGCCTGTACACCTATTGGAAACCCCTACCTGATAATCAGGTAGGGCTCCCCAGTAGGTCGACAGGCCCCCAGATAGATATTACCCCCATCAGTGATGGGGATCATATCTATCTGTGGCCTCTATCCCTACTTGGGAGCCCTACCTGATGGGGGTTATATCTGGGGGCATTATATGTGAGGGGCGCACGATGGGGGCATTATATGTGAGGGGCACACGATGGGGGCATTATATGTGAGGGGCACACGATGGGGGCATTATATGTGAGGGGCACACGATGGGGCATTATATGTGAGGGGCACACGATGGGGGCATTATATGGGAGAGGGGCGCATGCAGCCCAGCCTCTACCTCGAGTGGCCCCCAGATAATTTGAGTTTGAGACCCCTGGGTTACAAGGAGCAATTCAACAACAAGGGGAATGCTTACAGGGAGCAATTCAGAAACATAAGTGCTGGGGTTTAGGGAGCAATTTAACAACATGGGGCTGGGGTACAGGGAGAAATTCATCAAAAAGGGGACTGGGTTAAAACAAGCATCTCAGTAACATAGGGGCTAGGGTATAGGGGGCAATTTAACAACTTGGAGATGGTAAATAAATATCACAGAAATTCCCGTAATACCAAAAAGATCCCACGCAAGTATACACTTAAATCCAGAAGAACAGAAAACGTGAATACAGATCAATTACTTTATTGAGGTATAATCAGTTAAAAACTACAACAGTGAAGGCCAAAGGGCCTATACAACAACATATACATCCAATGACACAGAATTACAACTGGACACACAACAATAAGAGACTGCACAAAAAGGGCACTACCTCAAGGAAGGAACCCAAGAAATAGGGAACAAATGAACGGTATAGGGATCACTCAAATGAGTGAAAGCCAACCATAAATAAGGCATGAATAAAACATGTTCCCATTACCTAGTGGTATGAAAGTGCAAATGAGGAGCACCACTGCCCAACGTTTCGTCACCAGTAGGCTTCTTCCGGGGCGTCCGGGGAGAAATTGCATCAGTCTGCTCTATATCATGCTCAGAGCTTAAGTGTCAGGAAGGCAGGAGCGAGCTGCAGGATGCACACCTTCTACCTCCCCCACATCACCCTGCAGGCTCAGAGATGAAAGCAGTACTGCCAGTGTGCATGCTGTGGCTCCACAACACCTCTATATCTTTTGCAGGATATAGAGCTGAAATACTCCCTTTAACACAGGAGCAATTCAACAGCACGTGGGCTAGAGTACAGGGAGCAAGTCATCTAAATGGGAACTAATGTATTAGAAGCAATTCATCAACATGGATCATGAGGCTATTTTGTGGACCCTGGGTATGTGGTAGGTGTAATATATGAGCTCTGGGTCTGGTCTAGGGGGTAGTTATGTAGAGGAATTGAGGCACGAGGTTATGAGAACGCCATCTTCTATAACGTGAACATTCATCTGTCTTCCTCGCCAGGTCTCCAGAGCATCATCCTGCCATTCTTCCCAACCTCCACCCATTCATGAATATCAGGAAGTGCCCCCAATTTTCTCTCTCTGCCCCTTTTCCTTGTCTTTGAACTGAACTTCCTGTCATTTTATCTGAGAGCAGCATCCACTTATAAGTCCAGAGCCTTATTGTGTCTATTGCCCCAAAAGCTGCTGACTGATGTTTTTTCAAGCGTCATCTTCCTTGATGCTTCATATTTATTATCCAATGTTTTTCTTTTAAATTCAAGAAATCTCAGGAACATGTAAGTCACCGAGCCGCCATCTTAAAAACAGCTTGTCACATGTGATGTCATATCTGTACAGATATGGCCAAAATTTACAGTTTATAACAAGGGTTATTAACCAACTTTCCCAGACACCTGAATGGGAAAATTACCTACATATTGTGGTAATAAAGGAGACTGGGAGGGGGCATTGCTAAGTAGATATGGTATTCAGGAGTCTGTGTATTATTCTGGATCTTGACTGGGTTTTTCCTGCCCCTGGCACAGAGTTTACTGATAAGACTGGGCTCAGCTCATGTGCTGCCTGATCATGGGTTCTGAGTGTGATGTGTAGACTGCTGTAGACGTCAGTTCCATACAGATCTTTAGCCACCACATCCTATCATCTTGCTCCTGACACTATGTGGGCAGGAAGCCACAATGAGATGTTCATCAGCACATCAATACTACATTTGTAATCAGCTCTCACGAAATTACATCTCTAAGCTTTCACACCAGCACTCTGCATTAGTCATGTGTTCCAGAATGCCAACATGGGGACTGGGTACAGGGAGCAATTTAGTAAAATAAGGGCGGGGGTTTGGGGAGCAATGTAACAACATGTGGCTGGTATCCAAAAGGCAGCTGATCAACATAGGGACTCGGCATGTTGGGTGGGGGTGGGGTTAGTCATTAACAAGGAGGCTGGAATACAGGGAACAATTAAAAGGGTATTCTTGCTTTATACATCTTATCCCCTATCCAAAGGATAGGGGATAAGATGTATGATTGCAAGGGTGCCGCCGCTGGGGACCCCCGTGATCTCGCTGCAGTCCCCGGCGTTCAGTGCCTGTCACTGCCTCCGAAACGGGGACGTGAGGTCACGGCCTCAACCCCTAGAAACGTGAAACCACGCCCCCTCCATT
The DNA here is from genome assembly GCF_029499605.1 of Hyla sarda. Lineage (NCBI taxonomy): Eukaryota > Metazoa > Chordata > Amphibia > Anura > Hylidae > Hyla > Hyla sarda. Next base: position 136,910,596 of record NC_079194.1, on the reverse strand, counting down.
CATTTCTATGGGAGGGGGCATGATAGCCGTCACGCCACCTCCCATAAACATGAATGAAGGAGGCGTGGTGTGATGTCCCTAGGGTGCGTTGCCGTGACATCACGTCCCCGTCTCAGAGGCAGCCCCCCATACAGAATGACGGGGCCTGCAGCGAGATCGCGGGGGTCCCCAGCGCAAAGGACCTTGCGATCATACATCTTACGCCCTATCCTTTGGATAGGGGATAAAATGTATAAAGACAGAATATCCCTTTAACCCCTTAAGGACACAGCCCATTTGGACCTTAAGGACTAAGAAAATTTTATTTTTACGTTTTCGTTTTTTCCTCCTCCCCTTCAAAAAATCATAACTCTTTAATATTTTCATCCACAGACTAGTATGAGGGCTTGTTTTTTGCGTGACCAGTTGTCCGTTGTAATGCCACTCACTTTATCATAAAATGTATGGCGCAACCAAAAAAAATACTATTTGTGTGGGGAAATTAAAAAGAAAACCGCAATTTTGCTAATTTTGGAAGGTTTTGTTTTCACGCCGTACAATTTATAGTAAAAATTACAAGTGTTATTTATTCTCTGGGTCAATACGATTAAAATGATACCCATGATTATACACTTTTCTATTACTGTTGCGCTTAAAAAAAAAAAAAAAAAAAAAATCGCAAACTTTTTAACCAAATTAGTACGTTTAAAATCCCCCTATTTTGAAGACCTATAACTTTTTCATTTTTCCGTATAAGCGGTGGTATGAGGGCTCATTTTTTGCGCCGTGATCTGTACTTTTTATTAATACCTTATTTGCTTATACAAAACTTATTACATTTTTTATTCATTTTTTTTTTTATAACATGTTATAAAAAAGCAGCTATTTTGGCCTCTTTTTTTTTTTTTTTACGTTCACCGTACAGATCATTTACATTTTATTTTAATAGTTCGGATATTTACGCACGCGGCGATACCAAATATGTATATAAAATAAAAAATTTTTTTTCACTTTTTGGGGGTAAAATAGGGAAAATGGGACAATTTATGTTTTTATTGGGGGAGGGTTTTTTTTCACATTTTTTTTACTTTTTTTTTTTTTTACACTCTTATAGTCCCCATAGGGGACTATTTATAGCAACAATTCGATTGCTAATCCTGTTCAGTGCTATGTATAGGACACAGCACTGATCAGCATTATCGGTCATCTTCTGCTCTGGTCTGCGGGAAGGCAGATCAGAGCAGAAGACTCCTAGAAGGCAGGGGAGCAAGGTGAGGGGACCTCCATCTGCCGTGCAGGATGATCGAATCGCCGCTGCAGCGCTGCGGGCGATCCGATCATCCTGTTAAGTGACCGCAATGCTGCAGATGCCGTGATCTGTATTGATCACGGCATCTGAGGGGTTAATGGCGGACATCCACGGGATCGCGGGTGTCTGCCATTACCGGCGGGTCCCTGGCTGAGATCCACAGCCGGGACCTGCCGCGCATGATGCCGACATCGCTCCGATGCCCGCGGTTATGCTCAGGACGTAAATGTATGTCCTGGTGCGTTAAGTACCACATCACCAGGACGTACATTTACGTCCTGCGTCGTTAAGGGGTTAATATATAGACGTATCATTCAAGATTATGGAGAGTGATTCAACAAGTCTGCAGCTTTCATACTATGTTTAGTAGTAATAGTAGTAATTTTTAGTGATTTTTTAAGTGCTGAGAAGTTACAGGTTTCTATTCTTCACAAACCCTGCACAGTCACAAATAGGAAAACACACAACCTGCCATGTATGTATCCACTCATGTAAGACAGAAAAAAATCACTGACATAATGACTAATATGGTGGTCATAATGGGCACCAAATTTATCAGCCTATTGCATTCAGTCTTCCATACAAGAAACATGAGTGTCCATACTTACATCCTCTTGCGCTCTAATCTGCAGTATTGTCAATGTCTTTGGGATACATGGACAGAACTGCAGATAGATAGGAATGTATTTTTGTATATATCTTTGCCATTATTATGCCACACCGGTATAAACTAAACAGAAGATTAAAATTTGTTACAAAGGCATTTAATGATGTGAATAATAAATAAGGACGATACAGTTTTTTACAACCAGATGCAGAACTCACTCACTCAACCATAGACAAGACACATTTCCTTCACTGGAAGTTCAGAATAAATAATTCCTTGAAATACTGGTCAGCAGTTGTTGTGGGCAGGGTCCTGTCATGGTGAGCTGATGGCGTCTTCCATTGTACCTGGTGTGATTTACCCTGAACACTATCCATAAATGTAATGGTCTATACAGTATTCTTTTAAGGCTTGATGGCTTCAATGGCTTTAGCTGGCAGGACTGCAATTCTCATGGTTAACAATTCACATCTGAGTTTTCATCTCCTCTTATCTTCTTCTTAGCCTCACTCACTAGGTGACAAGCTTTCTTATGTTTTTGCCAGTGACTGACCTGACACTGCCTGTGATAAAGAAGAAACACAGTAAAATGCCTAACATGTCATAAATTTGAGCATTAGACAGTGAGGGAACGGGCAAGTCGCCTTAGTTTACACAGTGTTGGGACAACGTATTTGCCACTCACCTGATTTTTTCTATTTTAGGTAAAAAGTGTCACAAGTAAATGTTTTATATCATCCATCTAATGCAGGGGTCTTCAAACTACGGTCCGCGGGCCACATGTGGACCGTGGAGCGCATTTACCCAGTCCGCTGGGTGTTTTTGCCTCGGGACATCCCTGTGTCCTGAAAGATGCTTTCGGAACACAGGGACGCCTCTGTTAAGTCCCTGCGGCCCCGCGTTTACTTTAAAAATGGGAACTAGCGCACGCAGGGACGACACTGACGTCCCATGCGTGCGCCCATGGCAACGGAGCGCGGAGGAGTGGAGAAGAAGCAAGAAAGACACGCGCTGGCAGTTGGCAAGTGTTTACCAGCGGTGCATCAGCTTCGGTGTTCCGACCAACGGTCCTGACCGGAGGAGCAGTGGTCGGAACACTGAAGTGGGGCAGTACACAGGCATACAGCCTCCAGCCATACACTGTATGTCTGTGGGGGAACATACTGCCAACCTAATGTGGGAGGACTATACTGCCAAGCTAATGTGGGGGGACTATACTGCCAACGTAATGCGGGTGACTATATTACACCTAATGTGGAGGAACTATACTGCCAACCTAATGTGGGGGACTATATTGCGCCTAATGTGGGGGAACATACTGCCAGCCTAATGTGGGGGACTATATTGCACCTAATGTGGGGGACTATACTGCCAACGTAAAGTGGAGGACTATACTGCCAACGTAATGTGGGGGACTATACTGCCAACGTAATGTGGGGGACCATACTGCCAACGTAATGTGGGGGACCATACTGCCAACGTAATGTGGGGGGAACTATACTGCCAACGTAATGTGGGGGGAACTATACTGCCAACGTAATGTGGGGGGGAACTACAACCTAATGTAGGGGAACTACAACCTAATGTAGGGGAACTACAACCTAATGTGTGGAGAACTATACTCCACCTAATGTGGGGGGGGAACTATTCTGCCAACCTAATGTGGGGGAACTACAACCTAATGTGGGGGAACTATATTGCCAACCTAATATGGGGGAACTACAACCTAATGTGGGGGAACTACTATCTTATTTCTTCACTTCAAAAAAAGATATATGCAGTGTGCATTGGTATTTGTTCATAGTTTTTTTTTTTTTACTATAGTCTGGCCCTCCAACGGTCTGAGGGACCGTGAACTGGCCCCCTGTTTTCAAAAATTTAAGGACCCCTGATCTAATGTATTATAAAAATATAGACAACACAGGGAAACACAAAATTCAGCTTTTACACGATTGTTCCATTTATTGAACATAAAGATTTACGACCAGCTAGGGCCACCTGTCCTTAAGCCAGACCCAGCTGGCAAACAGGGGCAAATGGGGGACCTGGACCTAGGGTACACCATGAGCACTGGCTGATGGCGAGGAGGGGTTAACGGCCCATTCAGCAATGCACCGTGCCCCTAGCTCGCGGGTGGGGGAATCAGGCAGCGACATGTTCCTGTCACCCCACGCTAGAGAAAACAAAAAAGGGAGAAAAAGTCTAACTAGGAACTGACACTACGTAAAAAAACAAAATAAATAAGACCAGGTCTGGAGAGCTCCAGACCTGTGCCTGCCTCCTGCTGACACTAAGCTAAAACTGAGTCGCTCAGTTGCTGACTTCTTTTGTTTTTTGCCTAGTGTCAGCCTCCTAGTGGCAAACAGCATTTACCCATGGTCCTGTGTCCCCCCAATGAAGCATTATAATCCTTCATCACCTATAATTAATAACTGATTGTGCCACCCTTGACAGTAACAACTGCATATATTTGTGAAGAGTCCTTTATATCACTGTTGAGGAATTTTGGTTCTACTCTTCTTTAAATGGGCACTATCACTTTAAAAATCTTTTGACAAGTTCTACTGACATGTCAAACGTTTTGATCAGTCAGGATCTGTGTGTTCAGGACATGACCAATAGCTTGAACTAGATGGGATAAGAGTGTGCAAAGTGACACGAACATACAGTGTAAATCTAAGGGATTGTCTGAGTCTGTTTTTTTTTCCACCCGGCTATACAATTGTTCAGGGTGTAAACGTTATAACTTTTGGCATGTCAAAAGTTTTTAAATCGACAGGTACACTTTAAAGTTTAAAATTAGTTTAAATTAGCTAGATTGGGTGATTTTTAAGCACAAAGAGGGAGATTTATCAAAACCTATGTTGAGGAAGAGTGATGCAGTTGCTTATGGCGACCAATCAGATTATTCTTTCATCTTTAAATAGGCCTCTGAAAAATAAAAGAAGCAATCTGGTTGGTTGCTATTGGCATCTAGTCAACTTTTCCTCTGTACAGATTTTGATAAGCCACCCCCATACTGTCTTGCCACAGCCAGAACTGTACTAGTAGTTCACACTGCACTGGCCACTAACACTGAATAAGCCTATATCAAGATGTGCACTATTTATAAGTTACAGTTCCGCAGAATATAACACCTGAGAAAATAGATAATGTTTGGAGCATTTCCTGGAACCCACCTGTTGCAGTACCATTCATTCTGACAGCGGGAGCAGCGTTTGGCAGCTTCTGCCCCACAGGATCCACACTTGGGCTTATCTGGCACTAGTGCTTCCATTACATCCATGTTATAGGTCTGGGCCCATCTGTGCATAATGAAGACATCAGGTCATAGTGTATTTCCTCAGGCTGGGGCATTTACAAACACTGTTCTCAGGGAGTGATACTGACCTCTGAGCCTGGAGACGCAGGTCACTGTCACTAGGAGAGAATGCATGCTTCACTTGGTATTTTGCTATTGCCTTCCATTTGCCAGAACTCTCTCTGATAATGGAGTCCCAGACTTCTGGAACCTGACAAATGAAGACAATAAAATAACAGGCATGGAATATTTCTTTTTTTTTAGCCAGGTGCTGTGAAGGTACAATGGATTTGAACAGAAGTCATCACCAGGAGTATGCTGCCCAATGTATTAAGCATATTGATATATATTGTGGGAAAATATTCAGTATAGCTTGTAACTTCTTGATTGAAATTCATGTTTTTTCTGGGCTTAGTGGTTGGAGTCAATGATTAAAAGCCTTCCCTGTAAGGCCCTTTTACATGGCGGAATTTAGGCCCAGAAAAGATACTGGCTGGATATTCCTCAGGTGCTGGCAGAACAGGCTGGCACTAGGACCGCTTGCAGATGCACCTACTCAATAGACGGCAATGCTTTTCGGAACGGATTCCACAGAAAGAGTGGACGTGTTGAGTTGAGGTTCAGTCTCTGTGGATTCCAGAAATTGAATTTCTGCGCCAGATATTTCTGCTGTGTTCACGATGCAGCAAAATCCCATTGAAAACAGAATTTCCGAGTTTATTTTTCCACCGGATTCCGCTCGGAAATTCGTCCACATGAATGGGACCTAAGAGTGTGCATACAGATAGCTGTTCTTCACTGATTAGAACTGCCCACTCGACTTCTAAGCCCACAATGGATATGTAATATTAACAAATTACAAATTCTACTGCATCTTTTCTCAGTATATCAATGTGCTCAGCTACTTAAACTCTATCACATGATGCTGGCACCTTTTTCAACATAGGGCGTTCACCTAGTCAATAAAAGTTTTCAGCTTCTATATTAAAAGGGGTATTCCGGTGGAAAACATTTTTTTTATATCAACTGGTGCCAGAAAGTTTAACAGATTTGTTAATTGCTTCTATTAAAAAATCTTAATCCTCCCAGTACTTATCAGCTGCTGTGTAATACAGAGAAAGTTCTTTCATTTTTGAATTTCTTTTCTTTCTGACCACAGTGCTCTCTGCTGACATCTCTGTCCATGTCAGGATTAATTCCCCATAGCAAACCTATCCTGCTCTGGACAGTTCCTGACATGGACAGAGGTGTCAGCAGAGAGCACTGTGGACAGACAGAAAAGAAATTCAAAAAGTAAAAGAACTTTTTCTGTATTATACAGAAGCTGATAAGTACTGGAATGATTAAGATTTTTAATAGAGTGTCATTTACAAATCTGTTTTTCTTTCTGGCACCACTTTAAAAAAAAAAAAAAAAAGTGTTTTCCACCAGAGTATCCCTTTAATCCCTTGCCTCATATGGACGTTTATAAACATCCATAAGCGGCTCCCGAGGTATGACACACGCATCGTGCCCAGTGGGTATGCTATAAGCAACCAGGACCCACAGCTAATGCCGGACATCGCCGATCGGACTGATGTCCGGCATTAACTCTTTAGACGCGGCGATCAAAGTTGATCGCCGCATCTAAAGTAAAAGTAAAAGCTTCCCGGCAGCTCAGTCGGGCTGATCGGGACCATTGCGGTAAAATTGCGATGTCCCAAACAGCTAGAAACAGGAGGCTCCCTTACCTGCCTCCTGTGCGTCCGATCGGTGATTGATTGCTCCAAGCCTGAAATCCAGGCTTGAGCAATCAACCGCTGATAACACTGATCCTTGCCATTGAAATGCAATGGCAGTGATCAGTGTATTGAATCAATGTTCTGCATGTTATAGTCCCCTATAGGAGCTATAACATTGTAAAAAAAAAAAAAAAAAAAAAGTTTAAAAAAAAAAGTTAAAGATCATTTAACCCCTTCCCTAATAAAAGTTTGAATCACCCCCACTTTTCCCAATAAAAAAAAAACCTGTGTAAATAAAAATAAACATATGTGGTATCGCCGCGTGCGTAAATGTCCTAACTATAAAAATATATCGTTAATTAAACCGCCCGGTCAATGGCGTACGCGCAAAAACATTCCAAAGTCCAAAATAACGTATTTTTGGTAACTTTTTATACCATAAAAAAATAATTAAAAAACGATCAAAAAGTCAGATCAAAACAAAAATGGTCAGAATAGGACAATTTTAAACATATAAATTTTCCTGCATGTAGTTATGATTGTGTTTTAGAAGTAATACCTAATCAAACTTATATAAGTAGGGTATCATTTTAATCGAATGGACCTACAGAATAAAGATAAGGTGTCATTTTTACTGAAAAATGTACTGCATAGAAACGGAAGCCCCCAAACGTTACAAAATGGTTTTTTTTTCCTCCATTTTGTCGCACAATGATTTGTTTTTCCGTTTCGCCATAGATTTGGGGTAATTGGTGGTGCCATTATATGGATTTTTAGGTGCAAAATTGAAAGTGTTATTTTTAGAAGGTGATGAGGAAAAAATGAAAATGCAAAAACCGAAAAACCCTGTGTCCTTAAAGGGTTAAGTGACAGCAAATAGAGATTCTGAAAATGGCAAGGAACTGAATGAGAAAGGGAGGGTTTACCTTATGGTTTTTGCGCCAGTGTTTTGGTGCATTTTGCATTATTTTTATTAGTTTTTGGAAAGTTTTATATTTTGGCCTAAGAAGGGGAAATTGGGGGGAGATTTAGTAAAACTTGTGTAGAAGAAGAGTGCTGCAGCTACCATTTTATTTTTTTTAAAAGCCTCTAAAAATAAAAGAAGCAATCTGATCCTCTGCACAAGTTTTTGGTAACTCTCCCCCATGGTTTCAGTGATGTTTGTTTTCAGACAGATTTATCACATGCAACTTTTTAAAAAGTTGCAACATTTTTGTGGGACTCCACACCACTCAATGGGCGGGGATTTATCAAAATCTGTCCAGAGTAAAAGTTGCTGAGTTGCCCATGGCAACCAATCAGGTCACTTCTTTCATCTTTTAGAGGCCTTTTCTAAAATAAAAGATGCGATCTGATTGGTTGCTATGGGAGGGAATATCAGGTGATGGGTGGAATTATACATTCGGGGGTCTGTATGTTGTACATTGACTAATACACACCCCCTGACTGTATATTCCCATCCACCATTATTTCAGCTATTTAAACATAATGCAATATCATTTTTTGAGGGTTGGCCACAGATCCTCTTTAAGTTTGGATAGGTCCTTAAAAAGGGGCAGTTCATACGTAATTGCATATCTGTTGACATCCATATGGTTATACCTGCTCTAAGAGGAGTTCCTTCTTTGGTGGTGCTGGTTCACTCACAGACAGATGGCTGAGAAATCGCTGCAGTTCCACTAAGTTTGGCAATTGATCAATGAGGACTTCTGTGAGATAACTACGAAGCTACAAAAAGAAAATAAGAAGATGTAATGAAGGCATTAAAATCCATAACTCATACAAGGAATCTCATTGAGATAAAATACATTAGTAAGGGGCATCACCTTGAGAAGTTGCCCTCTTGTGAAATTGTTGATGTTGTATTTCTGCTGGCACTCTGGCCTCAGAAGAAGGTTGTACAGAGATATCCACACCTGACCGTCCAGCTTAGTCATCTTCTGTTGGTCCTCGGTAGGCACTGACAACCAGCGGCCACTCTCATACTTTTGCAGCTGACCTGTAGAAAGGAGAGAATGGAAGATCTGTTAAGCTTAACATGTACATTTTGTGAGATGATCATGTGACAACAGAGCTACAAGAGAAGGCATGATTCTGGGGCTACACACTATCAGTACCTTTAATCCGCCGACTCCAGGGACATCTGTGCAGAAGTTCCACCAGGACACAGGGAAAGTTATGGGTATTGAGCAGTCTTGTGGTCACGCTCAGCAGGAGGCTGTATATACATAATGTATCATGGTTGAGTGGGGTGTGTATCAGGAAAAAAATTAGGTGCTATACATACGGGTGTATACCCAAGTAACATGAAATAGCATTCTCAGAATCCTGCTCAAATTTATTTACAAAGAATCAAGAACCAAATTACTTACAGAAAGGCAGCAATATCTCAATACACTTAGCCATATTTTCAGTGCTATATACGCCTCTCCACACCTTCATATATTCCATTTTGCAACAATGACCAAGGCCCAGGAGGGCCAAAATGGCCTTTTCTTCATTCAGTGAATAATTGACTCTTAATAATTTGTAAAGATTCTGAGAGTGATATCTTCCTTCTGTTACCATTCTGTTTTGTACGTTATTTATGACACAATACACTACACATTCACCACCATGGCTATACCCACAGCATCTCACCTGTCTGTGTGGTCAGTAATGTACCGCAGGACCGATAGACACTTCAGGGCAATATCAAAGTCCAAGGCTTCAGCCTGCAGTTTCAGTTCCTGGTGTGGAAAAAGAATAGGATTACCATGGATACAGTAATAATACAACATTGAACACTGGATGGTAGTTTAATTCATGGTACATACATCTCAGTCATTTCACAACCTCAGTGTTAGATGGAGCCTTAAGATGGCTATTACCTGTGCCATCTTTTCCATAGAGCATTATAAGGCTATAAACAGACACAAATTGTGTTTGTCATTTTATGCCCCCCTCGAAATAGAGATTTTTTTTTGTCGTCATTTTCTTTTCTGCGTTTTTCTCATAACAAGTCATGTGATTCTTATATAATAAGATTCACGGTTTCTATTGAAGAATTGGGGAGGGGAATGAAGAAATAATGACTGCACACCTGAGTTTTTGCTTGCATTTTTTGGTCTATGGGTGAAAAAAGCCACAATTTCTTGAAAAAAAGAAAAAAAAAAATCACCACAGCAAGAGCATGCTGCAAATTTAAAAAAAACTGCATCTAAGCCAAAAGCACCTGTAAGGCTAGGTTTCCACAAAGGTTATATTCTGTGTTTTTTTTTTTGTTGTTTTTTTTGTTTTAACTGCTACAGCAGCAGTTTTGAGCCAAAGCCAGAAGTGTGGATTTTACTGGAACGGAATGGATTTTACTGGAACCACTATTGACTACAACGGTAGTTTTCGAAAAACGGCAGAAAAAAAAAAATCTGTGTGAAAACCTAGCCTGAAGGGTGAAAAAAAAACTGCCATAAATAAGCCCAACATGTAGGAATGGCTTTTCATATTTCCCTATTGACTGCCAGCTAACATCATGCTGCGAGTATGGCCATTTTTGGGGCATTTTTAGACACAAATGCCATGTCTGTTTCCAGCCTTACCAGATCATCATATGATACTGAGTAAGTCTGCTTGTCTAGTACTGGTTGAGGTACAACAGACTTACACTCTGAGACACCAGGCCCTGTATATTCATCTGACATACAAAAAAAGCTCAGTCCCCCCAATTCACTACAACAATATGTACTGTATTGTGAAATACAAGCTTAGCTGTTAGCAATGTGTCTTCCTGCACATTACTGATGGGTTTCACATGTGAGAATATGAAGTGGTTTATATTATGTATATTTTCCAAAGTTTTGATTATGTTTTTTATGTTTAGGCACATGTGATAGATGATATTCTGTAGAGCTGAGGAGGACAGTGACAAAATCCTCTATGCATGTCCTAATGGTTTCACCTTCACTTCAGCGTCGTGTGGTTTGGGCTGAGTTGTGTCATTGTGGACAACATTAATGCACAACTCTTGTGTGTAAATCACTTGTGGTTTACATATGATCTATGAGAATGTTGTGAAACTTTCAATGAGCAGCTATAAAGCATTATTTTTATAAAACCAGAAAACCATTTAAGGGTAACTTCACACGTACGGGATCCTGTGCAGATTTGATGCGCAGGATTTGTAACTGCAGATTAGAAGCTGTGCTCAGTCATTTAGTTTACATTGAGATCTGCAGCAGAAAATCCTGTGCATCAAATCTGCGTACGTGTGAATGCACCCTAAGGGTGTATTTACACATACAGAATCCTGTACCTATTTGATGCACAGGATCGGAAGCTGCAGATTTTAATGTAAACTAGCTCACTGAACACAGCATCAAATATGCACAGGATACTGTGCGTGTAACTACACCCTTAAAGGATATTACAATCTCTGCAATGTATTGCTTCATGTACCCGTCCATTTCAGGCTACTGAGAGTCTGACTGAAGGACGAGCTATTGGTTCATGTTATCAGACACTACTTAGCGACACTAACTGTATTCTGGATGAATAATATCTCATGTATCCTGTTTTCAGCCATTTCAGGCTGGTAGAGGCTACCTTTAGACTTTTCCAATGAGATGAGTGATCTTCTTCCCCATGATGAGTACTTTATGTCACATATCTCCAGTACTAAGAATCTCTGGAGACATTTACATCCTTATGTAGCTCCTCTTATAACATTCCTATACTATTATAATTCTATAATGCTCTGACTAAATGTTCATAAATGCTGCACGATACAAGGGTGAGGGTCTTTATATAGATTGGACTGTATTTTTATGCCTCCGCTATGTGGACATGTTCATAATTATGTACAGAATTGTGAAGTTCTTTCCCTAAGGAGGCTAGAGAAATATTCTGCAGCAAAATGAAGGCTTTGTCTTGCTGTACTCCACCCCCTTTCTGTCTCAGGATCCATTAGTGAATCATTTACTGTACCTCCAGTGATGAGGTCTCGCTGCCTGTGCTTGGCAGCAGTCTGTCCTGGCCTTGTATTATGTCTTCAGAAGAATGTGAGAGCAGCAATGTAAGCTTTCGATGACAATAATCAACCAGATCCAGCACCAGGTCCTCTGCAGATTCACATACATCCTGGTAAAGATAGAAAAGTAAGATGTAGCCACAACACGGGATTCATGTCGCCTGAAATCAATTTGTCATCACTATTTGCAATTTCTGTAAAAGACTTTCAGTTTCTAACCATTTTGAATAACTCTGCTTGCTGTCAGTAAATGGGAATATTTCCTTTAATTGAAAACTGTCATGACGTAGTTTTACTTACACAGCTGATGAGCCAAATCAGGGATAACCACAGGCTGTGATCTGTCCGCATAGTAGTGTATAGTAACAGGAGAGCAGAGATGTCAGACTCACAGGTGTCCAACTGCTCACATTGTAAACAATGGCCACAATACAGTTATGGTCAGCACAGAATAATGATATGTTCACACATACTTGTCCATCTGGAAAGATGACCTGTCTAAATGATTTAGGGATTTTCATTGTGGTACCACAGGCACAGTGGGCAAAGGGGTTGCTTAAAGGGGTTCTCCGACAAAAAAAAGAAAAGAAAAAAAAACTGTGAATGGTGTCAAAAAAGAATACTTATTAATATGATATTATTAGCCATAGTGCAGCACTGATCTTATATAAAAGCTGTGCTAACTGGCATGTAGCTGTGACATCACACTCTCTGAATGCAGAGCTCCTCTCTCTGCTACCCCTTTCCTCCTCTCTTCTCAGAACGAGACCATTGATGTGAAGGGAAGAGCCCATAATACTGCTCATTAGAATAATACAGCAGTGACCTTGTTCTGACTGAAACTGTGAAAAAAACAAACTTCCTGCTGCCTTATCTAAGGAGTCATTAATCTGATTAACAGTAATATGAGCTCCACCTTCACATCAATGGTCTTGTCCTGAGGAGAAAGGAGGGGAGGGGGGGGGGGGGAAATCAGGGACAGGAGCTCTGCTACAAGCCAGACACACTCAGCTAATATGGAGAGATCTGTGCCCTATGGCTAATTACATTATATTAGTGAGTTGCTTTATTATACTTTTTAACACCATTCACACTAAGGGTGCACAATCTTAGCCATTCAAGGTTACTGAGTGCCCACAAAATCCTGCGATTATTACCGTACATTTGAATTTCGTCAGCGGCCCGGCCCCAGACCTGACCCCCATGTGTATAATATGGTGCCAGGAAGCGGGGGAAACAAAAAAGATGATGCTTCCCCTAACCCTGGTTCCCTGTAGGTCTGCCACAGATCCCGTTCTCCTTCATGCGGTTAAATGGGAGGTGGGATTGTCATGATATGGGGGGGGGGAAATTGGACATGGAATCGCATTTTATCCAAATTGTGCAGCCCTAATACACAGTTTTGTTTTTTTTTGTTTTTTTTTTAAATAAGACAACCCCTTTAAGAAACAAATGGCAGCAGATACAAAGCCCAGTACTGTATATTTCTAGGATTTTTCTTTAGTGCTGTGCTGTAGATTGCAACAATTCGCTAACTGTCCTGTTACCATTAATATCCCTGAAGGTTCTGTCTTTCATCAAGAATTAAATGAAGCAAAATGTGTCCAGACTATGTAGATGGACACCTCCTGTTCCCAGCACCTGCTGTTTTGCCTTCCATGGTTTATATCACAAAGACACTTGACAGGTCTAGGCAGTGGGAAGAAAGGAAGGAAATGCACACAAGTTTATTAATATGTTGTGTTATGCACCTGTGCAGAATAGTGGCCAAGATTTTAAGGGATATGACAAATTCAAGTTAAAATGGTAAATGTAAAAAATTTCCTTCCAATTGATAGTCTATTTGGGACATGTATCAAAACCTGCGTATAGTAAGAGTGGTGCATTTGCCCAGAGCAACCAATCAGATCGCTTCTTTCATTTTTAAAAAGGCATCTGAGAAATGAAAGGAGCAATGGAATATGTTGCTATGGGCAACTGCACTACAGTTTCTCTACACAGGTTTGGATAAATCTTCCCCGTGTGATTCCTAACATATTTGTAAATCACTTAATTTACCAAAAATTATTCCGTAAAACACCACCCCCACCATGTGGTTTCTACGTTGAACTGGTTTCAAGAGAAGTCAGAAAAAATATACAGTGATCCCTCAACTTACAATGGCCTCAACATAAAATAGTATTTTTTGGACCATTGTAACTTGAAACCAGACTCAACATACAATGTACAGACAGTCCAGATCTGTGATACCTGTCACAACTGGAGGAACTGACCAATCAGAATGGGCATTTTACTGGTAAATCATCTGTATTACTGAAGTGCATGCACTGACTGGCTGTCTGGTAGCGCCCACTACAGTAAAGGGAGGAACTACAAGTTCTGTACTACTCCTTACCTGTACCAGGGTTAGCTGCTCCTTTGGACACCAAGTAAGGGCAGCTCCATTTGGGACACTGTGTGTACTGTATATAGGACCCTGAAGAAGCTCCTGTCCTCTACATTAACCATTGTTTCCCCAACTAGGGTGTCTCAAGCTGTTGCAAAACTACAACTCCCAGCATGCCCGGACAGCCAACGGCTGTCCGGGCATGCTGGGAGTTGTAGTTTTGCAATAGCTGGAGGCCCCCTGGTTGGGAAACACTGACATAGACAGTGATTTACAGCTCCCAGCAGATCTTTATTACTTTTATATTTAAGGAATTGCTTTATCTCTATTAGTTATCTACTTATTTTTCTTTAATCCTCACATTTTCCTTTTTTTCGGATGACATTTTGGGGCTTCAGAACCAATTACCAGGTTTCCATAGAGTTATGGTCTCAACATACAATGGTTTCAACATACAATGGTCATCCTGGAACCAATTAATATTGTAACTTGAGGGACCACTGTACAGAGATTACAAAGAAGTACAGCACCATATGATATTACATCTTGGATTATACTCCAGAGCTGCACTCTGCACACTATTCTGCTGGTGGAGTCACTATGGGGGAGATTCATCAAAACTTGTGCAGAGGAAAAGTCGACCTGTTGACCATAGCTACCAATCAGATTACTTCTTTCATTTTTAAAAAGGCCTCTGAAAAATAAAAGAAGCGATCTAAATGGTTGCTATGGGGAACTGGTCACATTTTTCTCAGCGCAGTTTTTCATGAATCTCCCCCCTATTTACATACTTTACATTACTTATCCTATGCAGCCCTGCAGTATAATCTTAGATGTAACTCAGGATCAGTATTTCCTATTCTGCTGATGTAGTCACTGTATTCATACTTTACATAATTTATTCTGTACCAATCCTGAGTCACAGCCTGTATATATATATATACTCCAGAACTGCACTTACTATTCTACCGGTAAAGTCACCATGTACATAAATTACGTATCATATACTGATCCTGAATTACAGGCTATAGTTCTTTAACCACTTAAGGATCAAGGGCGTACCTGTACGCCCGTGGGAATTTTGGTCCCCACCGTGCGCCGGGCAGGGACCGGACCGGGGTGACTGCTGATATCAATCAGCAGGCACCCCGCGCAAATGCCCAGGGGGTCACACTAGCGATTTGCACCGTTTCTGGGTCATGCGGGTCTATGGTGACCCAGAATATAAGGCAGATCGCGGTTGTCTAAGACACCCACGATCCCCCAGAAGGGATAGGAGTGAGGTGGCAGGGGTGCCACCCCTCCTATCCCTGCTATTGGTCGCCAGAAGCGACGACCAATAGCAGATCGGGGGCTGGGGGGTTAACTTTCGGTTTCCCTGTTCTGCCCAGCCACAATAAGCGGGGCAGGACGGGGAAACCGAAGAGGACCAACGGCAGAAGATCCACTTACCCATCCAGAGGCAGCGGGCGACGGTGATTGGCGATGTCGTGCAGCTGGCTCACTGGATCGTACAGAAGCTGGTG
This sequence comes from Hyla sarda, assembly GCF_029499605.1. Taxonomy (NCBI): domain Eukaryota; kingdom Metazoa; phylum Chordata; class Amphibia; order Anura; family Hylidae; genus Hyla; species Hyla sarda. The sequence continues at coordinate 136,894,765 of NC_079194.1, read as the reverse complement.
AGTTGCCTAGCAACATCTGGAGGGCTACAGTCTGAGACCACTGTACAGTGGTCTCTAAACTGTAGCCCTCCACATGTTCCAAAACTATAACTCCCAGCATGCCCAGACTGCTGTTTGGGCATGCTGGGATTAGTAGTTTTGCAACAGCTGGAGAGCTACAGTTTGAGACCACTATACAGTGGTCTCTAAACTGTAGCCCTCCAGATCTTGCAAAACTACAACTCCTAGCATGCCCACACAGCAGTTTGCTGTCTGTGCATGCTAGGATTTGTAGTTTTGCTACATCTGGAGGGCCACAGTTTGGAGATCACTGTGCAGTGGTCTCTAAACAGTAGCTCTCCAGATGTTGCAAAACTGCAAATACCAGCATGCCCAAACAGCAAACAGCTGTCTCGGCATGTTGGGAGTTGTAGTTGCGTACCTCCAGCTGTTGCATAACTACATCTCCCAGCATGCCCTTTGGCCATCAGTACATGCTGGGAGTTGTAGTTTTGCAACAGCTGGAGGCACACTGGTTGGAAAATACTGAGTTAGGTAACAGAACCTAACTGGTTTTCCACCCAGTGTGCCTCCAGCTGTTGTAAAAGTACAACTCCCAGCATGCACGGTCAGTACATTCTGGGAGTTGTAGTTCTGAAACAGCTGGAGGTTTGCCCCCCCCCCCATGTGAATGTACAGGGTACATTCACACGGGTAGGTTTACAGTGAGTTTGTTGCTTCAAGTTTGAGCTGCGGTAAATTTTTCGCCGCAACGCAAACTCCTAGCTGGAAACTCACTGTAACCCGCCAGTGCGAATGTACCCTAAAAAACACTACACTACACATAATAAAGGGTAAAACACTACTTATACACCCCTTACACTGTCCCCCCCAATAAAAATGAAAAGCGTATTGTATGGCAGTGTTTCCAAAACGGAGCCTCCAGCTGTTGCAAAACAACAGCTCCCAGCATTTCCGGACAGCCGCTGACTGTCCAGGAATGCTGGGAGTTTAGCAATAGCTGGAGGCACCCTGTTTGGGAATCACTGGCGTAGAATACCCCTATGTCCACCCCTATGCAATCCCGAATTTAGTCCTCAAATGCGCATAATGTAAAGTGCTCTGCTGGGGAACTACAATTGACTCCCCCCCCCATGTGACCCCATTTTGGAAACTACACCCCTCATGTAATATATTAAGGGATGCAGTGATCATTTACACCCCACAGGTGTCTGACAGATTTTTGGAACAGTGGTCCGTGAAAATGAAAAATATCATTTTTCATTTGCTCAGCCCACTGTTCCACACATCTGTCAAACGCCAGTGGGGTGTAAGTGCTCACTGCAACCCTTATTAAATTCTGTGAGGGGTGTAGTTTCCAAAATGGGGTCACATGTGGGGGGGGGGGTCCCACTGTTCTGGCACCACGGGGGGGGGGGGCTTTGTAAACGCACATGGCACCCGACTTCCATTTCAAACAAATTCTCTCTCCCATAAGCTCAATGGCACTTCTCTTCTGAGCATTGTAGTGCACCAGCAGAGCTTTTGACATCCACACATAGGGTATTTCCATGCTCAGAAGAAATGGGGTTACAGATTTTGGGGGTAATTTCTCCTATTACCCCTTGTAAAAAAATGTAAAATTGGGGGGAAAACCAGCATTTTAGTGAAAAATATTTTTTTTTTCCATTTACACATGCAACTTTAACAAAAAGTCGTGAAATACCTGTGAGGTGTTAAGGCTCACTGTACCCCTTGTTACGTTTCTTGAGGGGTGTAGTTTCCAAAATAGTATGCCATGTGTTTTTTTTTGCTGATCTGGCACCATAGGGGCTTCCTAAATTAGACATGCCCCTCAAAAACCATTTCAGCAAAATTTGCTTTCCAAAAGCCAAATGTGACTCCTTCTCTTCTGAGCATTGTAGTTCGCCCGCAGTGCATTTTACGTCCTAACATGGGGTGTTTCCATATTCAGAAGAGATGAGTTACAAATTTTAGGGGGCATTTTCTCCCATTAACCCTTTATAAAAATGGTAAATTTGGGAGAGAAAAAAACTGCACTTTAGTGAAAAAAAAAATGTTTTCCTTTACACATCCAACTTTAATGAAAAGTAATCAAACACTTGTGGGGTGTTAAGGCTTACTGGACCCCATGTTATGTGCCTTGAGGGGTGTAGGTTCCAAATTGGTATGCCATGTGGCATACCATAGGGGCTTCCTAAATGTGACATGCCCCCCAAAAACCATTTCAGAAAAACTCACTCTCCAAAATCCCATTGTTGCTCCTTCTGAGCCCTCTACTGCGCCCGCCGAACACTTGACATACACATGAGGTATTTCCTTACTCGAGAGAAATTGGGTTACAAATTTTGCGGGGATTTTTCTCCTTTTACCCCTTGTAAAAATTCAAAAACTGGGTCTACAAGAACATGCGAGTGTAAAAACTGAAGATTTTGAATTCATTTTTCTGCTATTCATGTGAAACACCTAAAGGGTTAACACACTGAAAGTGAAAGTGGTCAGATGTGCAAAAAATGCTCTGAAAATTGGCCTGGTCCTTAAGGGGTTAAAAATATCTAAACACTACAATAATAAACAATGACACAAACAACAATACAAAAAGCATATACCTATGCAATATATAAAAAATAAGTCCATATTAGTCCATAAATGCAGTGGCTGGTTCAGCTTCATTCTCACCAACGATTTAACAACAACACCCACACATACAAACTACTAAACACTACCCTTTTTTCTTTCTTTAGAGACAGCGAGCTCAGTATGATAACCAAGAGCGTGCCAGATGCGCAGCAACACAATTCACCTAAAACTTGACAAAATGGAGAGGAATTTAGAATCCATTCCTGCTGTGGAATGGATAAAAAAAGAGAAGTTTAAAAGTGGAAGAACACCCAGCCCCTTACATTGTCTGTTTGATTTAAAGGAGTAGTCCAGTGGTGATTCAGTGCTGAGCAACTTATCCCCTATCCTAAGGATAGGGGATAAGTTGCAGATCGCGGGGGGTCCGACCGTTGGGGCCCCCCGAGATCTCCTGTATGGAGCCCCGACAGCCGGCGGGAAGGGGGCGTGTCGACCTCCGCACGAGGCGGCGGCCGACACGCCCCCTCAATACAACTCTATGGCAGAGCCGAAGCGCTGCCTTCGGCAATCTCCGGCTCTGCCGTAGAGATGTATTGAGGGGGCGTGTCGGCCGCCGCTTCGTGCGGGGGTCGACACCCGCTATCTCGGCGGAGAGCCGGGGCGCCGTACAGAGAGATCGCAGGGGGCCCCAGCGGTCGGACCTCCCGCGATCTCAAACTTATCCCCTATCCTTAGGATAGGGAATAAGTTTTTCACCACTGGACTACCCCTTTAAGGAGATATCTCACATTTAGAAAAATGAAAAAGATCATTGCAGACACCAACTAGCAATCCATATATTATTATGTTTGAAGGCCCTGGTTACAATATGCCTCATCCAGCATCTTCAGGCTCTTACAGTTAGTCCTCTACCTTTCCCTTCTCTTTGGCCTTTACACCTAGACCCATCAATGCAAAACATAGAAAACTACATAGATTACTGTTCTTATCTATAAGATGATACTTTGCATTCCCTTTTATTGACATTCTTACTAAAATGTAATGTAATCCTGCTCCAATATGAAAGAAGTAACCACGATACAGATTCCTGCTCCATAAATACCATGATGTATTGTAGTTACACTTTTTCGTCCCTAATACATTGAGATTTGCTGTATCTTATTCAGGATACTGCTGCGTCAGGATTACCCTTCTGTTTGCTTCAACTTATCTGCATCCTACTCTCTTCCTTTTTTGTTTTCTGTGACCCCTCCAAATTTTTCTCTCCCTTTCCAAATTCCATCCCCCTTTTCATTTGTAAAACATTTTATAAAACAATGAATGGGTAGATAAGAAGTATCTGTTCTTTATATTATCTAATTCATTTGGATTCACACTTGGTTTTGGCTTCAAAACTGCATCACAAAACTGCACAATGTAAAAGCACCCTTACAGAGACACAAAAAAAACACAGGAAAATGGGGGCAAGGCTTAGCTAGTGGTATGCACAGAAGAGTGGGGGAGAACATTGACTGTGTATCTGCAATATGTGAGCCTATCTGCCTTCTCCAAAGAGTCCACATTGTGCCTGAAATGTAAAGCATGGCTTCCCTCATCTCTGACTGCCCATAAAGTTCTGGGCAGGTGTCCCTTGTGTAAATACCAGCATTAGTATTACTGTATGTACAAAGTTCCGCTTCCTGAATATAATCTCCCCCTCCCTTTAGTCTTCAGGTTTATCACCATCAATGACTGTATCAGTTCATGCTTAGTGCTGTGCTATTGTTTCTTTCCTTTGTGCTCCCAGAACGCTTCAAATTTAATGCATCAACAACCGCCTTCTAAGTGCTGTTCTGTAATAGGCCAGACAAGTAAGGGAAAGGAAGTGGCTATGCAAGTACTGCTGGCAAACAGTTTAACTCTGTTCCCTCCCCCTGAAATGGAGAGAATAAAAATAGCTGTGCTCCATGGACAGGGCTCTCAGGGCTTTAATAACAGCAATGAGAGCACTAAGACTAAGAGAAACTTTTCAACACTTTTAACCCCTTAAGGACACAGCCCATTTTCACCTCTAGGACGCAGCCCTTTTTTGCACATCTGACCACTGTCACTTTAAACATTAATAACTCTGGAATGCTTTTACTTATCAATCTGATTCCGAGATAGTTTTTTCGTGACATATTCTACTTTAACATAGTGGTAAATTTTTGTGGTAACTTGCATCCTTTCTTGGTGAAAAATCCCCAAATTTGATGAAAAAATTGAAAATTTAGCATTTTTCTAACTTTGAAGCTCTCTGCTTGTAAGGAAAATGGATATTCCAAATATTTTTTTTTTGGATTCACATATACAATATGTCTACTTTATATTTTCATCATAAAATTGACATGTTTTTACTATTGGAAGACACCAGAGGGCTTCAAAGTTCAGCAGCAATTTTAAAATTTTTCACAAAATTTTCAAACTTGCTATTTTTCATGGACCAGTTCAGGTTTGAAGTGGATTTGAAGGGTCTTCATATTAGAAATACCCCATAAATGACCCCATTAAAAAAAACTGCACCCCTCAAAGTATTCAAAATGACATTCAGTAAGTGTTTTAACCCTTTAGATGTTTCACAGGAAAAGCAGCAAAGTGAAGGAGAAAATTCAAAATCTTCATTTTTTACACTTGCATGTTCTTGTAGACCCAATTTTTGAATTTTTACAAGGGGTAAAAGGTTAAAATGTATACTTTAATTTGTAGCCCAATTTCTCTTGAGTAAGCACATACCTCATATGTCTATGTAAAGTGTTCAGCGGGCGCAGTAGAGGGCTCAGAAGCGAAGGAGCGACAAGGGGATTTTGGAGAGTATGTTTTTCTGAAATGGTTTTTGGGGGGGGCATGTTGCATTTAGGAAGCCCCTATGGTGCCAAAACAGCAAAAAAAAAAAAAAAAACACATGGCATACCATTTTGGAAACTAGACCCCTTGAGGAAAGTAACAAGGAATTAAGTGAGCCTTAATACCCCACAGGTGTTTCATGACTTTTGCATATGTAAAAAAAAATATATTTTTTTTTCACTAAAATGTGTGGTTCCCCCCAAATTTCTCATTTTTGCAAGGGTTAATAGCAGAAAATACCCCCCAAAATTTGTAACCCCATCTCTTCTGAGTATGGAGGTACCCCATAAGTTGACCTGAAGTAGTGCACTACGGGCGAACTACAATGCTCAGAAGAGAAGGAGTCATATTTGGCTTTTTGAGAGCAAATTTTGCTCGGGGGGCATGTCGCATTTAGGATGGCCTGGCCCCTATGGTGTCCTGGCCCCTATGGTGCCAGGACAGCAAAAAAAAAAAAACCACATGGCATACCATTTTGGAAACTAGACCCCTTGGGGAACGTAACAAGGGATAAAGTGAACCTTAATACCCCACAGGTGTTTCACGACTTTTGCATATGTAAAAAAAAAAATTTTTTTTTTTACCAAAAATGCTTGGTTTAGCAAAAATTTTACATTTTTAAAAAAGGTAATAGCAGAAAATACCCCCCAAAATTGGAAGCCCAATTTCTCCCGATTCAGAAAACACCCAATATGGGGATGAAAAGTGCTCTGCTGGCGCACTACAGGTCTCAGAAGAGAAGGAGTCACATTTGGCTTTTTGGAAGCAAATTTTGCTCTGGGGGCATGCTGCATTTAGGAAGCCCCTATGGTGCCAGGACAGAAAAAAAAAAACACACACATGGCATACCATTTTGGAAACTAGACCCCTTGGGGAACATAACAAGGGGTAAAGTGAACCTTAATACCCCACAGGTGTTTCACGACTTTTGCATATGTAAAAAAAATTTTTTTTTTTTTTTACACTAAAATGCTTGTTTTCCCCCAAATTGTACATTTTTACAAGGGATAATAGCAGAAAATACCCCCCAAAATTTGTAACCCCATCTCTTCTGAGTATGGAAATACCCCATAAGTGGACGTGAAGTGCACTGGGGGCGAACTACAATGCTCAGAAGAGAAGGAGCATCATTGAGCTTTTGGAGAGAGAATTTGGCCATGTGCATTTCCAAAGCCCCCCGTGGTGCCAGAACAGTGGACCCCCCCCCACATGTGACCCCATTTTTAAAACCACACCCCTCACGGAAGGTAATAAGGGGTGCAGGGAGAATTTACACCCCACTGGCATTTGACGGATCTTTGGAACAGTGGGCTGTGCAAATTAAAAATTTTATTTTTCATTTTCACAGACCCCTGTTTCAAAGATCTGTCAGACACCTGTGGGGTGTAAATGCTCACTTTACCCCTTATTACATTCCGTGAGGGGTGTAGTTTCCAAAATGGGGTCACATGTGGGTATTTATTGTTTTGCACTTATGTCAGAACCGCTGTAAAATCAGCCACCCCTGTGCAAATCACCAATTTAGACCTCAAATTTACACGGTGCACTCTCCCTTCTGAGCCTTGTTGTGCGTCCCCAGAACACTTTGCGCCCACATATGGGGTATTTCTGTACTCAGGAGAAATTGCGTTACAAATTTTGGAGGCTTTTTTTCTTTTACCGCTTGTGAAATTTTAAAGTATGGGGCAACACCAGTATGTTAGTGTTCATAAATGTTTTTTTTTTACACTAACATGCTGGCGTAGACCCCAACTTTACCTTTTCATAAGGGGTAAAAGGAGAAAAAGCCCCCCAAAATTTGTTAGGCAATTTCTCCCGAGTACGGCGATACCCCATATGTGGCCCTAAACTGTTGCCTTGAAATACGACAGGGCTCCAAAGTGAGAGCGCCATGCGCATTTGAGGCCTAAATTAGGGATTTGCACAGGGGTGGACATAGGGGTATTCTACACCAGTGATTCCCAAACAGGGTGCCTCCAGCTGTTGCTAAACTCCCAGCAAGCTTGGACAGTCAATGGCTGTCCGGAAATGCTGGGAGTTTTTGTTTTGCAACAGCTGGAGGCTCCGTTTTGGAAACACTGCTGTAGGATACGTTTTTCATTTTTATTGGGGGGGAAGGGGAGGGGGCAGTGTACGCGTGTATATGTAGTGTTTTACTCTTTATTTTATGTTAGTGTAGTGTAGTGTTTTTAGGTTACATTCACACTGACGGCGGATTACACTGAGTCTCCCGCTAGGAGTTTGAGCTGCGGCTGCAGCTCAAACTTGAAGCAGGGAACTCACTGTAATCCGCCGCCAGTGTGAATGTAACCTGTACATTCACATGGGAGGGGGGCAAAACTACAACTCCCAGCATGCACTGACAGAACGTGCATGCTGGGAGTTGTAGTTTTGCAACAGCTGGAGGCACATTGGTTGGAAAATACTGAGTTAAGTAATAAAACCTCCAGCTGTTGCAGAACTACAACTCTCAGCATGTACTGATTGCCAAAGGGAATGCTGGGAGATGTAGTTATGCAACAGCTGGAGGCACGCAAGTACAACTCCCAGCATGCCGAGACAGCCATTTGCTGTTCCTGAATGCTGGGAGTTGTAGTTTTGCAAGATTTAGAGGGGTTCAGTATGGAGATCACTGACAGTGGTCTCTAAACTGTGGCCCTCCAGATGTTGCAAAACTACAAATCTCAGCATGCTAAGACAGCAAACTGCTGTCTGGGCATGCTGGGAGTTGTAGTTTTGTAACATCTGGAGGGCCACAGTTTAGAGACCACTCTCCAAACTGTCGCCCTGCAGATGTTGCTAGGCAACAGACTCCCGGACACGCGGCGCCATACTCACCTCCACCGCCGCCATGATCACAGCCTTCGCCGGGTAAGTGACCGCCGCTGCCGCCGCTACTACACGGTTCCCCCCGCTGTGCCCAGACACCGATGGGTGGGCATAGCGGGGGGGAACCGAACTTTAACCCCCCCGCCCCCAGTCTGCTATTGGTCGGTCGCTCGGCCGATCAATAGCAGGGATAGGAGGGGTGGCAACCCTGCCACCTCACTCCTATCTCTTCAAGGGGGATCGAGGGTGTCTTGGACACCCTCGATCCCCCTTATTTTATCACGGAGCCGCCGTTGATGGGCAGGGGGAGAGCGCTCCCCCTGCAAACACCATAGATGCCGTGATCAGAACTGATCACGGCATCTATGGGGTTAAAGCTGCCGGGATCGGCGCGATCGCGGCCCCGGCAGCTGCGGTGGGACTCCGGCTGTGATTGACAGCTGAGTCCCACCCGCGATCTCCTGCGCTGCCCGCGGCAGAGCAGGAGATCGCTTGGACGTATGCATACGTCCATTTGCGGGAAGGGGTTAAGAATTGATGCAACAAAACTTTGCAGGTATTTAAAAAAAAAATGGAAAGTACAGGTACGCTGTATTAAGTGAAAACGCTTTCAATATAAAAATGTTAAAGATCTGAAAGGAGATTTAGAGATAAAGTTTGAGTGTACAGGACTCAGGTTTGAGACTTGGGAGAAAGGGGCAGAGTTAGTGTATGTCAGGTGATTCCTTGTCTACTGTACAGCGTCACTCAGGCCTCTACAAGTCTCACCTTGTGGTAGAATATTGTTTCCAGAATATTAATAATGGTGGCCTCATGATGAACCTGCAGGGAAGAGACATTGTTCAGTATGTGGCACTTTAGTCCTATCATACCCGCTGCTTTTTGTGAAGGGGTGCTCATGAGCCACATCATCTGGCTTCACTTACCACCATATACAGGGGGAATGTGCTTTTGGGCTGGAAATCCTGAAGCTGACAGATCACAGGGAAGACTTTCTGCTTCCAGAGCTCAATACTGATTAACTCATGAATCAACGTGGAAACCTAAGAAAGAGAGAAAAAGCAGCACTGAATGCTACAGCCAGATGTTTGACTATGAAGAGTACAGGGAAGGAGGACTGATAGATGGAAAGAGGACAGGGAAATATATGAAAACTTGTCATGCCCAAAATCAATAGATGTATACGACATTTCTTATCTATCCTATTCACCTTAAAGGTTTTTCTTTAATTCAACCTTTGAGCCACTAATGCCAAGTTAGAATAGTGTGTAATATGCTTCTATTACCTCCCTGTGCTGCTTTGTCCCATTTTTATGCACAGGAACCACACCAGTAAATGCTGTAGTGCAAGTCCTTTTATTTTACTGTTGTCTCTGACGTTTCTCAGCATTCCATACGCTATGGCTATACTGCAGTGGGTGCGTGGATATCATTACTCCAGTAAATCTCTTTCACCTACCTACTGCAGCATAGCCACGCTCCCCTGGAGACCATTAGGAAGATTTATCAAAACATGTACAGAGGAAAATCTGACCAGTTGTCCATAGCAACCAATCAGATCACTTCTTTAATTTTTAAAAATTAAAGAAGTGACCTGATTGGTTGCTATGAGTAACTGGTCAGCTTTTCCTCTGTACAGGTTTTGATTACTCTCCCCAATTGTCTCTGACCAATAGGAAAATAAAAAGACTCTTACTAAAACACTTCTGGGCGAGTGTCCCTTTGGCTAAGTTTCTACTTGTTTTTTTTTTTCTGGCAGTTTTTGGATTTCTGCCACTGGAGTTTTTGAGCCAAAGTCAGAAGTGGATCCATAAGGGAGGAGAAGTACAAGTCCTTCCTTTATATGTCCTGTTCCTTATGAATACACTTCTGGGTTTGGCTCAAAAACTACCAGAAAAAAACCCAAGTGGAAACTTAGCCTTGGAAGCATATTACACAGTATTATATATTGACATCATGGAGTCAAAGGCTGAAGAAAACAAAATCCTGGAATATGAATGTACGTATCATGTTACCTTTCCATGTGTCACCAGTAAATCCTTGATCATCTCCTCTTGGCCGGCAGAGGCATTCAGGATTGCCTGCATGTTCAATTTCTCTATATATTCATGCTGCTTGAACCACCTGATAACAAGAATCATATGTTCAAATCTCATCACTAGAATGACAGGTCTGTGTATGTTTGTATTTTCTTTGCTAAAGATAATATTATGACGCATACCCTTTGTACATACCACTGTGTACATACATTACTTGTCATGTACTGATCCTTAGTTATATTCTGTATTATACCCCAAAGCTGCACTCACTATTCTGCTGGTGCGGTCACTGTATACATAAATGACATTAGGTACAGTACAGCCCCCCGGCCCCCATTAAGGGTGCGGTACAGTTCCCCACCATTAGGTGCGGTACAGTTTCCCCACATTAGGTGCAGTACAGTTCCCCCACAGACATACAGCCTTCTGCCATATACAGTGTATGGCTGAAGGCTGAATGCCTATTTACTGCCCCAGTGTTCCGACCACCACTCCTCTGGTCCGGGGTCACGATCTACTGCTATGGCTATTTCAGTAGGTCCCGGGACCGGAGAGGAGCAGTGGTCGGAACACTGACGATGACGTGCTGCTGATGAGTGATGACTTACCATGCGCGCCTCCTCCTCGATGCTCCGCTCTTCTACAGCGAACGCACGGGACGTCAGTGACGTCGCTGCGTACGCTACCTTCCGGCGGCCCTTGCATTTTTAAAGTTAACGCGGGGCCGCAGAGGGGTAAGCGGGGCATCCTTGTGTCCTGCGGGCCCGGAGCAAGAGCTCCATGAGCGCCAATGATAATCCGTCCCTGACCTTACCAGTTGCCTGCAGCAACCAATCAGATTGATTCTTTCATTTTTAAAAGGGCCTCTGAAAAATAAAAGAAGCAATTTGCTTGGTTACTATAGGCAACTGGTCAGTTTTATCTCCGCACAAGTTTTAATAAATCTCTCCAAATATTCTGTTGGCGCAGTCACTGGGGGAAATTTATTAAAACCTTTGCAGAGGAAAAGTTCACCAGTTTCCCATAGAAACCAGATTGCTTCTTTAACATTTTTAGGGGTCATTTTGAAAATGAAAGAGGCAATCTGATTGGTCGCTATGGGCAAATGGCCAAGTTTTTGATAAATCTCCCCAGTGTGAAAACACATGACATACTTATCCTTTACTGATCATGATCGTGTATTTTACTCCAGAGCAACACTCAGTATTCTGCTGGTGGACTCGCTGTGTACATACATTACATATCTACTTATTCATCTGGTGTGACATATAGCATTGTATATACATGCTGGTATCACCACCATAGCAGCTTTGTGTCCCGTATTAGTCAGTGACTAGTATGCCCAGTATCTCACCCTCCTGAGCCCGTGTCTCGCAGCGGTAACCTCTGTAGACTCCGCACCATTCCCTCAGCTTCTCCATACAGCAGAACCGGACTCGACTCCATCATGTCACGCTACACTCCAACTGCGTTATGATGTTACCATGGAAACCAAACGCACCACTTCTGAGCATGCGCAGCATCCCGGTCGCTACAACAACGGCTACTTCCTGCCTGCATGCGCAGTACGCAGCTCTTTGTTCGCTATTTTACGCATGCGCGGAGGCGTTTTCTTGCGAGAGAATCGTGATTTGTAACGTGAACGGAAGTTGATGTTGTTCCCACTCTTCTTTCTGTCCCGGCTGTTGTGTAACGACCGGAAGTGCCCGTGAAGCCATTTTGGCACACCCCTTGCTTTGTTATGGTTCATACAATAGAATGGCTGTCGGTCCCAAGGTTGTCCTTGAATACATTCTCTCTATTCCTGATTAAAACTAGTTTAGTTTAACGATGACCAATTTGATAGAATGATGAAGATTAGCACTGTCTGCTGAGCTTTGGTGCGAGATACAGTATCACAGAACCACTCAGTTTTTCATTATTCATTAGAGACAGGTATATCTGAGTCCACTATTTAATTTGATGTGCCAGAGATGGATCACATAAGAAAGATCACGTATGACCAGCACTACCAGGTGGAGAAATTGTATGCTAGTACTAGTAAATGGATGAGACAATGTCCAGTACCACGAGGCGGATCAGATCAGATATTATACTAGAAGACGGATCAGATTAAATGACTAGTACAAGCAGATGTTTTGTATTAAATGACTAGTACCAGGACATAAGAGGGGAAACAATAAATATATTTATAAGATGGTGGCCAGGACTTGAAAATGGATCACATGATGGTCAGATGGTGACCAATACTAGAATAGTTAAAATGAGTTGACCAGCATCAGGAGATGGCTCGGATGAGGTAATGACATGGATTAAATTAGATGACCAGTGCTGAGAGATGGAATAGTTAAGATGACCAGTACCAGAAATAGATCAGGTGAAATGACCAGTACTGAAAGATGGGTCAGGCTCTAGATGGCCAGTGGCTGGAGATGGATCAGATAAGATTTTGACCAGTACTAGAATAAGTCACACGAGATTACCAGCATCAAAAGTAGGTCCATGAGGTTAAAGCCACCAAAGAGACATTGGTTAATATTAGATGACCCGACAAGATGAGATAATGACTTGTACCTGAAAACTGTTCACGTGATGTAATGACCAGCAGCTAACGTTGGATCAGATGATATTACCAGTACCAGAAGATGGAACAATGAGATGACCAGTACTATAAGATGGATCAGATGAGTTGAAAAGTACCAGATTTATCGGGATCAGATGATATGGAGACCAGTACTGGAAAACAGATTGGAGGAGACCATGACTAGTACTAGAAAATGGATCAGATGAGGTGATGACCAGCATCAGAACATGGGTCATGAAATGGATCAGATTAGATGGCAAGAACCTGGAGATGAATCAGATGATCAGTACTTAAAGATTGATCAAATAAAATGACCAGTACCAGGAGATGGTTCAGATGAAATAACCAGCATTGGGAGATAGATTAGGTGAGATGACAATTACTGAGCAATAGATCAGATGGCATGAAGACCAGTACTGAAAGATAGAGATGACTAGTACTATAAAATGGATCAGATGAGTTGCTTACCAGCAGTTGGACATGAATGAAAAAAAATGACCAGCACCAAGAGATGGATAAATAGAGGAGATGACATGCACAGGAAGATGGGTCAGATGGAATGACCACTACCTGGAGATGGTAGAGATGACCAGTACCTGGATGCCAATACATGGAGATGGATTAGATAACCAGTACCCAGAGGCATACGAGATGACATGGATGGATCAAATGAGATGACCAGTACCTGGAGATGGTAGAGGTGACCAGTACCTGGAGATGGTAGAGGTGACCAGTACCTGGAGATGGTAGAGGTGACCAGTACCTGGAGATGGTAGAGGTGACCAGTACCTGGAGATGGTAGAGGTGACCAGTACCTGGAGATGGTAGAGGTGACCAGTACCTGGAGATGGTAGAGGTGACCAGTACCTGGAGATGGTAGAGGTGACCAGTACCTGGAGATGGTAGAGGTGACCAGTACCTGGAGATGGTAGAGGTGACCAGTACCTGGAGATGGTAGAGGTGACCAGTACCTGGAGATGGATGAAATGACCAGTACCTGGAGATGGATGAGATGACTAGTGCCTGGAGATAAATGAAATTACCAGTACCTGGAAATGGATGAGATGGCTGGTATCTTGGGATGGATGAGATGGCTGGTATCTTGGGATGGATGAGATGGCTGGTATCTTGGGATGGATGAGATGGCTGGTATCTTGGGATGGATGAGATGGCTGGTATCTTGGGATGGATGAGATGGCTGGTATCTTGGGATGGATGAGATGGCTGGTATCTTGGGATGGATGAGATGGCTGGTATCTTGGGATGGATGAGATGGCTGGTATCTTGGGATGGATGAGATGGCTGGTATCTTGGGATGGATGAGATGGATGAAATGACCAGTACCTGGAGATGGTAGAGATGACCAGCCCCAGGAGGTAAATCAGGTGATAAGTACTAATAATTCTGTCCATGTTAATGGAAGTCCAGGCTGATTCTTGCACTATGGAGGGAACCTGTCATTGTGTTAATACCATGGTTGCCCCGGGTATGACAGAAGAGACACAACTGTCCTATATATTGTCACATTGTGAGCATTTCTTCTGATGTGTCTCAAAGTTGTAGTTTTGTATTTAATATTGTGGTATATGCAGTAGCCTGTGTCCAGGGGCAGATGATATTCTCTCTGCTGATGAATTGACCTTTATATACTGTTCTTATAATACACTTGTGTGGTGATACAGTCCACACATCCGGTATTATAATCAGTGGGACGTTAGAATGAGGACACATATGGATTACATGTGGATTTCCGTGCAGTCCCCCACCTTCCACTGTTAGTCCCCTGGGGCGGAACCTTTCTTTCAGGTCGGAACGTTGTGTGTCGTGTCCTGTGTTCCCGGCGGGGCGGTGCTCAACGGACAGGCCTGCAGGGACCGAGCGGAGGCGGGGGAGACTTGGAGAGGCCGGAATACGAGTCAGGGAAACGGGGAGCACCGGGGCTGGAAAGAGATCACGGGCTGAGGACAAGTCCGAACCCTGCAAGTGTAAGGTGAGTGCAAGAAGCCGCCCCTCCCCCCACACCATACACACCACCGCCCACGGCGCCTCTATAGGGGGGATGTGTTATTATATACACGTGTGTGTTATATAGGGGTCCCGGGTGCCAAACCTTAGCTCCTCCCCTAGGTTAGTGTGTATGACACCCTGGATATCTAGTGGTAGATGGATCAGTGTATATGAGACCCTGGATATCTAGTGGTAGATGGATCAGTGTGTATGAGACCCTGGATATCTAGTGGTAGATGGATCACTATGTATGAGACCCTGGATATCTAGTGGTAGATGGATCACTATGTATGAGACCCTGGATATCTAGTGGTAGATGGATCACTATGTATGAGACCCTGGATATCAAGTGGTAGATGGATCAGTGTGTATGAGACCCTGGATATCTAGTGGTAGATGGATCACTATGTATGAGACCCTGGATATCTAGTGGTAGATGGATCAGTGTGTATGAGACCCTGGATATCTAGTGGTAGATGGATCAGTGTATATGAGACCCTGGATATCTAGTGGTAGATGGATCAGTGTGTATGAGACCCTGGATATCTAGTGGTAGATGGATCAGTGTGTATGAGACCCTGGATATCTAGTGGTAGATGGATCAGTGTGTATGAGACCCTGGATATCTAGTGGTAGATGGATCAGTGTGTATGAGACCCTGGATATCTAGTGGTAGATGGATCAGTGTGTATGAGACCCTGGATATCTAGTGGTAGATGGATCAGTGTGTATGAGACCCTGGATATCTAGTGGTAGATGGATCAGTGTGTATGAGACCCTGGATATCTAGTGGTAGATGGATCAGTGTGTATGAGACCCTGGATATCTAGTGGTAGATGGATCAGTGTGTATGAGACCCTGGATATCTAGTGGTAGATGGATCAGTGTGTATGAGACCCTGGATATCTAGTGGTAGATGGATCAGTGTGTATGAGACCCTGGATATCTAGTGGTAGATGGATCAGTGTGTATGAGACCCTGGGTATCTAGTGGTAGATGGATCAGTGTGTATGAGACCCTGGGTATCTAGTGGTAGATGGATCAGTGTGTATGAGACCATGGATATCTAGTGGTAGATGGATCAGTGTGTATGAGACCCTGGATATCTAGTGGTAGATGGATCAGTGTGTATGAGTCCCTGGATATCTAGTGGTAGATGGATCAGTGTGTATGAGACCCTGGATATCTAGTGGTAGATGGATCAGTGTGTATGAGACCCTGGATATCTAGTGGTAGATGGATCAGTGTGTATGAGACCCTGGATATCTAGTGGTAGATGGATCAGTGTGTATGAGACCCTGGATATCTAGTGGTAGATGGATCAGTGTGTATGAGACCCTGGATATCTAGTGGTAGATGGATCAGTGTGTATGAGACCCTGGATATCTAGTGGTAGATGGATCAGTGTGTATGAGACCCTGGATATCTAGTGGTAGATGGATCAGTGTGTATGAGTCCCTGGATATCTAGTGGTAGATGGATCAGTGTGTATGAGACCCTGGATATCTAGTGGTAGACGGATCAGTCTGTATGAGACCCTGGATCAGTGTGTGCATGTCACCAGGGCTGTGGAGTCGGTAGATAAATGTTCCAACTCCGCAGTTTTTTGTACTTCCGACTCCTCTGTATTAATATTTGAATGTATTTATAAACACTTACAGTTGAATCCAAGAAGCTGTTCCACCAAGTTCTTCTAAGCACTTCTAGCAGAGAGAGGTAGTTGGGCAGAAGCTGCTGCCTTCTAATTTTTGTGTGCTGATCTGCTGCTGAAGATAGGGCAGTGGGAGAATCCAAAAAGGGGCATTTATTATAAAACATGATTTTCCTTGTAGAATCCCATAGTCATGTTTAAAGTTTAAGCTAACAATTGGAGTTTAAAAGTTTTTATAGCCTTAGCTGAATGGCAGCAGTTTTTCCAATGGTTTACAGCTTCAGTCTTGAACTATTGACCCTCCATTCCCTTCACTTATACAAGTGTCTCTAGTCCTGCAAAAAACATATTTACTTAAAGGAGATGTCCAGCGCGCACTTTTCTTATTTTATCCGGTCCGGGCTGCAACAAAAAAAAAAGAAAACAAACTTTCTCTTGCCTGCCTACGCGCCCCCGGAGCTCCGGTTCAGGTGTTCGGTCGCCGGGCTGTTTGTTTTTTACTTCCTGTTAGCCCGGCACGTCACACGGAGCTTCAGCCTATCACCGGCTGAGGCGGGACATCGCTGCAGTCGTTGATAGGCTGAAGCTCGGTGTGACGTGCCGGGCTAACAGGAATTAAGAAGCAAACAGCCCGGCGACCGAACACCTGAACCGGAGCTCTGGGGGCGCATAGGCAGGCAAGAGAAAGTTTGTAGCCCAGACCAAATAAGAAAAGTGCGTGCCGGACTACTCCTTTAATCCCTTATCAGTGAGAGGCTAGGTTACCCATGGGTTCCCTGTAACAGCAGAACACAACACTATGGAAAGTATAAGTATTGTTGCTCCTAATTGTGCGTTGCATGCCACATAGTAAAGCACATGAAAAGCATGCTTCTTCATGGTCACTTAACGTGTTCGTTTTGCGGTTACGTGAGGCACTGCATGCATTGGTCTTTATTCTTACAGTAGAGAAGTCATTAATTATAACTTTTTGTCAATTGGGACATTTAAACTTGCTTTTTTTTAAATTCCAATCTAAATTTAGTCGAAGTCGGTCCATTGTTTGCCGACTCCGACTCCAGGTACCCAAAATTTCGTCCGACTCCTCGACTCCGACTCCACAGCCCTGCATGTCACTGTGGTCAAGAATTATTATTATTATGACTGGTAGTATTATGGATCTAATGTTTCCTGAGAATAGTGACCCATGTTATACACTTACTGGTCATGCTCTGTTCTTCCCATGTTGATCAGTGTTGTGTGATTATGGTGTCCTTATAAGGTGAATCTATCTGCAGGAAATGTGTCATAGATTATCTACCCCTAATATCCAATAAACTTAAAGGGGTACTCCCGGTGGAAAACTTTTTTATTTTTTTTCTTAAATCAACTGGTGCCAGAAAGTTAAACAGATTTGTAAATTTCGTCTATTAAAAATCTTAATCCTTCCAGTACTTATTAGCTGCTGAATACTACAGAGGAAATTCTTTTCTTTTTGAAACAGTGCTCTCTGCTGACATCATGAGCACAGTGCTCTCTGCTGACATCTCTGTCCATTTTAGGAATTGTTCAGAGCAGCCTATGTTTGCTATGGGGATTTTCTCCTCCTCTGGACAGCAGCCGGGACCTGCCGCACATGACCCGAGCATTGCTCCGATGCTCGCGGTTATGTATAGGACGTAAATGTACGTCCTGGTGCATCAGGTACATTTACGTCCAGCATCGTTAAGGGGTTAAACGGGGTCCGTTATTTTGCAGGAGTGGAGAAAAAAAAAGTTTTCGACAGGGAACCTGTGATCAGATTCATGCTGCCCTAACCACTAAGTCACGATTCTGGAAATACCTATTGTAAACATGTAAGGCTATGTTCACATGGTGGGATGCGTGCGCAAATTTCACAGCAGAGCATGCCGGTGCTAGGACCACTTGGAAATGTGCCGTCTCATAGACGCCAATGCATTTCCTTTCAAAATTTGCAGAAAGAATAGACTTCTATTATTTCTGTGGACACCGGAATCAGAATTTCCACTGCAGAAACATCTGGTGCAGAAATTCTGCCGTGTGCACAGTGCTGCAGAATCCTATTGAAGTCAGTGGAATGTCTGTCATGCCAACCTGGATTTAAACCCCTCTTACTGTTGCGTTAGTTAAAATTTTCATTGGCACTTTTTTTTCAGCACGTTTCTTATTATTCGTGACCAGGCTGTGTTTGAATGATTTTCCTTGCTTCAGGTTGTCTGATAAAGAGGATAGAAACAGGAAAGTTTGTTGTAGACCAAGAAACATTAGCGGCATTAGCGGCCTTATTCCACAAGCATGCGAGCAGTGGTGTGACTGTAAAATGGCCGTCCACTCGTACATCCCACCCGGAGTGACTCGACCTGCTTTTATTGCCTGTGAAATAAAGCTTAAAGGGGTTATCCAGGAAAAAAACTTTTTTTTACATATCAACCGGCTCCAGAAAGTCAAACAGATTTGCAAATTACTTCTAAGTTGACTCGTGTCTCGGGAACCGCCCAGTTTAGAAGCAAATCCCCATAGCAAACCTCTTCTAAACTGGGCGGTTCCCGAGACATGTGCCATCAGAGAGCACTTAGACAGAAAAGAACAGCCTTCACTTCAGAAGCTCATAAGTAATGAAAGGATTAAGATTCTGTCTAACTGCTCAGTGATGATGTCACGTCCCGGGAGCTGTGCAGTTCCTATGGGGATATTCTCCCATCATGCACAGCTCCCGGGACATGACAACATCACTGAGCAGTTAGACAGAAAACTTCAGAAGCTAATAACTATTGGAAGGATTAAGATTTTTTAATAGAAGTAATTTACAAATCTGTTTAACTTTCTGGAGCCAGTTGATATATATATATATAAAAAAAAAATTAGGCCTGGAATACCCCTTTAACTTTCTGGAGCCAGTTGATATGTAAAAAAAAAATAAATAAAAAAAAAAAATAGTTTTTCCCTGGATAACCCCTTTAAAGTTTTCATTTGGAGCCGGTGAAGGATTTTGTGTGCTTTCTTGAGTAGGGAGACCTTAGGATTTCAGTCCTTCACGGCCTAGTGCAGTGTTTTCCAACCAGGGTACCTCCAGCTGTTGAAAAACTACAACTCCCTGCATGCCTGGACAGCCTTCGGCTGTCCAGGCATGCAGGGAGTTGTAGTTTTGCAACAGCTGGAGGCACTCCGGTTGGGAAGCACTGGCTTAGTGTGTTGCCTAATGTTTTCTTGGTGACTATGGTTCCGGCTGCCTTGAGACCATTGGCAACATCTTCCCATGTAGTTCTGGGCTTTACTAAACTCCACGAGGTGAGATCTTACATGGAGCCCCCGACCGAGGGAGATTGGCAGTCCAGTTATCACGGAAAAGAGATTTGTGCAGCTGTTTCATTTAGCGCCCATAGAATGGCCTGCACTGCCACATTGTAGCAAATCTTCAGCTGCTAGAAGTTTTGGGTCAGAACATGTTTTCAGATCCGGATTCTAAACTGTTCTTTTAATTTTCTGTCAGAGAGCGGAGATTCTAAAACATTGAGAGATTAAAGAAGACCTATCAGTTCTGTGAAAAAAACACAAATTACAGTGGAGGGGATGAGATTATTTTAAAAGGGAGCGGAGCCTTGCATTTACGTTAAACTTTTCTTTATTCAGACTATTATTCATCAGCCATGTGTATTGTAGAAGGACACTTTGGCTTATAAGGAGATATTTTGCTGAGGGGGCACAGAATATAATCAATGATTAGCTACAATTAGTGTTAAAAAAGGCATCAAAAATAGCCCAAGAAGAATAAAAAACGTTTGTGAACAATGGTTTTTGTCTGTGAATATTGGAGAAAGACCACACTGAAGAGAGAACGTGCCTCTGTTACTGCCACTTCAAGCCTTTTCCTCCTCTTCCACCTTAAAGGGGTTATCCAGGAAAAAAACCTTATATATATAATATATATATATTCAACTGTTCAACTGGCTCCAGAAAGTTAAACAGATTTGTAAATTACTTCTATTAAAAAATCTTCATCCTTTCAGTACTTATGAGCTTCTGAAGTTGAGTGGTTCTTTTCTGTCTAAGTGCTCTCTGATGACACCTGTCTCAGGGACCGCCCAGTTAAGAAGCAAATGCCCATAGCAAACCTCTTCTACTCTGTGCAGTTCCCGAGACAAGCAGAGATGTCAGCAGAGAGCACTGTTGCCAGATAGAAAACAACAACTCAACTTCAGCAGCTGATAATTATTGAAAGGATTAAGATTTTTTTTATAGAAGTAATTTACAAATCTGTTTAACTTTCTGAAGCCAGTTGATATAAAAAAAAAGTTTTTTCCCTGGAATACCCCTTTAAAGAGGTACTCCGGCCCTAAGACATCTTATCCCCTATCCAAAGGATAGAGGATAAGATGTGTGATCGTGGGGGTCCCGCCGCTGGGGACCCCCGCAATATCTCATGCTGCACCCACCTGTGTGAACTGCACTCGACTACGAGGTCGGAGTACCTTGATGTCACGACTCCGCCCCGTGTGATGTCATGCCCCACCCCCTCAATGCAAGTCTATTGGAGGGGGTGTGACTGATGAAGGAGTCGCTAATGAATGATCATCTAACATCCTGCTGCATGACCTGACATGCGGCATCCGGACTCCTAACCTTTTTTGATGGCTCCTAAAGGTCAATGCTGTATTACTAAATGATTTGTTTTCCGAATTTTATATACTTGAGAAAAATATGTATATATATATTTTTTTGTTCTCTTATTTATTGATGGGGATACCGAGAAGGTTATATGGCCTATTAGAAAGTTGCAGAACTTTCCCTGATACCGTGATTATTTACATCATGAAGTATGATGAAGTTTTGTTTGTATCCACAGCTCCCCAATTGTCCGAGCAGAATGTCCAGGTAACGTGTTGCTCTCTGGAAAGATTTGCAATGTCTGACGCGTCCATCTCACCAAGTGAACCAGACCTGGAGCCACAGGAAGAGGAGGAGGATGATGATGATGAAGAAGATGATGATGATGATGACGACGAGGACGAAGAAGACGAGGCTGATGAAGAGGATGAATTGGATGATGAGAATGATGGGGATGATGAAGATGAAGCACCTACCAAGAAAGGTGAGTGCTGGGGCAAGCACTGTCCAGACTGATGTGTGTATATATACAGGAATGAGTGTATCTGGTGTCTCCAGGAAAAGGCTGTGGAGGGCGTTTTATTTTTTTGAGAACTGATTCTAGGATGTTGTGGTTATGTTTTTTTATATATTTAGGATTTGTACATTTTTGTTCTTGGATGTGTAGGTGATCATTGTAGTTAGAGATACAGAAGGCGGGAAAAGCTCTTTGCAAAAAATTGTGGTAAATTGCCTCAAAAATCATGTATGTAAATGCACGTTATTGTTTGTCTGTCTGTACTTGTGTTCTGTGGACCATATGTAAGCTTTAAAGGGGTACTCCTGTGGAAAACTTTTTTTATTTATTTTTTTAAATCAACTGGTGCGAGAAAGTTAAACAGATTTGTAAATTACTTCTAATAAAAAAAATCTTAATCCTTCCAGTACTTTTTAGGGGCTGTATGCTTTTCTTTTTTGGATTTCTCTTCTGTCACAACCACGGTGCTCTCTGCTGACTTCTGCTGCCCATTTTAGGAACTGTCCAGAGCAAGAGAAAATCCCCATAGCAAACATATGCTGCTCTGGACAGTTCCTAAAATGGACAGCAGAGGTCAGCAGGGAACACTGTGCTCGTGACAGAAGAGAAATCCAAAAAAGAAAAGCATTTCCTCTGTAGTATACAGCCCCTAAAAAGTACTGGAAGGATTAAGATTTTTTAATAGAAGTCATTTACAAATCTGTTCAACTTTCTGGCACCAGTTGATAAAAAAAAAAGTTTTCCACGGGAGTACCCCTTTAACAATGAACTTCTCATGTGTTTTTGCTTCATCCTGGATGTTTTGTATTGGTAACATGTCTCAAGGAAGCATTACACCTGCAGTCTACCCTCTCACCATGGGCTGTGCAGTGTCATGCAAATTATTGTTCTCTGTTATCAGCCATTTAGGGCCAGTGAATGGGTGGCTATGGAATAGGTGAATACCATCTATTGCTCCATGTTATTAGCCATTTCAAGCTGGGGGGGGGGGGGGGGGGTGAGTGTAGTATTATTAAATGGGATCAGTGACTGGAAGTGTAGAATCCTACTACATTAATGATCATTTCTTTATTTACCATATTTCTAATGCTTAGAACCACCATAAAAATGAACATCCATGCATATGTAGCAGTACTCAGTTTATAATTTAGCACAATCTGTAATTCTGGATAGAGAGGGGGGAGATAACCTGCTGCCAGACACATGTAGTGGCACCAATCTATCTGGAAAAAAAAAAGGTTGTTCAGTTAAAATGCCAACATGCCCGATCCTTCCCTCATGACCTCTATCAGTATAGAGTTGGCAGTCCTCCAAATACATGTTTTTTCCCCTAAAAACAGTGGGTTTGGCCAGAATTAAAGTGTACCTGACAAAATTGATTCTATAGCTTACACACTAGGTCATGCAGATTCTTTACATTCTTTTTTTATAGTGGTGCACAGAAATAAAAATTTAGGATGTGCTTGGCCCAAGTTCGAAAATAGAAACATAGAATGTGTCGGCAGATAAGAACCATTTGGCCCATCTAGTCTGCCCAATACTCTAAATCCTACTAATAGTCCCTGACCCTATCTTATCTGAAGGTTAGCCTTATGCTTATCCCATGCATGTTTAACCCCTTAACGGCCACGGACATAAATGTACGTCCTGGTTTGGCGGGACGCCCTGCACCAGGACGTACATTTACGTCCTGTGTGTGACCGCGAGCATCGGAAGGGTGCTCGCAACATACACGGCAGGTTCCGGCTGCCAGCCGGGGACCTGCCAGTAATGGCCGACATCCGCGATCGCGCGGATGTCCGCCATTAACCCCCTCAGATGCCGTGATCAATACAGATCACGGCACCTGCGGCATTGCGGCACTTTGATTGGATTATCGGATCGCCCGCATCGCTGCCGCGGCGATCCGATCATCCGGCATGACAGCCGGAGGTCCCCTTACCTAGCTCCGGCTGTCTCCCGGGTTCTTCTGCTCTGGTCTGCGATCGAGCAGAGCAGAAGATCACCAATAATACTGAGCAGTGCTGTGTCCTATGCATAGCACTGCACAGTATTAGCAATCAAAGGATTGCTAAAGATAGTCCCCTATGGGATAGGGATGTAAGAAAAAATCGATTCTCGCGATAATCGCGATTTTTTCATTTGCCGATACAGAATCGATTCAAAATATTTTTGAATCGATTCTTTTAGGGATGTGGAATTTTTATCTGCGGACGCCCGGAACAGCATGTCATGTCCTGGGCATCAGGAGATAAAAGTTCCACATTTGTGGAGCCGGGCAGGCCGGATCTGACACGGCTATGGAGCGGGCTCCGACTCGTGCCCACTCCGTACTATGCGACCCCCGGCTGATTTCAGTAGCCGGGGGCCGCCGCTAATAGCCAGCATGCGGCAATCGCCGCGGCTGGCTATTAAAGGAGTATCCGGTGCGCACTTTTCTCATTTTATCCTATCCAGGCTGCAAAATAAAACGCACTTTATCTTACCTGCCAACGAGCCCCCGGAGCTCCGGTACAGGTGTTCGGTCCCCGGGCTGTATTCTTCTTACTTCCTGTTAGTCCGGCACGTCACATGGAGCTTCAGCCTATCACCAGCCGCAGCGATGTCCCGCCTCTGCTGGTGATAGGCTGGAAGCTCCATGTGACGTGCCGGACTAACAGGAAGTAAGAAGAATACAGCCCGGGGACCGAACACCTGTACCGGAGTGTACCGGAGCTCCGGGGGCTCGTTGGCAGGTAAGATAAAGTGCGTTTTATTTTATTTTGCAGCCTGGACGGGATAACATGAGAAAAGTGAGCACCGGAGTACTAGATCGCCGCTGTCAAAGCTGACAGCGGCGTCTATTGGGATCTATGAATGCTCCCAGGTGGGCGATATATCGGGATATATCGAATCGCCACACTGGTATCGCGATTCGAATCGAATCGCCAAATTCTTGGCGATTCACACCCCTACTATGGGGACATAAAAAGTGTAAAAAATAAAATAAATAAAAAAAAAAAGTTGAAAAAAATAAAAAATCCCCTCCCCCAATAAAAATGAAATTGTCCGTTTTCCCATTTTACCCCTAAAAAGCGTAATTTTTTTTTTTAAATAAACATATTTGGTATCGCTGCATGCGTAAATGTCCGAACTATCAAAATATAATGTTAATAATCCCGTACGGTGATTGGCGTAAACGTAAAAAAATTAAAAAAGTCCAAAAATGCTGCTTTTTTTTTTTGTCACATTTTATTAAAAAACAAAAATTATTATTAAAAATTTATCTAAAAGCTTTATATATGCAAATGTAGTATCTAAAAAAAAAAAAGGACAGATGACGGCGCAAAAAATGAGCCCTCATACCGCCCTATATACGGAAAAATGAAAAAGTTATAGGTGGTCAAAATAGGGCGATTTTAGATTACTGATTTTGTACAAAAAGTTTTAGATTTTTTTTTTAAGCGCTACAAAAATATAAAAGTATCTAGCCATGAGTATCATTTTAATCGTATTGACCCACAGAATAAAGAACACATGTCGTTTTTACCGTAAAGTGTACAGTGTAGAAACAAAACCCTCCAAAATGTGCAAAATTTGGGTTTTCATTTAAATTTCCTCCCCCCCAAATTATTTTTTTGGGTTCGCTGTACATTTTATGGTAAAATGAGAGGTTTCAGTACAAAGTACAATTGGTCACGCAAAAAAACAAGCCCTTATATAGGTCTGTAGATGGAAATATAAAAGAGTTATGGATTTTAGAAGGAGAGGAGGAAAAAACGAAAACGCAAAAAAAAAAACACAGCTCTGCCCCCGTGTGATGTCACGCTCCCCCCCCCAGATTGCAAGTCTATGGCAGGGGGCAAGACAGCTGTCTCGCCCCCTGCCATAGACTTGCATTGAGGGGGGCGGAGCATGCCGTCACATGGGGCGGAGCAGTGACGTCACGATACTCCGGCCCCGTGATTGGCAGTCATCAGACCCGAAGCGATGTCCGCTCCGGGGCCGGATGAGAGCGGGGTGCTGTGTGCGAGATCAGGCAACTTATCCCCTATACTTTAGATAGGGGATAAGTTGTCAGCACAGTAGTACCCCTTTAATCTCCTTCACTGTATTTGCAGCGACCACTTCTACAGGAAGGCTAAGAAAATGACTTACCCTGCCCACTTCTATAGTTTTTAGTTTAACCCTATTTAGTGGTGCACTGAAATTAAAATTTTAGGCCAAAACTGAGAATTTAGGAAGCGCTTGACTGAAAACCAAAATTTATCCAAAACTACAACTCCCAGCAGGTTGTGCTATAGAGCAGTGATCTGCATCTTGTGGCTCTGTAGTTGGTGCAGTAACAAAACTGCCAGAGGGAAATGACAACTACCAGAAATGCATTAGGGGCAGTAACTCAATAAAGTGCATTTACAGCTATAGAACAGCTTTTGGTGGTCAGGACATCCTGGGAGTTGTAGTTCTATGCCAGCTGCAGAGCCACAGGTTGCAGGTCACTGCTCTATAGTAGTACATGCACAAGTCCATACAATGTTGTTTTTTTTGTTATTAACAGCCCCCTTCAGCTCAGCCCCACATACCCCACATCATCATGACAGGTCCTTAAAGGGGTACTCCGGTGAAAACCTTTTTTCTTTTAAATCAACTGGTGGCAGAAAGTTAAACATATTTGTAAATTACTTCTATTAATTTATCTTAATCCTTCCTGTACTTATTAGCTGCTGAATACTACAGAGGAAATTCTTTTCTTTTTGGAATGCTCTCTGATGACATCACGAGCACAGTTCTCTCTGCTGACGTTATTATAATAATAATAATAACGCTTTATTTATTGTTGTCCTTAGTGGGATGGGATTTGAACCCAAGTCCCCAGCACTGCAAGGCAGCAATGCTAACCACTGAACCCTTAGCATACATCTGCTATGCATGGTTGCTAAAATGGACAGAGATGTCAGCAGAGAGCACTGTGCTCGTGATGTCATCAGTGTTCCAAAAAGAAAGGAATTTCCTCTGTAGCATTCAGCAGCTAATAAGTACTGGAAGGATTAAGATTTTTTAATAGAAGTAATTTACAAATATGTTTACCTTTCTGCCACCAGTTGATTTAAAAGAAAAAAGGTTTTCACCGGAGTACCCCTTTAACCCACAATCTAATCACAGCCCAGACTGCCTCAGCTGGGACAAAGCTGATGCTGCAGCTGGACAGGTTTATGTTCTGGATGGTATGGGGACCCCTAGTGGTCTTATCTATAAGCCTGTGGAGAAGTAGAAAAAGACCAGAGGACGGCACCTCGTGCATTACCCTGGATACAGGGGGGCGTTGTCCCTTGCGGGATGGGGTTCTTGAAGGCTCTCTAAATTAGCTGCTCACCTTGAGCATATAGGAAATATGTATATCACCCCATAGGGGTTTTTAAAGATGATGTGGATCTATGCAGCTCAAAGGTCCCAGGAGCAACCGGATGGTGTCCTGTAGATAAACTGGATACGGATAGGAAAAAATGACCTTGGCAGCAGACTTCAGGATCCCAGAGAAAGTAGTCACACTCAGGTCATAAAGTGGCGAAGTTCAGCAACTTTATTTGATGTACAGCAATAAAACAATGATGCGTTTCGGGGTGAAACTACCCCTTCTTCAGATTGACTGTAGTACATTCATGATGTATGTACTACAGTCAATCTGAAGATTGCTGAACTTCGCCACTTTATGACCTGAGTGTGACTACTTCCTCTGGGATCCTGAAGTCTGCTGCCAAGGTCATTTTTTCCCATCCGTATCCAGTTTTCTATGAACCATGATTTCTATAAAAAGGAGATAAAAAATTGTTTTATGAAGTATATTTTGGTAAGTGTTATGCCAAAATGTACAACATAGAAAAAGTTTTTGAATTTGATAGTGCCCATTTAACTAATGAGCATGAGGGAGTTATCTGTGGTATTACATGTAGTCCTACTGAGTTATCACTCTGTACAGGCCAAAGACAAAGTCAGCTCTGTTCCATCTGTATTTGACTGGTATCAATGGCTCCTCTAATGTTCTGCACTAGTGTGGGGGATCGTTCTCGGTGTTAGGTAATAGTTGTAGGCGCGGATTGCTTGGGGCTCCTCCAGGTGCTGTGTCAGGTCGCTGGCTGCTTAGTGCTGTGGAGATGAATGGGTTGTGTTGTCCCTTGATATCCTCCCTGGCTCCCCCCCTTCGGAGCAGCGTGGTGATGCTTACATAAGTGCTAGGAGCAGGCTGCCCGTGTATTATCCCTCTGCCACAATCCAGACCCTGGCACATCTCCTGGAAGCCATGCGTCTACTTGATGAGATCTCCCAGCCGGCAGGTATCTCCCCTTTACTCTGTTCATTAGATGCAGAAACATTGGCAAAGCTGACTCCATCTGATCAGCGGCTGTGCATGCCGCTTATCACTAGTTTGCTCGTTCCTTGTTGACTGAGTAATAAATTGGCAGATTCTACCATATGTAAGCTATACCTCATGTCTGTTCCAGTAAAGGGGGGGTTCACCAGGGTCATCTCAGAGGCAAGCATGAATAGGGGTAGGGAGTTAGGCTTTCTGGGCTGTCTGGGTTTTATAGGTTGTACCTTCCATGTTCTGACCCAGTTTACTAGCAATTCTATAAATACAGATTTTGGGTTGTTTTTTGATGTGTTGCTTGTAGTTCAATTAGGAATGGAGATGAAATAAGGCTGGTAGGAGGTGCTGGAGTTCTCCTGGTAACGCTGGAGCTTGTTGTTCACCAGGATCTAAGAGTCATTTGAGTATCCTTTGTCTGCCCCAGCCTTCTCCCCTACAGGTCTGGAATACTGGAGCTTCTAGTTCCCCAAATGTGAGGCTAGGTTCACACTGTGCATTTTTGTTGCATTTTTTACATATGTCTTTTTGTTTTAGTCGATAAACTCACGTCATTTAACATATATTCATTAACCAAAACATAAACGTATGTTATAGGGGGCATTTGGATGAGTAGTTTTTATGAAGAGTTATTCTCAGGCGGGTGCTATACTTACCTTCTATGCTCCCCAACCGCCTGTATCATGGAGTTCCGGGCCCAATACGCAGCACTTTTGGGGTTGTCATGAGGAATCGCTGTAGCTGCCTCCCCCCTTAGCCACCGTTTGGTTGAGCAGGCAATTCTACCTGCCAACCCTGACCCTGAAAGTGCCGCATAGCAGGACCAAAGCGCTGTGATTTCTGCTACGGTGTGGAAATGAAGAGTGTAAAAAAGTATAGAGTTTTTTTGTTTACTTTTTAGCACCTGCCTAAACATAATTCGTCATAAACTTTACTCCGTAGTATGCTACAGATGTCCAGGAATTAACCTCTACTGACAGGGCATGCTGAAGGGTGTTGTTCCCCACAACCTGGATAGCCACTGAGAACATTAGCCTTTTCTAAGGTGTTTGTGTACTGATGGGGCATGCTGAAGCTTCTAGTGCGAGACAATATGGTTCTCCCCAGGAGTATACATATTGTGATCCTGCTCGGTCTGCTCTGTGCTTTCTGCTCCTTTCAGCATTCAGGCAGCTTTGGTGAGCATTATATAATGTCTCGGACTCTTTATATAACACCCAGCAGATAAACCTGCTTGCATAACGAAAGAATCAAAATAAGATTTATGTTGCCAAATATTTAGCAGTATAACCCATTATATTCCCGAACCTTCTCCAGTAACATAGTGCCCCCCTACCCACGTAGTAAATAAATAGCATGCGTCAGTGCTTGCACCCATAAATAAAAGACAAATAAACATTCCACTTGTAATATCAGGAGTTGGTCAGTGTGTATTACTGAGGCTGGACACAAGAACATTGTATCCCTGTGTGCTCTGCACTTTGGAGGCATCTGTGAAGGATCTTTTTTTCAGATGGTGATAAACTGGGTAGACACAGCTGATGGCCTATTTTCAGAGGTGATAGCCAGGGTCAATACGTGACAACTAGATCCATTCTGGTGGGAAAAAAGTGTGTTGGGATGTCATAATCGGGGGATTCAATAAATGTCCCTTCCCATAATTCATGTGCTTTATAGATGTGTGTTCTCCGAGGAGCTCACTGCAAACAGAGTAAGGGTACGTTCACACACAGGATCTGCTGCATGTTTTGTGCAGCTGATTTTGCTGCCCATTGAAGTTAAAGGAGAACTCCGGAATAGGAAAATTATCGTCCATACTGCCGGCAGTAAAAAAAATAAACAGGTACATACCTTCCTTCGCTCCCCCGGTGTCTCTGGTAACCAGCCCCGGCCTCCGCCGCAATCCTCTTCCTGGTTGCCGGTGGTCGGCGAGTCATACTGCACTCAGCCAATCACTGGCCACAGCGAAGTCCCGACTCGGCCGGCGATAGGCTGAGCAGCAGTGTGACGTTTCCGGCCCCGGCAGCAGGTGCCGGTGTAGTGAAGAATTGTGTGTCTTGAAGCGTTCTCACACTGCCGCTCAGCCTATCGCTGGCCGAGTTGGGACTTCGCTGCGGCTGGTGATTGGCTGAGTGACATATGACTCGCCGACCACCGGCAACCAGGAAGAGGCTGGAGCCGGTTACCGGAGGCACCAGGGGTGCGAAGGAAGGTATGCACCTGTTTATTTATTTATTTTTACTGCCGGCAGTATGGACGATAATTTTCCTATTCCGGACTTCTCCTTTATCAGCTGATTAAAATATGCAGCAAAAATATGGAGCAGATCCTGTACATGTGAACGTACCCTAAGGGTGCATTCAGATAATGTTTACGGACCGGTGCAGAATCTCATTTATTTAAATGCGCGGACCGTAGTCAGATAATGACTCCGGTTGTCTCATTTTTGCCCTGTATCTGGTTTTGTGGCCGGACTGAAAACTGTAGCATACAACAGTTTTCAGTCTGGCCACAAAACCGGATACAGGGCAAAAATGCACTGCCCGGAGACACTATCTGACTACGGTCGACGCATTTAAGTGAATGAGATTTGGTGCCGGTCTGGGATACAGGAGCTCCCCATTTTGAAATTTCTGGCAGCCACAGGTCTTGCAAACGGGGTGTGAATGCACCTTTATACAACCTTCATTGATCTAAAAGTATTTAGATTCAGTGAAAGTTGACAGCTATCACGCCCCCTCCCGTAGGCTTGCATTGAGGGGCGGAGCGTGACGTCACACGGGGGCGCAGGCGTGACTTCGCACGCCGCCCACCCTGTGATCGCCCGTAATCAGACCCGGAGCGAACACGCTCCAGGGACTGATTTACAAACGGAGTGCCGCGTGCAAGATCACGGGGGTCCCCAGCGGCAGGACTCCCGCGGTCAGGCATCTTATCCCCTATCCTTTTGGATAAGGGATAAGATGTCTAAGCACCGGAGTACCCCTTTAAGGGTGCATTCACACTATGTGTGCGAGATCCAGCTGCCAGAAACTAGATAATTGTTCATTTGGCTCCTAAGCTTATTAAAGCATATTAAAGCGTTAGTGTCATTTTAAATCAAATTTTGACATGTTGTCCAAACATGTCAAAAGTTTACATCACACTCCTGAGACCCACATTGATTGCAAGATCTAACCCTGTGGAATGCATGGCAAAGCTCTTCATTCCCCTGCTGATCGCTCCATCCAACCTTTCTACTCCATAGACTTGTTCATATCAACATTGTGGAGCTTCTTTACAACTGCTGATAATGGGGCTGGGATGGAGGATGACTTTCAATGTGGTCTCTCGGGGTTCCGTTAGATGCCAGTTATTTTTCATGATTTTGACAGAGATTTTTTTTCCGATAAAGCCCCATCATTTCAATGGAATCAGCGAAGAGAGCTTCCTAATGGAGCTCTGAGCGCTGATGTGGACATAGCCTTATACAGTGAAAAGGTCAGATTTGACTGACAGCCAGATAGTGAGGCACATGCTGCAGCGCACTTCACCCGGCTGTGACTCATTATCACAGAAGGTCCCAGGAATGAGCTTTCACACGTCTCCTGCCCCCTAAGCATTGCATGTCTTTCTTATGTGGTTTTCTCTCTCATTTCAGAAAAGTCTCAAAGTGCCGCATTGGGTGCAGAAAATTCTGAACACGGCACCAGTGGCGAGGACGAATGGAAATGCTCATCTACCTCAGAACAGAACGATAAAGATGGAAAAACATCTAAAAATGAAGAGGATAAGAATAAACGCTCACAGAAGCCTATCAACATGAGGAGGAACATCAGGTAAGGCTATACAGGGGGCTCGTCTAATCTCATAGCACATCTTCCTCTTCATTCTCTACAGTAAAAATGCAGATGATATGACACTAGATGTAAAGAGCATTATATTCACTGCTGCTGAAAAATCATATTACCAAAGCAACCACATTGCCAGCATCTCTAGTCTGTACAGCAGCAGAGCACACTTCACAGGCAAAGTCACTGATGCAAAAGTCTGACAGACATTGCATTTACTTGCTGGTTTATCTTCCTCTAGAAGGTCTAGTTTCTGGATCATTAGGAAGTTGTGTGTCAGATTACATGCTGCTGAGTGTAAACTGTCCAGTTCTTCCAAGTGCCTTGTGCCAGACAGTGGGGTGGGGGAGGGGGGGGGGTGTAAGAGGCTGTGTTACCTGGAATTTTATGGTTGCACTCCTAATCATGTGGCTGCATTTATCTGGGTGGGACGTCTGTTAACCTCCCTTTATGAACACAGGCATCAGTGAGGATTTGTGCCACCCTACTACCCCTAAGTGTGAACCTTCCCTTCTTGGATAAAACACTCTGTTTAATGCCACTTTTTCTCATTGCAGGAAGCTTCTACGAGAAGATCAGTTAGAGGCTGTGACAAAGACCGCTCAACAGGAGGAGCTAGAAAGACGTAAACGTCTGGAGCAGCAGAGGAAGGATTATCCTATACCCCTTATCCCTACATTGCCTGGAGTCTCTCTAGACTTCCTTAATGGTACGTGTATAGGCAAATTCACTTATGGGGTTGGTCATGGCTTATAAGGGACAGGTAAAGCAGGGACAACATCAACTGAGTCATGTGTAATGTGCTTTACAGACGAGATCGAGCTGAGGGCAGCGGATGTGTCACAACTTGTGGGGAACCAGGAGATCATCTGCCTGGACAGCAGCAGTGGGGACAGTGAGGACGAGTCACAGAGGAAAGTTTTAGGTCCAAAGGATGGTAAGGGCATGACATACAAAGTAATATATCCTGAAAGTGGTACAGTGTGGAGTCTAACTCTCATTATCAGCATTATTCTTTCTTCCTCTTCTTTTTATTTGTCCATCATCCATCTCTCCCCATATTCCCTTACAGAGGTGATTGAGCTGAGCTCGGGGGAGGAGGAGTCTCTGCAGATTGTGGACAGTGGAGATTCCACTAATGAAGTTGATGATTCTGATCTTGCTTGTGAGAACAGTGGCTCCCATGTCAATGATGCTTTGAACCAGCCGGATCCTTTTGGACAGGTCTTGGTTAATATCAACCACCCACCCAATGAAAAGGACCTTTTCCTGGCACCTCAACTAGCACGAGCTGTCAAACCACACCAGGTAAATGCATGGTCTAGTCACCTCCACCCCTTTCTTTCCCAAATCTTCTCCTCATAATGAAACATTCTGCTCTTCTCTCTTCTTAGATTGGAGGCATCCGCTTTCTATATGATAACCTTGTGGAGTCTCTGGAGAGATTTTCCAGCAGCAGTGGCTTTGGCTGTATCCTGGCACACAGCATGGGATTGGGCAAGACCCTGCAGGTCATCTCATTCCTGGATGTTCTCTTCCAGCACACGCAGGCAAAGACTGTGCTTGCGATTGTACCGGTAAGAACCTACAGTGTTCTGTTTTTTTTTTTTTTTTTTTTACATATTGATAACTACAATGTTTAGTCCTGGGGAGACTGTACTGTTCTTTTGCTGAATTTTCAATTATATTTACATTATATATAGCCAGAGTTTAGTAATGTGACATTATGATTCCAGCTGAGGCTGGCTACACAAACTTGCTCTACCCAACACTCTAAGGGTATGGTCACACTACAGAATTAAACAAGGAACATTTCTTTTCTGAACTCCCATTTTCTGCTCCATGGTAAAATGGACTGTGACTCCACATAGGCATGCGGTTTGTGATAGCTTTATTATACCCAGCTTTTGGGTCTCCTTGATGTTTAGGCCTTATCTGGTTCTTTCTGCTTTAGGTGAACACTCTGCAGAACTGGCTAGCTGAGTTTAACATGTGGCTTCCTGCTCCTGAGACATTACCTCCTGACCACGATGCTGAGTTCCTTCGACCACGATCCTTCAATATTCATACACTGAATGATGAGTTCAAGTAAGTGTCATATTGGAGTCATGGGTTTTCCCTCTATTGTTGTTTATTGCATATTGAATGAATCTACTGGGGACCCCACAAACACTGAGTATGTAGGTGCCGCAGTGTTAGACCCCACTGATCAGACCTTCAGTTTATTAGGTAATTGTATTCAATCTGTAATTATTTCTTTCTTTCCTGTAGAACAACAGCTGCTCGAGCCAAAGTTGTGAATGACTGGGTAACAGATGGGGGTGTCCTCTTAATGGGGTACGAAATGTACCGTCTCCTGTCCCTCAAGAAATCTTTCACTGTGGGCAGAAAGAAAAGGAGCAAGAAAGCAGCTGGGCCTGTGATCATTGACCTGGACGAAGAGGATCGGCAACAAGAGATGCTAAAAGGTTGTGAATGTACCCAGTGTTCATAATGGAGCAGCAGAAAGCTGCACTGCAAGAACTATACCAAGAACCACTAGTACATTTATACATTTGTTTTCTAGGCCTAATTTAAAGTATACCTATCAGTTTGACAAATTTTAGATTGGATGGAGTCTGGGAGCTTTGGACCCTTATATTAGCCAAATGGTGAGCTGCTATAGATCTTGTCTCCCACTCCCGAGCAGACTTTCAGAAGTCTTATACGTTTCAGTAAAACCATATACCTCTTGCTCAGCTTATCAAAGAGAAATACAAGTGGCACAGTGCTGAGCCGAGCACTCCTGTCCTCTTGTTTAGGTGATCAGTGTGGAGTGTCAGCACCCAGACCCCTACCAATCAAAATTTCTGACGTATATTCAAATGATAGGCACCTATATATATTTTTTTTTCTGATTAGGGACATATACTGAAACATGATTTTTTTTTTTTCTTCTAATCTGTTTCTATCTTCTATTGTGTTTCTTTATTTAATTGTTTGTGCATTATTATGGGGCTGCCTTCTTGCTTAAGCTGTTTTTAACAGCATTTTTTGATAAGCCTTACGGCAGGACTCATTGACATAGACGACAATCGACAGAACCTGTCCCATTTGGGTAAATTGCGGCTTTTTCAGATGTCATTCTACAAAAAGGGGACATGCTGTTCTCTGAGCAAAAGCTCAGGTATCACTTTTCACTGTTCTCCTTGTCTGTTCTGGGAAGAAAGGCACTGCTGGGAAATGATCTGTTACATAACAGGAAGCCTTAGCTTAGTTTTAACCCTAGTTGCCAAAATGGAAACTGCAAAATTTCATGATTATAATAAAATATGTAGATTTAAAAATGGAAAAGCAGAAAACGCATCATTAAATATTGTTTAGAAATATGTCTGACACATAAACTTGATATAAACAACCTGTCATTTTCTCAATGCACTTTCCCTTTAACCCCTTAAGGACCAGGCCAATTTTTATTTTTGCATTTTTGTTTTTTCCTCCTCGCCTTCTAAAAATCATAACTCTTATATTTCCATCCACAGACCCATATGAGGGCTTGTTTTTTGTGTCACCAATTTTACTGTGTAATGACATCACTTATTTTACCATAAAATGTACATAGCAACCAAAAATATATTATTTATGTGGGAAAATTGAAAAGAAAACCGCAATTTAGCAAATTTTGTAAGGTTTTCTTTTCACGCTGTACACTTTACGGTGCAAATGACATGTTTTCTTTATTCTGTGGGTCAATACGATTAAAATGATACCCATGTTATATGCTTTTCTATTATTGCACCGCTTTAAAAAAATCTCAAACTATTTTAACAAAATTAGTATGTTTGAAATTGGCCTTTTTTGACCACCTATAACTTTCTCATTTGTCCGTATATGGGGCGCTATGAGGGCTAATTTTTTTTGCGGCGTGATCTTTTTTGTAGTACCTCGTTTGTTTAGGTTTTACTTTTTTTATTACGTTTTTATTAAAAAAAAATTGAATAAAATGTGACAAAAAAGCAGCAATTTGGGACTTTATGTTTTTTTTACGTTTGCACCGTTCACCATACGGGATAATTAATAATATATTTTGATAGTTCAGACTTTTACGCACGCAGAGATACTAAATATGTTTATTAATTATTTTTTTTAACGCTTTTTGGGCGGTAAAATGGGAAAAACTGATGATTTACATTTTTATTGGGGGAGGGTATTTTTCATATATATATATATATATATATTTTTTTTTTTTTAACAATTTAATAGTCCCCATAGGGGTTTATTTATAGCAATCATTTGATTGCTAATACTGTTCAGTGCTATGCATAGGACATAGCACTGATCAGTAGGGGTGTGAATCGCCAAGAATTTGGCGATACAATTCGAATCGCGATACCAGTGTGGCGATTCGATATATCGAGATACCGTCTAGGTGACGATACATCGCGATATATCCCGATTCTGTCTCAAAAACAATGTCTTTTACACTTTTATTAAAACTTTTTTTTTTTTTTTTACACTTTTAGACTTTTAGGAGGAATCATTAGATTCCTCAGACAGATGAATAGAGTTCTATTGAACTCCATTGCTCTGTGATCCATTGATAGAGCCTGGTCCAGCCAGGCTCTATCAATGACAGATGACAGAGCCAGCCAGCGATCCACCCCACTAGCCCACCAGGGAGCGTTCACAGATCCCTTTAGACGCCGTTGTCAGCTTTGCTAATAGCCGCATGCTGGCTATTAGTGGTGGCCCCTGGCTACTGAAAACAGTCGGGGGCTGCAGAGTATGGAGCGGGCACGAGTCCGGAGCCGGCTCCATACTGACTGCTGAGCGCCGCATGCTGGATATTAGCAGCGGTGATGCATCAGCGGCCCCCGGCTACTGAAATCAGCCAGGGGCCGCAGAGTACGGAGCGGGCACGAGTCGGAGCCCGCTCCATACACCCAGAGCGCCGCCGCGTCAGATCCGGCCTACCCGGCTCCACAAATGTGGAATTTGCATATCCTGACATCCGGGACATGCTGTTCCGGGTGTCAGGAGATACAAATTCCACATCCCTAAAAGGATCGATTCAAATATATTTTGAATCAATTCAGTATCGCCAAATGAAGAATGTCGATAATCGTGAGAATCGGTTTATTTATTTATTTTTCTTACATCCCTACTGATCAGTGTTATCGGTGATTACAAAATTGTAATACTATTTTAAGGAAAATCATTGCTAAGTGTAAATTTAGTGTTTCCTCCTGAGCCCATTATTTTTTTTTCATTTTTTTTTTACTATTCTACTTCTTCCCCCTTCTCCTTCATAGGGATGGAAAAGGCCTTGTCTCGACCCGGCCCTGACGTGGTAATCTGTGATGAGGGACATCGTATAAAGAACTGTCATGCCAGCACATCTCAAGCACTAAAGAACATTCGGTCCCGGCGGAGGGTGGTCTTAACGGGATACCCTCTGCAGAACAACCTCATTGAGTACTGGTGCATGGTGGATTTTGTGCGCCCGGACTTTCTGGGCACGAGGCAAGAGTTCAGCAACATGTTTGAAAGGCCCATCCTCAATGGACAATGTACAGACAGCACACCACAGGACAGACGCCTCATGAGGTATCGCAGCCATGTGCTTCACAGCTTGCTGGAAGGCTTTGTGCAAAGGTAAGGATGATGCAAATACTTGCACCATTTATAGAGGCCACCTACAAGTACAAGACGTCATATACAGTAAAATAATAGTCCTTTGTGCTTGAAACATATGAGAGATGGATTATTGCATGCTCTCAACTCTCTAACATCAGATATGTATTCATGTTTGATAGACACACTTACCTCATAGTCCAAGAGGTTGTGTTTCAGATCTGAGGCATTTACTGAAGACATTGGTGAGGTCTACGGCAATTTTTTATTTATCTTTTTTTTTTTTTTTCTCGTTTTATTGAAAAGTAAACAACACTTGACAGAGTGGCCTCACTCAGAGCATAAGAACAAGTACAATACAAAAAAGTACCGAGGCACACAGTGGCATACGTAATGGTACAGCATAAAGACGACAGGTGCATATACTTCTGGCCGCATGGGCCTACTCAATGTCTAGTTAACAAACCAGTTAAATAACGTAAAACAAAACAGTACAGTGCGATTAACCACCTATTGGCTGCAAGCATCAGTAGGTTCTAGTATCGTAACACATATACCACCTAAAACAGTCGATACACGGGAAAAGAGGACCCATAAGACGAACAACGGACAGGCACTGACGAGAAAGGGCGCAAAAAATGAAAGGGGAGTAAAAACCGAAATGATAAAGTATCTTAGATATCACAATTAGGGGACACGAGGAGTGGCCATAGAGTAAGTGCATTGTGTGAGAGGAGCACCAGGTACCCCACACAGAAAGGAATTTACCCAGACATTTCCTATTTTTGTATACCAGGTGAGAAAAGGGAATCGCTGCATTAACAAGCGCGTGACACTGAGACAACGTAGGCAGTCGTGGGTCTGGGCAAAAAACAGGGTTTCTCTGATAAATGTGCGAACATGATGTGTCCACACTTCTTCATTCAATACCCTAAACAAGCATACTAGAGGGTCCATTGGAGTGGAAGGTTGTGCAAGAGTGGCAAGAAGTCGCAGAACTTTACTCCAGAGGAGATGCCATAAAATCGGCTCTAGCAGCATCACAGTGGTGACATGCATCAGAGTCTGAGTGACCAATTCTAAGTAATTTGGTGGGGGTGATATAACTATATGATGTTCAGTTTGTTATTGGCAGCCGGGGATACTAGCATGTGGGAGGATGGGATCTCCTCCCAATAATCACCTGTAAGATTGGTGAGATATGACTGCCAATACTGCCTAGCTGGCAATTGTGATCGTGAAATCTTGGCCTGAATAAGATGCATATAAAGGATGGACACCATCAGGTGTCCCTGAGACTTTAAGGTCCCAATAAGCGGGAATGCAGAGATAGGCGGGCTTCCCACAGGGAACTGAGCATTAAGAGCGTGGCACAAGTGTAAATTTCTAAAGAAACTGTGTGTGGGTAAAGCATGACTAGATTGCAATTGGTCAAATGAGCATAGTATGTTATCTTGGTATACCTGTTTTAAGGAACACACCCCTGCATTTTGCCAAAATATTGGGTCCAGGTTGTCACCCAGGTGCGTGAAATTTGGGTTGTGCCACAGCGGAGTATCTGAGGGTATATCAGTATAACCATGGACCAATTAAGCTGCCCGCCAGACACGAATGGCTAGTTTGTGGAGGGGCAAGAGGGTGCGACCCCCCCCCCAAGGTAGGACTCTCAAAAAGAACTATCAGCGTCAGGTGAGGAATAAACCTGGCCAAATGTAGCTCGGCATCTGGCATTGTGTCATTGACAATCAATGAACGGATATATCTCAGTTGGCCAGCCAAATAATATAGGGAAAAAATTTGGTAATGATAGACCAGCCTCTAGTTTAGGGCGCTGCAAGGTATTAAGTCTAATCTTGGGCCTATTGGGACCCCAGATAAATGGGGAGAGGAGGGAGTGGAGTGTGTCATAGACAGATTTAGGAATCGGAACCGAGGTATGTTCCAATGCATATAAAGATTTGGGAAGAATAATAAGTTTAATGAGATTGATATGGCCCGTGACTGAGAGTGGCAATGTCGCCCAGAACCTAAATTTGGTTTTGATATACGGGAAAAGGGCAAGGACATTGGCATTCAGATCAAGCAATGGGTCCCTGTTAATATATACCCTCAGATACTTGAACTCCACAACAACCGGGAGACCACACATGACATGGGGCCAATCACATTGTAGGAACGGCATCACTGCCAACTTAGACCAGTTAATAAAGAGACCGGAAAAGTATTGGTCTATTGCACTATTATGGCACTTGTATATGCCACTCTAGCATCAACAGATGCAGGACGTACCTTTATGATGATCTTCAGGACCTGCTAAGAACTTTTTATGCTCCGATAAAGTGCTGGACAATTGGCTAATTTTCTGATAATCCATTTTGGGATTATATGCATTGCGTGTTTGTGGACTATGAAGACTTTGTCACTTGTCTGCTTTAAATGTTAACTATGCTCTAAAAGTGCCCGCTATTTCACTGGTTGACCTCCTGTTGTCCTGTTGTTTGTTCTGAGGCTGGTGTTTGGTTCTAACCCCTCTTGTTTAGGCGTGGACACACTGTTTTAAAGGCTCAGCTCCCTTCTAAAGAAGAACATGTGATCTTGGTTCGTCTGTCCCGGATACAGAGAGCCCTGTATACAGAGTTTATGAACAGATTCCGGGATGCTGGGAATAGTGGATGGCTCGGTCTTAATCCCCTGAAAGCTTTCTGTGTGTGCTGCAAGGTGAGTGTAGTATCTGATAGTGATACTTATAATCTTCATTGAGTCTTTGCTGGTTCCTGAACATGATGGTGTTTGGCACATCCACCGGTTGTCTGCAGGAAACCTTTATAAATAACTATTAATTTTTCTATCAGATTTGGAATCATCCAGATGTTTTATATGAGGCTCTCCAGAAGGAAAACTTGGCCAATGAGCAGGATTTAGATGTTGATGATCTTGGAACAAACACCCGATGCCAGTCCCAGGGTTCAAAAGTCAAAGTGGAAACTGGGGCCTTAGGGGCCCTTATGGGAGAAGCTGCCAACAGCAAGCTCCTACAAGGCATGGGCTTCAATCCCAGCCAAGAGAAAGCCAATCAAGTGGTTACATATGAATGGGTAAGTAGCTAAATATCTTCATTTACTTGTCTTCTACATGCCTGGTTCTGCTGTAGGATTCAGGTTTCATCCTCTAACCTTTGCACTGTATAGCCTGTTGGATAGCTGCTAAAGATCACCCGTTAGGTTTCTTCATTTAAAGGCCAGGCTATTGCAGAGAATTACTATATTTACTATGACCTCTGTCAAATCATAAACAATTTGTTCTTTCCCTGCTTCTCCAGGCCAAGGAGGTTCTATATGACTACCAAACTGGCTTACTTCAAAACTCTCCGAAGATGGTTCTGCTGTTTCACCTGATTGAGGAAAGCATGAAACTGGGTGACAAAATCTTAGTGTTCAGGTGAGTGTAGCTGGGTGATAACTTGGAGGGCTGTATAGTCATTCTGATGGGTGACGTGTATGTAACTAAGTGGCGCCTAGAGATTGTAGATTAATTCTGGGGGACAGGATGTGGGACAG
The DNA here is from genome assembly GCF_029499605.1 of Hyla sarda. Classification (NCBI taxonomy): domain Eukaryota; kingdom Metazoa; phylum Chordata; class Amphibia; order Anura; family Hylidae; genus Hyla; species Hyla sarda. Next base: position 136,853,748 of record NC_079194.1, on the reverse strand, counting down.
CTGGGTAATACATGCAGACCATATAATGATTTTGAGAACTGGGATGCAGGGCTACCAGGTGAAGTGATGCATAGAATATAACCTGTGATTCTGGGAAGCAGGCTGCAGTTATGGTAACTGTTCTATGGTACTTGTATATTGATTGTGGGGATGAGATTGGTCACAGTGTGGATTGGTGGTACATGACTGTATAGTGATTTTAGGGGGTGGGATAGAGTGCTGGTAGCTTATAACATGTGAACTGTACTGTGATTCTGGGCTGTGGAGTGCAGTCCAGTGTGGTTGGTTGGAACGCAGTGGATCCAGTGTGGAGGTGGAATGCAGTGTAACTGGGTGATAATGGGTGTTGTGCACTGATTTTGGGGTGTAATGCAAATAGGTGGCATACAGTCATGGCCGTAAATGTTGGCACCCCTGAAATTTTTCAAGAAAATGAAGCATTTCTCACAGAAAAGGATTGCAGTAACACGTTTTGCTATACACATGTTTATTCCCTTTGTGTGTATTGGAACTAAACCAAAAAAGGGAGGAAAAAAGCAAATTGGACATAATGTCACACCGAACTCCAAAAATGGTCTGGACATAATTATTGGCACCCTTTCAAAATTGTGAAAAAATAAGATTGTTTCAGGCATGTGATTCTCCTTTAAACTCACCTGGGGCAAGTAACAGGTGTGGGCAATATAAAAATCAGACCTGAAAGAAGATAAAAAGGAGAGAAGTTCACTTAGTCTTTGCATTGTGTGTCTGTGTGTGCCACACTAAGCATGGACAACAGAAAGAGAAGAGAACTGTCTGAGGACTTGAGAACCAAAATGGTTGAAAAATATCAACAATCTCAAGGTTACAAGTCCATCTCCAGAGATCTAGATTTGTCATTGTCCAAAGTGCACAACATTATCAAGGAATTTGCAACCCATGGCACTGTAGCTAATTTCCCTGGGCATGGACGTAAGAGAAAAATTGATGAAAGGTGTCAGCGCAGGATAGTCCGGATGGTGAATAAGCAGCCCCAAACAAGTTCCAAAGATATTCAAGCTGTCCTGCAGGCTCAGGGAGCATCAGTATCAGCGCAAACTGTCGACATTTAAATGAAATGAAACGCTGTCAGGAGACACAGGAGGACCCCACTGCTGACACAGAGACATTAACTCCTTGGGGACAGAGCCCATTATAACCCTAAGCATGGGAGCATTTTTTGCAATTCTGACAACTGTCACTTTAATCATTAATAACTCTGGGAAGCTTTTACTTTTCATTCTGATTCCGAGATTGTATTTTCGTTACATATTCTACTTTATGTTAGTGGTAAATTTTCGTCGATACATCATTTCTTGGTGAAAAATTCCAAAATTTGGTGAAATTGTTTTTTTTCAATTTTTCTAACTTTGAAGCTCTCAGCTTGTAAGGAAAATAGACATTCCAAATAAATTATATATTGATTCACATATACAATATGTCTACTTTATGTTTGCATCATAAAGTTATCATGTTTTTACTTTTGGAAAACATCAGAGGGCTTCAAAGTTCAGCAGCAATTTTCAAATTTTTCACAAAATTAGCAAAATCAGAATTTTTCAGGGACCAGTTCAGTTTTGAAGTGGATTTGAAGGGCCTTCATATTAGAAATACCCCATAAATGACGCCATTATAAAAACTAAACCCCTCAAAGTATTGAAAATGACATTCAGAAAGTTTAACTCTTTAGGCGTTTGGCAAGGAAAGAAAAGAAAGTCGGCACTACCTTATCCCCTGGGCAAGAAGCGGTGCGGTCCTGGCAACAGCTGCAGGTTCTCCGGTGGTGCTCAGCCTTTGTATCAGAAAGCCAACGGAATGCAGTTGAAGAAAGGAACAGGCGGCGACTCTCCGGTGGGTGCAAGCAGAAATCTTTATTCTTGTGGTCTCTTACAAATAATTCTTAAAATTGGGTGAGACAGAGACTACAAACTTCATGCAGTGAGTACAGGTGACAATGTCGTTTCACACACCTTGTGTGCTTCTACAGACCTCTCTGTCTGTAGAAGCACACAAGGTGTGTGAAACGACATTGTCACCTGTACTCACTGCATGAAGTTTGTAGTCTCTGTCTCCCCCGATTTTAAGAATTATTTGTAAGATACCACAAGAATAAAGATTTCTGCTTGCACCCACCGGAGAGTCGCCGCCTGTTCCTTTCTTCAAGTGCACTCTTTAGGTGTTTCACAGGAATAGCAGCAAAGTGAAGGAGAAAATTTGTTCGTCTTCATTTGTCTTGTAGACCCAGTTTTTGAATTTTTACAAGGGGTAATAGGAGAAAAAGCCCCACAAAATTTGTAACCCAATTTTTCTCGAGTAAGGAAATATCTCATGTGTGTATGTCAAGTGTTCGGCGGGCGCAGTAGAGGGCTCAGAAGGGAAGGAGCGACAAAGGGATTTTGGAGAGTGAATTTTTCTGAAATAGTTTTCAGGGGGCATGTCACATTTAAGAAGCCCCTATGGTGCCAGAACAGCAAAAAAAAAAACACTTGGCATGCTATTTTGGAAACTACACCCCTCAAGGGCATGTAACAAGGGGTCCAGTGAGCCTTAACACCCCACAGATGTTTGACGACTTTTCGTTAAAGTCGGATGTGTAAAGAAAAACATTTTTTCACTAAAGTGCAGTTTTTCCCCCCAAATTTACAATTTTTACAAAGGGTAATGGTAGATAATGCCGCTAGGAGTTTGCGCTGCGGTGGAAAATTTGCTGCAGCTCAAACTTGAAGCAGGGAACCCTCTGTAAACCCACCCGTGTGAATGTACCCTGTACATTGACATGGGGGGTAAACCGCCAGCTGTTTCAAAACTACAACTCCCAGCATGTACTGACCGTGCATGTTGGGAGTTGTACTTTTGCAACAGCTGGAGGCACACTGGTTGGAAAACCTTCAGTTAGGTTCTGTTACTTAACTCTGTATTTTCCAACCAGTGTGCCTCCAGCTGTTGCAAAACTACAACTCCTAGCATGTAGTGATCGCTGGAGGGCATGCTGGGAGATGTAGTTATGCAACAGCTGGAGGTACGCAACTACAACTCCCAGCATGCTGAGACAGCTGTTTGGGCATGCTGGGAGTTGTAGTTTTGCAAGATCTGAAGGGCCACATTTTAGAAACCACTGCAAAGTGATCTCGAAACTGTGGCCTTCCAGATGTTGCAAAACTACAAATCCAAGCATGTACTGACAGACCGTGCATGCTGGGAGTTGTACTTTTGCAACAGTTGGAGGCACACTGGTTGGAAAAACTTCAGTTAGGTTCTGTTACCTAACTCAGTATTTTCCAACCAGTGTGCCTCCAGCTGTTGCAAAACTACAAGTCCCAGCATGATTGCTGTTTGGGCATGCTGGGATTTGCAGTTTTGCAACAACTGGAGGGCTACAGTTTAGAGACCACTGCACAGTGATCTCCAAACTGTAGCCCTCCAGCTGTTGCAAAACTACAAATCCCAGCATACCCACACAGCAAACAGCTGTCTGGGCATGCTGGGAGTTGAAGTTTAGCAACATCTGGCTTCCGTAGGATCCAAGGAGCCGCATCACCATCCTCTTCTGCCGCCGATCGTCGCCTCCGCCGCTGCCAATGGGTAATTGGATCTCCTACGTCAGTCCTCATCAGTTTCCCCGTTCTGCCTCACCTATTGTGGGTGGGCAGAACCGTGAAACCGAAAATTACCCCCCCTGCCCCCGATCTGCTATTGGTCGTCGCTTCTAGACGACCAATAGCATGGATAGGAGTGGTGGCACCCTTCAGGAGGATCGTGGGTGTCTTGGACAACCCCGATCCCCCTTATTTTCCGGGTCACCGTACACCCGTATGACCCGGAATAGCCTGCAAATTGCCAGTGTGAATTCACCGGCGATTTGCGGTGATTGCCAACATGGGGGGTCTCAGGACCCCCCCTGGGCATTGGCATGGGTTGTCTGCTGAATTATTTCAGCAGTCATCCCGGTCCGATCACTGTCTGGCGAGCGGCGGTGATTGGAAATGTGGAGGGCGTACAGGTACGCCCTCTGTCCTTAAGTGACGGGACGCGAGGGCGTATCCATACGCCCTCCGTCTCCAACGGGTTAAAAAAACAAGACTACATTTTGCCAAAATGAACTTGAGGAAGCCAAAATCTATCTGGGAAAACGTCTTGTGGACAGATGAGACCAAGATAGAGCTTTTTGGTAAAGCACATCATTCTACTGTTTACCGAAAACGGAATGAGGCCTACAAAGAAAAGGACACAGTACCTACAGTGAAATATGATAGAGGTTCAATGATGTTTTGGGGTTGTTCTGCTGCCTCTAGCACTGGGTGCCTTTAATGTGTGCAAGGCATCATGAAATCTGAGGATTACCAATGGATTTTGGTTCACACTGTACAGCCCAGTGTTAAAAAGCTGGGTTTACGTCCAAGATCTTGGGTCTTCCAGCAGGACAATGACCCCAAACATACAGTGGGGATCAAAAGTCTGGGCATCCCAGATAAAAATTTGTATTAATGTGTATAAAGAAGCCAAGGAAAGATGGAAAAATCTCCAAAAGGCATCAAATTACAGATTAGACATTCTTATAATATGTCAACAAAAGTTAGATTTTATTTCCATCATTTACACTTTCCAAATAACAGAAAACAAAAAAATTGGTGTCTGCAAAAGTTTGGGCACCCTGCAGAATTTATAGCATGCACTGCCCCCTTTGCAAAGCTGAGACATGCCAGTGTCATGGATTGTTCTCAATCATCATCTGGGAAGACCAGGTAATGACAATCTCAAAGGTTTTAAAGGGGTTATCCAGGAAAAAACTTTTTATATATCAACTGGCTCCAGAAAGTTAAACAGATTTGTAAATTACTTCTATTAAAAAATCTTAATCCTTTCAGTACTTATGAGCTTCTGAAGTTAAGGTTGTTCTTTTCTGTCTAAGTAATCTCTGATGACATGTGTCCCGGGAACCGCCCAGTTTAGAAGTAAATCCCCATAGCAAACCTCTTCTAAACTGGGCAGTTCCCGAGACACGTGTCATCAGAGATTACTTAGACAGAAAAGAACAACCTTAACTTCAGAAGCTCATAAGTACTGAAAGGATTAAGATTTTTTAATAGAAGTAATTTACAAATCTGTTTAACTTTCTGGAGCCAGTTGATATATATAAAAAAAGTTTTTTCCTGGATAACCCCTTTAAATGCCCAGACTCATCTGACCTTGCCCCAACAATCAGCACCATGGGTTCCTCTAAACAGTTATCTAGAAATCTGAAACTGAAAATAGTTGACGCTCACAAAGCTGGAGAAGGCTATAAGAAGATGGCAAAACTTTTTCAGATGTCAATATCTTCTGTTCGGAATGTAATTAAGAAATGGCAGTCATCAGGATCAGTGGAAGTTAAAGCAAGATCTGGAAAACCAAGAAAGATATCAGACAGAACAGCTCGCAGGATTGTGAGAAAACCAATTCAAATCCCATGTTTGACTGCACAATCCCTCCAGAAAGATCTGGCAGACACTGGCATTGTGGTACACTATTCCACTATAAAGAGATACTTGTACAAATATGGTCTTCATGGAAGAGTCATCAGAAGAAAACCTCCTCTACATCCTCCCCACAAAAATCAGCGTTTGAACTTTTCAAATGAACATATAGACAAGCCTGATGCATTTTGGAAACAAGTTCTGTGGACCGATGAGGTTAAAATGTAACTTTTTGTCCGGAACAAGCAAAGGTATGTTGGGAGAAGAAGGGGAACAGAATTTAATGAAAAGAACCTCTGTCCAACTGTTAAGCATGGGGGTGGATCAATCATGCTTTGGGGTTGTATTTCAGCCAGTTGCACAGAGAACATCTCACGAGTAGAAGGAAAATGGACTCAATAAAATTTCTGCAAATTTTGGATGCTAACTTGATGCCATCTGTGAAAAAGCTGAAGTTAAAGAGAGGATGGCTTCTCCAAATGGATAATAATCCTAAACACACCTTGAAATCCACGGGGGATTACATCAAGAGGCGTAAACTGAAGGTTTTGCCATGGCCTTCACAATCCCCTGACCTGAACATAATTGAAAATCTATGGATAGACCTTAAAAAAGCAGCGCATGACAGACAGCCCAGAAATCTCAAAGAACTGGAAGACTTTTGTAAGGAAGAATGGGCAAAGATACCTCAAACAAGAATTGAAAGACTCTTGGCTGGCTACAAAAAGCATTTACAAGCTGTGATACTTGCCCAAGGGGGCAGTACAAGATCTGCAAGGTGCCCAACTCTGCAGGGTGCCCAAACTTTTGCAGATGCCATTTTTTGTTTTCTGTTATTTTGTGTAAAGTGTAAATGATGGAAATAAAATCTAACTTTTGTTGACATATTATAAGAATGTTTAATCTGTAATTTGATGCCTTTTGGAGATTTTTCCATCTTTCCTTGGCTTCTTTATGCACATTAATACAAATTTTTACCTGGGGTGCCCAAACTTTTGATCCCCACTGTACATCAAAAAGCACTCAGAAATCCAACATTCCAGCTGAGAGGTGTAAGAAGTTTATTGATGGTTATAGGAAGTGCCTAATTTCAGTTATTTTTTCCAAAGGGTGTGCAACCAAATATTAAGCTAAGGTTGTCAATAATTTTTTCCAGCCCATTTTTGGAGTTTGGTGTGACATTATGTTCAATTTGCATTTTTTCCTCCCTTTTTTGGTTTAGTTCCAATACACACAAAGGATATAAACATGTGTATAGCAAAACATGTGTTACTGCAATCCTTTTCTGTGAGAAATACTAAATTTTTTGAAAAATGTTAGGGGTGCCAACGTTTATGACCATGACTGTATGGGCTAGGGAAGTGTTCATGAATTCTCAAGCTCCTTGTAACGCACTCATATCTTTCAGTCAAAGCTTGTCTACACTTTCCATCATTGAAGATTTTTTAGCGAAGAGACCAATGCCAGCTACACCCGGAAAAGAAAGTCAAGAGAGGAGCACCTGGGTCAGGAATGTCAACTATTACAGTAAGTCATGCCATTGTATATAGGAAGTTTCCACCTTCAGAAGATAAAAGTGAACTTCCTTCACAACAATTGTGTCACTGTTGCAGAATTATGCATGTAAGTTGTGAAAATCTCAATGCAATATATCTTGTAATACGCTTTTGATGCTGGTAGGCCATGTCTTACATGTGCATGATAGTCAGAATAAAACCACAGACACTACAATTTGCATTGATGGGGTACTCCGCCCCTAGAAATTTTGTCCACTATCCAAAGTATTGGGGATAAGATGTCTGATCGCAGGGGGTCCCAGTCATCTGGTGCATGGAACGAACTCCGTGCTCCGTGCCCCCTCCATTCATTTCTATGGGAGGAAGCGTGACAGCTAGTACATAGCGGTCACGCCTCCTCCCATAGACATGAATTGGGGGGGGGGGGGTCATGAACACAGAAGCTCCAAACATCTGTGTTTATAATGCTGCAGCACTGGCCTGGAGATCACGTGGGGTACCAGCTGCTGGACCCTTTGCGATTAGACATCTTATCCCCTATCCTTTTGGATCGGAGTACCCTTTTAAGGTTTTAGAAAAGGGGATGTGTCTACACTTAGATTTACAAAAACCTTCAAGTTTATCGCTCTAGTGCACTGGTACTTAATGCAACTGGACATACATTTATGCAAGGCAGGTCACTGCTGCTATCAGCAGCCAGGGACCCACCGGTAATGGCGGCCATCAGTATTCGTGCTGATGCCTGCCATTAACCTCTCAGATGCCGTGATCAATACTTATCAAAGCATCTGCTGCATTATTGGAGGCTGTCATGTGGTAATAACTCAATTATAAATTATGGTCATAAAAATATTAATTATGAAAAATTAGGAAAATTATAAAAAATATCAAAATTATTACCTGGTGAATTGTAGACAAAGCCAATCAATACAATTCACATCTGAGTCCAACTATTTCCTCAGAGATCAACAAGTTATTTTTATGACGAATTGTATTATAAAAGTATGCAGATTTATTGATTATAAGGTTATAAACATAAAGGAGTAATAACCACAATTATATATGCAAATGAATATCAATTAGATATATTAGTTAACATTACAAGCTTGTTAATTGACTACATATAGTAAAACAATTCATGTGAGTATTAAGTAACTTGTTACAATAAAACAAAAGCTACTAGGTTAGGATATCATATAAGAAAATAGGTTACATATCACTGTGTCCAGAGGAACCTCATGATATCAAGATGGGCAATACCTAATCATAGACATATTAATATGGAATGCTAAATTCACCCCCCTGCCCCCTTCTAAACAATTACAAATCACATGACTCCATGGGGAAATCCATCTAAGGATATAAACATGGAAGAAATGTAATATACTTCTGCCCCATTCTGGACTATTTTATACATGATGATAATACATTAAGACAAATAGCAGAGTTTTATGATCTCGCTAGACTATATTTTCCTGTGTGTGAAATATACTTATAACATTTAGTTTGGCGAGTAGGAATTCTGTCAATATGTCTAAGCAATTATTTAATGCTTTGATAGATTATGAGTCTTGATTCTTCTGCAGGTAGAATGAAGTCTCACAATATTCTAACACTATAATCTAAATATGGAGATAATTATTTAGTTTATTTAATTAATTAATTCGCCAATCTAAATGGTATAATCCCATCCACATTATCCAAAATTGATCTTAAATATATGGAACACCATTTTTGTGTCTCTTACCAAGTCTATGTAAGAACCTCGCTTCTGCTCTTAGGAACGCTGAACGGCCCATCTCATTGTCATGAAAAGCCATTGGTCTGGTACCGTGTGATCAGTCCGGCTTGCCGGGATCTCTCACATGGCTTTTCCACCTTGTTGGACCTCTTTCCTTTGTGTGGGAGAGAGTTCTTTGTCTTTATTTTTCTCTTGTCTCTCTTCCTTTGTTTCTTTGTGTGTTCTCTACAGTCTCTAACATCTGGTTTACCAGACTTTTTAATTAGTTAGACACACCATCCTAAATTGGAATTCCCCAATGAATGTAGGTTGGGCTTGTACATTTAGTAATGACTATGAAATCACTATAATACCCAGAATGCCTTTCCTGTCGGTGTAATGTCAACTACTCATACACTAGGGGGTGCTATTGTATAGGCAATAAGCATCATTACCATTAAGGGTTAACTTTAAATAACTGGTCTTAAACCCAAATTCCACACTTGAAGTATGGAGCACTATATTATGAGTTCAGGGATTATTTTAGACTTATATAAGTAATTAAAACCTGTATTCTCATAGACATTTTAGGGCCTACCTAGACATCCAAATTTATTGGAGAGTTAAGAATACCATGGAGGTCTCTTTCACATAGACATGTGAATCTCTGTGTCTGGGCAAATGGGTAATTTAATTGTTAGTCAGAATAACATTCACAAGACTGGCTAACTAGCCCTCTTCTCTGTCTTATCTAAACAGCCATAAATATCTAAAGAGACAAGAAGTATTCTTCACTCAGACTGGCACTTTTGTAAAGATGAAATGTCAGAATTGTGGCCTACTTAGATTATACACAAAATGGCCGACATCATGCTATTATGCTATTAAACATAGTGTTTCATTTTTGGGGCCTACAATAAGTATGGCAAGGTGGGGGGGGGGATTCGTCAGACCACCCGCGGCATAATCGTGGGGGCCCGATGAGTTATAATAGCCTCTGGAGGTCCCCTTACCTGCTTCCCTGTGGTTGTGACAATCTCGTTCTCTGGTCTGCCTTCTAGTTGACCAAAGAAGTAGATTGCCGATACTATTAAAATAAAATGTTAATGATCCCATACAGTGAACGGTGTAACGGTGCTGCTTTTTGGTCACATCTCATCCCAGAAAAATGAAATAAATAGTGATCAAAAAGTTATATATATGCAAAAAGTAACAAAAAATACAGATGACGGCATAGAACATGAGCCCTCATACAGCCCCGTTTACGGAAAACTTCGAAAGTTATAGGGGTCCGAATAGATCTATTTTAAACATACTTATTTTGATTTAAAAAAAAGTTGTTACATTATAGAAACATGTAAATAAAATATAAGGGACCTGATCAGTCTGGCAGGTCCATCACACACAAGGAATTTTATGTAATATTACCCCCTGGTCTGAAGAAAATTGCAGGTGGGAGATTATAGAGTTTGGAAAGAATGAATGTGAAACAAAGGTCAGATTTATCATTTTAAATAAACAGAAAGTGTTGGTTTAAAATCCACATATGGTCCCTTTTTGGAAAATATTACAAAACTTGGACTTGAAATGCACCAGATTTATTACACTGTATCAGACTGTTTGATAAATCTGGTGCCATGGAAGACTGTCTAGTCTTCATTTAGCTGCCAACTACTAGTTTGCTTACTGTAAACCAGAATTGTATGCCAGCTTTTTCCTGCATTTTTGTCTTATTTTTGCCACTTCCCCTTATTACAAAGGTCAAGTTGCTTATATTGGACCAATTGGAAGCGTATATAAAAAGTGTCTAAAACTCATAATAAATGTGGCCCATGTCATTTAAAAATGTGCTGTCATAGATAATTTGAGCCATGGGTACCAAATAAAGGGTCCCACAGCACTTCAAGATAGTGTAGTCAAACGGTGAAGTTTATTTCCTCATACAACGCTGCAACGTTACGACCAGCTCTCCTGGTCTTTATCAAGCATACGAAAGTGACTAGAGTACTGGTATTTATGGGTAGCACATACATAACCCAATTACAAACCAAATACAAGCAATAAAAAATCTAAAGTAATATAACTAATGATTCAGTGTATATAAACATTATTGAAATGTGCATATCAGTATAAATAGTGAAATACAGTATACTGAAGGCCATTACATACTCATGGCATTAGTGATCATCATACATAGTTATAATATTACAAAAGGTACATGTATGGGGTTAAAAACAATTGAGGAGGAGGGATTATATAAAACACTCGCCACATGTCTGCTGTAATGGCGCAGCGTCTTCACTTCAAGGTGGACGCCCGCCCACATGCTAGTTGAATGAAAGGAAGTTGTGTAAGCCAATCACAGTAAAGCATCATGGTAACTAGGTAACTGTAGTGTCAGGCTGAGGTCCGCGCACACTCACAGTGCCTTCGGATCCTCCAGCCGACATTAAGAATGTGGGCAGATGTCATATTTAGCGCATCCTGATATATAGATTCAGGTGCGCATCGCGTTTTCGCATAAATAGATAGTGCAGCTATCGGTATATCGTGCTACCAGCGCACTCTGATACATCAAGGGATGTGCATCGCGTCATTCGCATATGTGTACTAGAGCATATTCAAAACTAAAGTCGGTTGCGCATTGCGCTGTCAGCGCGTGCGCACTAGAAATAAAGGGAATGAGCGTTCTCACGCTATCATGTTTATGTGTAAAAGGAAAGTGAAATGGATGAAGAGTGAGACAGAAGTGTATTTGTAAGGAATGATGTGACAGTAAGAGTGCTTAAACATGAGATAATAATAGTGAAAGGATGACAATGTGGAAGTAGTGTGTGTAATAAAGGTGTCAGTATACTGCACTATAGGAGATTAGTGTTATATGTGAATGTGATCATAAATAACTATATAATGCAATATGGTGAAGTGTGGATGCTTCGTGTATAAACTGATGTTATTATCTGTACAGTAAAAGTGTTGTCTGTAAACTAAAGTTATGTAGACTATGGAAAAAAAATATATAGGGTTCGTATAGGAGTCCAAATCAATAATAAATGTACTGTAAATTAAAAATAAAATCAAATAGAGATATGGAGAATTAAGAAGTATATAGGGGGGGATTTATCAAATCTTGTGCTGAGGAAAAGTTGCTGAGTTGCCCATAGCAACCAATCAGATCGCTACTTTCACTTTTAAAAGTACCTGTGAAAAATGAAAGAAGAGATCTGATTGTTGCTATGGGCAGCTCAGCAACTTTTCCTCTGGACAGGATTTGATAAATCTCCCCCATAATGAATATGAAATGTAACAGTGAAAAATACCCATCTTAAAATTACTGTAGATAAGGAACTGGAAAAGATAACATCATGATGCTTAACTGTTTGTTAAGGACTGGCATTACATCAAAAATCATGAAAAAAAAGTATACCAGAAAAATATGGATTATAAACTTAAATTTACACCAGTATGCAAGACAGCGATGAAAAGGCAGTTCAGTGGTGTTGAGTGTAACTTGATCAAGGCTCCCACTCCATATCTGCATGAAAAGAGAGAGCAAATAGTCAACAATTCAGATAGTAACACAACAGGATATTATCTACCCGGGGACACTGAGAAATCTACATTTAAGCCCTGCGGGCGAAGGGAGCACAATTCATGTATCCATCTGAGTTCACAGCGTTTCAGCTTGTTGATCCTATTCCCCCCCCCCCCCCTCTTTTGGTCAGGGGTACATGATCCAAAAGAACAAATTTGAGGTCATGTTCACTGTGGCCTGCTTCTGTGAAGTGTTTGGCCACAGGTAAATCCACCCACTTTTTCCGAATGGTGTATTTATGTTGTGAGAACCGTGTTTTATTATTATTTTTTTTTATTGCTTGTTATTGGTTTGTAATTGGGTTATGTATGTGCCACCCATAAATACCAGTACTCTAGTCACTTTTGTATGCTTGATAAAGACCAGGAGAGCTGATCGAAACGTTGCACCGTTGTATGAGGAAATAAACTTCACGGTTTGACTGCACTATCTTGGAGTGCTGTGGGACGCTTTATTTGGTACCTACTGCTGCTGCCAGTGACCTAGGGCTGTGATTGGGCCCGCTTGCACCCACTCCCCTTGGACGCTGCCGGTGGTGTTGCTCTTCTCTACTTGGTTCTAATTTGAGCCATAGTGTTTTTTTGAGAAACACCATAGGGGGAATTTATTAAACTTCATGTATGGCGCAGAGTAGAAAAAAGTTGCATAGTTTTGTGCAAACCCCCGGATTTGCGCAAAAAACATTTGCAAATTTTGCTGCTCTATGCTTGTGCAAGTAGACGGGACTTAGCACATAGGGGCATGGCTTCCCCGATGTTTATACTTACTACAATTTATGCCCTGCAGCATGCCCTAGGTGTGGAGTTTTTCTCCCATAGACCTCCTTTGTTTTATCTGTGGCTTGTTACATTTTTGATGAGATATTCTTGAATCACTTCTTGTAATAAGCAAAACGTCACAACATTTTACCAAAATCGCATCTACTAAAGTACATTTTTGGGTAAACAGTAAAAAACAGTGGGGAACATATTCAAAGATTTTCATGCCAAAATTATGACAAGAAGAGTTTCCACCAGATATTCAATGGGTTTACATGAGAATAATTCCAGGTTTCCACTATGCATGTCAGTTTTCTAAAGTGATTAAGTAAATTTCTTGTTTTACAGGATATCTTCAAATAGTGAGAGTCCATTTTACATAAACAAAAAAAATCTGGTGTGATTTTCACAGCAGAACTTTGCTACTGTGAAAATCATAAAATTGTGTTTTGTTTTTGATAAAACGTGTCTATTAATAGGACTCCTCTGTGCTCTCTCCTGTCCTTTCAGACAGGAGAGAGCACAGAGGAGTCCTATTAGACAGGAGAGAGCACAGAGGAGTGCTATCAGACAAGAGAGTGCACATTGGAGTCCTATCAGACAGGAGAGAGCACAGAGGAGTCCTATCAGACAGGAGAGAGCACAGATGAGTCCTATCAGACAGGAGAGAGCACAGAGGAGTGCTATGAGACAGGAGAGAGCACATTGGAGTGCTATCAGACAGGAGAGAGCACAGAGGAGTACTATCAGACAGGAGAGCACAGAGGAGTCCTATCAGACCGGAGAGAGCACAGAGGAGTGCTATCAGACAAGAGAGAGCACATTGGAGTGCTATCAGACAGGAGAGAGCACATTGGAGTGCTATCAGACAGGAGAGAGCACAGAGGAGTGCTATCAGACAGGAGAGAGCACAGTAGAGTACTATCAGGCAGGAGAGAGCACAGAGGACTACTATTAGACAGGAGAGAGCACAGAGGAGTACTAACAGACAGGAGAGCGCACAGAGGAGTGCAATCAGACAGGAGAGAGCACAGAGGAGTGCTTGCCCACCCTCACTTACTGGACTTTGCCCATGCCTGTGCTACATCTTGGACAAAGCTATGATTTCTATAAAAAGGAAAAAAACATTTTCTTATGAAGTATATTAGAAAAGTTAATGTTGTTTTGCCAAGATGTACAACATATAATAAGTTTTTGTGTCTGACAGTTTTTGGTTATAATGAGGCAATAACTTTCACTAATAAAATGGGATGTAGCAAATATAGAAACTGCATCATTTAGTTTTACTGCTAAATCTCTTGCCCCTCAGATATGTCTCGTATGTTCATTCTAAAGAAGAACTGCAGTGCAACACTTTTAACTCCCCTGTGCCCAGGCTGCAAAAACAAAAAAAAAAAATGTACATGACAGTGGGCCTAGCCTATGACTGGCCAAGGCGGGACATCGCTGTGGTCGGCGATACGCTGACTGCAGTGTGACGTCCCGAGCCAAAGAAGCAGATAGAGCTGCAGCGGAGGAAAGGGACGCCGATATCTGCGCAATGGGGGAACGTAGGAAGGGTAGTTAGTTTGTTTTTATTAGTTTTTGCAGCCCGGGCACAGTGGAAGTTGTGTTGCGCCGCAGTTTTCCTTTAACTGTTTTATACTGAGTGTCATTTTAAGTGACATTCCAGTCTGTAACACTTATCCTTATTCACAGGGGCCCCCGTATTCTCGAGAATGGGGATTTTAGTCTTAGAGCAGTAGAGCAGCGGTGCACATGCGCTAACTGTCTCTTCATTCCAACAGGAGACTTGGGTCCCATTCTTGAGATCAAAGAGAATCATGCGCCTATCCCTTAACCTGTGAATAGGGGATATATGTTATACGCTAGAATAACCCTTTAATGTTTATTAGTAAATGCACTGATCTGTTTGCTCTAGAAAAATCTCTAATGTCCCATATGTCTCTTTGTATAGCCTGCTTTGTTCATTGTGCATTACTAATTTTCTGACTGTTCTTCCTCCCCCCCTTTTATAAGGATTGGATGGAAGCACTTCAGCCTCAGAAAGGGAACGCTTAATAAACCAGTTCAATGACCCTGGCAATGAAAATGTCTGGCTGTTTTTGCTGTCTACACGGTGAGTGGGGGATGGGATGGTGGCTCAGATGTTGTTAGCTTATGATAGAATTTGTAAGGATTCTTTCTTCAATCAGTAACTGACAGCAGCAGTTTTCTTCCAGTGCTGGCTGCCTGGGTGTCAACCTGATAGGTGCTAACAGAGTAGTTGTATTCGATGCCTCATGGAATCCATGTCATGATGCCCAGGCCGTGTGTCGTGTGTACAGATATGGTCAGAGGAAACCTTGTCACATATACCGTCTAGTGTCTGACTTCACCTTAGAGCGGAAGATATATGATCGTCAGATCACCAAGCAAGGAATGTCAGGTGAGTGAAAAGCTATGCGGACAGCAGTAGTGCTATATATTGCCTTGTGACATGTTCATATTGGAGTAACTGCTGTGGTGTCCCTTCCCAGATCGTGTAGTTGATGATCTCAACCCAGATGTAAATTTCACTCGACGAGAAGTGGAAAATCTGCTGCATTTTGTGGAGGAGGAGCCGGATCTGTCCCGCCAGCATCTGGAACCCTCTAAATTTAATGAGATAGTGTTACAGAAAGCTTGTATATTATACCCTCACCTCATCACAAAGGTAATTTGTCCACAGCATCTTAATACTGCAGCTATTTCTATTGCTTCAGAGTTTTGGCTGATAATACTTCTCCATTTCCCTAGTTGTTTGTTTTTGTTTTGTCTTTTTTTTAAGTACTTTGCTCCAGTTATGTACAGCCTATTGGATTTTTATTAACTTTGACTGGTGGCTGTAAAGGGGGGGGGGTTAGGCAGGAGTCCTCGTGAGGAACACTCAGCCCGAGCTGTGAGTGGGTCCAGGAGTGATGTGGATGAGACACACTGCAAGAGGTTGCAAACGCTATGTGTGAACAGTGAGTAGAAGGTTGCAGGAGGTATAAGTTTAACTGGCCAGGAACAGGTCCAATCTGCCAGCTGAAGATGAGCCCAAGGTGGGGCTAGAGTTGCGCTGTCACCTGGAAGAAGTGACCGAGACTGAGAAAGAGGAAGCTATGCTGAACCTTGTGAATAAAGATGAGCCCAAAGGGGGGGGGGGTAGAATTGCATCTTGAAGAGGAGGCAGAAAAAGTAGCTGCAGAGATGTCTGTGGATAATGCAGAGGTACTGAAGAGAGTACATGTGGAGCTGGGTGCTGCGCTTACTGTCATAGACAGAGTCCTGAGTGAAGGAGAGGTGATGTCTGGAACAGAGATGGATCGTGACCAGGAAGGTCAAACCACTGGACTAGATGATGTTGCAGGCCCAGGACGTTTTTGCGAGTGAGCGGAGAGACGGTGGTGAAGTGAAAGAGAAGTCTGCTGGAGAGCAGAGAGACAGTCCAAAGAGAGTGTCCAGGGACTACCCTGAGGCCCAAGGGGCCAAGATCCTTGCAAAGGGGACAGCAACCCCTAAAGGAGGAGAAGAGTTGAAACGGGTTGGCTTGAAAGAGCAGGAAGCAAGGCTTCAGCCGCAAAAAAATTAGTTTGCGGCTCTGCAGGATGAACTGGAGAATTGGAGAGTCTGGCCAAGCAGGTGTCATTCAAGGGTGAATGTGTGAGGCATATCTGGCTCTACAAAGTGATCACAAGGCTAGGTTGGTAGCCATGGAAGAGCTGGAGAATGAGAATGTAGTAATGGCTCATAAGGTGCAGAGTCTGGAGGCTCAGAACGAAACGCACATTAAGTCTCACGCAGCTACCTTGGATTCACTGGGAATGCAGCTCTCTGAACAAGAGGCTCAGCTAAAAGTCTGAGCAGAAAGTGTCCAGGATGGCGAAGCTGAATAATGACAATGAGCAGATGAGAGAACTGCTGTCCTTGGTGGATCCTGTCAAAACTTGACATAATTGCTGGAAAGTGAGAAGGTGAACTCTGCTAAGCAGAAACATTTTAAAGCTACTGGAGACTGAGATGCTTTTCTCTAAAAGTGGCAGAGTCTGAGCAATGGATTGAAGACCATGAGAGGAAGCCATATGAGAAGTCCTCTGAAGCTGAGACTGAGGTGAAACCCTATGAAAGGTCCTCTGAAGCTGCAGAGATATGGACATTGGATGGTGAAAATGCTGAGGCAGAGCCGTTCTATGAGGCAGAAGCTAAACCAGAGATAACTGCAGAAGTCCTGCAAATGGGTGATACAGGCTTGGTTGGCCACCAGTAAAATTCGAGCGATGGCCGTACCATTGACAGAAGAAGACAAAGGCCTGGAGCATCAGCCTTGTCTGCACCTAGAGTCCAGAGCACTGTAGAGACCAAAGTGAAGAACCTGGTGTTGGAAAGGTGTGACATGAATAGAGCCTTTTACAAGGAATTTGTCAAAGGTGACCAAAAGTCTTGTGCTTGGTGGATGAGATGAAAGTGCAAATGAAAGAAGGGTGCACAATTGAAGTGGTGCATATAAAATTTGCTGAAGAAGTAAGCCAAGTGCCTCAAAACCTGTTGGACGAAGCTGTTCAAGGAAAAGGAAAGGCAGTTGGACTCTGCCTTTTGAATAAAATTGCTCCTTCCCGGTGGTCTGAGTAGAGGAGGGGGGGATAAGTGACACTGTGGCAAGGGAAGGGTGTATTTCCCAAGCTAACCCTGCAGAAACCTCCACCTGTGGCCTAATTAATGAGGTAGCAGAAAGGGAAAGTCTGTTTAAAAGGAAGTCAGAATAGTTGGTGCTCTCCCCAGAAGACAGCAAGGTGTCTGTAAAGGTGGGGGGGCAGGGGTCCTGGTGAGGAACACACAGCCCGAGCTGTGAGTGGCCCCAAGAGTAATGTGGATGAGACACACAGCAAGGGGTTGCAAACGCTGTGTGTGAACAGTGAGTAGAAGGTTGCAGGAGGCATAAGTTTAACTGGCCAGGAAAAGCCCACCAGTTGATAGGGCACACTGGATTGTTTAGTTAGTGACTAGACAGTCTACGGTTTTGTTTGTTCCTGTCTTATGTTTTTATTTATCCTGCAACCTGTCTAATAAAGCTGTTGTTTGCCTGCCGATTGAAGGGGACACGTGTCCTGTGGTGGTGTCAAGGACGATCCCAGAGCTATCCCCAGGGAGAAATCCTTACAGTATATACAATAGTCCATCATCATCTTCTTGTTGTTTATCCTGCAGGATCCTTTCCAACATGAATCTCTTCTCCTGGATCGTAAGGAACAAAAACTGACACTGGCTGAGAAGAAAGCAGCAAAACGAGGTTATGAGGAGGAGAAGAGGGCTTCTGTGCCCTACACCCGGCCATCCTATACCCAGTACTACCCAGCACCAGACCACAGCCTGGCAAACATCCCAGCGTTTAACCAGAGAAACTGGTAAGGAAACAGGGAGAGACCAGGGGAGAAGCAGGTTGTCTTTAAGGTCTATAGGTTAATCAGCTCAATTAAAAAACATTTTTTTTTTTTCCTCTTCTGTCTGTCCCAGGCGTCCATTGCTGAGGACAGATGAGAGGCCGGTGGCCAGTGTCCGACCTCTACAATCAACACCAATTCCTATGATGCCCCGGCACATGCCTGCCAGTCATGGTAGTTCTGCCTCCAGCTCTGTCCCCCCCTTTAATTTCCCAGTAAACTACCTACAGAGAGCGGGGGTTCTCGTTCAGAAGGTTGTCACCACCACAGGCAAGTACTATAACTTGAAGTCTTATATGTTTGCTTGGGTGTGTTACTCAGACCCTTGAGGCAGCTTCCTTGTGTGATCTAATTATCCTAGAGATTTAGGGGGAAATTATCAAGATTTGCATTCCAGTTTTTTGGTGTTTAAAAAAAAAAAAAAAAAAAAAAAAAGCACAAAAAGTTGCAACTTGTAATTTTTTTTTTTACACTGCTTTTATGGTATTCGCATTGATAAATTCAGTTCACCCCCCTAAGTTTTTAATATCTTTCATGTAGATATTGTTATACCTGGAATGACCACATCCACGGACGTTCAGGCAAGAATTAGTGCGGGTGAGAGCATTCATGTTATCCGAGGCACAAAAGGTGAGGAGACGCTACTTGGAGATTTTCCTATATATTAAGAAGTGGTTTGTTATACTATTACATTTAGATTATAGACAGTTGCCAGCAGATATACTGTAACAAACCCTTAGTTGTTTGAGTAGGACCTGTCGGGACCGATTTTCAGCTTCTAGAAGTAATCAATACATATTTTCATTCACTGACAGCAAGCAAAGATCTTGAAAATGGCTTGCTCCATTACATATTGTATTAGAAAGTTATAGAATTGTTGATTATACAGTGAATAATTATAAAGGCCCATTCACACTATGTATTTTTAGAGCGGAATTCCGATGCATATTTTTTTTTCATATTTAAAAAATGTTTAATAAACAAGGGGTGCAGAAGGTTAAAAAAAAAAAAAAAAAAAGGAGGTCAAAATACAACAGCAGTATTCATACAACTGCAATATAAGGCACATTGGAGAATATGCAAAATATCCAACACAATTGTCCACAGCAGCCTCCCACCAAGCAAATGGGTGGCTATTGTTTAAGACGTACAAAGGAGCACAAGCTATACTGTCTTAAGTAGGCCACCACAAACAACAATTAAGAGAGGACCCCAAACAAACTAAGGGTGCATTCACACGGCCGTTTGCCCCCGCTCCATTTTGGGGAAAAAAAAACTGATTTAAAAAAACGGATAGAAACGGCTGATCAAATTGGTATCCATTTTGAACCGTTTGTAACCGTTTTTAATCCGTTTTTTTTTTTTTTTTTATGAAAAAATCAGCCACCTACAGACTCCCGCAGCCAGGACTAGTACTACTCCCATCATGGACAATGTATATTAAAAGCGCTGTGGGGGGCAATATATATAGCGTTATATATCTAGCCCCCCAGCGCATTTATAAAGATATCACCCCCACCAGCGCAAAAATATATATCCCCGCAGTATATATATATATATATATATATATATATATGTATATGTATGTGACCCCCCCCCACCCCCCACCAGCGCATTAATAATGTAACCCCCGCACACGGATGTAAACGGATTGTAAAAAAAATCCCATGAATGGGATTTTTTTTTAAACCATTTAAATCCGTTTACAATCTGCAAAAACGGAACTGAAACAGGGATAAAAAAGCGGGGGCAAGCGGCCGTGTGAACGCACCCTAAAACAGTTACACATAAAACCTAGGAAATGAAAAGTAGATCATAAAAGGGAAAAGAACACTAGGGAAGGGAAGGTAGGGGGCTGCTGCAGAAAATTTGGTGTAGCAGATTCCAGTTGATTATGCTGTACCATTCACACCATTCACCGCAGATTTTTCACCATAGAAATTCTGAATCCCAGACTGCGGAAAAAAATGTGTTCATTCTTTTTGGCTGAATTCATTCTAAAATGCATTGCCATCCATGAAGACGGCATATTTTCAAGCAGTCCTAACACTAGCTTGTTCTGACAGAACCTGCTACCCAAGGATATTCCACAGTGTGAATGGGCCCTTAGGCTAGGTTCACATGGCCATTCTCTCCCGCCCCACTATTCTACCATGGATGCTGCTAAACGGACCATACTAACAGGTGCAAAGAGATGCCATTTAGGTTGCAACCTTTTGCATCAGTTTTTTGTATTCTGTATTGTCTGTCTTTATTTTTGTCTGGCTACTTCCTGGTTGCTCTCACCTCTTCTGAGCATGCTCAGAATTAATAACTGATCAAAAACTGATTGGAAAAAACAGATGCGTACAAATGACATTAAAAGGTCATCCATTTCCCATTGACTTCAATGTGAAATTTATTATATCCATTTCTCTTTTATTTATTTATTTATTTTTTTTGATGGGGAAAAAAATAGTGCATGCAGTATCTTATTTTTTTTCCTTTTATAAAACGCTATAGAAACCAAATGGGTGAAAATGGAAGACAAAGGATTGTAAAATAGTCCCATTGACATCAATGGGCTCCATTTACAACTGTTTACAAATGGCTTGAACGGATTTAAGAACGGGCATGAAATAACTGTGACAGGCAGCCATGTGAACATGCCATTAGACTGCTATGGTACTTTAAAGGGGTACTCCGGTGGGAAAAAAAAATTCAAATCAACTGGTGCCAGAAAGTTATACAAATTTGTAAATGACTTCTATTTAAAAATCTTAACCCTTCCAGTACTTATAAGCAGCTGTATGCTACAGATATACTACAGAGAAATTTGTGAAGTTCTTTCCAGTCTGACCACAGTGCTCTCTGCTGACACCTCTGTTGGTGCCAGGAACTGTCTAGAGCAGGAGAGGTTTTCTATGGGGATTTGCTTTTACTCTGGACAGTTCCTGACACGGACAGAGGCATCAACAGAGAGCACTATGGTCAGACTGGAAAGAACTACCCAATTTTCTCTGTAGTATACAGCAGATGGTAAGTACTGGAAGGATTAAGATTTTTAAATAGATGTCATTTACAAATATGTTAAACTTTCTGGCACCAGTTGATTTAAAAACATTTGTTTTCCACTGGAGTTCCAAATGAATCCTTCATAGCTTATAAGTGCTTTCACTTGTAATTACAGGAACCTACATCCGTACCAGCGATGGGCGGATATTCGCCATCAGGTCAAGTAGCAAACAGAAGAGTTCCGAACCGCGGCGTTCTACACAGTTAGGTAATGTGCTGTCTCATTCTATTGTCGTTTATTCAGAAAGTAAAAGTTTAATTTCTATATTAAAGACACACCATCCTACCTTTCAACTTTTACTGTCCAGTGAGTGAGTTATTGTGGGCCCTCCCACTTGAGTAAGTGAATGAATGGTGAGTAGTCTCCTTTCAAAAAATAAAAAAAAAAGGTGCATAACAGTTGGAAATACAAGATGGAAATACAAAGGATGATATATACCTTAAGAATAATAGGCAGTAAAGAATAGGAGGAAGAGAATGGGTGAATAAATGAGAGGAAGAAAAATTAGTGATGTGGCAGGGCCCAGACTGGAAGTTGGAACTGGGGGATGGGGGGGGGGGGTGTAGGGAGGGAGAGGAGTTAATACTAGTTCTTTTTTGTATAGGTATATGATACATTTCTCAATTTTTTACTCAACAATTAGGGGTGGGATATGGGAGGGGGAGGAGAGAGGAGAGACTATTGAAATTAGTAATAAGATGTGGGTGATATGGGTCGGACAGGGCACTGGAAGCAGATTTGAGAAGTGTATGGGGGGAGTTTTAAATTCTGTAATATTGATAATTTGTGAAGAAAATTAAAGTGCAATTTTATGAAGAATGTATAACTACAGTTATTGAAATAGAGTAATAAAGAGAAATTACATTTCATTACTGTCAAACTACATCAAATTGTACTGTAAGTTTCTTGTGAAGCCAACACTTCTCAACTGGAGCTGAAGATTTTATATTTCCCCTCTCATGCATTGAGGATTTTCTTGTCTTAAATCTGTTTTTTTTTTCCCCACCATAGGTTCCCAGGGACAGAACCTAGGCCAAGGCCAGTCTGGACCGTATATGAGTAATGGGCGCCATAGATCTAGTCCCCCTTCCCAAGACAATGAGGAGCCTTCACGACCACTCTCGCCAGACAGCCCAGAGATTCTGAGTGAGCTTCAGCAGTATGCACAGGCAGCAGTTTCTCGTAGCTCTCACAGTACCCTTCAACTTCCAAACCCAAGCCTTCAGCCTCAAGGTCTCATTCAGACACCCAAATCACAGTCCAGAAAGCGCAAGGAGCCACCAGACCAATCCAGCCAATGGTCATCCAGCAAGAGGCACCCCTTCAGCCAGCTGCCTTACCCTGGTTTGGCAGGTTTTGGCATCAACCCCTCCTCGCTGAACCACAGCTTATCCAGAGCGGCGAACTCTGTGTATATGGGGGCAGGGGGAGGTGCCACCCACTTTCAGCTGCCCTCCTTGCTGTCGGACGCACAGTTAGGCCTCCCAATGGTTCCTGATCCTCTACTGCCCCCCACCTCGGGCACCTCCTCAGCCCCTTCAAGTGTGCCCCCATACCTTTTGTCTCCTTCTTTTTCTCTGCCCTTCACACAGCCATTGCCAGCTCAGACACGAATGTTTGCCCCATTTCCATCTTCAGTGCTAAACCGAGGACTCTCCACTAATAGCGCAGCATCGACCTTCCCTGGCTACCTCAACTCCCAGCCAAGCTACCAACCTCCAGCTGCTGGAGCTGCATCCCACCCCCTTCCACTGGGAGAGGGACAGCCAGAGTCTAGTGAGGAAGATGGGAAAGATGATGACGTTGTGGAGGTAACAGGGAAATGAGAACTTTTGACACGTTGCCACCAGGTGTTGGCAGAGGACTGTGCCTCCCCTCACTCCACGGCGCTGGATCTTCAGTTGTGGGGGGGGGGGGGGCTACAGTGCCCTGAACAAGTGCTGCTGGGGTAACAAGCACAGTTTCATCATTCTTGTCATTCCACGGGGAGAGGACAGGACAGAGGGCATATTTCCTCTCCCTCTAGATCTTCTAGCGACCTCCCTGATAAAAATGAGTGTCAGTTGTTGGACTTCCAAATAAACTTTCCTTCCTAAACTCTTTCTTACACCCAAACAACATGTGGGAATGTCTCCTAATTTGACCTGCGCAAGGAGAGTCCATGTTTGTCAGATGTCCAACATCACAGAGCGGCAGATTTAATCAAAGCAGCACCACTGTCCTCTTTAGCCAGATTTAGTCCGTGTTGAGAAGGGGAAGGGTACACTGGTGTCTGATTTGCAGCTTTGGAAAGTCTCCTAATGTGTCCATTGGTGTTTGAATAATACCCAGAGTTCAGGTCATTGTGCTGGATTCATCTGCAGCCTCTTGAGACAAGGCACTGCAGTCATACACAAGTTACGTGCGTGTAGTCAGAAAGGAAGTCGCTTCTAAAGAAGTTTTGTGAAGAAATTGCATTAAAATTAGTTGCAGATTAAATTAATCCAACAGGTAGTAAAATACTTTCCACTGTAATTCCTTGGCAGTGAAGGGGTTAAAGTGTCCTGGTCCTTCATGTATATTACTGTATTTCTTTTATACTATATCTTTTTTTTTTTTATAGGATTTCCCTCAGTCACATTATATAAAATACGGAATCTCACAGCAGGTTTGTTGAGTTCAAGTTTGGAGTCGAGTTAAATTGGGTGGGTAGGGGGCAATCTATCCAAGGAGGAAATGGTGATGAGATTCCCTGATGAACAAAAAGTCACTGAATTTATATGTATTATTTTTAATAATGTTAGAAATAAATGTGGGAAGGGGGCCTTAGATGTAAATGTTTCGCTCATCCAGTCAGTAGGTTCAGCCCTAGTAACTCTTCAGTCCACTCACTGTTCCCTGGAGTATAAAATATTTAATTCCTAGAATAATCTTCTCTCCAAAATTGTTAGTCTTTTCAATTCAGGTTCTCTGTTCTTTCTGTTGCTGGGAAAGCTGGGTGTCTTTAAATACGTTTTTAACTCTAGCCTTGTACTATTTAAGGTGCAAACAACAACCATTTTCTCCATATATCTTTATTGAAATGTTTTGTTTGTATAATGTGGACTCTTAACTTTTACATACATGTAGCACAGGCTGATGTGTCTCATTTATAGTAAAATATGCCAGAGAAAAGCCCCCTTATGTCTCCAGCCCTTACCTCCAGTCTCAAATGATGCTACATTTTTAATAAAGAACAGTTTTTATTTTTATATATTTTTTTCATCAAAACAAGGCTTTAAAACAAAATAAAGAAAATATATTCAAAGATGTCATAGCCTTTAAAGCTCCCACAAGACTTCTTACCCAGCTTTCCAGTGGGGCAGACATGTGAGGGATTTATGTGAGCTAAATAAATTGAGCTAAATTAAGTGCCACACAGGAGCCTAGGAAAGTCTACAAAATTGTAGTGAGGGTTGCAATGGTATTTACCCAGCTTTCCCAGCTATAACTAAGTGATAACTAAACCAAAAGGGGATAACTACTCTGGACTTCAGCTGACCTGAAATGTGACTAGGAATGTTCTATGATGATGATGATGCGCCATATTTACTGGATTTTATTATGTTTTCCACTATTATTTTCCCTCTGTTATTTGCACATTTACTAATAAACTTTAGAAAGGGACAAATTGCATAAACTCAAGGGGGAATCTATCAATTGTTTGGTTTTTGTGTAGGTTTTGGCTAAACATTTGGCAAAAATGCTACTTTTTGCACCAATTTTATGGTGAAAACATTAATAAATCCTCCCCTTCCCAAATGTCTGTAAATTCTTTCCTGTACCTTAAAATGTACAATGTAGTGAACAGTGTCTCTGGGGTTTAGAGTCTGCATCATGGTTTTACCTGTGTTATTCTATGCTATGGTGCTATGTGATCAATGGACAGGCTACTTTAGTTAACCCCTCACTACTGCAACACTTCTGAAGGTAAATGGATGCTCGGGATTATCCCAAAGCAAGGAACCAGTTGTTATATAGCCCCAATCTCTTTTCCGTTGTTACCTCTCATACAAATTTGCCAAATTTAATGTCTACTCCCCTTATGTCTGCGCAGGAAACTCAGTCAGAGCTTGGCGACAAGGCTGAGGAATGAGGCACCTGTACCTCATTGTTCAGCGATTTCTCCAGTTCCTGATGAATTACTAGGCCTCATGTGCTCAATCTTCTTCCCTGTGCGGATATGACAGGTTTGCTCCCTTGTGTCAGGAATGGAAAAGAGAGCGTTTTCAGACCTCTGCGCAGTGTCAGGACAGTTATTCTACAGCCGCTCACCTGTTTGTTTATAGATATCTATTTATTTCTATGTTCTCGTGCCCCATGTCATTTTTTTAAAACATATATATATGGGAAAAAATAAACTGACCAGTTACTCAAGGCTGTCATGTTGGGGAGGTAAATGGCTACCTGCCTTGTTTTCTTTTTTTGTAAAATAAATGTTAAATCTTAAACAACATTGTTCTGTTATTTGTAGTGTTACAGTTTTTTTCATGGATGTTATTAAAAAAGGTCAACAAGCTTTTCATCAGACACCCCGCTACCAGTAGCCTTTCTAATACAGGGGGCAGAGAATCCTAGGAGATTTCAGCTCTGGAGCCTGAAGAATAGTAAGTGCAGCAATGTAGTGATATATGTAAACTGATACAGTTAGTTAGTTGCAGAGTATATTATAGGCTTTAACTCAGGATCAGTACAGGTAAGTAATGTACATACACAATGACTCCTCCAGCAAAATAGTGAGTACATCTTCTGAGCATAATACAGGGTATAAAGTAAGTAATGCATGTATACAGTATATACATATTGGGGGAGATTCATTAAAACTTGCACAGAGGAAAAGTTGCCCATAGAATTACCTTTATGGCTGTATTGAACCTTAATAATTTGTGGTCTTATTGTCATCTATGTCCGAATATAGACAATCTATCTGGCCTAATAACACAGTTGTATAGTACATGTCTTTTATTGCAGATGGTGTAAACAGCCACAGTGCAGGGAGAAACATTAAAGGACAACTGCAGCTCAATATACACTTATCCCCTATCTACAAGATAGGGGATAAGTGTTTGATCGCGGGGGGTCCGACCGCTGGGGCCCCCCACGATCTCCTGTACGGGGCCGCGGCTCTCCGGTGTAGGGGGTGTGCCTGCCGAAGCATGACGTTGCGGCCGGCACGTCTCCTCCATGCATCTCTATGGGAAAGGCAGGGAGGCAGCGTTCGTGCCTCCCCGGCTCCTCCATAGAACTGTATGGGGACGGGGAGGAGACGGGGCATCACCGTCGACCTCTAGGTCGACGCTACGCGCCTTAGCGCTCACTATGAGCGCTAATGGCGGCGCCCCGTTAGGGAGATCTCGGGGGGGTCGGACCCCCCGCGATCAAACACTTATCCCCTATCTTGTAGATAGGGGATAAGTGTATATTGCGCTGCAGTTGTCCTTTAAGGCTAAGTTTCTACTTGTTTTTTTTGGGGGGGGGAACGCCAATTCTACCGCATGGCATTTTTTCGGCCAAAAAACGCTGCGGCCAGATGTTAGGTGTAAATCAATGAGAAATCTCAAAATTGGCGTTTTTCAGTTTGGCGGTTTTTTTTTTTAATCCTTTTTGGTGTTTTTTCACTCTTTTTTTTAGCTCCTTGGCGGTTTTGCAAGGTCGCAGCATGTTGAGCCAATGGCGTTTTTTTCCTGAAATCGTGGCGTTTTTCTCCCATAGAAGTCTAAGGGAGTGAAAAAAATAACATGTAGGTTTTAACCTTGGCGTTTTTGCAGGTGTTTGTTTTTTTTATTCTTTTTTTGGCCTTTAGCGATCCAAAAAAGTACCTTTTTTTTTTAATAACATTTCAGAGGGGACCATTAAAAAAATTAAAATAAAAAAACAGTAGTGAAGGAAAAAATTGTATCAAACAAAATTTCTT
Source organism: Hyla sarda (assembly GCF_029499605.1). Lineage (NCBI taxonomy): Eukaryota > Metazoa > Chordata > Amphibia > Anura > Hylidae > Hyla > Hyla sarda. Next base: position 136,826,259 of record NC_079194.1, on the reverse strand, counting down.
TTTTATAACAACATTTTTTATTAATTTTTAAAACTGATCAATTTATGTGGGCGGGCAGGGCACTAAAAATGTAGACGACAATAATGAAAATGTAGTGCGTGTGTCTTTTTCACTTTTCTTTATTTTTTAGGTAGTACTACTACTCCCAGCATGGAACACACTGTTCCATGATGGGAGTAGTAGTACGTCTACTAATTGACAGATCACCCGGGTCCGTTGTGATCCTCCTGTATAATGTATAGATGCGGCTCTCCTATGGTCCCCTGCACTGCCGTATATACAGTGGTCCCTCAACATATGATGGTAATAGGTTCCGAGAGGACAATCATATGTTGAAACAATCATATGTTGAGTACATATGTCTATGTAAAACTGGTAATTGGTTCCGGGGCCCCGAGACCATCATATGTTGAGTACATATGTCTATGGAAAACTGGTAATTGGTTCCTGAGTCCATGAAATTTCAACCTAAAGTAAGTAAAAATAACCACACAAAGTACAGATGGGGTGGGGGGCTTTGTGCCCAGGCCTGGGGTGGGGGAGATTTGTGCCCAGGCCCGGGGTGGGGAGATTTGTGCCCAGGCCCGGGGTGGGGAGATTTGTGCCCAGGCCCGGGGTGGGGGGATTTGTGCCCAGGCCTGGGGGGATTTGTGCCCAGGCCTGGAGTGGGGGAGATTTGTGCCCAGGCCTGGGGTGGGGGGAATTTGTGCCCAGGCCTGGGGTGGGGGAAATTTGTGCCCAGGCCTGGGGAGTTTTGGCCCAGGCCTGGGGGTCCTTGCTGTTATGTCCTGGGGAGAGGGGGTTATCACTGCCGCTGCCATTGGGTGAGGAGTTAAGTTAACCCGTCACCCCATGGCAGCGGTAGCCTTAACCCCTCACCCCGCGGCAGCATTAACGCTGCCGTGGGGTGAGGGGTTAACGACTCCGCCACGTGAGTGAGCTACTAAGCCAGTGGTCTTCAACCTACGGACCTCCAGATGTTGCAAAAACACAAACTCCCAGCATCTGTCCGGGCATTCTGGGAGTTGTAGTTTTGCAACATCTGGAGGTCCGCAGGTTGAAGACCACTGTTAGAGAAAGTTGTACCTGTCCGTCACCGCTGCCGTCCCAGGGGCTCCCAATGCAGTCCCCCTGCTCCGGGTCCACTTCACGATCCTCCGGCGTCTTCTGCATGTTCTCCGGTGTCCAGGTCTCGCTTTCTGGTGACGTTATGACGTGCGCAGGACGTAATAACGACGCCGGAAAGCGAGGCCCGGACGCCGGAGAAGATACAGAAGACGCCGGAGGATCGCGAAGTGGACCCGGAGCAGCGGGGATAGGGAAGTGAACCTGTCCCGGGATGCTTAAACTGCTATCAGACAGCAGCTTAAGCATTTTGGGCTGTCGGATAGCAGTTAATGCGATGGCCCCGACATATAAAAGCATCGTATGTCGATGCTGACATCGACATGCGATGGCCTCTGAGAGGCCATCGTATGTCAATTTGATCATATGTCGGGGCCATCGTATGTCGGGGGGTTACTGTATACACCTATTTGTATTTCCCTCTGAGAGCTGTGATTGGCTGCAACCATCCGGCCAATTCCCACTCTGGGCGGAAAATATGAATGAGTGATGTACTATTCACATCACTGGCCTGAGTATAGTGCAGAGATGCGAGCGCTGTATAGAGCTGCTCCGCATCTCTGCTATATTATGGACAATTGCATCGGGTGTCACGTCTGACACCCGGGGCTATATGTCTATTAGTACAGGTACTACTACTCCCATCATGAAACAGTGTGTTCCATGCTGGTAGTACTACCTACAAAATGTAAAAAATAGAGAAAAAAAAGTGAAACACACACAATTAAAAATGTATTAATTTCCTTTTTTTCCATCACTACTGTATCCTGCCCTCAGCATTTCCGTTCCCTGCGGGTAACCGAGCGGCGAACGGAACTAAATGATCTCAGAAGGCATCCTGAGCACCCCCCCCCCCCCATGTCGATGACCAGGAAGGGGAGGGTGATCGGTGGTGGACTACACACCACCAATCACCCTCTTTTGCTGTTATTCTGTCTGACCAATAACTGTTGGCAAAGGAGGGGTTAATGTCCCCCTTACTACGCTCTGCCTGCCAACCCACCTCAGTGGGCGAGCAGAGTGAGATGGCCAGGGACCCCCTCACTCAGATCTGTGCCACCAGGGCACTAGTAAGTGGCATCCAGCCACTGTTAGCAAGGGACAGGTAGGTGGTAGTAAAAAAAAAAAAATGTTTTTTCCCCCCTGACACCCTAATAGCTGCCCGAGGGTCTGCAGCACAGTTAGCAGCGTGACTTGTGCAATATTAGGGCATCAGTGCGCTGCGTCTGCCCCCTATGTTTTTTGGGAGCTCAGACTTTTTTTTTTAAAAACAGTAACTCTGTATGATTCATAAATCCCACACCCACTCCCATACACCCCACCTCCCGTTTAAAGTATATGAGGGACGAGATTCCCGTATTGAACCTACAGAATATCCCCCCACTCTGGGTGTTAGTGGGAAAATCGTTTGGGACCTTGTGCACCCATTGCTAGATAAGGGTTACCACCTTTACATTGATAACTTTTCTTCTAGTATCCCTCTCTTTACATCCCTCTCCGCTAGATCCTTGTCCGAGCGTGAGAACGTGCGGAAGAATCAGAGAGGCCTCCCTCTAAATTTTCTCCAGACACCTATGCCCAAGGATGGGTCCCGTGCCTTTACCAGTGAAAATCTGTTGCTGGTCAGGTATATGGATAAGAGGTATGTCCTTATGCTGTCCACAATTCATTGTAACGGCAGCTCACCTGTCCGTGTGCGAGGTACCACGACATCGGTGCCCGATTGTATTCTGGACTACAATCGGTAAATGGGGGGGGAATTGATCACTCTGATCAAGTCCTCAAGCCATATAACAAAGTGGAAAACCCGGGCATGGTACAAAAAAAGTTACGGTCTACATGGTACAGGTTGCCATGTAAAACTCTTTTGTACAGTCCCAGTATGCTGGCAACACAGGGACATACCTGCAGTTCCAAGAGGAAGTCCTAAAGTTCCTGATCTTTGGCAACTGGGAAAGAGCAGGCCGGAGTTCCTAACGAACTGCAAATGTAGGTGCCAGGATTGTCCCCCACACTGGAAAGAAGGGGCGATCCCTGAAAAAAAATGCAGAGTTGCAGGAGGGGGATAAGGAAGGACACCACCACTCAGTGTGACACTTTCCCTGCTCAGAGCCCTGGGCCTCTGCATTAGAGATTGCTTCAGGGAGTATCACACATCCACGGAGTACTACATTTTTAATCCTTTACCCTCATTTCAATTTCCCATAATTTGTCCCCAATGTACATTCCAAATTTTGAACCCATAAACCACCTAATTGACCGACAATTGAGAAAAGAAAAAAAAAACCTGATAAAACCTCTGGGGGGGGGGGGGATTTTTTCAAAAATAGATCATGGGTTACCGAGTTAATAGCATCGGGGGTTTGCATGTTGCCTCAAATGCGCAGTGTTCTCTTCCCACCTGAGCAGTGTGCGCTTTTGAGATAACAGGTGAGGGACGGCCACACATATCACATTCCCAGAATGATGATTCAGAGCATAGGGTTTGGGGCAGGAATAATTTTTTACTTTTGGCTATACTCTGGGTCATTATTCTGGGAACATAATTGGCATAGCAGTAGAAAAATTGCAATTTTCCTTTTCCCCAAAATACACTTCATCCATTCCTGGAAAATAAATTTAGGGAACACCCGTCCGTTCCAAATCTCCACTCCCCTCCTATGCACCTTCCCTACTATCTGTAGTATGGTCATATTTTGTATGTTGGTGTTCCTTTCTTTTATTTTCCTCTGCATGTAACTGTCCGTTACTGATAGGTACGTAAGAAACATCGGCCTCAAATACGAACAGAGTTCCCTCTCATGAGCTCTGTCGTATTTCCAGGCAACAATTTGGGGTCACATGTTAGTTGTTCTCAGAAAGATGAAGCTGAGCATAGGTGAAAATTGAAATTAAAATTTTTCCCAAACTAAACTTCATCCATTCCTGGAAAATAAATTTAGGAAACACCCGTGCATTCAAAATGTCCTCTTTACCCCCTACACCCATTCCTCGGGGTGGGTACTTTCTGTAATGGTGTCACATGTGGGTGTTTAATTTTTTGTATTTTTTTCTGAATGTATGTTACCGTCAGCTACTGATATGCCATAGGCCTCAAATTCGCCTGCACAGCATGTTACGTACACATATGTGGTATTTCCATATTTAGAAGCAACGGAGTTACAAAATAGGGGGGCATTTTCTCCTACTTCCCCTTGTGCAAATGAAAAATTTGGGGTAACTAGCATTTTTTGTAAAAAAAAATAAAATAAATTTGTAATTTTATGGCCCACTGTTCCAAACACCTGTTAGGTGTAAATACCCACTGTACCCCTTGTTAGGTTCCTTGAGGGGTGTAGTTTCCAAAATGATGGCACTTGATGGGGGTTGCGCTGCTCTGGCACCATGGGAGCTCTGTAAACGCACATGGACCCCCGACTCCGATTCCAGCAAAATTCTCTCTCCAAAAGCTGAATACCGCTCCTGCTCTTCTGAGATCTGGTGTGCACCCGCAGAGCAGTTTACTTCCAAATAGGAGGTATGTCCTTACTTTGAAGAAATGTATTTACAAATTTTGAGGGCCATTTTCTCCTATTACCACGTGTGAAAATCAATTTTTCCTTTCCACGTCTAACTTTAATGAACATTTATCAAACACCTGTGGGGTGTTAAGGCTCACTGTACCCCTTGTTACGTTCCTTGAGGGGTGTAGTTTCCAAAATAGTATGCCATGTTTTTTTTTTGCTGTTCTGGCACCAGAGGGGCTTCCTAAATGCGACATGCCCCCCCAAAAACCATTTCAGCAAAATTTGCTTTCCAAAAGCCAAATGTGGCTCCTTCTCTTCTGAGAATTGTAGTGCACCAGCAGAGCACTTGATGTCCACACATGGGGTATTTCCATACTCATAAGAAATGGGGTTACACATTTTGGGAGTTTTTTTTCTCCTATTACCCCTTGCAAAAATTGAAAATTTGGGGGAAAACCAGCATTTTAGTGAAATTGTCGTTAAACACCTATGGGGTGTTAAAGGGGTACTCTGCCCCTAGCATCTTATGCCCTATCGGGGATAGGGGATAAGATGTCAGATCATGGGGGTCCAGCCGCTGGGGACCCCCGGGATCTCCACTGCAGCACCCCGCTATAGTTACTGCACAGAGCAAACCTCACTCTGTGCGTAATGACCGGCGATACAGGGGCGGGAGCATCGTGACATGACGGCTCCGCCACCTCCTGACATCACGGCCCGCCCCCTTTATGCAAGTCTATTGGAGGGGGCGTGATGGCCGCCACGCCCCCTCCCATAGACTTGTATTGCTCTGTGCAGTAATGATAGCGGGGTGTTGCAGCAGAGATCCCGGGGGTCCCCAGCGGCGGGACCCCACGATCTGACATCTTATCCCCTATCCTTTGGATAGGGGATAAGATGCTAGGGGCGGAGTACCCCTTTAAGGCTCACTGTACTCCTTATTACCTTCCTTGAGGGGTGTAGTTTCCAAAATAGTGTGGCATGTGTTTTATTTGAATTTTCTTTAATTTTTTGCTGTTCTGGGACCATAGGGGTTTCCTAAATGTGACATGCCCCCCCCCCCCCCCAAAAAAAACCATTTCAGCAAAATTTGCTCTCCAAAATCCCATTGATGCTCCTTCCCCTCTGAGCCCTCTACTGCGCTCACCGAACACTTGACATACACATGTGAGGTATTTCCTTACTCAAGAGAAATTGGGTTACAAATTTTGAGGGGCTTTTCTTCTTTTACCTATTGTAAAAATTCAAAAAATTGGTCTACAAGACAACATGCGAGTGTAAAAAATGAAGATTTTGAATTTTCACCTTCACTTTGCTGCTATTCCTGTGAAACACCTAAAGGGTTAACAAACTTTCTGAATGTAATTTTCAATACTTTGAGGGGTGTAGCTTTTATAATGGGGTCATTTATGGGGTATTTATAATATGAAGGCCCCTCAAATCCACTTCAAACTGAACTGGTCTGAAAAATTCAGATTTTGAAATGTTCATGAAAAATTGGAAAATTTCTGATAAACTTTGAAGCCCTCTAGTGTCTTCCAAAAGTAAAAACATGTGAACTTTATGATGCAAACATAAAGAAGACATATTGTATATGTGAATCAATGTATAACTTATCTGGCATGTCCATTTTCCTTACAAGCAGAGAGTTTGTAAGAAAGTAAAAAAAAAAAAAAAATGAAACGTTTAAAAAAAATTTATGAAATTTTGGAATTTTTAACCAAGTATTGCCGAAAATTTACCACTAACATATAGAAGAATATGTCACGAAAAAACAATCTCGGAATCAAATAATAAGTAAAAGCATTCCAGAATTATTAATCTGCTGCGATTCCGGTAACCCGGAAAATAAGAGGGATCGGGGCTGTCCAAGACACCTACGATCCCCCTGAAGGGATAGGAGTGAGGTGGCAGGGGTCTTACCCCTCCTATCCCTGCTATTGGCCGTTCAGAAGCGACCAACCAATAGCAAATCGTGTGTGTGGGGGGGGGGGTGTTAAAGTTCGGTTCTCCCGCTCTGCCCACCCACTGTAGTCCGAGCAGAACGGGGGAACCGGTGGTGACCGATGTCAGAGGCCACTTAGCAGCGGTGGGCACCGATCGGTGGTGGGCGGCAATGTCGTGCGGCGATCCTACGGAAGCAGGTGAGTTGTTGCCTAGCAACATCTGGAGCGCTGCAGTTTGGAGACCACTATACAGTGGTCTCTAAACTGTAGCCCTTCAGATGTTGCAAAACTACAACTCCCAGCATGCCCAGACAGCTGTTTGGGCATGCTAGGATTTGTAGTTTTGGAACAGCTGGAGGGCTACAATTTGGAGATCAATGTGCAGTGGTCTCTAAACTGTGGCCCTCTAGATCTTGCAAAACTACAACTCCCAGCATGCCCACACAGCAGTTTGCTGTCTGGGCATGCTGGGATTTGTAGTTTTGCAACATTTGGAGGGCCACAGTTTGGAGTTCACTGTACGGTGAACTCCGCAAAACTACAACTCCCAGCATGCACAAACAGGGCCACATTAAGGCTGCCTGGAAGACGGAGCACTTCCCTGCCACTGAGACTTGTTGCGGGCCAGTCAAGTAAGGGACAGACTGAGACCAAAAATAGGCCCGGGCATATTAGACTATGTCGCTTTTTATTTATTTTTTGGTGGGTGTCACAGGAGTCAGGCCCCCGTTAAAATAAAATGGGCTGCATGGTCTAAAATCACCTCAGTTCAAGTCACTCTTTCCAGCTGTTGCAAAGCTACAACACGCATTATGTCTGGAGAGCTTCAGGCGTTATAGGAGTTGTAGTTTTGTAACAGCTGGAGCCTCAAATTGGGGTACAGGGTAAAAATCCATTATTACTGCAAAACTTAGAAGTGACGAGAGATCTAATGGGACAGTCAGGAGAATACACAAACATAAAATGAGTCACAGGAGACGTCTTCTCTGTTGTCTTTCCTTTTCTTCTTCATCTGGTCCAGACGCCATGTCTTCTTCCAGCTCCATCTTCCTCTGTAAAGTTTGACACCCGGACATCATTGGTTCCTCACTTTGCATCCTCTGTATAAAGACAACAATCATTATAACCCTTCAAGAGACTGTGCTTCCTAAATATAATACTGCCAAACCCTGTGTACCCTGCATATTATACTGCCAAACATCATGCCCTCTAAAAATAATCCTACCACACACTGTGTCTTCCGTAGTGTGCACAGAGCAGCAGCATCCCATTGAAAACAAGCGAAATTCTGCTGGCGGAAGTTCGAAGTGTGGACTAGCCCTAATTCCCCCAGACCCCTCTGCCCCCCCCCCCCCCCCAGACCCCTAAGTCCTCCTCCAGACTCCTGCTCCCAGAGACCCCTAAGGCTAGGTTTCCCCCTTTTTTTTACCAGCAAAAGCACAGAAAAACTGCTACTGCTTTTTCCTGTGTTATGGTAATTTTTTTGAATTTTTTTCTTGTGCTTTTGCCTTCTCTGGAAACCTAGCCTTAAAGGGATATTCCAGGAAAAAACTTTATTTTTATATATATATATATAAATATATATATATATATATATATATATATATATATATCAACTGGCTCCAGAAAGTTAAACAGATTTGTAAATTACTTCTATTAAAAATCTTAATCCTTTCAGTACTTATGAGCTTCTGAAGTTGAGGTTGTTCTTTTCTGCCTAAGTGCTCTCTGATGACACGTGTCTCGGAAAACGCCCAGTTTAGAAGCAAATCCCCATAGCAAACCTCTTCTAAACTGGGCGGTTCCCGAGACACGTGTAATCAGAGAGCACTTAGACAGAAAAGAACAACCTTAACTTCAGAAGCTCATAAGTACTGAAAGGATTAAGATTTTTTAATAGAAGTAATTTACAAATCTGTTTAACTTTCTGGAGCCAGTTGATATATATATATATAAAAAAGTTTTTTCCTGGATAACCCCCTTTAACCCCTTAAGGACTTAGGACATACCTGTACGTCCTAAGCCCGCTCCCGGTGTTAAAAACGGGTTCACACCGGGTCGGTCCCGGCTGCTAATCATAGCCGGGACCCTGGGCTAACAGCGCACTGCATCGATCGTTGTGCCGCGCGCTGTTAACCCTTCAGATGCGGCGATCAAAGTTGACCGCCGCGTCTGAATGTGAAAGTAAATGCTTCTCGGCAGCTCAGTCGGGCTGATCGGGACATCGCGATAAAATCGCGATGTTCCGATCAGCTGGGACGCAGGCGGAAGTCTCCTTACCTGTGTCCGCGGCATCCGATCGGGGTTTGATTGCTCCAAGCCTGAACTACAGGCTTGAGCAATCGAGCCCCTATCTCGCTGATCCGTGCAGAGCTAGCAGGGATCAGCATAGGAGATCAGTGTGTGCAGTGTTATAGGTCCTATGGGAGCTATAGCACTGCAAAAAAAAAGTGAAAAAACAAGTTAACAAAGGCCATTTAACCCCTTCCCTAATAAAAGTTCAAATCACCCCCCTTTTCCCATGAAAAAAAACTGTGTAAATAAAAATAAAAATTAACATATGAGGTATTGCCGCGTGCATAAATGTCCGAACTATAAAAATATATTATTATTAAACTGCATGGTCAATGGCGTATGCGCAAAAAATTCCAAAGTCCAAAATAACGTATTTTTGGTCGCTTTTTATATCATGAAAAAATGAATAAAAAGCGATCAAAAAGTCTGATCAATACAAAAATTGTACCACTAAAAGCTTCAGATCACGTCGCAAAAAATGAGCCCTCATACCGCCCCGTACGCAGAAAAATAAAAAAGTTATAGGGGTCAGAAGATGACAATTTTAAACGTGTAAATTTCCGTGCATGTAGTTATGATTTTTTCCAGAAGTGCGACAAAATCAAACCTATATAAGTAGGGTATCATTTTAATCGTATGGACCTACAGAATAATGATAAGGTGTCATTATTACTGAAAAATGTACTGCGTAGAAACGGAAGCCCCCAAAAGTTACAAAATGGCGTTTTTTCTTCAATTTCGCCACACAATGATTTTTTTTTCGTTTCGCTGTAGATTTTTGGGTTAAATGACTAATGTCCATGCAAAGTAGAATTGGTGACGCAAAAAATAAGCCATCATATGGATTTTTAGGTGCAAAATTGAAAGCGTTATGATTTTTAAAAGGTGAGGAGGAAAAAACGAAAGTGCAAAAACCGAAAACCCCTCAGTCCTTAAGGGGTTAATCCCCCCCCCTTCAACACTCCTGGTCCTTCTCCACTATTCCACTCTTCTGCACCCCCTACCCCCCCCCCAGTCCTCTTCACACTCCTCTGCCCCCTTTACCAAACCCACACTTACCTTCCCCCCCCCCCCCCCCCAAACAACCTCACTTCAGCCCTCCTGGTCCTTCTCCACTACACTTTTTTTTCACCAACCCCACCCCCAGTTCCCCCACATTAGGTTGTAGTTCCCCCACATTAGGTTGCCAGTATAGCTCCCCCACATTTGGTTGGCAGTATAGTCCCCCCACATTAGGTTGGCAGTATAGTCCCCCCACATTAGGTTGGCAGTACAGTTCTCCCACCCCCACATTAGGATGGCAGTACAGTTCCCCCCACATTAGGATGGCAGTACAGTCCCCCCCCCCACATTAGGTTGGCAGTACAGCTCCCCCCACATTAGGTTGGCAATACAGTTCCCCCCCACATTAGGTTGGCAGTACAGTCCCCCCCCCCACATTAGGTTGGCAGTACAGTTCCCCCACATTAGGTTGGCAGTACAGTTCCCCCCACATTAGGTTGGCAGTAAAGTTCCCCGACATTAGGTTGGCAGTACAGTTCCCCCACATTAGGTTGGCAGTACAGTTCCCCCCACATTAGGTTGGCAGTATAGTTACCCACATTAAGTGGGCAGTACAGTTCCCCCACATTAGGTGGGCAGTACAGTTCCACAACATTTGGTGGGCAGTACAGTTCCCCCACATTAGGTGTGCAGTACAGTTCCCCCATATTAGGTGTGCAGTACAGTTCCCCCACATTAGGTGTGCAGTACAGTTCCCCCACATTAGGTGTGCAGTACAGTTCCCCCACATTAGGTGTGCAGTACAGTTCCCCCACATTAGGTGCAGTACAGTTCCCCCACATTAGGTGCAGTGCAGTTCCCCCACATTAGGGGCAGTACAGTTCCCCCACATTAGGTGCAGTATAATTCCCCACAGACATTCAACCTTCAGCCATATACAGTGTATGGCTGGAGGCTGTATGTCTGTGTACTGCCCCACTTCAGTGTTCCGACCACCGGTCCAGGGTCACAATCTACTGCTATGGCCTATGGGCCATAGCAGTAGGTCCCAGGACCGGAGGAGCAGTGATCGGAACACTGAAGATGACGTGCAACTTACCATTCACGCGTCCTCCTCACTGCTCCGCTCTGCTCTTCTCCTATGGGCACTGGCAGTATAGTCCCCCCACATTAGGTTGGCAGTATAGTCCCCCCACATTAGGTTGGCAGTACAGTTCTCCCACCCCCACATTAGGATGGCAGTACAGTTCCCCCCACATTAGGATGGCAGTACAGTCCCCCCCCCCCCCACATTAGGTTGGCAGTACAGTTCCCCCCCACATTAGGTTGGCAATACAGTTCCCCCCACATTAGGTTGGCAGTACAGTTCCCCCCACATTAGGTTGGCAGTACAGTTCCCCCACATTAGGTTGGCAGTACAGTTCCCCCCACATTAGGTTGGCAGTACAGTTCCCCGACATTAGGTTGGCAGTACAGTTCCCCCACATTAGGTTGGCAGTACAGATCCCCCCACATTATGTGGGCAGTACAGTTCCCCCACATTAGGTGGGCAGTACAGTTCCACAACATTAGGTGGGCAGTACAGTTCCCCCACATTAGGTGTGCAGTACAGTTTCCCCACATTAGGTGTGCAGTACAGTTCCCCACATTAGGTGTGCAGTACAGTTCCCCCACATTAGGTGTGCAGTACAATTCCCCCACATTAGGTGCAGTACAGTTCCCCGACATTAGGGGCAGTACAGTTCCCCCACATTAGGGGCAGTACAGTTCCCCCACATTAGGGGCAGTACAGTTCCCCTACATTAGGTGCAGTACAGTTCCCCCACATTAGGTGCAGTATAATTCCCCACAGACATTCAACCTTCAGCCATATACAGTGTATGGCTGGAGGCTGTATGTCTGTGTACTGCCCCACTTCAGTGTTCCGACCACCGGTCCAGGGTCACGATCTACTGCTATGGCCTATGGGCCATAGCAGTAGGTCCCAGGACCGGAGGAGCAGTGATCGGAACACTGAAGATGACGTACAACTTACCATTCACGCGTCCTCCTCACTGCTCTGCTCTGCTCTTCTCCTATGGGCACATGCACGGGACGTCAGTGACGTCCCTGCGTGCGCTACCTCCCGGCGGCCCCTGTGTTTTTAAAGTTAAGCGGGGCCGCAGAGAGGTAACAGGGACATTCTTGTGTCCTGAAAAGATTTTTCGGGACACAGGGATGTCCCGAATATGACGGGGGCCCCCTGTGGGCACGGGGCCCGGAGCAGGCGCTCCAGGACGGACAATGATGATTCGGCCCTGCTCACGAACAGCAGACAGCTGTCTCACCATGCTGGGAGTTGTAGTTGTGTACCTCCAGTTGTTGTATAATTGTTGTATAACTACATTTCTCAGCATGCCCTTCGGCGATCAGTACATGCTGAAAGGTGTAGTTTTGCAACAGCTGGAGGCACACTGGTTGGAAAATACTGAGTTAGGTAAGAGAAGCTAACTGAAGGTTTTACAACCAGTGTACCTCCAGCTGTTGCAAAAGTACAACTCCCAGCATGGATGGTCTGTCAGTGCATGCTGGGAGTTGTAGTTTTGCAACAGCTGGAGGTTTGCCCCCCCCCCCCCCATGTAAATGTACAGGGTACATTCACACGGGCGGGTTTACAGTGAGTTTCCTGCTTCAAGTTTGAGCTGCGGCTAATTTTCCGCCGCAGCTCAAACTCCTAGCGGGAAACTCACCGTAAACCCCCGCCTGTGTGAATGTACCCTAAAAACACTACATTACACTAACACAAAATACAGGGTAAAACACTACATATACACTTACTTACACTGTCCCCCCCCCCTTCCCCCAATAAAAATCAAAAACGTATCTTACGGCAGTGTTTCCAAAATGGAGATTCCAGCTGTTGCAAAACAACAACTCACAGCATTTACGGACAGCCACTGACTGTCAAGGCATGCTGGGAGTTTAGCAACAGCTGGAGGCACCCTGTTTGGGAATCACCGGCGTAGAATACCCTATGTCCACCCCTATGCAATCCCTAATTCAGTCCTCAAATGCGCATGGCGCTCTCTCACTTCAGAGCCCTGTCGTATTTCAAGGAAACAGTTTAGGGACACATATGAGGTATTTCCGTACTCGGGAGAAATTGCGCTACAAATTTTGGGGGGCTTTTTCTCCTTTTACCCCTTATGAGAAGGAAAAGTTGGGGTCTACAAAAGCCTGTTAGTGTAAAAAAATAAAACAATTTACACTAACATGCTGGTGTTGCCCCATACGTTATATTGTGGAAAAAAAAAGACCCCCAAAATTTGTAACACAATTTCTCCTGAGTACGGAAGTACCCCATATGTGGGTGGAAAAATGCTCTGCGGGCGCACAACAAGGCTCAGGAGTGAGAGCGCACTATATACATTTGAGGCCTAAATTGGTGATTTGCACAGGGGTGGCTGATTTTACAGCAGTTCTGACATAAACACAAAAAAATAAATACCCACATGTGACCCCATTTTGGAAACTACACCCCTCACGGAACGTAACAAGGGGTATAGTGAAAACTTTTTTAATTTTATTTATTTACTTTTTAACCCCTTAACGATAAAGGACGTATATTTACGTCCTCTGCCAGCTCCCGCGATATGCCGTGGGGTCACGCGGTGTCCCCGCGTCGTATCGGGTTGGTCCCGGCGGCTATCAACGGCCGGGACCCGCGGCTAATACAGGACATCACCGATCGTGGTGATGCCCTGTATTAACCCTTCAGACGCGGTGATCAAAGCTGACAGCCGCGTCTGAAGTGAAAGTAACCCGGCTGCTCAGTTGGGCTGTTCGGGACTGCCACGGTGAAATTGCGGCATCCCGAACAGCTGACAGGAAACCGGGAGGGCCCTTACCTGCCTCCTTGGTGTCCAATCGACGAATGACTGCTCCATGCCTGAGATCCAGACAGGAGCAGTCAAGCGCCGATAACACTGATCACAGGCGTGTTAATACACGCCAGTGATCTGTGTAAAAGATCAGTGTGTGCAGTGTTATAGGTCCCTATGGGAGCTATAACACTGCAAAAAAAAAGTTAAAAAAAAGTGTTAATAAAGGTCATTTAACCTCTTCCCTAATAAAAGTTTGAATCACCCCCCTTTTCCCATAAAAAAAAAATAAAACTGTGTAAATAAAAATAAACATATGTGGTACCGCCGCGTGCTTAAATTTCCGAACTATAAAAATATATTGTTAATTTAACCGCACGGTCAATGGCGTACACGTAAAAAAAATTACAAAGTCCAGAAAAGCGTATTTTTGGTAACTTTTTATACCATTAAAAAGTGATCAAAAAGTCTGATCAAAACAAAAATGATACCGATAAAAACTTCAGATCACGGAGCAAAAAATTTGCCCTCATACCGCCCTGTACGTAGAAAAATAAAAAAGTTATAGGAGTCAGAAGAGGACATTTTTAAACGTATAGATTTTCCTGCATGTAGTTAAGATTTTTTTCCAGAAGTACGACAAAATGAAACCTATATAAGTAGGGTACCACTTTAACCGTATGGACCTACAGAATAATGATAAGTCATTTTTACCGATGTCATTTTTACCGAAATATGCACTGCGTAGAAACGGAAGCCCCCAAAAGTTACAAAATGGCGTTTTTTTCTTCGATTTTGTCGCACAATGATTTTTTTTTCCGTTTTGGGTAAATTGACTAATGTCACTGCAAAGTAGAATTGGTGACGCAAAAAATAAGCCATAATATGGATTTTTAGGTGGAAAATTGAAAGGGTTATGATTTTTAAAAGGTAAGGAGAAAAAAACTAAAGTGCAAAAACTGAAAAACCCTGCATCTTTAAAAGGTTAAATCAACTGGTGCCAGAAAGATAAACAGATTTGTAAATTACTTCTATTAAAAAATCTTAATCCTTCCAGTACTTATTAGCTGCTGAATACTACAGAGGAAATTGTTTTCTTTTTTGGAACACAGTGCTCTGCTGACATCTGTCCAGAGTAGGAGAAAATCCCCATAGCAAACATATGCTGCTCTGGACAGTTCCTAAAATGGACAGAGATGTCAGCAGAGAGCACTGTGGTCATGATGTCAGCAGAGAGTTCTGTGTTCCAACAAGAAAACCATTTCCTCTGTATTATACAGACCCTAAAAAGTACAGGAAAGATTAAGATTTTTTAATAGAAGTAATTTACAAATCTGTTTAACTTTCTGGCACCTTGGGGAAAAAAAAAAAAAAGTTTTCCACGGTAGTACCCCTTTAACACCCCACACGTGTTTGACAAATTTTCGTTAAAGTTGGATGGGAAAATGAAATAAATGTTTTTTTTTTAACTAAAATGCTTGTGTTACCCGAAATTTTTCATTTTCACAAGGGAAAATAGGGAAAGAAATTCCCCTCAAAATTTGTAACCCCATTTCTTCTGCGTAAGAACATACCCCATATGTGGATGTATAGTGCTCTGCTGGCGAATTACAATGCTCAGAAGAGAAGGAGCACAACTGGGCTTTTGGAGAGAAAATTTGTCCGGAATTGAAGGCCATGTGTGTTTACAAAGCCCCCATAGTGCCAGAAGAATGGATCCATCCCCCACATATGACCCCATTTTGGAAACTAAATTTAATATAATGAATGTAATTTTTCATTTGCACAGCCCACTGTTCCAAAGATCTGTCAAACGCCAGTGGGGTGTAAATACTCACTGCACCCCTTATGTGAGGGGTGTAGTTTTCAAAATGGGGTCACATGTGGGGGGGTCCACTGTTCTGGCACCACGGGGGGATTTTTAATTGCTCATGGCCCCCGACTTCAATTCTAAACAAATTCTCTCTCCAAAATCCCAATGGCGCTCCTTCTCTTCTGCGCATTGTAGTGTGGCAGCAGGGCACTTGACGTCCACACATAGGGTATTTCCATACTCAGTGGAAATGGGGTTACAAATTTGGGGGGGCATTTTCTCCTATTACCCCTTGTAAACATGTAAAAAAAATTTTTGGGGGAGAAAAGCATTTTAGTGATGAAGAAAATTTTTTTTTTCATTTACACATCCGACTTTAATGATAAGTCGTCAAACCCCTGTGGGGTGTTAAGGCTCACTGTACCCCTTGTTACATTCCTTGGGGGGTGTAGTTTCCAAAATAGTATGCCATGTGGTTTTTTTTTTCTGGCACCATAGGGGCTTCCTAAATGCAACATGCCCCCCAAAAACCATTTCAGCAAATTTCACTCTCCAAAATACCATTGTCGCTCCTTCCCTTCTGAGCCCTCTAGTGCACCTACAGAGCACTTTACATCTACATATGAGGAGGTATTTCCTTACTCGAGAGAAATGGGGTTACACATTTTGGGGGGATTTCTCTCCTTTTACCCCTTGTAAAAAATAAAAAAAATGGCACATACGAGTGTAAAAAATGAAGATTTTGAATCTTCTCCTTCACTTTGCTGCTATACCTAAAGGGTTAAAGGAGATATCCAGTGGTGAAAAACTTATCCCCTATCCTAAGGATAGGGGATAAGTTTCAGATTGCGGGGGGTCCGACCACTGGGGCCCCCTGCGATCTCCTGTATGGGGCCCCGACAGCCCGCGGGAAGGGGGCGTGTTGACCACCGCACGAAGCTTACACGCCTCCTAAATACAACTCTATGGCAGAGCCGGAGCACTGCCTTCGGCAATCTCTGTCTCTGCCATAGAGTTGTATTGAGGGGGTGTGTCGGCTGGCGCTTCGTGCGGTGGTCAACATGCGCTTTCTGGCCAGTAAGCTGGGGCCCCATACAGGAGATCGAGGGGGGCCTCAGCGGTCGGACCCACCGCGATCTGAAACTTATCCCCTATCCTTAGGATAGGGGATACGTTTTTCACCACTGGACTACCCCTTTAACAAACTTTCTGAATGTCATTTTTAATACTTTGAGGGGTGCAGTTTATATAATGGGGTAATTTATGGGGTATTTCTAACATGAAAGCCCGTCAAATCCACTTCAAACTGAACTGGTCCCTGAAAAATTCCGATTTTTTAATTTTCGTGAAAAATTGGAAAATTGCTGCTGATTTTTGAAGCCCTCTAATGTCTTCCAAAAGTAAAAACATGTCAAGTTTATGATGCCAACATCAAGTAGACATATTGTATATGCGAATCAATATATAATTTATTTAGTATGTCTATTTTCCTTACAAGCAGACAGCTTCAAAGTTAGAAAAATGCTACATTTTTAAGTAGATGAAAAGATGCAAGTAACAATGAAAATTTACCACTATGCTAAAGTAGAATATGTAACGAAAACAATCTCGGAATCAGAATAAACGGTAAAAGCATCTCAGAGTTATTAATGCTTAAAGTGACAGTGGTCAGAATTGCAAAAAAGGGCTCAGTCCTTAAGGGGTTAAAGAGGCACTGTCATTATCAAAAACGTATTGTACTTTGTAGTACTACTGATCAGATTTTTTAAAATATACATTATTAAAAAAAAATTCAATTTTACTAAAAAATCTAAAATGAAAATAGCCACCACTAGGGGTCATCTATCTTTATGTAGACAGACTACTCTGTATTTTGAAGCATACTAGATACCGGCCGTAAAGTGTCTTGGTATCCAGTACAGGAGATCACCACTGCACCACTACAGCCTTCAGCTGTTGCTAAACTACAACTCCCATGATGGGAGTTGAAGTTTTGTAACCGCTGGGGGTACAATCTTTGTATTTTGCGAATATATGGACGAATATTCATCCTTTGTTCTCGAAATTTGCATATTTGCTATGTTCGTTCTCTCTTTTTTTTCCATGCAAAAAAATTGAAATTCACATAGTGCGCATGCGCGATAATATATTTCACCTAAAATATCGTCTGGAAGTGCCGATATTTGAAAATATTTGCATATTTGCAAATATTTGCATATTCACATATTTACATATATTCACAAAAAAAACAAATATTCATCATTATTAATATATATCACTATATTCTAAATATTCGCAAAATCGTGTAGTACCGTTATTCGCTGTAAAAATTTGCATTTGGAATATTTGTGCTCAACACTAGTAAATCTCTGTTAAACAAAGTACATTAGAAAGATTTTTTTATTTACCATAAGGATTGCAATAGCAAAAATTAGTTTTAATGAGAGTGCCCATTTAACCCTAAAGATGCTGCGATCAAAGATGATTGCTGCATCTAAATGTGTAAGAGAAGAGAAAAAAACAATGCGAGTAATCTCAGGGAAGCGGATCGGGACCACAGTGGCGAAACTGTGGTGTCCCGATCAGCTCAGAGGATGGAGGGTCCCTACCTGCCTCCTGCTCTTCTGATTGACAGCCTATTCTAATGGAGTGCTGATAACCCTGAAAAAAAAAAGTTTATAAATGTGAATAAGCCCCTTCGCTAATAAACGTTTGAATCACCCCCATTTTTCCCATATAATCTATGGTATTGCCATGTGTGTAATTGTCTGAACTATTAAAATATATAGTTTATTATACCACATGATCAATGGTGTAAAAGTAAAAAAAGTCCAGAGCTGTGTATTTTCGGTAACTTCATATTCCAGAATAAAATTATTAAAAAGTGATCACAAAGTCCCATCAAAACAAAAGTGGTACCAATAAAAACTATACATTGTGGTTCAAAAATACATACAGCCCCGAATACAGAAAAATTTAAGTGTTCTAGCGGTCAGAAGAGGACAATTTTAAGCATACTACATATATTTTTGTACAAATATTATAGGGGGAGATTTATCAATCAGTATGAAACCCTAATTGTCAGGTTTTTTTCCCACAGCAACCAATCGCAGCTCAGTTGTTATATCTTAAAGTGTACCTTTCTTCAACAAAAACTTTTGATATAATGTAGATAATACTATTATATGTATATTTGAAATGTACTTTGGTCAAAAAATGTGTATATTTTTGTCCCTACAGCTATTGTTTCTGTGTGTCTATGAGGAGTCCAAATACAGGAAGTGTGGGTGGACAAGCAGGGCTCTGTACACTGAGGACAAGCAGGGCTCCGTACACTGAGGACAAGCAGGGCTCCGTACATTGAAGACAAGCAGGGCTCCGTACACTGAGGACAAGCAGGGCTCCGTACACTGAGTACAAGCAGGGCTCTGTACACTGAGGAAAAGCAGGGCTCCTTGCACTGAGGACAAGCAGGGCTCTGTGCACTGAGGACAAGCAGGGCTCTGTACACTGAGGACAAGCGGGGCTATGTACACTGAGGACAAGCATGGCTCTGTACACTGAGGACAAGCAGGGCTCTGTACACTGAGAACAAGCAGGGATCTGTACACTGAGGACAAGCAGGGCTCTGTACACTGAGGACAAGCAGGGCTCTGTACACTGAGGACAAGCAGGGCTCTGTACACTGAGGACAAGCTGGGATTCCTGTTGTATGGACCTACAGAATAAACATAATGGCCCACATTTATCATTGTAGTGTAAGTGAAGCATTTTTTTTACACCTTTTTTTTGTGTGCTGGTAATGTGAAGTAGCACCATATTTATTAAATGGTCACAGAGCATTTGATACATTTTAAGCAGGTCACATTTTCTGAAATTTCTCTCTTCACATACACCAAAAAGCTAAACTATGTCTGGGCTGGTGTAGTTTTAGAGACTTTTCAGTGGCTCTACGCCTTTTTTTGCTCCTTTTTACAAAAAGGTACAATGATAAATCCCTTCCATATCATGTCTATTGCCAAAATCAGTGGATTGCTACTCAAAATCAGCAGAAATGTGTAAACAAAAAGGGGCAAAAAAAAAAGGCGCAAAAAACCCTGCTTGTTCCTTTTTTGCCCCTTTTTTAGATACAAAAACAGTCTAAAGACGATGATAAATGTGGGCCAATGTGACTGAAAAGTGAACTTTGCATAAACAGAAACCGGCGATAAGCTGAGCGGCAGTGTAATGCTTTTAGCCACCGCATTGGTCACCTAGGCTCAATGTATCAGACTGTCACTCAGCAGGACAGGCTGGCGATTTGTTGACAGGCATTGTGTCGTGCTGACCACGGCCTGACCAGGAAAAAGATGTCGGCAGAGGAGCAGAACGAGATACTGGGACATAGGGGAAGCAGGTGAGTCCTGTTTATTGTTTAATTTTAAGGCAGCATGGGCATTATAGAATTTTTTTTTCTCTTGTTGCTCCGGTATCGGCGTCCCATTTCTCAAAATGTCATACTGTGGTCAGTGTATCGCCGACCGCAGCGATGTCCTGTCTTGGCCGGTGATAGGCTGAGCGCACTGTCATGTAATGAGCTTGGGCCGGCTTCTTACATGACAGTGCACTCAGCCTATCACCAGCCAAGGGGGAACATCGCTGCGGCCGGCGATACACTGACCGCAGTGTGACATTTTGAGCCTAAGAAGCACGGAGCAGCGCAGCGCCGGGGGAACGCAGGAAGGCGAGTTAGGTTTTTTTTTTTGCAGCCTGGGCACAGGGGGACATAAAAGTTTTCCGCTGCATATCTCCTTTAGGCTAGGATTCCACTTGGTTTTTCTCTGGCAGTTTTTGGATATCTGCCACTGCAGTTTTTGAGCCAAAGCCAGAAGTGTATTCAAAAGGAATAGGACATATAAAGGAAGGACTTATACTTCTCCTCCCTTATGGATCCACTTCTGACTTTGGCTCAAAAACTGCAGTGGCAGTATTCCAAAAACTGCCAGAAAAAAAACAAGTGGAATCCTAGCCTTAAGGGTTTATTCCTGCCGTTTTTTCTTTGGTGTTTTTTTCCACTGCATTTTTATCATTACAAGTCATGTGATTTATTCATTAAGGGGGAGATTTATCAAAACCTGTGAAAACTTGCCCCGTTGCCCATAGCAACCAATCAGCTTGCTTCTTTCATTTTTATGAAGGCCTGTGAAAAATGAAAGAAGCGCTCTGATTGGTTGCTATGGGCAACTGGGCAAGTTTTCCTCTGCACAGGTTTTGATAAATCTCCCCCTAAGTGACTCAGGGATTTTTATAGAAGAAATGGGGAAAAAATGCCAATGTTAGATCCACATAGCGATTTTCCTGGTGAAAAAACAAGAGCAACTTAGCTTTAGGCTTATTTTGCATGGATTTTTTGGACCTGAAAAAAAAAAGAAAAAACACACAAATACATGCCCCCTTATTGATGCATTTTTTTCGTATTTTTTTCCTTTGATGTTTTAAATCCTGCATTTTTTTTCACTACAAGTCTTGTAATTCATTCAAGTGACTCAAGGATACTGACGAATTTGGGGGATAAAACGCCAATTTAAAACACCATACCCTCAATAGGCTGCGATTTTGTTAAAATGCCACAAAAGGGTGAAAAAATGGCAAAAGAAAAAAATGATCCGTGGGTCTAATGTTTCAAACTTCCATATTGACCTCCAGATAACATCTGGCTGTAGTGCATTTTGGGGCGTTATTTGTTGGTAGAAGAATCCACTTGGATTTCCAACACACTGGAGGGGAATTTAGCAGAAGTCTAGGTAACACTACTGAGATATTGTAATGACAGCTTTCTGTGAGCTGCAGTGTAGCCATGGAAACAGCATGGAGGTGTAAGGTCTTATGTCAGTGTTTCCCAGCCAGGGTGCCTCCAGCTGTTGCAAAACTACAATTCCCAGCATGCCCGGACAGCCTTAGGCTGTCCGGGCATGCTGGGAGTTGTAGTTTTGCAACAGCTGGAGGCACCCTGGCTGGGAAACACTGTCCTATATATTCCTTGTACGGTCGGAAATTAATTTGGAAAACATATACGTAACTACCTGCCCCTCACAACATGGCCGGACCTATAAACGAGATGCCGCCCCTATCCTTGCGTCACGACAAGACTACACTACCAATAATGCTGTGCGCTCACTGGTCTGTGGAGGGAAAGAGAAGGCGCGCAGGACGGTGACGTGAGAACTGTGCGACACAAGAGCCGAGAGCGTGAGAGACAGAGGCCGAGAGGTGAGAAACGCCGGCCCCGGGGGCCAGATAACTGACGGGCGGGAGATCGAGGGAAGGAATATGAGACATAACGAGAAGGGAGGGCAGACCGGGACTGAAGAGGGGATAACGGAGCCCTGCTAAGTGGAGACAGCGTCAAAGAAAGAGAGGGCCACAATGCAGGGGAATAGACAGGTTCTCAGAAAAAGACCTTTATAATGTTGCTGTGAGCAGAATACAGTCCTGATACAGGAGAAGAGGCAGGGTGTGAGGAAGAGACAGACCTGATACAGGAGAAGAGGCAGGGTGTGAGGAAGAGACAGACCTGATACAGGAGAAGAGGCAGGGTGTGAGGAAGAGACAGTCCTGATACAGGAGAAGAGGCAGGGTGTGAGGAAGAGACAGTCCTGATACAGGAGAAGAGGCAGGGTGTGAGGAAGAGACAGTCCTGATACAAAAGAGGCAGGGTGTGAGGAAGAGACAGTCCTGATGCAGGAGAAGAGGCAGGGTGTGAGGAAGAGACAGTCCTGATACAGGAGAAGAGGCAGGGTGTGAGGGAGAGACAGTCCTGATACAGGAGAAGAGGCAGGGTGTGAGGAAGAGACAGTCCTGATACAAAAGAGGCAGGGTGTGAGGAAGAGACAGACCTGATACAGGAGAAGAGGCAGGGTGTGAGGGAGAGACAGTCCTGATACAGGAGAAGAGGCAGGGTGTGAGGGAGAGACAGTCCTGATACAGGAGAAGAGGCAGGGTGTGAGGGAGAGACAGTCCTGATACAGGAGAAGAGGCAGGGTGTGAGGGAGAGACAGTCCTGATACAGGAGAAGAGGCAGGGTGTGAGGAAGAGACAGACCTGATACAGGAGAAGAGGCAGGGTGTGAGGAAGAGACAGTCCTGATACAAAAGAGGCAGGGTGTGAGGAAGAGACAGACCTGATACAAAAGAGGCAGGGTGTGAGGAAGAGACAGACCTGATACAGGAGAAGAGGCAGGGTGTGAGGAAGAGACAGACCTGATACAGGAGAAGAGGCAGGGTGTGAGGAAGAGACAGACCTGATACAGGAGAAGAGGCAGGGTGTGAGGAAGAGACAGACCTGATACAGGAGAAGAGGCAGGGTGTGAGGAAGAGACAGACCTGATACAGGAGAAGAGGCAGGGTGTGAGGAAGAGACAGACCTGATACAGGAGAAGAGGCAGGGTGTGAGGAAGAGACAGTCCTGATACAGGAGAAGAGGCAGGGTGTGAGGAAGAGACAGTCCTGATACAGGAGAAGAGGCAGGGTGTGAGGAAGAGACAGTCCTGATACAGGAGAAGAGGCAGGGTGTGAGGAAGAGACAGACCTGATACAGGAGAAGAGGCAGGGTGTGAGGAAGAGACAGTCCTGATACAGGAGAAGAGGCAGGGTGTGAGGAAGACAGTCCTGATACAGGAGAAGAGGCAGGGTGTGAGGAAGAGACAGTCCTGATACAGGAGAAGAGGCAGGGTGTGAGGAAGAGACAGTCCTGATACAGGAGAAGAGGCAGGGTGTGAGGAGAATGCATTCCTAATACAGTGACCCCCCGACATATGATCATTTCAACATATGATGGCCTCTCAGAGCCCATCGTATGTTGAAGGCAGCATCGACATATGATGCTGCTGCTGCTGTGTGTCGGGGCCATCGTACAAACAGCTATCTAACAGCGCTGACAACTTCAGCAACTGACAGATAGTTGTTTAATGTGCCCCGTGTGCCCCGTTCTGCCTCCTGTTACTCACATGCTGTCCTGCTAACTCATACAGGCTTCCACTGTGAGCTCCGTGTAAGCCCCGCCCCCCCAGTGCAGCTATAGCCAATAGCCTGCAGCATCTTGCTGCAGGCATCCAATGAGCTGCTGGCTGCCCTCCCCTTCCTTTCCTATAGAGCTGTAGTCGGCAGGATTGTAATGGAGGACATTCTGTCCCCCCTGAAGGTATTTAAAGAACTGTACAGTACTGTATGCGATGTCACACATCACATACAATACATATACACACTATACACCCCATACATCAATGTTTCCCTATCAGTGTGCCTCCAGCTGTTGCAAAACTATAACTCCCAGCATGCCCAGACAGTCAGTGGCTGTACATTCAAGCTGGGAGTTGTAGTTGTGCAACAGCTGGAGGCACCCTGGTTTGTTAAACACTCCCCATACACTCCACATACAATGGTCATCCCAGAACCAATTAGCAGTTTCCATAGAGATATGTATTCAACATACAATGGTTCCGAGGCCCCAGAACCAATTACCATTTTTACATAGACATATGTACTCGACATATGATGGTTTCAACATATGATGGTTCTCCTGGAACCAATTAATATCATATGTTGAGGGACCACTGTACAGTAGAAGAGGCAGGGTGTGAGGAGAATGCATTCCTAATACAGGAGAATAGGCAGGGTGTGAGGAAGAGACAGTCCTTATACAGGAGAAGAGGCAGGGTGTGAGGAAGAGACAGTCCTTATACAGGAGAAGAGGCAGGGTGTGAGGGAGAGACAGTCCTTATACAGGAGAAGAGGCAGGGTGTGAGGGAGAGACAGTCCTTATACAGGAGAAGAGACAGGGTGTGAGGGAGAGACAGTCCTAATACAGGAGAAGAGGCAGGGTGTGAGGGAGAGACAGTCCTTATACAGGAGAAGAGGCAGGGTGTGAGGGAGAGACAGTCCTTATACAGGAGAAGAGGCAGGGTGTGAGGGAGAGACAGTCCTTATACAGGAGAAGAGGCAGGGTGTGAGGGAGAGACAGTCCTTATACAGGAGAAGAGGCAGGGTGTGAGGGAGAGACAGTCCTTATACAGGAGAAGAGGCAGGGTGTGAGGGAGAGACAGTCCTTATACAGGAGAAGAGGCAGGGTGTGAGGGAGAGACAGTCCTAATACAGGAGAGGAGGCAGGGTGTGAGGGAGAGACAGTCCTAATACAGTAGAAGAGGCAGGGTGTGAGGGAGAGACAGTCCTAATACAGGAGAAAAGTCAGGGTGTTAGAATAGGTTCCTAATACAGGAGAAGAGGCAGGGTGTGCGGAGAATATGTTCCTAATACAGGAGATAAAAGTTTGAATCACCCCCCCCCCCCCCATTACCTATTTTTTAATTAAAATAATGAAATAAAGAATAATAATATATTGCGGTACCGCCGCGTGCGTAAATGTCCGAACTTTTAAAATATAAGATTAACTAAAAAATTGTTCATTTTTGGTAACTTCATATACCATAAAAAAACTAATGAAAAGCGATCAAAAAGTCCCATCAAAACAAAAAAAGGATAAACTACAGACCATGGTGCAAAAAAATTAGTGCTCCTATACCCCGGTATGCAGAGAGAAAAAAGGTATAGGGGTTAGAAGATGACAATTTTAAGCAATTTTGGTGCATGTAGTTCTAATTTTTTTTTTTTTTTTAGTAAAATAAGTTGTATGGACCTACAGAATAAAGATAAGGTGTCATGTTTACCGAAAAGTTCACTGCAAAGGAACGGAAGCCCTAAAATTTAAAAAAAGGCTTTTCTTTTTTCACCCCACAAATAAGTAAATTTTTTTGCCGCAGATTGTTATAAAACAAGTGATGTCATTACAAAGTAAAATTGGTGACACAAAAAACAAGCCCTTATATGGGTCTGTATGTGCACAATTAAGAGTTATGATTTTCAGAAAGAGAGGAGGAAAAAAACGAAAGTGCAAAAACGAAAAACGAGTCCATAAGGTGTTAAAGGGGTACTCCCCATAGAAACCTTTTTTTTTTTTTTTTTTAAATCAACTGGTGCCAGAAAGTTAAACAGATTTGTAAATCACTTCTATTAAAAAATCTTAATCCTTCCAGTACTTTTTAGGGGCTGTATACTAAAGAGAAATGCAAAAAAGAAATGCATTTCCTCTGATGTCATGACCACGGTGATCTCTGCTGACCTCTGCTGTCCATTTTAGGAACTGTTCCTAAAATGAACAGCAGAGGTCAGCAGAGAGCACCGTGGTCATGACATCAGAGGAAATGCATTTCTTTTTTGGATTTCTCTATAGTATACAGCCCCTAAAAAGTACTGGAAGGATTAAGATTTTTTTAATAGAAGTGATTTGCAAATCTGTTTAACTTTCTTGCACCAGTTGATTAAAAAAAAAAAAGTTTTTCATGGGAGTACCCCTTTAAGGCCAGAGTGGGCCATTTCCATAAGGGGTTAACTCTTGGATACCGTTGTAAACCTGCTCCAATGAACCATCACACAGACCTTTTTGTGTTAAGATTTTGGTTAGTTCTGCTGGCAACTATTGCTCAGAATGATTTCTGTGTTGTTTGCTGCATTTACAGGGTTTTTTTTTTTTTTTTTTTTGCTCATCTGTTTTGTGTCCCGAAGCCATGTTCTAACACCTGGTGAATCCCACCTCTCCAGAATCTAAACAAGGTTTCACTTCTCTCCCCGTGTGTGCAGTGTGGTTGGTGTCATCTAGAGGATATTGGGTGTTGGACCCTTACTTTGCTGGGACCCTACATCAACAGCGGTCCTCCCCTACCTCTCATCTGCCTTTTTCTTTTACATAGTTACATAGTTAGTACGGTTGAAAAAAAGACATACGTCCATCAAGTCCAACCAGGGAATTGAAGGAAAGGGTGTAAGGGGATAAGGGGAAGGGATGTAGTTTTATAATTCTGCATAAGCATTAATGTTGTTTTGTTCCAGGAATGTATCTAATCCTGTTTTAAAGCTGTTAATTGTTCCTGCTGTGACCAGTTCCTGAGATAGACCGTTCCATAAATTCACAGTTCTTATGGTAAAGAAGGCGTGTCGCCCCTTTAGACTAAACCTTTTCTTCTCCAGACGGAGGGAGTCCCCCCTCGTCCTTTGGGGGGGGGGGGGGTTTAACCTGGAACAGTTTTTCTCCATATTTTTTGTATGGGCCATTTATATACTTATATACGTTTATCATATCCCCCCTTAAACGTCTCTTCTCAAGACTAAACAATTGTAACTCCTTTAATCGCTCCTCATAGCTAAGATGTTCCATGCCCCATATTAGTTTAGTCGCACGTCTCTGCACCCTTTCCAACTCCGCAGTGTCCCTTTTATGGACTGGTGACCAAAACTGAACAGCATATTCCAGGTGAGGCCGTACCAATGCTTTATAAAGGGGGAGTATTATGTCCCTGTCCCTTGAGTCCATGCCTCTTTTTATACATGACAATATCCTGCTGGCTTTGTGATTCATGTTCATGGATCATCTTGATGTCCCCTATTACCTGCAACAAAATCTGTTGAGGTGTCTGGAGTAATTCATACTAGTTTTTTCTCTGCCCCTGATGGTAATTGTGTAATGATGACCTGTATGTGGTGACCTGAGGAGCTTGTATGCACAAGCTGGGAATTTTTACTTGTGAACTTTGTGCTAAATATTGTAACCCCTGATGTGTATGGGCAGCCCTGGTTTAGGTAGAAGTGAGCACAGCGTCAGATCATATGTCTGCAGCTGGCTCTGCTATATCCTTCTTCTGTAACACAGAGAGATTTCGCAGAGTTTAAGAGACCTCTACAAATGCTTCATTCATTGTGATTTCTCTAGGGAGACTGCAACACATGAGTACTGTTAAAAATGTACATCCCTGGTGTGTGTTCTCATGTCAAGGCAGCGCAGGGATCTTTTTTCATATAAACCTACAGTCTGTTGTCATTTTGTATCAGCCATTTAAATGGGCACTGTCAGGTACAAAAACCTTTTTACATCTTGGCAAAACATTAACCTTTCTAATATACTTAATAAGAATTTTTTTTTTTTTTTATAGAAATCATGGCTTTGTCCAAGTTGAAGCTCAGGCATGGACAAAGTCCAGTACATGAGGGTGGGCTAGCACTTCTCTGTGCTCTCTCCTGTGTGATAGGACAGGAGAGGGCACAGGGGAGTCCCATCGGACAGGAGAGGGCACAGGGGAGTCCCATCGGACAGGAGAGGGCACAGGGGAGTCCCATCGGACAGGAGAGGGCACAGGGGAGTCCCATCGGACAGGAGAGGGCACAGGGGAGTCCCATCGGACAGGAGAGGGGACAGGGGAGTCCCATCGGACAGGAGAGGGGACAGGGGAGTCCCATCGGACAGGAGAGGGGACAGGGGAGTCCCATCGGACAGGAGAGGGGACAGGGGAGTCCCATCGGACAGGAGAGGGGACAGGGGAGTCCCATCGGACAGGAGAGGGGACAGGGGAGTCCCATCGGACAGGAGAGGGGACAGGGGAGTCCCATCGGACAGGAGAGGGGACAGGGGAGTCCCATCGGACAGGAGAGGGGACAGGGGAGTCCCATCGGACAGGAGAGGGGACAGGGGAGTCCCATCGGACAGGAGAGGGGACAGGGGAGTCCCATCGGACAGGAGAGGGGACAGGGGAGTCCCATCGGACAGGAGAGGGGACAGGGGAGTCCCATCGGACAGGAGAGGGCACAGGGGAGTCCCATCGGACAGGAGAGGGCACAGGGGAGTCCCATCGGACAGGAGAGGGCACAGGGGAGTCCCATCGGACAGGAGAGGGCACAGGGGAGTCCCATCGGACAGGAGAGGGCACAGGGGAGTCCCATCGGACAGGAGAGGGCACAGGGGAGTCCCATCGGACAGGAGAGGGCACAGGGGAGTCCCATCGGACAGGAGAGGGCACAGGGGAGTCCCATCGGACAGGAGAGGGCACAGGGGAGTCCCATCGGACAGGAGAGGGCACAGGGGAGTCCCATCGGACAGGAGAGGGCACAGGGGAGTCCCATCGGACAGGAGAGGGCACAGGGGAGTCCCATCGGACAGGAGAGGGCACAGAGGAGTGCTAGCCCACCCTCACTTACTGGACTTTGTCCATGCCTGTGCTACAGCTTGGACAAAGCCATGATTTTATAAGCCATTATTTCAATAAAAAGGAAATACCTTATTTTTCGCTCCTTGAGATGCACTTTCTCCCCAAAAGTGGGAAGGAAATGTCTGTGCGTCTTATGGAGCGAATGTCTGTGCGTCTTATGGAGATTACTGCCCCTCCCGTACTATAGCGGGAGCTGTTAGCTCCCGCTGCACCATCCAGCATCCCCTCACCTTTATCAGACGCTGTTCCAGTCTTGCAGAGTGTGCGCTGCGAGACGTCATCCACGGCAGGCCGGCACGATGACGTCACATCATCGCGCCAGCGCCCTGAGATCTCGTTCCCGTGGCGCACTCTCTCTGCAAGAATAGAGCAGCGTCTGATAAAGGTTAAAGCAAATAAGGAGAAGCTGCTCGGGCGCAATATCATACAGGGAAGGGCACATAATGGGGGTGGGAATATGTTAGGAGCACATGTCAGGGGTTGAATAATTATTCTGTTATAGTTTATTAAATATTTTAGTACCCATTTGGTGCAAAAAAATACGGTACATTTTCTTACGAACTATGTTAGAAAAGTTAATGTTATAGTAGACATAAGTTTTTGAATTTGACAGTGCCCATTTAAGGCCCCTTTCACACTACAGGTATCATCCTTCTTTTTTACTGCCATTATTTTACAATAATAGATAAAAAAAAAAAAAAACAGATGAAATAACTGGTAATAACGGATGATGATTGATGACCATCATCCGTAATTTTTAATGTTTTTTTTTTCTTTAAAAACCTGATGTTCATCCGTTTTTTTTTATTATTATTTTTTTTAATCAGGTTTTTAACCCTTATTTTGTAAAGCTGCTCAGTACTAAAACCGTATGTTAAAAAAACCTGACAATAACTGATAACGGATGTTTTTTTTTAATTTTTTTTTTTTGAACATCCGGTTCCCATAGACTTTAATGTTAAATCTTAACGTCCAGTTTTTCACCTTTTTTTTTCCTTTTTGCCAGACCAAAAATTAGTGCATGCACCGTCTTTTGTGTTGACAAAAATAAGTGACATTAGTAAAATGGACATGGCTGATGCAAAAGGATGTTCAAAAAAGCCCATTGACATGAATGGGATTTTCTTGACGGACATTTTCTGGACTTTTTGCCGGGAGTGTTTTTTTTTTTTTTTTTTTTTTTTTTTTTTTTTTTTTTTACAAGATGATACCTGTAATGTGAAAGGGGCCTAAGGCTGAGGAGATGATGACTATAGGACAGATGAATATATTTATTGGGATGAGTTACAAGAATGTTAGATTTAATTCTTAATTTGTCCTCACTGATGCTTCTCCACATTTTTATATTGTTATTTTTACAAATGTGTATATAGATGGAACTGTAACAGGAATATAATTATATTTGGGGTCAGTAGTCTTCATCAGCTTGTGTAGAAGATCTGGATCCATAAAAAAAATTTCTTATTTTTTTATTCAGTACAGCCATGGCGTCCACGGGGACTCACGTTGACTCCAAAGCAGAGCTGACGTCCCTGTTGGAACAGTGGGAGACAGGCCATGGCAGTGGGCATGACATGGTGCCCAAATTAACCAGGTAAGAAAATTGAAAATGCTGCAAGTGACTTGGTAGTTCCAAATTAAGTCACAGACTGTGTCTTGAAATATTATTTGACCTGTAGTAAAGCATTGAGACTCTAATCGTTTTTATCCCTAGGATGTCAGAATTGATTGAGAAAGAGACAGAGGAATATCGCAAGGGAGACCCTGACCCCTTTGATGACAGACACCCAGGTCAGTGTATGTTAATCAGTAGGGATGCACTAATGTTTTGGCAACTGAAACATATCAGCTGAAGATGATATTTTCTGCCTGGAGCCGAAAGAAGAAAAAAAAAAAGGGCCACAAATATTGAGGGCATGGCTTAACCCCTTAAGGACTGAGCCCTTTTTCACCTTAAGGACTCAGCCATTTTTTGCAATTCTGACCACTGTCACTTTAAACATTTATAACTCTGGAATGCTTTTAGTTATCAATCTGATTCCGAGATTGTTTTTTCGTGACATATTCTACTTTAACTTAGTGGTAACATTTTGTGGTAACTTGCATCCTTTCTTGGTGAAAAATCCCAAAATTTGATGAAAAATTTGAAAATTTTGCATTTTTCTAACTTTGAAGCTCTCTGCTTGTAAGGAAAATGGATATTCAAAATATTTTTTTTTTATTCACATATACAATATGTCTACTTTATGTTTGCATCATAAAATTGACAAGTGTTTACTTTTGGAAGACACCAGAGGGCTTCAAAGTTTCGCAGCAATTTTCCAATTTTTCACAAAATTTTGAAACTCGCTTTTTTTCAGGGACCAGTTCAGGTTTGAAGTGGATTTGAAGGGCCTTCATATTAGAAATACCCCATAAATGAACCCATTATAAAAACTGCACCCCCCAAAGTATTCAAAATGACATTCAGTCAGCGTTTTAACCCTTTAGGTGTTTCAGAGGAATAGCAGCAAAGTGAAGGAGAAAATTCACAATCTTCATTTTTTACACTCGCATGTTTTTGTAGACCCAATTTTTGAATTTTTGCAAGGGGTAAAAAGGAGAAAATTTTTACTTGTATTTGAAACCCAATTTCTCTCGAGTAAGCACATACCTCATATGTCTATGTTAATTGTTCGGCGGGCGCAGTAGAGGGCTCAGAAGGGAAGGAGTGACAAATGGTTTTTGGGGGGCATTTCACATTTAGGAAGCCCCTATGGTGCCAGAACAGCAAAAAAAAAAAAAACACATGGCATACCATTTTGGAAACTAGACCCCTCGGGGAACATAACAAGGGGTAAAGTAAACCTTAATACCCCACAGGTGATTCACAACTTTTGCATACGTAAAAAAAAAATAAAAAAAATTCCCTAAAATGCTTGGTTTCCCAAAAGTTTTACATTTTTAAAAAGGGTAATAGCAGAAAATACCCCCCAAAATTTGAAGCCCAATTTCTCCTGATTCAGAAAACACCCCATATGGGGGTGAAAAGTGCTCTGCTGGCGCACTACAGGTCTCAGAAGAGAAGGAGTCACATTTGGCTTTTTTGAAGGAAATTTTGCTCTGGGGGCATGCCGCATTTAGGAAGCCCCTATGGTGCCAGGACAGCAAAAAAAAAAAAAAATGGCATACCATTTTGGAAACTAGACCCCTCGGGGAACGTAACGCCCATGTGAGTGTACCCTGTACGTTCACATTGGGGGGGGGGGGGAAACGTCCAGCTGTTGCAAAACTACAACTCCCAGCATGTACGGTCTATCAGTGCATGCTGGGAGTTGTAGTTTTGCAACCGCTGGAGGCTCAGTTTTGGAAACAGTGGCGTACCAGACGTTTTTCATTTTTATTGGGGAGGGGAGGGGGGTTGTATAGGGGTATGTGTATATGTAGTGTTTTTTACTTTTTATTGTGTGTTATTGTAGTGTTTTTAGGGTACAGTCGCACGGGCGGGGGGTTCACAGTAGTTTCTCGCTGGCAGTTTGAGCTGCGACAGAAAATTTGCCGCAGCTCAAACTTGCAGCCGGATACTTGCTGTAATCCTCCGCCCATGTGAGTGTACCCTGTACGTTCACAGTGGGGGGGGGGACATCCAGCTGTTGCAAAACTACAACTCCCAGCATGTACGGTCTATCAGTGCATGCTGGGAGTTGTAGTTTTGCAACAGCTGGAGGCACACTGGTTGTGAAACACAGAGTTTGGTAACAAACTCAGTGTTTTGCAACCAGTGTGCCTTCAGCTGTTGCAAAAGCTACAACCCCCAGCATGTACGGACAGTGGAAGGGCATGCTGGGTCTTGTAGTTATGCAACAGCTGGAGGCATACTACTTTGGCTGGGGATGCTGGGGACTGTAGTTATGCAACAGCTGGAGACACACTGGTTTGCTACATAACTCAGTGTGCCTTCAGCTGTTGCAAAACTACAACTCCCAGCAGTCACCGACAGCCAACGGGCATGCTGGGAGTTGTAGTTATTCAACCAGCAGATGCACTACTACAACTCCCAGCATGCACTTTAGCTGTTGGTGCAAGCTGGGAGTTGTAGTTACACAACAGCTGAAGGTACACTTTTCCATAGAAAAAATGTGCCTCCAGCTGTTGCAAAACTACAAGTCCCAGCATGCCCATAAGGGCATGCTGGGAGTTGTGGTGGTCTACCTCCTGCTGTTGCATAACTACAGCTCCCAGCATGCCCTTTTTGCATGCTGGGAGCTGTTGCTAAGCAACAGCAGGAGGCTGTCACTCACCTCCAACGATCCTCGCCGCATAGGTCAGTCCCTCGTCGTCTCCGCCGCGGCCGTCGCTCCTGGGGCCCCGATCCCAACATTGACGCCGGGGATCGGGGTCCCCAGCACCGGGGGTCGTCTTCCCGCACCCGCTCACGTCCTCCGGAAGAGGGGCGGAGCGGGTTGCGGGAGTGACACCCGCAGCAGGCGCCCTGATTGGTCGGCCGGTAATCCGGCCGACAAATCAGGGCGATCGTGAGGTGGCACCAGTGCCACCTCACCCCTGCAGGCTCTGGCTGTTCGGGGCCGTCGGAGACGGCCCCGAACAGCCTGTAATTCCGGGTCACTGGAGACCCGATTGACCCGTAATCTGCCGCAGATCGCTGGACTGAATTGTCCAGCGATCTGCGGCCATCGCCGACATGGGGGGGCATAATGACCCCCCTGGGCGATATGCCCCGATGCCTGCTGAACGATTTCAGCAGGCATCGGGCACCGGCCCCCCTCCGGCTAGCGGCGGGGGGCCGGGATTTGACAGGACGTACTCAAACGTCCTGAGTCCTTAAGGACTCGGAAAAGGGGACGTTTGAGTACGTCCTGCGTCCTTAAGGGGTTAAAGGAGGGGGGAGGGGTGCAGCTTACAAAAGGGTCAGGGCTTACAAGGCATGCGGTGTAAGATTTCAGCATTGCCCAACACTTTACTGGTGCTCAGCAGCTCTTACATCAGTTTTCAAGGAACCGGCACCCAAGGCCACTGAGACCACTCGATCTCCAGCAGTAATCACTCAGGATGCTTCAGTTCTGTCTTGTAGTTTTCTGTGACATTACTTACGGTAAGTTATAGTGTAACATTATGCATTGCTCAAAAAAAATAAAGTAATATGAAAACCAAAAAAACAGACAGACAGATGCGCATCTAAGCGCAATTATCCTTATTAAAGGAAAAAAGTGAGAAATGGGTCTAAATGTGCTCACCTATAAGTGTTGCGCTATGAGCACAACACCACAGCTCGCTTGTTCTCACAGTAAGTGGTATATGGAGGAGTGCAGCCTGCACTGGTCCCGTGTCAAACTGGTGGAGGACAGTCAAATAGATCCAAGTGGTGGAAGAAAAATCTTCTGATGAAGTCGTGCAGTCAGCGGCGCTCTCCTCTCAGTAGGGACGGGCTAGTGGATAATACCCGGCAAGGAACAGACTTATAAAACAACAAACAGTTTATTTTACAAAGGCATGCGAACAACTTGTTTCGAGGGGTGGGACCACGTCTTCGTCTAGGACCGCTGCAGAGCAATAACTGTTTCAGGGCATTCTGGGAGTTGTAATTAGTCAATAATTTAAACTGGGGTCCCAAAAGCGTAACAGATCTACGCCATAAAGAACAATTAGAAAAACACATGCATAATGTGCATAATGATCCAAAGATATTGACAAGATACTTTATTAAACAGATATGCTCCAATAAGACATACCTTTAAAAATATTAGCGGAATGGAGTAATCGCATAGGTGCTGTAGGAACCGAATAACAAGTGGGGACTACGCACTTAGCATACAGCCTGATAGGAAGTATAAATGTAATCAATCTGCATCATAACTATAGGGACCATACTGGTTGCAGTGCATTAAAGATAAGTGGCACAGTGCATAAGACATATAAATTACAGTGGTCTGAAAGAAGGCTACGTATATAAACAGGGATGTGGAAATCCTATTGCCCGACGCCCGGGACAAGTAGTTTTGGGCGCTGGGCAGGTGATTTTTTTTTTTTTTTTTTTTTATAGATTGAGCCCTGTATCGGGCAAGCAGGGACAGACCGACTTCCCCCTTATTTTTCTTTAATGCCCGTGTGAGGTGCAGGAGCCTATGCAAGTCTGCACCTCACACCGGTGCTCAGTGTATGGAGGGGGCAGTGGCGGCCCCCAGTTGATTTCAGTAGCCGGGGGCCGCTGCTCAGAGCCCCCCCCCAGCCGGTGTGAGGGGATCTCGCCTCGCAGCTGAGCCCGAGCAGAGCCAATTAAGCCATGCCCCTCACCCCCCTCCCGGAGGATGGAGAGCGCAGCTCTGCATAATACAGGAAGACGGGGAGAATGAGGACGTACACAGCTCCTCCCTCCCCTGCTCTGTCTACACAGGACCTAATTCATCACGGGAAGGTTTCAAGTATTCACAGGGGAAACACAGAGCAGGGGGAGGGGAGAGGACATGTGTGTGAAGGAGACTGCACAGGCTGTGGATTTCGCCTCACACCGGATCAGGTGAGGAGGCCGAGCATGCAGGCGGAGGGAAGGGTGGTTGTATATGTATGATTAGGGGGGTGTATGTGTCATGTGTATATATGTGTATGATGTGTGGTGGGTAGCGGTAGGTGTATGTATAATGTGTGCATATGTATGGTGTATGTGTCGTGTGTATGTAATGTATGATATAGGGGCAGCGGCAGGTGTATGTATGATGTGTGCATATGTATGGTGTATATTTATGGTGTGAGTGTGTATATATGATGTGTGTGTGTGTGTGTGTATGTAATGTATGATGTGGGGGGCAGCAGCGGGTGTATGTATGTATGTATGTATGTAATGTATAATATAGGGGGCAGTGGCCCGGTGTGTGTGTATATGTGTATGCATGTATGTTTTGTACAGGAGCGGACTGACAAGTGCTGCTGCCTGTTGTGCTATCTAATTTTATTTATTTTTAGTGGCTTCTGGCCACCCGCACTGAATTGCATCCCCAGAATCCCACCCCCCTTCATACTCGCCCGATGACCAAGAGCCCCATGGATGCACGCAAACACGCCCGAACCAAAACTACAACTCCCAGCATGTTACACCATAACCTAAACTGTAGAACTATAAAGTTCAACATGCTGGGAGCTGTAGTTTTGGTTCGGGTCAGCTGCAGAGCCATAGGCTGCATCAGGGCATGCTGAGTGTTGTAGTTACTAACTGCAATTCCCAGTATTCCTTGACACATCCTATGGCTCTGCAGCTGACACGAACCAAAACTACAACTCCCAGCATGTTACACAATAACCTTAACTGTACTACTATACAGTGCAAAACATGCTGCAACACCCAAAGAACCATAGGCTGTATCAGGGCATGCTGGGAGTTGTAGTCATATACTAACTAAATGCAGCTTCCAGCATTTTCTGACACAACATTAGAGTAAATAAAAGGCACCATATAAACTGGAGAAGCAGAACACCCCCCCCCCCCCCCCTCCAGTAACACAGCGTTGTTCACTGTTACCCAATCAAAAGACTCCATATATAAGTCCCCATGAAGACTGAAAAATAGTGATTTAAAATATTTTAAGTGCGTATATATGTGAATAAGCCCCTTTCCTAATAAAAGTTCTGATAATAAATGGTTCCGATAAAAACTACAGATCACTGCACATAAGATTATAGTTATATTGGAGTTATAGGGGTCAGATTGGGGGGCTTGCCTCGGGTATAAAAGAAGCTAGCTACAGCTCTCCCGCCGCTAATAGCCTGGCATGCTGTGATCGCTGTGGCCGCTATTAAACCATAAGATCACCGCTGTTAAAGTTGACAGCAGTGTCTAAAGGGATCTTTTAACCATCCCTGGTGGTCTAGTGAGGTGGATCGTACTATTTTGGTTGAAATTATTTTATCTACCAGGACAAGTGGATTTTCTTGAGGGACAAGTAGATTGTGTTTCGCTTTAGTCCCTTGGACAAGTATTTTTTTTTTTAATTTCCACACCCCTGTATAAAGAAGTATGCATAGACAAATCGCAACATCATTACCACAATGGAGAGGAATACACGTGCGAGCCTCCACCACCGAACGTTTTGCTCAAGTCTTCATCCAGGGCAAAGCGGTATGCTAAGTGTGTAGTCTCCACTTGTTGTTTGGTTCCTACAGCACCTTTTGCTATTACTGTTACTCAATAATATTTTTAAATGTATGTCTTATTGGAGCATATGTGTTTAATAAAGTATCTTGTCAATATCTTTGGCTCATTATGCAATTATTTTTTGGTGTTTTTCGAGTTGTAATTAGTAACGAACTGCAAATTCCACCATTCACTGACACGGCCTTTGCAGCTGACCCAAAACTAGTACTACATTTATTGAAATGTATTTTTTTTTTTAAGTGGGCGGGGCAAGTCATTTTTAGTTTTGTTTCTTCGTCAAACATCCAAAGTTTTTGGTTTCAGACCATAATTTTTATTTCCGTGCACCACTATTAATCATTATTATATAATTTTGCAGTTGTGTGCACACCTGGCTTCATACAGTAGTAACTCTGTTCTACTTTTCATATATATATATTTTTAAAGTGTTATCCAGGATTAGTAAAACAGAGCTTAACAATACCATCACCATAGCTGTCCTCAGGTTGTGTGTGGTATTGCAGCTTAGTTCTATTGAAGTGAATGGAGACAAGTTATAATACCACAGACAACCTGAGAACAGATGTTATGCTGTTTTTGGAAGAATTTAGCTCTGTTTTTCTTATCAATTCCTGGATAACCCTTTTAATTCATTAATGTCTAATAATATTGTATTTTTCAGGTCGAGCAAACCCTGAGTGCATGCTGGGACATCTCCTACGCATTCTCTTCAAGAACGATGACTTCATGAATGCAGTAAGTCCTTTATTCCTCCTTATGAAGAGGAAGGGACAAATAATTGTTTTGTACAGTTTATAAGAAATACTTTTTATTTTTTATTTCTCTTCTGTTTACTTTTCATGACATATAGTCTTTGTTTTCCAACAGCTGGTTAACGCCTATGTTATGACAAGTCGTGAGCCTCCACTAAACACGGCCGCCTGCCGACTATTGCTGGACATAATGCCAGGGCTTGAGACCGCTGTGGTGTTCCAAGAGAAGGTGCATGCATTCTCCTTTGACCTTTGCTACAGTGATTCTATATTTCTGTGATCAACAAACCCCTTTTCTCATTCAGCTCCATTGGGGAACACAGGAACCGTGGGTATATCTTGCTGCCACTAGGAGTCTGACACTAGGCATACAAAAAAGTCAGCCCTTCCCAGCAGGGTATACCCTACCTACTGCCTTAGAGACACTCAGTTTTAGCTTAGTGTCATAGGAGGCAACACGGGCCTGGATTCCTCCAGGCCTGGTCTTTTTATTATTTTTTAGTGTTCGTGTTTAGAATTTTTTTCTTTTCTAGGTAGGGGCGACAGGAGCATGGCGCTGCCTGTTTCCCCACATGTGACTGAAGGGCACGGTTCCATAGAGTATGGTCCGTTAACCCTTCCTCGCCACCGGCCAGCACCAGGTCTGTACCTTGGGTCCGGGTCGCCTATTGCCTCTGCCCGCTTAAAGAAGCCTGGCATGATGCAGCAGGCTTAGTCTGGCGAAGACTTCTGGGGACAGAACTTCTCAGGAGGCAAGTATACCTCCATAATCAGGTGAGTTCCTACACCCCTCACCCCCTCCATCTACTAAGGCTCCTCAAGGGTTACTCAGGGAAATGACTTTATTCCAGTTGGGGGTAGGGGCATTGGGGACCTGTGACTATTTTGGGGCACTGGCCGCGACCATCATACTGTGGGCTACAGCCCCCCACACTTGGTGAGGCAGCTGCCGGCCCCTCCGGTCTGGATATGTATCCCCGGCAGCCGTCCCCGCAGTGGAGACGGCTGCTGGCTTCTCAGTGTCGGGGCAGCGTGTTCGGCCGGGAGCCAGGCCGCTAATTTAGATTGCGGCTTCGGCCTGGTCCCGGCCTAGTGTAGTTCCGCCCCGCGGGTGGTCTCGGCTGCTACTCACTCCGGCAGCTGTCCCCGCAGAGTGAGACGGCTGCTGGCTTCGTGGTCTTCAGGGCGGCTTTCGGCTGGGAGTCAGGCCGCTACTTTAGGTCGCGGCTTTGGCCTGGTCCCGGCCGAGTGTAGCTCCGCCCCCTTCCCGCGCTCTCTGAGCGCCCAAGCATTACAGCGCTGGCACGGGGAGGGCTGGTTTAGCCTATCGGGCGGCAGCGCGGGCACACCAGGCTGTCTCAGCCTCTCCCGTGCTAGCGCGCGGTAACTCCTCCCCTTCGGTATCACGTGACTCGCTCCTGGTCCAGCACTGCTTCTTCACAGACGCTGCTACACTCTGCTCCTGTGGGTCTCCCATCCCTGCCTCTCCAGCCGGCTGTCCTGTATTCCGTAGGTGTCGGGATGTCAGTCAGTAACCTGGGTGAGCTAGTTCCAGTTCTTCTGTCACTAATTGGCTGTGCTTGGCAATGTCTACCCCCAGCATTGAACCTTCCCTCAGACAGGCGGCCCCTGCCTTGGTCACTTACTATGCTTGTACAGGGTGTAAGGTTAAGTTTTCGGGGGGTTCGGCTGTACCCACTTGTTCTGCCGGCTCTTCCTCACGCCCTGCTCCCCCTGCCCAAGATGGTCCTTCGGTGTCTGTGGTCCCTGATCCGGCCCCAGTTTGGGTGTCTTCCCTCTCCCAAACTATCTCAGACTTGACGCAGGTTTCCAAGGAGGTAGCATCGGGCTTAAGGCAGTATTCCTTGCGTCCCTCTCGGGAAGCGAGTACGGCGTCTTCGGACCGTCGACGCTCCCACAGACGTCCATGGGTTTTTATCCTGACTCATCTCCTGATAACAGGTGCCGCTCGCGCTCCAGGTCTCCCGTTCCTAGGCAGCGTTCCCGGTCTCGCAACCGCTCTCCTAGGGGCCGTTCCCCGAACTACCCTTCTAGATCCCCGTCACCTAGATCAAGAGCCTCCACTAACCGTTCCGGATCCCCGAGTGAATTGGCGGATTCAGACCCACATTCAGATTCTGAAGAGCTGTCCTCCATGTCTGACTTGGTGGACAGCTTGGTGTCTGCAGTCAGGGACACCTTCCATGTACAAGACCCTGGACTTTCGGACCCTGCTCCTGAAGTTTCCTTTTCCCGTACTCCTCGCTCTCCTAAGTTTTTCCATCCTCATAAGGAGTTTGATGTACTTCTGGAGAATGCCTGGATGCTTCCAGAGAAGCTCTTCCAAGGCACTAAACGGCTAAAGACTTTGTGTCCATTCCCTCAGGACCTTATCTCTAAATGGACCGTTCCACCATCTGTGGACCCCCCCCAGTTCCCCATTTATCCAAATCCACCACTCTACCGTTGGCGGATGCCGCTTCCTTTAAGGATCCCGCTGACAAGCGGGTCGAGAATTTGTTAAAGTACGCGTTTGAGGCAGTGGGATCCTCCCTGCTCCCAGCCTTCTCTTCAACCTGGGTCGCGAAGGCCTTAGCGGTGTGGGCTTCTCAGCTTCGTCAGGGACTATTGTCCGGGGCCTCCCCGGATGATCTGGCTGAAATTGCTTGTCCGATGCCAAACGCAGGCGAATATTTATGCCAGCTTTCGTTGGAGTTTGCTCGCTGTGCGGCTGTCGTGGCTGGCAACCTAGTCGCCATTCGTCGCTCCATGTGGCTCAAAGCTTGGACCGCCGATTTGGCTTCCAAGAAATCTCTGACGGCAATGGCCTTTACTGACGGTCGCCTTTTTGGGAAACGGTTAGACGACGTCATTTCTGAGGCTACGGCGGTAAAAGTTCTTTGCTTCCCCAGAACAAGGCTCGCCGCACTGCGGCACGTGGGGTTTTTCGTAAGTCAACCTCCTTTCGCTCCCTGGGTCAGGGGCGCCAGGAAAAATCGAGCCCCTCGCAGGGTAAGCAGGGCCCGTCCTTCAAGCTTCGCTCCTCCTGGAAGCAGGATAATCATTCCAACAGTTTTCCCGCTAAATCGGGAAACCCACAAACCTTCCTCGACCTGAAGGGGCGCCCCCACCGGGGACTACGTCTCAGGTGGGCGGTCGCTTACTTCTCTTTCGGAACGTCTGGTTGGCACAAGTCCAGGACTCTTGAGTTCGGGACGTAATCTCCGACGTTTACCGAATCGAGATCACTTCTTTTCCCCGGGATTGTTTTTTTTCGGTCCCGGCCTCCTCTTTCACCTACTCAGGCCGCAGGTTTTCATTCTGCCATTCGCACTCTGCTGCAACAGGGTGTCATTGTGCTCGTTCCATCTCAGGACCGTTTCAGGGGTTTCTATTCAAACCTCTTCATTGTGCCCAAAAAGGAGGGTTCAGTCCGTCCGATTTTGGACCTGAAACTCCTCAACCAACATCTTCGCCACTTCCGTATGGAGTCGCTACCGTCGATCGTGGCATCCATGGATCAGGGCGAATTCCTGTCTTCAGTGGACATTCGGGATGCGTATCTAGACATCCCGATTTTTCCTCCGCATCAACGTTTCCTCCGCTTTGCCGTTCCGCAGGGTCACTTTCAATTTGCTGCTCTGCCCCTAGGCCTGGCCACGGCCCCCCGGGTTTTTACCAAGGTTCTGGCGGCTGTCATGGCCATTCTCAGGTCCCGGGGGGTGTCTGTCCTTCCTTACCTGGACGACCTGCTTATCGAGGCCCCGTCCCGGATACAGAACGAGGAGAGTCTCCACATCACCCTGCTGACCCTAACCAGCTTCGGGTGGCTGATCAACGAGGAGAAATCCAACCTTTCTCCCTCCCCGGTCTCTGGTCTTTCTGGGCCTCCGGTTCGATACCGGGAGCGCCCGAATCTTCCTCCCTCGTGTCACGATCACACCCTATCGGTCCAGCCAAGACGCTAGAGAGAGTGTGATGGTGCAAGGGTTAAAGCTGCCAGACCTCTGGGTATCCACTACAAGTCCCAGCAAGTCACCAAATTAACCCTTAGATAAACGTGTTTCACCCGAGCTGCCTTCAGAAAGGTGAGCTCATGTATTTAGAGATCAAAGACCAGAGCTGATTAATTAAACATTTAATCTGATAAAAGGTATCACAGTGCTATGCATAAAAATAAACAAATGACATACAGTTACAAAAATGTATGAAAGAGTTTAGCAAGACAAGTTCAGAAAGCAAAAATGAAGTTCTTACAGCACGATGATATTAGCAGTCCATGAGAGAGAGTGAGGCTCCAGCTGTTCTTAGGATGGTCTTGTCAGCTTGTTCCACAGCATTGAACACCCTGAGTCTAGCATGGTTTTTAAATATATCTATCTCCTTTTTGGAGCGACTCCATTCCCCCCCTCCCCTCTGATCCCACCAGGTGGGGGCATCTCTTATCTCATATATGGGACCAGAGACCCCTTACATCCTGCTGCTTCAAAGGGCCTTTGACTTCAAAAGAGGAAAACAGCAGACAGGCCCCAATTGACTGCAATACACAAAAACAAAGGATACACCGTCTGAATGACCCCTCACCCCCCAGGTCTTAGTTTATACATAGATGCAATTATAAAACACATGTATGTTTCTATATTCAGGCCTTGGGCCTGACTCCTCCGGACAAGCGGAGTGCTCTGCTGTCCGGCGTTCGTCACTTGAGACGCCCGCATCCAGTGTCCATTTGTGCCTGCATGGCAGTGTTGGGCAGAATGGTTTGCACAGTTCCGTTGCCGTCCGCTTCAGTGGGCCATTCGGTCCCTTTGGGATGGATCCCCCCCCTGTCCTTGGACCACCGGATCCGTCTGCCCACTTCGGCTCGCCAGTCTCTTCTTTGGTGGCTCCACTCTCCCCTCCTTCAGAGCGGCCGCTCGTTTCTACCGTTGCACTGACTGGTTCTTACGACGGATGCGAGCCTCCTCGGCTGGGGGGGTGTTCCAAGCTTCGTGGCAAAGTCGAGAGATCCTCTGGCGCTGGCCGCGGACGCCCTCGTCCTTCCCTGGTCTCGGTTCACTCTCCCGTACCTGTTTCCGCCAATTCCCCTCCTTCCCCCGAGTGCTCAGGAAACTCAAGGCGGAAGGCGTATCGGCCATCCTAGTTGCTCCGGATTGGCCCCGCCGATCTTGGTACGCCGATGTGGTTTGGCTCGTGGTGGACGTTCCCTTTCGGGTGCCAGATCGTCTCAATCTTCTTTCTCATGGTCCTCTTTGCCACCCCAATTCACAGCCGCTGCGTTTGACGGCGTGACGGTTGAAACCGTGGTATTGAAGGCTCGCGGTTTCTCACCTGGGGTTATTCGCACTATGCTCAGGGCACGTAAGCCATCCTCGGCGAGGATCTACCATAGGACTTGCCGGGCTTATTTTTGCTGGTGTGAGGCCCGCTCTCTTTCCCCGGTTCGTCTTTCTCTGCCGAACCTTCTGGCGTTTCTGCAGTCGGGTCTTGACACCCTGGCTCTTGGTTGTCTCAACGGTCAAGTGTCGGCGCTGTCTATTCTTTTTCAGCGGCCTCTAGCTTCTGACTCATCGGTTCACACCTTCCTCCAAGGAGTAGCTCACTAGATTCCTCCCTACAGATCCCCCTACTCCCCCTTGGGACTTGAATTTGGTCCTGA
Organism: Hyla sarda; assembly: GCF_029499605.1. Classification (NCBI taxonomy): domain Eukaryota; kingdom Metazoa; phylum Chordata; class Amphibia; order Anura; family Hylidae; genus Hyla; species Hyla sarda. Next base: position 136,783,092 of record NC_079194.1, on the reverse strand, counting down.
GTACCTTGCAATCCGTTCCGTTCGAGCCTATCCGTGATATTCTCTTAGTTTCCTTTTATTGGAAGGTCGCCTTTTTGGTAGCTGTGACCTCGATCCGTCGGGTATCGGAATTGGCAGCTCTTTCTTGTCAACCTCCCTTCCTGATTCTTCATCAAGACAAGGCGGTACTTCGGCCGGTTCCTTCTTTTCAACAGAAGGTGGTTTCATCCTTTCATCTGAACGAGGATATCGTTCTGCCTTCCTTCTGCCCTGCTCTGTCTCATCCTAAGGAGCGTTCTCTCCACACTCTGGATGTGGTCCGCGCCTTATGAATTTACCTCAAGGCCACCTCTTCTTTCCGACGGTCGAAGTCGCTGTTTTACCTTCCGGAAGGCCGACGCAAAGGTTTGCCGGCTTCTAAGGCCACCATCTCCAGGTGGATCCGGTCCGCCATTTCTGAAGCGTATCGTTCCAAGGGGAAGGATCCTCCCTTTCGGGTTACGGCTCACTCCACTCGCTCTGTGGGGGCCTCTTGGGCGGTCTTTAACAGCGCTTCGGCCCTACATGTGTGTAAGGCGGCTACTTGGTCTTCGGTGCACACGTTCACCAAGTGCACACTTCTGCATCCGCCGACGCCTCTTTAGGGTGTAAGGTTTTGCAGGCAGCGGTGGCTCTGCCGTCCGCTTGATTCTGGGTTACACGGTTCCCACCACGGGGACTGCTTTGGTATGTCCCACGGTTCCTGTGTCCCCCCAATGGAGCTGAATGAGAAAAGGAGATTTTTTTTACACTTACCGTAAAATCTTTTTCTCAGAGGCTCCATTGGGGGACACAGCTCCCCCCCTGTATTGTTAGTTGTGGTCTGAGAGTTGGTCGCCTGTCAGTCTGTTGGTTCATTTGTTTTGACTGGGCTCCCTCCGGACTCTGTATTTTTTCGGTTCCTTCTATTGCTTTGGGACTAAAACTGAGTGTCTCTAAGGCAGTAGGTGGGGTATATCCTGCTGAGAGGGTCCGACTTCTTTTTTGTATGCCTAGTGGCAGTAAGATATACCCACGGTTCCTGTGTCCCCCAATGGAGCCTCTGAGAAAAAGATTTTACGGTAAGTGTAAAAAAATCTCCTTTTTCTATGGAGACTTCAGTGTTTGCTTTAACCTGTTAAGTACATAGGATGTACCGGTACGCCCTGAATACTTAAGTGGCTTTGAAGCGAGTACAGGAGCTGCACTTGCTTCAGAATCAGAACAGTGTCGGCTACTATCAGTAGCCAAAGACTCGCTGCTAATGACAAGGCAAAGGTGATTCCGCCGCTGCCACTCATTAATTCTTTAGTCTAAAGTGAAACATCTGTGGTAACTCAGAAGGGCTCAAAGAACCCCTGCAACATGATCACGGGGGTTCAGTGAGATAAAATGGTGAAAGAGGGACACCTTACCTTCCTCCTGCTGCTGATTGCCGATTCACTGATGTAGCCTGGCTTAGCCATGCCATATCAGTGGATTGCCGATCACACTATGTAATGCTATGCCATAGGCATAATATTAAACAGTAAATGCAATCTAATGATTGCATATCAAAGTCCCCTATGGGAACTTAAAAATTTAAATTACCCATATTTTCCCATTTTACAAAAAAGAAAAAAAAAATGTTTATATTACTGAGGCTGATTACATAATGTGTTCCACTATTAGGAGGGAATTGTGGAAAACCTTTTTAAGTGGGCCCGGGAAGCTGAGCAACCCCTTCGAACTTATGCCATCGGATTGCTAGGAGGAGCCATGGAGAATCAAGATATAGCTGCAAATTATCGCGATGAGAACTCACAGATGGTAAGATCAATAAATGGTAGCTATTTTTAGAGTAGCTGAGCCATGTGTACAAAGAACAGTCTACATTAACAGTGGAGTCAGTGCAGCTTACATTGCTTGTACCTGTACTGATCTTGCGATACATCTTGTATTTCAGAGCTGTACTCGATATTTTGCTCGTGGAGTCTGTGATCATACTTGAACAATCTGCAGTACGACTTTTACTATGATGTATAATGCCATGGTTTTAGTTTAGCAGCCTAAAAGCAGAGCCCACCCTTCAAGTAAAATGCATTGCCAGCCCCACCACCTACAGTAAAAGAAATGGATTGCTCCCTTATAGTAAACGAAATGCAAAAAATAGAAAATGAGAACCTACAACTGTTACAGTAAGGGTATGTGAGCTTGAGCAAAAACCTTGCTTGTGTAACACTGCTTTCTCTGAGCAATGGTCAGTACAGTGAAGTGAAGATAGTCACACGGTTTGACTTATAAAAACTTTTGTGGCTAATGAACATATCATTTAAATGATAATTAAGAAATTGATCAGCAAGTAATTCTCAAGGAAACAATGCCCACATTTGTCTGGGAAAGTGTGGCTGTTGGCTGTAGTTTTATCCACGTGTGGCAGCTGCATTAGAGCTCACCTTAAAAGGAGACTCCCTTATTTTTATAGATGTAACATTTAGGCCCACCTGTTCAATCACTCTGAGACTCCTCCTTTTGTTTTACTAGAAATTACGGTGTGTCACTTGGAACTCCAGTCTCTTACTTCTTTCCATAGGTTGCACTTGTTTTGCGCAGACTTCGTGAACTTCAGTCCCGGGAAGCATCTAACAAGCATGAAAGCAGGCGTCAGAGTCCCCGTAAGCCCCTTGGTGAGCCTCTCCTCCCACTGGATGAAGAGGCTGTGGATATGGACTATGGAGAGAATGCTCTTAATCCAAGATCAAAGCCAGAAAATCTTGACCTCTCTTTCCAGGCAGAGACATCTCCCGGTCTTGGAGTGATGATTAATTCTGATGGCACTGGACCGCCACGGAGAACAAAACCAGACACAGAAACTCACCGCAAGGTGAAACAGAAACTGAGCTTCTCAGAATCGGAGAGAGCACCAAGTGAACTTTCCAATAGCAGCTGGTCTGAGATGTCTGTGTGGGTTATTGGCACAAACTACAGCTTGTCTCCTCTGACCCCAGGAATCGAACAACGGCTGATTCTGCAATACCTCACACCGCTCGGAGAATATCAGGAGGTAAGGATAGCTGCTGGATAGCTGAACAGATAGTGACAAAGTTGTGTCTAAAAGTAATGTGGTACACAAGAGAATCTTGCTTCATGTATGAAAGTGTAAAATATATTTATCCTCACAGTACCAAGACATAAATTGGCTGGGGTTTATAGGAATCTCCTATTTGCCAGAGCAGAGAATGAATCTCTTGCAGGTCTCATAGATGGTCCGTTGAGGTACCTTGTATTACTTCTTTGAAGGAGGGTCTCATCACTGACATTCCTTAGATGAAATCATTGCACCCTTATAATGTAAAGTTTTGTCCAAACTCAAATATATTTTTTTTAAATGATTATCCATTCTGACATATTCTCCAAACACCTGATCAGTATGGGTGCTGAAAATCAGACCCCTGCAAATCTAATAACAATCTTTGTCTAGGCACACAGGAATATATGGTACAGGCTGCTGAGAAACACTGCCCACCATGAAACATTCAGTTGGTCTAAAAGCCCAGCTTCCCTCTTATGGCATGCATAGTTAATATGTAATCAGATCTTAATATGACTTTTGGTGTGAATGCCATTTTTTTTTTATAATGCAGAGAACCAGAGTCATTGCATTGCTAAATCTCATCCTTATACTTTAAGCTGCATTGTAGTGAAGATTGGACAAAAGTTTTCCAGGTTTAATATTCGCTTTTGGTGATTTTTATGATGAGGATGATTGGAGAATCAATTCTTCCACTAAATTTTTTGGACTGATTTGCTTTTCAAAATGTTTTCACTTCCTGGGGCCACCAGCAGGTAATATATGTTTTACATTATGGGAATGTGGTATATTGACAAAATGCAGCTCCCAGACACATTTGTTTATGCCACAGTGCATCTTTGTGCTGTTATTAGCTCTGAGAATGGTTTCAACCTTAACTTTTTTCTTTCTCCTCCAGCTGCTCCCAATATTCATGCAGATGGGATCCCGGGAGCTCATGATGTATTACATTGATCTGAAGCGAACAAACGATGTTCTTCTCACATTTGAGGCTCTTAAGGTAATTTTTGCTTGTTCTTCTAGGAATTGTCAGCTGTTTTCAAAATGTAAAACAGCTGACAAATCTGATGTATTTATGCTTTCATTGCCTGGTTGCCTTCACTATTCCTTTTTTATTTGTAAAGATAAACATAAAATATATTTATTGACAAGAAGGATCTTAAATAAAAAATAAACTTAGGTTGCAGTCCATCAAATCAGTTCTTTCCATTATTTATGTACATTGCCCAATGACTGATATACCAATAAATGTTATTTTGCACCAGATAAATTTGGCGTGTGACCTCTTCCTGTGAAACTAACAATGACTGCATTTGAGATAATTGTCTCCATCATTGATTTACCTGTGTTCTTTTGTTTCTACAGCATTTAGCATCTCTTCTCCTTCACAACAAGTTTGCTGCAGAGTTTGTTGCTCATGGTGGTGTGCAAAAACTGCTTGAGATTCCCCGTCCTTCCATGGCAGCTACTGGTGTGTCCATGTGTCTGTACTACTTGTCCTACAATCAGGATGCTATGGAACGGGTGAGTGGTGTAATTTGGTTTAATGGACTGAACCAGATTCTAAATGTCAGAATCCAGCTCTAATATACAGTAATGAGATGCACTCATGTCAGTTTTACACAGCATGATCAATTTTTAGTCTCTGAATGTTCCCAGTCTGTGACGGCAAGCAGAGAGCTAGAAATTATGATAAATTCAAACGGTCTATTCAAATTTTTCATTATACAGTAATCAAGTTTTATTTTCAGAAGAATTAATTACCGGTAGCTTTCAAATGTCTTATGGTTACATGCCAAAAATTGGAGGGATGTAAAGAGAAAATAGATTTATAATTACAGTGTTATTGCTTCAGAGAGGATTTTCACCATTTCTGCTTTTGTTTTGTTTTTTAGGTCTGCATGCATCCTCACAAGGTGCTCACTGATGTGGTGAGCTACACACTGTGGCTTATGGAGTGCTCCCATGCATCAGGCTGCTGCCACGCCACCATGTTTTTTTCAATTTGCTTTTCCTTCCGAGCTGTTCTTGAGCTGTTTGATAACCAAGATGGGCTACGTCGGCTAGTTAATCTAGTAAGTGAGACCATGGGGGTGGATAATGCACATGTTGTGGGATAATGTTGATCTATTTTTTGGAGGATTTGCTGTATCCTTACTGGGAAAAGCCTGACCTCTTCATACGGAGGCCACATTATATCTGTTGTAGAGTGACACTTAAATGGGGAAGCTCTCTGTTACAGAAGAGGAGGAGAAATAGAAACTTTGTTTTGCAGTTTGACAAATTAGGGTCAATCACTGTGTCATTTTATGTTTTCTGCACAGATCAGTACTCTGGAGATCTTGAACTTAGAAGATCAGGGAGCTCTACTGAGTGATGATGAGATTTTTGCAAGTCGGCAGACAGGAAAACATACGTGCATGGCCTTGCGAAGATATTTTGAAGCTCATCTTGCCATTAAGGTGGAACAAGTCAAGCAGTCATTGCAGCGCACAGAAGGTGGACTGCCAATCCATCCTCCTCCACCTTATAAGGTCAGTAGATAGTCTTATTTCCAGCCTTTGCCTAGTATAAAGCTGCCCTATGCATTAGATCATTGTCATGTAACAGCTGTCTCTCCCAACTTTTCCAAGCAAACGCATCCGTCTCCTTGGCTTGTTATGAATGATTAGCATTCCGATACCACATATTTATGGTGTCTGCTGTTTTTCGAACTGTCACAAAACGACTGATATACTCTGCTTGCCTAAAATCAGTCCACCAGAAAAGAACGAGCTTAAACATACAGCAGGTGAACTAAGTATTGAACATGTCATAATTTGTTCTTACTAAATATATTTTCAAAGGTGCTATTAATGTGAAATTTTCACCAAATGTTGGTAACAACCCAAGTAATCCCATACATAAAGAGCAACCAAAGCAAATAAGCTCAGGAATTTAGTTCTGTAATCATGTGAATTGACAGTATTGCATGCATGAAGGGAGGTGCAAAAAGGCATGGAAAGCCAAGATTAAAATGCAATCCAACCCCTTGTCAGTGCAAATTAATATCAGCTGGTTCAGTCCCAACTGATTCCCTACAAAAAAGGTCTCCTTGCTAAGGTGTCACACAAAACACATGTCATGATGGGTAAAAGCAAAGAGCTGTCTCAAGACCTTTGCAACCTAATTGTTTCAAAACATAACAATGGCGTTGGTTACAGGCTCATTTGTTAACTTCTGAATGTCCCAGGGAGCTCTGTTGGGGCCATAATATGGAAATTTCACCATAAATTTGCCTCGACCAGGTGCTCCTCACAAGATTTCTGACAGAGGAGTGAAAAGAATATTCAGAAGATTGGTCCAAGAGCCAAAGACCACTTGTGGAGAGATACAAAAAGACCTGGAATTAGCAGGTACTGTTGTCTCAAAGAAAACCAGTAAGTAATTCATTCCACCACCATGGCCTGAATGCATGCATCCCATGCAAGACTCCATTGCTGAATAAAAAGCATGTTTGCTGCATAATATTTGGGAAAAATTGGTGAAATACTGGGAGAATATAGTGTAGTCAGATGGGAGCAAAACTGAACTGTTTGGATGCCATAATAAACAATTGGCACTGCACGTCACTCTAAAAACACCAGACCAACTGAAGTTTGGAGGTGGGAACATCATGGTGTGTGACTGCTTTTCAGCAGGTAGTACTGGCAAACTTCACATAATCGAAGGAAGGATTAAGTTTAAGACATTCTTGACAAAAATCTGCTGCCATCTACCAGAATGATGATATAATGGAGTGGACATTTCAGCAAGACAATGACACACAGCCAAGGAAACTCAAGAAGGGTGTCAAAGAAAAAAAGCTGCTATAATGGCCCAGCCAATAACCTGACTCAAATCCCATTGTGGAGTAACGTAGATGGTAAGGGCAGAGAAATTAGAAGACTCAATACCGCTTACCAGAGGAGGTTGTGCAAGAACATACACAGCAATGTTAAAAGGTGTGTAGTTTCAATAAGGTCCGTCTGCAGCCTTCCTGGGTACGTGAAAGATATATCAAAGGAGTGCTTTGTTAAAACCAGGATAACGTGGCGCCGATCAGGACAAAGGGATCACGGAACCAGGATAAAATCCATTCGACTTTAAATACCAATAATGCAACGCATTTCGCTGCGCATGCGCAGCAAAACGTGTTGCATTATTGGTAATTAAAGTCGAATGGATTTTATCCTGGTTCCGTGATCCCTTTGTCCTGATCGGCGCCACGTTATCCTGGTTTTAACAAAGCACTCCTTTGTTAAGTCCCATTGGGAATCTATGAATCATGACCTCCAGTTCTTTTCATAGAAGAGGCCCACAGAACCTTCAAGATTTAATGACTCCATAGAAGAATGGGCCAGAATCACTCTGCAGCAATGGGACTAGTTTCTCCATACAGGAGTAGTCTTGAAGCTGTCATTTCCAACAAAGGCTTTTGTACAAAGTATAAAATGTTAGTAAGCATGTGCAATATTTGTTCCCTGTGTCGTTCTACATGATTTCACACTACTCAGTTTCTGAGCTTTGTTTTGGTTTCTATGTATGTATGGATTACTTGGGTTGTTACCATCATCTGGTGAAAATGTAATGTCAATAGCACCTTTTGAAAATATATTTAGTGAGAAAAGTGGTGACATCACCCTCTGTAACTTTTTTTTTTTTTTTTTTTACTGTTAAAAATATACACTAGGACAGACTAACAATTATCAGATAACCGGAGAATTATACTTTTTCAATTTGAGTCATGTTACAAGAAATAATGTCTGGCCCAAAAGGATATCCAAATTAGTCTAGTGCACCAGTTTCTGTCCCTTGTACTCCCTATCCCACTAAGCCTTATGTCTAGGGGGAGTTACTGCCCCAAAAAAATGCATTCCTGCTCTGGGAACCTTGCTTTAAGGGTCCTATTAGTGTCCTAGGCACTATGGTGAGACTTACCTTACCAACTAAGGCCTTCCCTAACTACTTGCCAAAAATTAAGAAACAAACAGTTCTTCTGTGTGTTCTATAAATTAAGATACAGCTGGTGATAGAAGTCATTGGTCCCTAAAGCTTTAATCTATTATTTGGTTGCCAATATAAACTGCTCCTTTTTTCTTAGGCTTGTACATACACTCGAGAGCAAATAGTGGAAATGATGGAATACTTGATAGCATTTGGCCCTTCTCAACTGTACTGGGAACCTGCTGAAGTTTTCCTTAAATTGTCCTGTGTGCAGCTGCTTCTTCAGCTTATTTCAATTGCCTGTAGCTGGAAGACATATTATGCAAGGTGAGTGAAAAGAGTTTACGAATAATACTGGGTTTACACAAAGTATTTTAGCCAGTATGTTTAGGCAAACCCAGGAATAGTGGTTGGACTAAGATTTGCGCTAATATGCTCATGTGTAAATGCCCCTGCCAGCTCAAAAACTCCCCCCTAAACTAAAATGTCCAGTAAATAGGTTAAAAGACACTGATTCCAAATCTGTAATTTTTCTCTCCACTCACTTGCATTCCACTACTATAATCTCGTAAATGGGGTTTACTGGTGCATTCAAATGAATGAGCAAAAAAAGTGACATGAAAGTGAGTAGAAAGATAAAAATTCTAGATTCAGAATTGGGATCTTTTTAGCCTCTTCAGGACCCGGCCAGTTTTCATTTATTTATTTGAAATTTTTTTGGTTTTGTTTTGGTGTGTGTTTTTTCAGGTCTATTTGTACTCTGTAATGATACCCTTCATTTCTCTGTCGCCTACATCAGGGGACACAGGAACTGTGGGTGTATTCTGCTTGCTACTAGGAGGCTGACACTAGGCAAAAAAGTTGGCTCCTCCCAGCAGAATATACCTGCCCACTGACTCTGAGCTAAACAGTTTTAGCTTAGTGTCAGTAGGAGGCAGACGCAGGTCTGGAGCTCTCCAGACCTGGTCTTTTCCTTTTTTATTTTTTTTCTAGATAGCTTGCCTAGTTAGATTCTTTTTCTTTTTATGTTCACAGGTTGGGATTACAGGAGCATGGCACTGCCTAGTCTCCCACTTGTGAGGCAGGGGTATGGCATATCGGATATGTACCGTTAAAGGGGTATTCTGTGCAAAAACATCTTATAAGATGTCTGATTGTGGGGGGCCCACCGCTGGTACTCCCTGCAGCAACCTCCGGGTTTCCAGTACTGGAGACGTGACGTCACACCACTCCCCCTTGTGACTTCACGCCACGCCCCCTCCATTCTTGCCTATTCTTGCCCCCCCCCCCGTGATCAGACATCTTATCCCTTATCCTTTGAATAGGGGTTAAGATGTTTTTGCCCAGAATACCCCTTTACCCCCCCCCCCCTCGCCAACAGTCAGTTCCAGGTGGTCAACCTGGGTTCAGGTCCCCCTTGTGCCTCTGCTCGCCCTGCCTTTGCGGCCTGGCTTGATGCAGCGCGGCAACACACTGGCAGAAGGCACCTTTGGTGAGTATAGCAGCCTTAGAGGTAAGAATCTATCCTTCCTGCAGGCCGGTTTGGAAATGCGTCTGGTGCACTGCTCCCTGAAAGGGCAGGTGTCGATGCTCTCCATTCTTTTCCAGCAGCCCTCTGCATCCAATTCACATGTCCACACCTTTTTGAAGGGTGTGGCCCACGAAGCTCCGCCTTATAGGTCCCCCCTCCTACTTGGGACCTGAACTTGGTGCTGGCTGCCTTGCAGGGCTCTCCCTTTGAGCCCATTCGTGAGGTCTCGCTTTGTTTTCTTTCTTGGAAGGTGGCCTTGTCACGATTACCTTTTATTTGGAGGGTCTCGGAATTGGTGGCCCTCTCCTGCTGTTCTCCCTTTCTGGTCCTGCATCAGGATAAAGTGGTACTCCATCCGGTTCCTTCTTTTCTGCCGAAGGTGGTTTCCCCCTTCCACCTGAATGAGGACACAATTCTCCCCTCTTTTTGTCCTAACCCATCTTATCCTCGGGTGCACTCCCTTCATAAATTGGACCTAGTTCGGGCTGTCCGGGCCTATTTGTCAGCACTGTGACTTGCTGTTTAGGCTTCCAGAAGGATGGCGTAAGGGGCTTCCAGCTTCTATGGCAACCATCTCCAGGTGGATCTGCCATTTCGGAGGCCTATCGCTGTAAGGGGTAGGTCCTGCCTTTTCGAGTTACGGCTCACTCTACCCACTCCATGGGGGCCTCTTGGGCAATCCAGAACAGAGCTTCTGCGATTCAGGTGTGCAAGGCGGCCACTTGGTCGTCCTTGCACACTTTTGCTAGATTCTATTTGGTGCACACTTTTGCATCTGCGGATGCGGGGCTTTGTCGCAAGGTTCTGCAGGTGGTGGTGGCTCAGTCTTCCGTCTGACTTCCTCTTGCTGGGGTTTTGTTTGTTCCCACCCCAGGGACTGCTTTAAGATGTCACACGATTTCTGTGTAGCCCAATGTAGGTGACCAAGAAAAATTTATATTTTTTATACTTACGGTAAAATCTGTTTCTCGGAGCCTCGTTGGAGGACACAGCACCCACCCATCAGCTGTTTGTTGTTTTACTTGTTGCGGTTTGTTTGTCTCTCAGTGAGAGGCTCTGTATTGTGTATATTTTATCTGGGTTGCTCCATAGACAACATTGTTTTTTCTCTGTTGGCTCTTTCCTACTGCCTTGGGACTAAACTGATTTGTCAGTGGGCAGATATATCGGCCTCCTAGTGGCAAGCAGCATATACCCACGGTTCCTGTGTACCCCAATGAGGCTTTGAGAAATACATTTTTACCGTAAGTATTAAAAAAAAAAAAAAAAAATCTATTTTCTTCCCATAAAATATACAGCACATTTTATTTATTTATTAAATTATTTTATTTTTTTAAACCCGTTCCCACAAATGCACATATATTTACATCCTCTGCGGGCTTCCAATGTATAACAGATGCGCAGCAGCTGAGTGCGCTTCATACCCGGTAGGTCCCGATTGCTATTAGGGGACATGGCTGCATTGAGCTTGATTGACAGCTGCAAAGAGCCTCATTGAATGCTGCACAGAGCCTCACTGAAAGATGCATAGAGCTTTAAGGCTTCTATTGATCACAGCACTGCAACGATGTGAGGACGGAAGTGGTCCCCCACATGCTTCTGTGATGTCATGCCTGCTGGGAAACACCCGCTTTCTCCTGCTGGGACATTGCATGTGATCAAGAAGAAAGGTGAGATAAAGAGCTTTTTTGTTAAGGGTGGGAGGGATGTTACGAGTAGTTAAGGAACATAGCCTGAGACCACTGTGGCAGAAGTGGCCAAAATCATAAAAAACAAAAAGCTAGCATTTATTAATTATAAAACAACCCAGAGCAATAAAGATAGGGAAATCTACAAGACTAGGCAGAAAGAGGCCAAGCAAGTTAGAAATTCTTATAAAGTGCAGGCAGAAGAAAAACTAGCTCAGTCTGTTAAAAAAAGACATTCTTCATATACATAAATGAAAAAAAGGAAATAAAACAAGCAATAACTAAATTAAAATGAAGGAATGTATGTAGAAGAGTATAAAGGGCTAGCCGACTGCCTTAAAGGGGTATTCCGCCATGACGTCACGCTGCTCCGTCCCCCGTATCGCCCGTCATTACGCACAGAGCGAACTCGCTCTGTGCTGTAATGATAGCGGGGTGCCGCAGCGGGGATCCCGGGGCTCCCCAGCAGCGGCACCGCGGCGATCTGACATCTTATCCCCTATCCTTTTGGATAGGGGATAAGATGTCTAGGGGGCGGAATACCCCTTTAATGAATACTTCTGTTCAGTTTTAACAGAAGAAAAAGGATCTCAATTAGTGAGGAAGACTAATGAATCATTTGATGCACGTGTCTTTATAGAGGAAGAGGTTCTACATTTGTTGTCTAAAGTGAAGACAAGTCACAGGTTCCTGATGGGATACACCCAAAATTATTAAGAGCTTAGTGGTAAGCTAGCGAAACCATTAACAGATTTATTTAACCAATCACTGGTAACAGGAGTCATCCCGGAAGATTGGAAATTAACAAATGTCATGCCCATTCACAAAAAAGGTAGTAGGGAGGAATCAAGCAACTATAGGCCAGTACGTCTGTCATCAATAGTGGGGAAATTAATGGAAACCCTACTAAAGGATAGGATTGGGGAACATCAAAAATCCCATGGATTGCAAGATGAAAAACATGGGTTTACTTCATGGAGATCATGTCAAACAAATCGTATCGAAGGAGCAGTAGACATCACATATCTAGATTTTAGTAAGGCTTTTGACACTGTCCCACATAGAAGACTTATCAATAAACTGCAGTCATTGAGCTTTCTGAGGAAGCTCAAAGCGGAGGGCGTTTCCGCCATACTGGTCGCTCCAGATTGGCCCCGAAGGACGTGTTACGCCGACGTAGTCAGGCTCCTGGTCGACGCTCCGTTGCGCCTTCCAATTCGTCCGGACCTGCTGTCTCAGGGTCCTCTTTGCCACCCCAATTTACAGTCGGCGTGGCGGTTGAGACTGCGGTTTTGAGAGCCCGCAGTTTCTCTCCTAAAGTCATTCGCACCGTGCTCAGGGCTTGTGAGCCCTCCTCGGCGAAAATTTACCAGCGTACCTGGCTGTCTTATTTTCGTTGGTGTGAAGCTCAGGTCTTGTCTCCTGTTACTTTTTCCGTTCCCTGTCTTCTCTCCTTCTTGCAGTCGGGATTGGAACAGGGGTTGTCTCTCAGTTCCCTTAAGGGTCAGGTTTCGGCCCTTTCTATTATTTTTCAGCGTCCTCTGGCTTCTTATTCTCATGTCCGGACCTTCCTTCAAGGAGTGGCGCACGCTGCCCCTCCTTATCGGTCACCTTCTCCCCCTTGGGACTTAAACCTGGTTCTGGGTGTCCTTCAAGGTGCCCCCTTTGAACCCCTTAGGGAGGTGTCCCTGCGCCTCCTTTCTTGGAAAGTGGCGTTTCTTGTTGCTATCACCTCCATTCTGAGAGTGTCTGAATTGGCAGCTCTCTCCTGCCGTTCTCCGTTTCTGGTGATTCACCAGGACAAGGTTGTCTTCAGGCCAGATCCTTCCTTTTTGCCTAAGGTCGTTTCAGCCTTTCATCTCAATGAGGACATTGTTCTTCCATCCTTTTGTCCTGCTCCTTCTCATCCTAAGGAGCACAAACTGGATGTGGTCGGGCTGTTAGGTCCTACCTCTCCATCACCTCTTCCTTTCATCAGTGCGATTCCTTTTTCGTCCTCACGGAAGGTCGTCGTAAGGGTAAACCTGCTTCCAAGGCCACCATTTCTCGGTGGATCCGGTCTGCCATTTCGGAAGCCTATCGCTGTAGGGGGAAGATCCCTCCCTTCAGGGTTTTGGCTGATTCAACCAGTGCTGTTTGTGCATCCTGGGCTCTCCAGAACAAAGCCTCGGCCTTGCAGATTTGCAAAGCGGCTACCTGGTCGTCTTTGCACACTTTCTCGAGGTTCTACCGGGTTCATACCTTCGCATCGGCTGATGCTAGTCTGGGCCGTAAAGTGCTGCAGGCGGCAGTGTATCTGCCCACCCAAGGGACTGCTTTGGAACGTCCCATGGTCTGTGTCCCCCAATGGAGCCGATGGAGAAAAGGAGATTTGTTTTATGCTTGCCATAAAATCCCTTTCTTGAAGGATCCATTGGGGGACACCGCTCCCGCCCTTTTTGGGTTCCTCTTTGGTTCTCTGTCCGAGGGTGTGTTCAGTTATACTTTTTTTCTTCTGGTTCTCGGACAGTTCGTGTTTTTTCTTGACCTGTCGGTCCTCTCCTATTGCTCTGGAACTAAAACTGATTAGCTCAGGGCCTGGAGGCGGGTATATCCTGCTGGGAGGAGCCGACTTTTTTTTTTTTGCTGCCATAGTGTCAAACCTCCTAGTGACAGCAGCATGCACCCATAGTCTGTGTCCCCCAATGGATCCTTCGAGAAAGAGATTTTACGGGAAGCATAAAAAATCTCCTTCTTTGACACAGTCCTGACCTCAGTATCTGAGGAAAGGGATTTAGGAGTAATTATTTCAGAATACTTAAAGGTAGGAAGACAATGTAATAGAGCAGCAGGAAACGCTAGCAGAATGCTTGGATGTTTAGGGAGAGGTATAAGCAGTAGAAAGAGAGAAGTGCTTATGCCGCTGTACAGAACACTGGTGAGGCCTCACTTGGAATATTGTGCGCAGTACTGGATGCTGTATCTCCAGAAGGATATAGATACTCGAGAGAGAGTTCAAAGAAGAGCTACTAAACTAGTACATGGATTGCAGGATAAACCTTACCAGGAAAGGTTAAAGGACCTTAACATGTGTAACTTGTAAAAAAGACGAGACAGAGGGGATATGATACTTTTTTAAATACCCGTATATACTAGAGTATAAGCCGACCCGAATATAAGCCGAGGCCCCTAATTTCACCCCAAAAACCCAGGAAAAGTTATTGACTTGACTATAAGCCTAGGGTGGGAAATACATCATCCCCCCCCCCCCATGTCATCATCCAGACCCCCGTCATTAACACCCTCATCATCATCACCCTGTCATCCCCCCTTCATCATAATCACCTGTCATCATCCCCCCCTTCATCATTACCCTGTCATCATCCCCCCCCCCTCCTCATTACCCTGTCATCATCCCACACCACCCCCTTCAGCATCCCCCCTTCATCATTACCCTGTCATCATCCCACACCACCCCCTTCATCATCACTGCTTGTCAATGTCTGATTTAACAGTGGTCTTCAACCTGCGGACCTCCAGATGTTCCAAAACTACAACTCCTAGCATGCGGGCATGCTGGGAGTTGTAGTTTTAAAACATCTGGAGGTCCGCAGGTTGAAGACCACTGCCCGGGCCTTCGTCATCATCCAGCCCCCCCTCCCTCCTTTAGTTTTGTACTCCCCTCCGCTTGGCGGGACTTTCGGGTGAGCTGGTCCGGGCCATCTGTGCTGCAGGACCGTCCGGTGGGGTGGGATAGTCGTTCCGGCCTGTCCATCTTCACTGGGTGGGCCTCTTATCCGCGCTTCGTGCCCGGCCCCGGAATGATGACGTTGCCGTGACGACGACGCACAGGGACGTTCAACGTCAACGTCCCTGTGCGTCGTCGTCAAGGCAACTTCATTATTCCGGGGTCAGGCACGGAGAAGAGGCCCACCCGGTGAAGATGGACAGCCCGGAACGACTATCCCTCCCCACCGGACGGTTCTGCAGCACAGATGGCCTGGACCAGCTCACCCGAACGTCCCGCTGAGCGGAGGTGAGTACAAAACTAAAGGAGGGAGGGGGGGCTGGATGATGACGAAGGCCCGGGCAGTGGTCTTCCACCTGCAGACCTCCAGATGTTTTAAAACTACAACTCCCAGCATGCCCGGACAGCCGATGGCTCTCCGGGCATGCTGGGAGTTGTAGTTTTGGAACATCTGGAGGTCCGCAGGTTGAAGACCACTGAGGGCGGCGAGTTCACTCAAGTATAAGCCGAGGGGGTTGTTTTCAGCACGAAAAATCGTGCTGGAAAACACTGCTTATACTCGAGTATATACGGTACATAAAGTGAATGAACACTATAAAGGAGGAGAGCATATTTAAAAGAAAAACTACCACAAGAGGACATAGTTTTAAATTAGAGGGGTAAAGGTTTCAGCAGTATTATCAGGAAGTATTACTTTGCTGAGAGGGTAGTGGATGCATGGAATAGCCTTCCTGCAGACGTGGTTGTTGCAAATACAGTGAAGGAGTTTAAACATGCATGGGATAAGCATAAGGCTATCCTTCATATAAAATAGAACCAGGGACTATTGATAGGATTCAGATTATTGGGCAGACTAGATGGGCCAAATGGTTCTTATCTGCCGACACATTCTAGATTTCTATTATACAGGAGTTTATGCACTTTTCTGGTGCACAGAAAGAAGTGATATTTTAGCGCTGTCCACAACCAAGGTAGGTATTCTTTAAATCTTTTATTTCAACATGTAACACGTTTCAAGGACGCTCCGTCCTCTTCCTCAGAACTGAGGAAGAGGACGGAGTGTCCTTGAAACGTGTTACATGTTGAAATAAAAGATTTAAAGGGTACCTCTCATCAAAAAAACTTTTGATATATTATAGATTCATGTATGCAGAATAACTTTATAATTGCATGTTATTAAAAAATATGCTTCTTTCTATTTAATTTTCCACTTTGAAGAAATGACCACTAGGGGTCTCCCTACCAGTCCTGGCAGCAAGCATTTCAGACTCATGCTGGAGTCCTAAACACTATGAGCTGCCAGTCTGCTTTGTTCACAAAGGAGAACGCTCAGAGCTGCCAGCCTGCTTTGTTCACAGCCTGTTTGGCTGGGAACAAAGCAGGCTGGCAGCTCTGAGTGTTTAGGACTCCAGCATGAGTCAGAAATGCTTGCTGACAGGACTGATCGGGAAAAATACAATAGAAAGAAGCATATTTTTCATTAACGTGCTATTGGAAAGTTATTCAACATTCATTAATCTAAAATATATCAAAAGTTTATTTGAGACGTACCCTTTAAAGAATACCTACCTTGGTTGTGGACAGCGCTAAAATATCCCTTCTTTCTGTGCACCGGAAAAGCGCATAAACTCCTGTATACGTTCCCTATGCTTTGTCGAGGGCGGGATAGGCTGCAGTCCTGAGTGGATGTCCGGGCGGGATCTCCACCACAACCTTCCGAAAGGATTTTTCATTACATGCTCTGAAGAGTGTTGTGCCTCTCCCCTAGCACAACACTATCTGGTGAGTGGCTCTATTGTTAGGGGCTCACCTCATTGTAAACTGTCCTTCACAGTGGAGCGCTTTGTTTCTATTTTTTTCATTTCAGGTTTCTATTATGGGAGGGATTTATTTTATATATTTAACTTTAAAAAAATTTTTTTTTTCTCGATCGCTTCATTGAGGGACACAGGACCATGGGTATATGCTGCTTGCCACTATGAGGCTGAAACTAGGCAAAAAACAAAAGAAGGCTGGCTCCTCCCGGCAGGATATGCCCGCCTACTAGCTCTGAGCAACTCAGTTTCAGCTTAGTGTCAGAGGAGACTAGATGCATGCTGTGGAGCTCTCCAGACCTGCCCTTTCTTTTCTTTTTTTCCTAGTATCAGGTTCAGTTTAGAATTTCTCTGGGTAGCTTCCCTTTCCCGGTCCATTTCTGACCTGACCAAGGCCCTGGGGCAATCTTCTTCGCGCTCTTCCGCCGGGGTGCCGAGGGCGAGTAGCTCCCGCCATTCCCTACGGTCCTCCCACGACCACTCGGGGCGACCTCCCTTGTAGTCCTCCCCCGAGTCGGGCCGCCCAGGGCCTTCCCATCGGAGTTCCTGTTCTCATTCTACCTCCTCCAGACATCACCGCTCTGTCGCCTGATGTCCGCTCCCGGTCTCCCCGCTCCAGGACTCCCCCCGGAGTGCTCACAGTCTCCTGGTGAGCTGCGGCACTCTGATTCGGACCCCCCTCTGACTTGGAAGTGACTCCCCGCATGTCAGATATGGTGGAGAGCCTGGTGTTGGCTGTAAGGGACACCTTCCACCTGAAGGACCCGGAAATTTCTGGGGCTGCTCCTGAAGTCTCCTTCCGCCAAGCTCCTCGGACCCCCCAAGTTTTCAGCTTCCACTCGGAATTCGAAGAACTGTTGGAAGCGGCCTGGAAACATCAGGAGCGGCGCTTTTCTGGGTCTAAGAAGCTTCAAGCTCTTTTTCCCTTTCCACAGGAGCTAGTATCTAAGTGGTCCTCTCCTCCTACAGTGGATCCCCCTGTGTCTAGGCTGTCTAAATCGACTACCTTTTAAGGACCCCTCGGACAAGCGTATAGAGAACCTAGCGAAATTCGCCTTTGAGGCGGCGGGCTCTGTCTTGTCCCCAGCTTTTGCCTCCACCTGGGTGTCCAAAGCCCTGGCGATTTGGGCAGGCGAGATAAGCCAGGGCATCTTGGATGGGACTTCCTCCAGCGATATGGCGGCTTTGGCACAGCAGGTCGCGCACGCTTGTGAATACCTCTGTTGGGCTTCCTTGGAGTCGGCACGCTGCGCGGCATTGGCCTCGGGCAACTTGGTGGCCCTCAGGCGCTCCATGTGGCTAAAGGCTTGGAATGCCGATGGGGCCTCTAAACGCTCTCTCACTGAACTCCTCCCGTTTCAGTGGTCTCGTTTGTTCAGTAAGCGCCTTGATGAAATCCTCTCGGAGGCCACAGGGGGAAAAAGTTCTCTTGCCCCAAAATCGGTCGCACCGTTCGGGTACGCGGCGGGGAACTCCTTCCTTTCGCCCTTCCCGCTTCTCAGGCCGCACAGATAGGCCCCAGGCCTCTCAGGACAAGAGGGCTCCGTCCTTCAAGTCTCGGCCCTCTTTGAAGTCGGGGACCCGCAAGCCCTCCTCGGCATGAGGGTGCACCCCCATCCGAGTCTTCCCCTCAGGTGGGAGGTCGCCTGTCCCTCTTTTCGGACGTTTGGCTAGCTCATGCCCAGGGTTATCGCATAGAGTTTGCTTCTATGCCCCTGATTGTTTAGTTTCCGGTCCTGCCCTCCTCAGTCCCCAGCTCTGGCGGCAGCTTTTCAGGTGGCCCTCCGCAATCTTCTTTCCCAAGGTGTGATTGTTGCGGTCCCTCCTCAGGACCACTTCTCGGGGTTCTACTCGAACCTCTTCGTGGTCCCCAAGAAGGACGGCTCGGTTTGTCCGCTCCCCGACCTCAAACTCCTGAACCGACACATGCGCCTCAGGCATTTTCGGATGGAGTCTCGGAGGTCGGTTGTGGCTTCAATGGATCAAGGGGATTTCCTCTCCTCTGTGGACATCCGGGATGCTTACCTACACATTCCTATCTTCCCGGCCCACCACCGCCTCCTCAGGTTCGCTGTCCCCGAGGGTCATTTCCAATTTGTGGCCCTGCCTTTTGGGCTGGCTACTGCGCCCCGCGTCTTTACCAAGACGTTGGTGGCAGTGGTGGCTCTTCTCCACTCTCGGGGCATCTCGGTTCTACCGTACCTGGACGACCTGCTCATCAAGGCGCCCTCCTTGGAGCAGAATCGGGCCAGCCTCAACATCACCCTCCAGACCCTAATCCAGGTTCGGTTGGATTGTCAACCACGAGAAGTTCCATCTGTCCCCATCCCAGTCCCTGGTTTTTCTGGGGCTCAACTTCGACACAGCGGCTGCTCGTGTCTCCCTGCCGCAGGACAAACTCCAGGAACTCCTGTCGGGGGTCCACTCCCTTCGGGAGCCAGGCCCATTTCCCATCCGCACCTGCATGTCCGTTTTGGGGAAGATGGTAGCCGCCATGGAGGCGGTGCCCTTTGCTCAATTCCGCTGCCGTCCTCTCCAATGGGCCATCCTGTCCCAGTGGGACAAGTCCCCCTTGTCTCTCCACCACAGGATCCGGCTTTCTCCCCAGGTACGCCTCTCCCTCCTTTGGTGGCTCCGGTCCCCTCTACCTCGAGGGGGTCGTTCCTTTCTGCCCCTCAACTGGCATGTCCTGACCACGGACACAAGCCTCCTCGGCTGGGGAGGGGTCTTCCGGGATCAGACTGTACAGGGTCGCTGGACAGCTTCAGAGGCTAAGCTCTCCATCAATGTTCTGGAGCTTCGGGCGATCTTCCTGTGCCTTCGGCACTGGACCCACCTTCTCCGGGACCTCCCAGTTCGGGTGCAAACGGACAATGCCACGGCTGCAGCGTACATCAATCGCCAGGGGGGCACCCGCAGCTCGGCGGCCATGAGGGAAGTCACAAAGATCTTCAGGTGGGTGGAACTTTTGGTTCCGGCCCTCTCGGCCGTACGCATTCCCGGCATCGAAAACTGGGAGGCTGACTTTAAAGTTGCGCCACCACGGATCCGGGCGAATGGACTCTCCGCCCAGAGGTCTTCGATCAGATTTGCCGTTGGTGGGGGACGCCGGACGTGGACCTGTTCGCGTCCCGTCAGAACAGGAAAGTCCCTCTCTTCGTGGCCAGGTCTCGGGATCCCCTGGCGCTTGCAGCAGATGTGCTGGTGGTCCCCTGGACCTCCTTCGCCCTCCCCCATCTTTTCCCTCCTCTTCCGCTCCTTCCCCGGGTCGTCCGGAAGCTCAAGGCAGAGGGGGTCTCGGCCATTCTGGTGGCTCCAGACTGGCCCCATCGCGTGTGGTACGCAGACGTGGTCAGCCTCGTGGCAGACGTTCCCTTCCGTCTTCCGGACCGTCCCGACCTTCTCTCCCAGGGACCACTCTGCCACCCCAATTCACTTCTGCTGCGTTTGACGGCGTGGCGGTTGAGACCGCGGTTTTGAGGGCTCGTGGGTTTTCCTCCCACGTTATCCGGACTATGCTCCGTGCCCGTAAGCCCTCGTCCTCCAGGATTTACCACTGCACCTGGCTGGCGTATTTTCGTTGGTGTGAGGCCCCTTCACTTTCTCCCACTTCCTTCTCTCTGCCTAATCTCCTGTCCTTCCTACAGTCCGGACTGGAGACACGTCTTGCCCTAAGTTCCCTTAAGGGGCAGGTTTCAGCCATGTTGGTCCTCTTTCAACACCCTCTGGCGTCTGACCTTCATATTCACACCTTTTTGCAAGGTGTGGCCCACGAGGTCCCTTCTCTTCGGTCCCCCACTGCACCTTGGGACCTTAACCTTGTTTTGGATGCTCTTCAGGGCACTCCATTTGAGCCTCTGGCTCAGGTTTCTCTCAGTTTTGTCTCCTGGAAGGTGGCCTTTCTGGTCGCAGTCACTTCTCTGCGCCGGGTTTCGGAAATAGCCGCCCTCTCCTCCCTGTTTTGTGCTCCCCGATGGGAGGCGCAAGGGGCTCCCGGCCTCGAAGTCCACGATCTCCCGGTGGATCCTTTCCGCCATTTCAGAGGCGTACCGATGCTAGGGTTAGGTGCTTCCTTTCCGCGTGACGGCTCACTCCACCCGAGTGGTGGGAGCCTCCTGGGCGGTCTGTCATGGTGCCTCGGCCCTGCAGGTATGCAAGGCCGCGACTTGGTCGTCCCTGCATACCTTTACCAAGTTTTACAGGGTTCATACTTTTGCGTCCTCCGATGCAGGCCTGGGCCGCAAGGTTTTGCAGGCAGCAGTTCGTGAT
Organism: Hyla sarda; assembly: GCF_029499605.1. Taxonomy (NCBI): domain Eukaryota; kingdom Metazoa; phylum Chordata; class Amphibia; order Anura; family Hylidae; genus Hyla; species Hyla sarda. The sequence continues at coordinate 136,762,031 of NC_079194.1, read as the reverse complement.
TCCGCCTGAGCCTTCTTCTGTTGGGGTTGGTTTGCCCTCCCCAGGGACTGCTTTAGGACGTCCCATGGTCCTGTGTCCCCCAATGAAGCGATCGAGAAAAGTAGAATTTTGTACTTACCGTGAATTCTTTCTCGGAGCTTCTATTGGGGGACACAGCACCCACCCATTGTCTTGTTTGCGGCCTGCAGGGTTTCCGCCTTTCCGGGGCGGGGGTGTTCCCCTTTTGGTCGGTTTCCCTTTTTTCTGGGTGTTGTGTTAGACTGTTTGTTTTTTCGGGGTTGGCTCTCCTCTGCTTTGGGACTGAAACTGAGTTGCTCAGAGCCAGTAGGCGGGTATATCCTGCCGGGAGGAGCCAGCCTTCTTTTGTTTTTTACCTAATGTCAGCCTCCTAGTGGCAAGCAGCATATACCCATGGTCCTGTGTACCCCAATAGAAGCTCCGAGAGAGAATTTACGGTAAGTACAAAATTCTTTTTTATTTATTTACACCCATCTAAAGGACTTGTATGAACAATTATTAGATTGCTCTTACAGATCAATGCAGGGCATATGTCCTGCATTGATTTAACAGATCCGCACCACAAATGACAGTCAAAAACCAAACCTATATAGGTTGGGTATTATTGTAATTGTATGGACCCACAGAATAAAGATAACATGTCATTTTAACCGTAAAGTGCACTGCATAGAAACAAACCCTCCCAAAAGTTGCACAATTGCAGGGTTTTTCAATTTTGCCCAGCAGATAGTCTTTGTCTACCAATGAAGACTAAGAGAAAGGGACTTTATGATAAGTAATAAAAAATCCACAAATTTTTTTTGTTTATTTTGCTGTAGATTTGGTGATAAAATGCGTGTCATTACGAAGTACAATTGGTCCTCCATCAAGCAAGCCCTCTTATGGGTCTAAAGGTGGAAAATTGGAAGTGTTGTTGGCTATTAGAGAGGAGGAAAATGAAAATGGCACCGTAGACATAACAATTTTATCTCTTAATACAGAAATGACACTGTCCGCTATGCTCTGGATGTCCTTGCCATCCTCACAGTGGTGCCAAAAATTCAGCTCCAGTTGGCAGAACCAGTTGATGTTTTAGATGAGGCAGGTTCCACAGTCTCCACTGTAGGTAAGAAGAGAAAGATGATGTAGTAATAGTCTTTCCTGCAATGTTAGTGCAATGGCTCTTATGCTTCCCTTTTTTTTTTTTTCTTTTCTTTTTTCATAGGAATGAGCATTGTCTTGGGTGTGGCTGAGGGAGAGTTTTTTACCCACGATGCAGAGATACAGAAATCAGCACTGCAGATAATCATCAATTGTGTATGCGCCCCAGAATCCCGTATCTCTTGCATTGGCAAATATGTCTCTGGTACTCCACGGAGAAGGACACCCATCTCTCAAAGTTTCCATCCACATGGACGTGGTGGTAGTGGAGAACCCACGCTTGCTAAAATGTGGAATGTTGTTCAGTCCAATAATGGCATTAAGGTTCTTCTCTCTTTGCTGTCAGTGAAGATGCCCATAACAGATGCTGACCAAATTCGGGCTCTTTCTTGCAAAGCGTTGGTTGGTCTCGGTCGCAGTAGTTCTGTAAGGCAGATCATCAGCAAGCTTCCCCTATTCAGCAGCGGTCAAATCCAGCAACTAATGAAGGAGCCAATCCTTCAAGATAAGCGCAGTGAACATGTCCGCTTTTGCAAGTTTGCAGCGGAGCTCATTGAGAGGGTCTCAGGGAAGCCTCTGTTGATGGGCAGTGATGTATCATTGGCAAGATTGCAGAAAGCAGATGTGGTGGCACAGTCTCGCATCTCCTTCCCAGAGAAAGAACTGTTGCTGCTAATTCGCAACCATCTAATTTCCAAAGGGCTACAGGAAACTGCAACCGCTTTGACTAGAGAGGCTGATCTGCCCATGACTGCTGCATCACACTCCTCAACCTTCCTGCCAGCAGCCACCACTCAGCCACCAGCCACCTCATCACCTGTTGCCCTTCCGCGGACACCGCGCATCCCGGCCCGCTTGTCTACCAGTTCTATGTGCCCTCACCCACCATCTCGTAGCCAGGTGCCCCCTCAGTTGTCATCTCCTGTCCCTGCCTCTACAGGTTCTCCTCTAATTGGTCGTATCAGCTTTGTGCGAGAACGCCAGTCACCCTGCAATGGAAAGAGATCACGTGTTTTGAGACAAAAGTCTGACCATGGCGCCTACAGCCAGAGCCCCGCATTCAGAAAACAGCTAGATCGGCATGTGCCTTCCCCACCCACTTTGGACAGTATCATGACAGAATACTTACGGGAGCAGCACGCTCGTTGTAAGAACCCAGTTGCTATTTGCCCTCCCTTTTCCCTTTTTACGCCCCACCAATGTCCAGAACCCAAGCAACGCCGACAGGCTCCAACCAATTGCACTTCTAGACTGACTCGACGTGCTGCCTTCCCCAAATATGGGGGTGCAGATGGAGGCTGTTTTGACAGACACCTTATATTTAGTCGGTGAGATTTGTGTTGGGGCAGAATACTGCACTACTATAGTTCTGACCATTTCTGGTCATTAGTTTACCACTTATGCTGTTTCTTCTTCCAGGTTCCGTCCAATCTCTGTTTTCAGAGAAGCCAATGAGGATGAAAGTGGGTTTACCTGTTGTGCGTTTTCAGCTCGAGAACGTTTCTTGATGTTGGGCACCTGCACAGGGCAACTCAAGCTGTATAATGTGTTTAGCGGTCAGGAAGAAGCGAGTTACAATTGCCATAACTCTGCCATAACACACCTAGAGCCATCACGGGTAGGTCCCTACTGTTATGCCTGACTGCTTTGTACCTTCTGTTTCTCTGATTTCCAAATTTGCTCACCATCATGCATTGGGTTCTTGGACTTTCTCTTTCCTTTTATATACCTGCACCTCTAGTTACACAATGTCTTTTTCCACAGGATGGATCCCTTCTTCTGACTGCAGCCACTTGGAGTCAGCCTCTCTCTGCATTATGGGGCATGAAGTCAGTCTTTGACATGAAGTGAGTGTGAAAGGAGGTAGTATACGTGGAATTTAGGACAGACAAAGTCATTGTGTTCTTTCTCCTGAGCCTCATCTATGACTTATTGAATTTACAGGCATTCGTTTACAGAGGATCACTATGTGGAGTTCAGCAAGCTGTCGCAGGACCGTGTCATCGGAACAAAGGAAGACATCGCTCATGTGAGTTGTTAAATCAGGTTAGCTTGTCACTAGTGATGATGCTAGCATTTGGAGTCTATTTCATGGTATTGACTGAGGTGGACTGGACCTGACCTTTTATTTCAGTATATGGCGGAAAAGAAGCGGAGGTAGCGCCTGGTGCGGTGTAGGTCTCTAGCCGGTGTAGGTGGGTACCCGGATGGAGGGTAGCGTGTCCCTTGCCGGTGATGGTAGCTTGGGATGGAGCCCAGGGGCGGGTCCGTATGTAGAATGCAGAAAAATGCTGCGGTGGTGCTTCCAAGGAATTAACCCAAAGTCGTGGGTATTGGTATAAAGTAAATAATTTATTTTAACAGCATAAAGAAATAAAAGAAAGCAAGACGCCTTTCGGGAGTCACAGCTCCCTTTTTCAATTGCAGGTGGTTGCGGTGTGGCCAGGTGACAGGTGTGGGATTTTAAATACAGGAAAAAGGGCGCCAAACCAGGTGAGCTGGAAGTATTTAGAAGTTCAAATTGAACCGCGAGTTTAATTCTCGCAGTTCAATTTGAACTTCTAAATACTCCTGTAAAAGACTATCCCTATGCATTTTTCATGTTTTGCGTGGTTTTCATGCTCTTTTATTGAAAATGTTTTACTATGTAGGTCTCTATTGCCCGGCCCACACCTGGCCTCGGCATCCATCCCATATGACTTCACCAGCTCACCTGGTTTGGCGCCCTTTTTCCTGTATTTAAAATCCCACACCTGTCACCTGGCCACACAGCAACCACCTGCAATTGAAAAAGGGAGCTATGACTCCCGAAACGCTTCTTGCTTTATTTTATTTCTTTGAGTTCTTTATGCTGTTAAAATAAATTATTTACTTGATACCAATACCCACGACTTTGGGTTAATTCCTTGGAAGCGCCACCGCAGCATTTTTCTACATTTTCTACCTTTTTATTTCAGTGATAGCACCACTTAATGGGGTATTCCAGGATTTTTATTTTGTTTCACTATGCTATAGGGGCTGTAAAGTGAGTGTAGTTCATAATATAGTGTCTGTACCTGTGTGTGATGGTTTTCTCACTATTCTTATGTGATTTTCACCCCAATATTTATTTTTAACAGCATACAAAATGACTGTCTCAGATTTTTCCCATGCTGCAATGCAGCAGAGACCTGACTCACTAGTCAGCTGACGACAGGAAGCCTGTCTGCTTCAATGGGTGGAGGGATTGCTTGGTGGGAGAGAGATCAATCTGCAACTAATGCAACAGCTGTAGGCATCCTGGTCGAAAACCACAGGTCTTTTGAATGGATGCAGCCGATTTATGTTTCAATGGGTGGGGTGGCTGATGTGTGGGAGGGAGGAAAATGGAATTATGGGATTTGTAGTAAAAAAAAAAGACAGCCACAATATTATGGTAATATCATGACATAGCCATTTAGCCCCAAGACCAACGCGGATCCTTCCTAAGCATGTCCATTACTGTCTGCCGGGTACATGCTAAAATCACCTTATGATGGATAACCCCTTTTAAGCCTGAAATGTGTGTGAGATGTTGCATCTTTTAGATCTGAGCATAATAAATTAGCCCTCACACAGCTGAAAAATAAAGTCAGGATTTAGCAATTTCAAAGTAGTAAATGTTAAAGTAGTAAAACATAACAAACTATGTAAATTGAGTGTCAGTTTTACCACGTGGTAGGACACAACAAAGCAATTGTAGATAGATATATAAAGATATACCTATCCCCTTAAGGACTCGGTTTTTCCGTTTTTTGCACTTTTGTTTTTTTTTCATTACCTTTAACCCCTTAAGGACCAAGCCCATTTTGACCTTAATTTAATTTTTGCGTTTTTGTTTTTTCCTTCTCGCCTTCTAAAATCCATAACTTTTATATTTCCTTCTACAGACCCATATAAGGGCTTGTTTTTTGTGTGACCAATTGTACTTTGGGTTCGCCATAAATTTTTTGGTAAAATGAGAGTTTTCATTACAAAGAATGATTTTTTTTTTTTTTAGGGGGGGGGGGGGGGGATTTAAATGAAAACTTCAAATTTGCACACTTTGGAGGGTTTCGTTTTCACACTGTACACTTTGCGGTAAAAATTTTGTTCTTTATGGTAAAAATGATACCCATGGCTAGATACTTTTATATTTTTGTACCGCTTAAAAAAATCTCAAACTTTTTGTACAAAATCAGTCATATAAAATCGTTCTATTTTGACCACCTATAAAAAAAATTTTTTTTCCATATATGGGGTGGTATGAGGGCTCTTTTTTTGCGCCGTCACCCGTACTTTTTATTGGTACCACATTTGCATATATAAAACTTTTAGATCACTTTTTATATATTTTTTGGAATAAAATGTTACCAAAAAGCAGCATTTTTTTGCCTTTTTTTTACATTTACACCGTTTACCGTATGGGATCATTAACATTGTGTTTTGATTGTTTGGACATTTACTGATGCGGCGATACGACATATGTTTATTTAAAAAAAATTATGCTTTTTGGGGGTAAAATGGGGGGGGGGGGGAAGGGACAATTTAGATCTTTTTTTTGGGGGGGGGGGGGATTTTTAACTTTATTTTTATTTTTTTTAACACTTTTTATGTCCCCATTAGCAATCAGTTGATTGCTAGCACTGTTCAGTGCTATCGGTGATCTTCTGCTCTGGTCTGCTTGATCTCGGACCAGAGCAGAAGACGGCCGGAGGCAGGTGAGGGGACATCTGGCCGTCATTACAGATGATCGGATCCACGTGGCGCTGCGGGTGATCCGTTCATCTATTTTAACATGAGCATTGCCGCAGATGCCGTGATCTGTATTGGTCACGGCATCTGAGGGGTTAATGGCGGACATGTCGGATTGCTTGCAGTCATACACAGGACGTAAATGTACGTCCTGATGCACTAAGTACCGCCACACCAAAACGTACATTTACATCCGTGGTCGCTAAAGAGTTTAAAAATCATAATTCTTTCAATTTTGCACCTAAAAATCCATATGATGGCTTATTTTTTGCGCTACCAATTCTACTTTGTAATGACTAGAGATGAGCGAATTTACAGTAAATTCGATTCGTCACGAACTTCTCGGTTCGGCAGTTGATGACTTATCCTGCATAAATTAGTTCAGCTTTCAAGTGCTACCGTGGGCTGGAAAAGGTGGATACAGTCCTAGGAGACTCTTTCCTAGGACTGTATCCACCTTTTCCAGCCCACCAGAGCACCTGAAAGCTGGACTAATTTATGCATGATAAGTCATCAACTGCCGAGCCGAGAAGTTCGTGACGAATCAAATTTACTGTAAATTCGCTCATCTCTAGTAATGACCGCAGTCATTTTACCCAAAAATCTACATGAAAACGGGAAAAAAAAAATTTTGTCCAGCCCATTTTTGGAGTTTGGTGTGCCATTATGTCCAATTTCTCCCTTTTTTTTGTTTAGTTCTAATGCACACAAAGGGAATAAACATGTTACTGTAATCCTTTTCTGTGAGAAATACTTAATTTTCTAGAAAAATTTCAGGGGTGCCAACATTTACGGTAATGACTGTGTGTATGTATAAATCAGAAGATATTATGGTAAATTTAAGGGTTCTGCTTCAATTTACAATATGTGTAATAAAAACAAGCCACTTTATGGATCTGTAAATCAAAAAATAAGAGTTACGGCTCATAAAAGTTTAAAACAAAAATTGGGTTGTTTTAGGTTTAAAGCTAATCTGTCACCCCTAATTTAGTTTGTCTTTAACCAAAAAAATGCTTTTTTAGGCCTTGCAAGTGTCAAGGAGGCATGGCTTAAGATCTGCTGTACCTATATGTAATCCATGTTACTCTCATTATCCTGCAGATTTATGATATCCAGACAGGACAGAAGTTGCGGACTTTACACAACCCAGACCTGGCCAATAACTACAAGCGCAACTGTGCCACCTTCAACCCCACAGATGATTTGGTGCTGAATGATGGGGTTCTATGGGATGTGCGGTCTCCTCAAGCTATTCACAAGTTTGATAAGTTCAACATGAACATCAGTGGGGTGTTCCATCCAAATGGCCTGGAGGTCATAGTCAACACAGAGATTGTATCCTTTGCAAAATCATAGCATGGGGCTCAGAAAAATATAAAGGCCTGGTCCTGTTAATGCACTTTGAGGCAATTGCTTGCTTAATTTCATCTGCGGATCCATGATCTGTTCACACTGAGGAAAATGGTGCAGAAACCAGTACACACTTAAAGGGGTATTCCGGCTTTATACATCTTATCCAAAGGATAGGGGATAAGATGTATGATTGCAGTGGTCCTGCCGCTGGGACCCCCACAATCTCTGTGCAGCCCCCGGCACTCTGGGCCGGGCGCTGCAACAGAGACGTGACATCACAGCCGCGCACCCTCCCATAGACACGGATGGAGGGACGTGGCCATGACATCACATCTCTGTCTTGGAGGCAGCGCCCGGCACAGAATGCCGAGGGCTACACCAAGATCACGGGGGTCCCAGCGGCAGGACACCTGTGACCATACATCTTATCATCTATCCTTTGGATAGGGGGATAAGCTGTAGAAAGCTGGAATACCCCTTTAAGTAATTTGAGGCACATCACCATTGACTGCAATGCAGTCCGCACATAATTCCACCAAAAGAATGAACCACCGAGAAAATTCTGCATTGTGCACTGTGCAGCAAAATCTCATTGAAGACAATGGAAGACTACTGTACAAGAATTTCCAAGTGGAATTTCTTAATTCAGAAATTCATTAGTGTGAATTCATAAGGTTATGTTTACAGCTGAAAATCTGCAGTGTTTCCACACCAAAATCTGTAGCAATGATCAATTGCTTTAAATCAATGATCTGCAGCGGTGTCGCCCGGGGGGGGGGATAAATAGCTGATAACTTATACCGGAATATCGGTATAAGTTATCGGCTATCGGCCCTAACCTCCACAGAGTATTGGCCCTGAAAAATCGATATCTGTCGATCCCTATCCCCGATACCATGCAAATGGCTAGTATCTGCCCTGATACCGATACTAGTATCGGTATTGGGACATCCCTAGTTTGGGTTATACCCAAAGAAAGGTCCCTAAATTGAACAATTGCTTACTATGATAAAGGTATAATATGATAAAGATATAATACCTAAAAACACATCTCTTCAAACAGGCCTATAACATTCTCTAATTGGCCTCAACATATCCTCAACATATCCCCACACCTCTTGTTTGAATAGTTATTGTGTAATATTATGTCTGATACTTGTCTTTGTTTGTACCCCATAATTGTAAGCGCTGCGGAATCTGTAGGCGCTATATAAATAAATAAAATAAAAATAAATATAATCAAACTCAACAAACTACTTGGGGAAACTTAATTTTTAGTTAAATTTTGTAGGGGTCTTCAGTAATGTTTTCCTTGAGGGTATTTCTTTCCCCAAGTAGGTTTGTTGAGTTTAAATAAAGTACATCTTTATGGGGTGACATCTAAGGGATCTAAGGGTGACATCTAAGGGATCTTTTGTGGTATTAAAAGTATAGTCAAGTCTCTCCCACTCCAGATGTTCTGGTTTCATGGTGGTCTGATGTTGGCGGCTGTCCAAGGTAAGGGAATTATCCACTAAGGGTAGCATTTCATCCCATTAGTAAACCCTTCCAAAAGAATTGTATTGGGATTACCCCTGCTTGCTCAGGGACAGTCAGGGCCACTTTTCCATAAAATGGCAAAAGGGCGACCCTTGCCATCATATGTCGTTCTGTTGTCCTTTTTTAGGTTTTTGATTGACCATACAGTGGTCCCTGAAAATATCATATTAATCGGTTCATTGTATGTGGAGTCCATGATTCTATAAGAAAATGGTAATTGGTTCCAGAGCCCCAAAACCATTGTATGTTGAGTCCATAACTCCTGAGCCTCAAATGTATAGTTAGTACAGTATATAGGAGGCATATCCATAAGGGGAAATCGGTGCGGTCAGTATTTAGGGGATGTATATAAGGCGCTGAGGGTAAGGTCAGTATATAGAGTCATATATTAGAGGGAGAGGGTGAGGTCAGTACTGTACAGGGCAGAGGGTGAAGTCAGTGCAGTACAGTATACTGTGTAAAATGTTTTTACAGTACTGACCTCGCCCTCTGCCTTATATATACTGTACAGTATTGTATAAGGGGCGGGGAATATAGGGGCAATCCTTTAAACACTATTTTGCAGCACATGTTGTATGCAGAAACTGCTGCACACACTAGCGGTCCAGTGGGACGTCTAGTGTGTGAGGGAAGAGGGGTGCGGCGCTGATTGGATGCCTGCAGCAGCTGCAGGCTTATTGGACTTGGCAGTGAGGGCAGCACAAGGACTGGGAAGATGAGCAGCTGTGGACAGGTGAGTGAGGTGCATGTGTCTATGCAGCGTAACGGGACAGATTACAGTAGTCAGCGCCGCAGGGTAACAGTCTTCCACAACAGGCCTGACATTCACCAGCATCTTAAGTCGATGCTGTATTCAACATGCGATGGGCTTTCAGGGCCCATCATGTGTCAGGCCATTGAATGTAGAGGGACCACTGTACTACGTGTCGTGGGGATCGTTTTTAAATTTGATTGCTATGATTTTGTTTCCCTAACTGTTCATTCAGTGGGACTTGCGAACTTTTCACCTCCTTCACACAGTGCCAGACCTGGACCAGTGCCGTGTCGTCTTTAATAACACTGGAACTGTAATGTATGGGGGTCAGTATCCAGTCTGTCTTGTAGCTTTCATGTCCTTTGTGTTATCTTGTTCTCCTCTTGCTTTCCTTCTGTACTATAATAGTAATAACATTTCCTTTGTGTTCTTGCAGCCATGCTGCAAGCTGATGATGAGGATGACCTTATGGAAGAAAAGATGAAGAGTCCATTTGGTTCCTCTTTCCGCACGTTTAATGCCACAGACTACAAGCCCATTGGTAAGTGTCAGTCAAACCAGGGGGAATATCCAGACACAACAGAGAACTATCCTAAGGCTGATAAACAAATATTCCTACACCTATGCATTCAAAGGCTATGTTCACACAGCGTAACGTTCGGCCACATACTTTCTTACATGTGCATTTTCTGCCGCAATATGCAAAAATTTGGCCTAATTTTTGCGAAAGATTACGAAAGAAAATGTGTGTAAAATAAAATCTAGCTTTGACCTGAATATCGGGGTTATATACCATATATTGAGCATTGCCTGAGGACTTTTCTCTTTATTTTTTTTTAAAGGGGGGGATCGCAGCGATACTGTGATAAGAAATGACTAGAAACTGTTTAGAATGTATTAAAATCCTATAGCTTCACCTCAGAACCCAAATACCAGAGGTATCCCTCATCTTTACCCATGTAAAGGAATTCAGGGTACCTGCCACTAGAGGAAGTAATTATTTGCTCCTTCGTAGTGCTGAAATGTATTACAGCTCCTTGATCTTATGAAGTTCAAAGTTTACTTCTGTTGTAATTCTGTATAACAACTGCATTGTCATTTACTCTACAGCCACCATTGATGTGAAGAGGAACATATTTGACCTGTGCACAGATACTAAAGACTGCTACCTGGCTGTTATTGAGGTATGTGAATATTTGGGTGTTATGAGACATGGGATGAATTCATTCTTTCCCATCTTTACTAATGTAAATTTCTGCTCCCAGAATCAAGGTACAATGGATTCTCTAAACATGGACACAGTCTGTCGTCTCTATGAGGTTGGAAGGCAGCGTCTGGCAGAGGATGAAGATGAGGAGGAGGATCAGGTAAGGAAATGTCTCTTATATTTCTAGGACACTGTATTCTGATATATACTGTATTTATACACCCTTCACAATATTATTTAGACAGGTAGGGGAACAAGTCTATTTTGGCAGATTAGAGGCTTGCTGATTCAAGGTGGGTTGTATCATTCATCTCAAGAGTTTTTAATTCACTGTACTTTTCAGGAAGAGGAAGAACAAGAGGATGAGGAGGATGATGATGACGATGACGACTCTGATGATCTTGGGCCACTGCTGGATGCTGAGCTAGAGGAAGAGGAGGATGCAGGGGAGCATGCAGGAGAGGATGGTGAAAATGACTTTTCTCCCTCCGATGATGAAGAACTTGCAAATTTGCTGGAAGATGAAGATGATGATGGTGACGATGGAGATGAGGATGGTCATGATGAAGACTCAGAAGTGGAGATGATACTGGGAGACTGTGAGTACCATGTGTTGTGTGCCATATTAGATACATTTTTAACCAGGATGTTATGAACAGGAAATGCTGCATTTATTGCTGCACTCTAGTGAATAGAAAGGCTATAATCTTAGAAATATCACTGCTGCTCTCTAGTAAATTGCAAGTCTGCATTCTCAGCTGTTGTCACCCCTGCTCGCCAGTGAACAGACTGCTGTCTAAGTGCTTTGCCTTTTTCTTTTAGTGAACCACAAGGCTGCATTTTTAGTGATGTCACCACCAATTGTGAATGGAAAGACTGAATTCTGTTATCACCACTCTGCTAACCTTTCTTATTTTCTTCTTCCCACAGCTGACAGTTCAGATAACTCTGATCTTGAAGATGACATTATTCTAGCATTGAATGAGTGAGGAGTTAGAGGTATACACTGTGTACACAGGGTCCTTTCCTTCCTGGAGGAAGAAGAGCAGAGCTGTGGTTCGCTGTGACGCACTTGTCAGGTTGAAGGACGGAGCGTTGACATCTGCATTTCTAATAAACCCTGTTGTCCAATGACTCACTTTCAACCTCTGTTCCCACAGACTTCAAGATGGACATTTTTTTTTTCTTTTGTAAAACAGAGCTCTTAAAAGAATAGTTTTATAGAAAAAAAAGAAAAAACTCTAACCAAAAAATCTATTGCGCTGGACGGTGTCCCCTCCCCCTGCGGGGGGAAAGAAAACTTTCTTTTTGTGTCTTGTTTCAGTTTTTTTTTTTTTTTTGCACAGGTTTAAGGGGGAGGAGGATTTTCTTTTCCCTTAACTTTGAGCAGCAAAGTATTTTTATGACAGAATTGTAATATATTCCATAGGAAATGTGTATTTTTGTTTTAAATTGTGTTTTTTTTGGGGGGAGGGGCAGAGCGGAGAGGCTGGGCAGTCTGATCGATGACTAGAGATCAATGTGTCTGATGAATTCATTTTAATGGGAATCCTGCATCATTTCTGGGTTTGAGGAGCAGCCAAAGTTATAATGTTGTTTTCTGCTGATCGTCTTCAGTGAACAGATCAGGGGATCATTCAGTGGGTTGGCTCCCACCCTGGCTTGTATCATGTGACATGATTCTCATCATCTCTGGACCCTTTCCCGATAAGAATTGCTCATATGAAATTCTCATCTGATGTTTTAGTTTCCTGTGAATAACAAAATCAAATTGTTTCTTTTCTGTAAAGTGTATTTATTTAAAAAATAAATGGAAAAGTCACCGTCTGTCATATTCCCTATATCAGCCAAGTGCCAACAAACTGATTACATTTATGAAAACCTTACAGATGTCTCACTGCTTAGTAACTACAAAACATCTTTTGTCAGCAAGGTAGGAATAGCCTATTACTGGTCTCCCGTGCCAAGTATCGCAGGAGCTTAGTTGTCGCATGTCAGCTGGGCTACGGATCTAACTTTCAGGATTGGAGAAACCAATCCTGTAGTTTAACCCTTTTGAAGCTATAGTCAAATTGTGATTTTATCATCTAAGTAATTTGTACTCACTTGATACCTGGCCAACATGATGGTTGCTGTTGGGTTTCCATAGCAGCATTGGGCCTAATGAATAGCCCCCCAGATATGCCAGGTATGAAAAATATATTCTCCTTGCAAAATAATTTTTACAAAGCATTAAATATATTAAAAGAAAACAAAACAAAAAAATGATGTCCGATAAGATGCACCAAACCTGTCACATAGCATGCATCAGTGTGATACATTTTATGTGGCATTTCCTTATCTACTTCTGTTTTCAAAATTTATGTATTAGTGACTCTCCTGCTTCACTTTTTTGGAACCATTATGACAACAGTTATTATTTGGAGGGAGGGGGGCATATCAGTGAAGATTTTGCCAGTGATATATTAATCTGTCAGCTTATTGAAAAGATAAATCTATAAAGGTAGTTTACACTCAGTATTTGCATCCATTACCTGATTAATAGCATCTCACATAATGCCACCACCTCATCCGCCTCATCCCAGACAGGTGCATTTTCTGTGTTTAAAATCATGCAAACTAGAGGAACCGAATGGAAATAAATTCTGCCACTAATGTATTTTCCTATAAAAACGTTCAGACTTGTCCTCTGCTGTTTAACAACGTTATATCAGTTACTGGGAATCAATTTTTATTTTGTTTTATTATCATTATTATTCAAATTGTGGCAAAATACAAACTACGCAAGAACAAGCAAAGCTTATAGATTTACCGAGGCACAGTTCCACAGGAAATTGGATAGCTAACCATTTTCTCATTTTCAATCGTAGCTGTATGAAGACTTGTTTTTTCTGAAAATAGCTCTATTTTTCAATAGCCCCATCTTGGGGTACTTTAACCCCTTAAGGACTCAGACAATTTTTATTTTTAAGTTTTCATAACTTTTATATTTTCATCCTCAGACTAGTATGAGGGCTTGTTTTTTGCGCAACCAGTTGTCCTTTGTAATGACATCACTCATTTTACCATGACATGTATGGCGCAACCAAAAAAATACTATTTGTGTGGGGTGATAAGAAAACAGCAATTTAGCAAATTTTGGAAGGTTTTGTTTTCATCCTGTACACTTTAAGATAAAATAGACATGTTTTCTTTCTTCTGTGGATCAATACGATTAAAATGATGCCCATGATTACATACTTTTCTATTAGTATACCGCTTAAAATAAAAATCGCTACCTTTTTATCGAAATTAGTGCGTTTTAAAACCCCTCTTCTCTATTGGCTCCATTGGGAGATACAAACCGTGGGTGTATGCTGCTGTCTCTAGGAGGTGTGACACTATGGTAATAAAAAAAAAAGTCTGCTCCTCCCAGCAGGATATACCTGCCTCCAGGCCCTGAGCTAATCAATTTAAGCTTAGTGTCTGAAGGAGGGGGACATGGTCTGGAATTCTCCAGACCAGGTCTTCTATTTTGTTTTTCCTAGTATAGGGACGTGTTAGTTTTTTATTCCCTTTTTCTTTCATGTTTTCAGGTGGGGACTCAGGGACTCCGGTTCCCTGTTTCCCCATTGCGAGTAAGTTGGCACAGACATTGCAGATATGCGCTGTTCACCCCCCCACTCGCCAACGGTCAGCGCCTGGGTTGGTACCTCATGGGTCCAGGTCCCCCTATTTCTCTGCTCGCCTCGCTCGCGCATAGCAGCCAGGCGTGATGCAGGTGACAAAAAGCTGACTGAAGACTTCACAGAAGACTCCATTAGGTAAGTTCTTCTGACTGAGGTGAGTACATTCCTTTCTCCTTAGGTGCGGACTTGCAACCTCTGGAGACCCTCTGTTTTTGGCCCACCAGTTTTTTAGGTTTATGGGGCTTGCTGTACTGGGGCTTTATTCTTTCTGGGGCGAGCAGTGGCATCTTTAGGGGGCATGAGTGATTGCACTGTGTATATGTGTTTTCATACCTCACTGGCTACGAGCCGCAGCACCTGATATGCGGCTGACAGCCGCGGCGCTTTCTCTGGCCGGGCGCACGGAGCGCCGGCTTACTTTCACTCTCTCCGGCAGCTGCTGCCAGCGTGTTTGCCGCTCGCTCTCTTCCCCCCTAGCGCATATGCGGCTTACATATGCGCTCGGGACTAGGAGCGGGCGCCATGACAGCTTCTTCCCCGTCCTCCATTAGCTCCGCCCACAGGGCCGTCGAAGCTCCCTGGAGGCACGAAGTGTCCTCCAATCAGCGCCGTGGGTGAGAATTTCACAGTGAGAGGCCAATCCTTCAGTGCCTCTGCCTCAGGCACGCCCCTCTCTGACTATTGGCTGGCCTTTTTTTTTTTTCACTAGCTGCACGGAGCCAAGTTCTCCTCTCTGCCAGCTGCCAGGGGACACAGACTAGGGTGAGAAAGTTCCTGTCTTTTCTCATTATGTCCGTGCCCAGAGCTGTTCCCCCCTCTAAACAGAAAACCGGAGCGTTGGTGACTTATTTTGTCTGTAAGCACTGTAATGCTAAGATGCCTAGCTCTACTGAGCCCACTTGCTCTGCCTGCTCCACTGCTCCCCCAGGTACCCCCGGATGCCCTTTCGGTCCCGGTGGATTCAGCTGCCCCTCCAACCTGGGTTTCTTCCCTGACCCAGTATATGGCTGACTTGACCCAAGTCTCCCGTTCAGTGGCGGAGGCCTCCCGGGAAGTGGTGTCCGCCTTGAAGGGGTCTGCCCTACCCCACATACTTCACGCTCTCACAAGCGTACTAGGGATGCCTCGTCCGTCAGAGTCCTCAGATAGGCATGGGCGCTCCCCCTGTGGGTCCCCCTCTGTCTTCTGGTCACAAACGTTGCTCCTCCAGAGGATGTTCTCAGAGTCGCCGCTCTACCACGCCAGAGCCGCGTACCCGGTCAGGGTCGCCCACCTCCAGGACTGCCTTCACTCGTTCACATTCTCCTGGTGAACTGGCTGACGAGGCTTCCGTATCGGCATCTGACTCAGAGGACCGCTCGGATACAGTTGAAACGGTGAACTCATTGGTTGTGGCAATAAGAGACACCTTTCACTTAGAGGACCCAGGAACTTCGGACGTAACTCCTGAAGTGTCCTTTCATCGTGCTAAGCCAGCACCTCAAAAGTTCAGCTCTCAAGCTGACTTTGACGCCATTCTTTAATCTGCATGGAAACATCCAGACAAGAGGTTCCCTGGAATTAAGACTGTTCAAGAACGTAATCCATTTGACAAGTATCTGGTCACTAAGGTGGTTTCCCCTCCCTCAGTGGATCCACCAATCTCCCGGATCTCTAAGGCCACTACACTGGCAGATGCGGCTGCCTTCAAGGATTCCAGAGACAAGAAGGTGGAGTCCTTAGCGAAGTTTGCCTCTGAAGCAGCCGGCTCTTCGTTTCTTGCCATCTTTGCCTCAGCATGGGTGTCCAAGGCCCTATCTGAGTGGTGCCCAAAATTCTGTCAGGGTATCCTAGCGGGATCCCCCTCAGAGGATCTGTCTGCTCTGGCTCTCCAAGGCTCTAAAGCTGGGGAATTTCTGTGCACAGCTTCCATGCAGTCAGCCCGTTGTTCTGCCTTTGCTGTGGGTCACCTAGCTGCTCTCTGCCCTTCTATGTGGCTTAAAGCTTGGGAAGCGGATGCAGCTTCCAAAGGGTCTCTCACTGAGCTTCCTTTTGCAGGTGGCCGTCTGTTTGCCAAGCCCTTTGACAAGATTATCTCTGAGGCGACGGGAGGTAAGAGTTCCTTGTTGCCTCAAAATAAGGCTCGCTCTACTTCCCAAAGGAAGTCCTCTTCCTTTCAGACCTTTGGCCCCAGCAAGGGGTCTGAGCAGGCGCCTTCGCGGGACAAGAAGTCTCCCTCGTTCCGGCTGCGCCCGTCTTGGAAGTCGGACACCAACCATTCCGGCCGGTTTGCAGCCAAATCAGGCAGCCACAAAGCCTCTTCTGCATGAAGGGAAGCCCCCACCCGCAGTTTTTTCTCGATTGGAAGGTCGTTTCTTATTTTTTTTCGAGACATCTGGACCACACACATTCAGGACTCCTGGGTCAGGGACATGGTATCCAGCGGTTACCGAATCGAATTCGCCTCCCTCCCGAGGGATCGCTTTTTTCGATCCCGGGCCCCCCAGTCTCCTTCTCTGGCGAAGCAATTTCAAGAGGCTCTCCAGTCTCTGTTTCTCCAGGGGGTTATTGTTCCCGTTCTTCAAGGGGAATGTTTTCGGGGTTTCTATTCCAATCTTTTTGTGGTCCCCAAGAAGGACTGTTCTGTGCGGCCAATCCTAGACCTCAAGCGTCTCAACCGTCATCTTCTCATCCGCCACTTCCGAATTGAATCTCTCCATTCGGTAGTGGCATCCCTGGAACTAGGGGAGTTTCTTCCTCAGTGGACATCAAGGATGCCTACCTCCATGTGACAATATTTCCAGGCCATCATCGGTACCTCCACTTTGCGGTTCCGGAGGGGCGTTTTCAATTCGTAGCCCTCCCCTTTGGCCTGGCCACGGCTCCTCGGGTCTTTACCAAGATCCTTGCGCCGCTGATGGCCCTGTTGCAGTCGAGGGGAGTCTCGGTGATACCCTACCTGGACGACCCTCTCATCAAGGCTCCCACCAGAGCCCAGACTCTGGAGAATGTGGATGTCACTGTTCACACTCTGGATCGCTTCGGGTGGAGGGTCAACCGGGACAAGTCAGTCCCCTCTCCCACCCAGTCCCTGATATTCTTGGGACTTCACTTCAACACGACCTCGGCCCGAATTTGCCTTCTGCCGGGCAAACGTCTGACTCATCTGTCAGGAGTCCGCTCCAGGTCCCAGTCTCCATCCGCACTTGCATAGAAGTCCTGGGTCGGATGGTGGCGACCATAGAGGCCGTGCCCTTTGCCCAGTTTCATTACCGACCTCTTCAACTGGCGATTCTCTCTCGGTGGCACAGATCTCCGCTGTCCCTCGATCGCAAGATTTTTCTCCCTCACAGGATCAGTCAGTCTCTTCTCTGGTGGCTCCGCTCCCCGCTTCTTCTCCAGGGGCGCTCATTTCTTCCCCTTCACTGGCAGGTAGACTGACGTCCGTCATAACCGTCGGGCTGGGGCAGTGTATTCAGGGATCGGTCTCCCCGAGAAGCCCTTCTTCCAATAAACATATTGGAACTATGGGCGATCCTGCTTTGTCTTCTTCATTGGGAGTCCCGGCTTCAGACCCGACCTGTCCGCGTCCAGTCGGACAACGCCATGGGCCGTGGCATACATAAATCGTCAAGGTGGCACTCGTAGCTCGGCAGCCATGGCCGAGGTGACAAAGCTTCTCATCTGGGCGGAAAGCATGGTTCCGGCCATCTCGGCAATTCACATTCCGGGGGTGCTCAACTGGGATTCGAACTTCCTCAGTCGGTCATCACCCGACCCCGGCGAGCGGTCCCTACATCCAGAGGTCTTCGTGCAGATCTGTGACCTCTGGGGCATTCCAGACGTGGACCTCTTCGCGTCCCGGCACAATCAGAAGATCCTTCCATTTGTGTCAAAGTCCTGGGACCCTCTGGCTTTAGCCGTGGATGCCCTAGTGATTCCTTGGGCGGGGTTTGCCCTACCCTATCTGTTTCCTCCCCTTCCGCTCCTTCCCAGGGTTCTGAGGAAGCTCAAAGCGGAGGACGTTCCCGCCATTCTGGTAGCGCCAGATTGGCCCCGAAGGTCGTGGTACGCCGACTTGGTCAGGCTCCCGGACGACGCTCCGCTGCGCCTTCCGCTTCGTCCGAACCTGCTCTTACAGGGTCCTCTTTGCCACCCCAATTTACAGTCGCTGCATTTGATTGCGTGGCGGTTGAGACCGCGGTTTTGAGGGCTAGCGGGTTCTCTTCCAAAGTCATTCACACCATGCTTGGGGCTCGTAAGCCCTCCTCTGCAAGAATTTACCACCGTACCTGGTGGTCTTATTTTCGCTGATGTGAAGCTCAGGTCCTGTCTCCTGTGACCTTCTCGGTTCCCCGTCTTCTCTCCTTTTTGCAGTCGGGGATTGGAACTAGGGTTGTCTCTCAGTTCCCTTAAAAGTCAGGTTTCGGCCATTTCTATTCTTTTCCAGCGTCCTCTGGCTTCTAATTCTCATGTCCCGACTTTCCTTCAAGGAGTGGCGCATGCTGTCCCTCCTTATCGGTCGCCCTCTCCCCCTTGGGACTTGAATCTGGTTCTGAGTGCCCTCCAGGGTGAACCTTTTGAGCCCCTTAGAGAGATGTCTCTACGCCTCCTTTCTTTCCAAAGTGGCGTTTTTTGTTGCTATCACCTCCATCCGGAGGGTGTCTGAATTGGCAGCTCTCTCCTGCCGTTCTCAGTTTCTGGTGCTCCATCAGGACAAGGTTGTTTTCCGGCCAGATCCTTCCTTTTTGCCTAAGGTGGTTTCGGCTTTTCATCCCAATGAGGACATTGTCCTCCCGTCTTTTTGTCCTGCTCCTTCTCATCCTAAAGAGCGCTTACTCCACAAGCTGGATGTGGTTCGGGCTGTTCGGTCTTATCTCTCTATCACTTCTGCGTTCCGTCAGTGTGATTCCTTTTTCGTCCTTACGGAGGGTCGTCATAAAGGACAGCCTACTTCCAAGGCCACCATTTCTCAGTGGATTCGGTCTGTCATTTCGGAAGCCTATCGATGTAAGAGGAAGATTCCTCCTTTCAGGGTTGTGGCTCCTTCTACCGTTCTGTTGGGGCATCCTGGGCTCTCCAGAACAGAGCCTCGGCCTCGCAGATTTGGAAGGCGGCTACCTGGTCGTCTTTGCACACTTTCTCGAGGTTCTACCAGGTTCATACCTTCGCATCGGCTGATGCTAGTCTGGGCCGTAAAGTGTCTACCTGACTGCTTATCTGCCCACCCAAGAGACGGCTTTGGTACGTCCCACGGTCTGTGTCCCTCAATGGAGCCGAAAAAAAAAAAAGATTTTTGTTTACTTACCGTAAAATCTCTTTCTCGAAGGATCCATTGGAGGACACAGCTCCCGCCCTTTTTGGGGTTTTCTTTGGTTCTCTGTCCGAGGGAGTGTTCAGTTATGTTTTTTCTTCTGGTTCTCGGACAGTTTGTGTCTTCTTTGACCTGTCGGTCCTCTCCTATTGCTCTGGAACTAAAACTGATTAGCTCAGGGCCTGGAGGCGGGTATATCCTGCTGGGAGGAGCCAACTTTTTTTTTATTACCATAGTGTCACACCTCCTAGTGACAGCAGCATACACCCACGGTCTGTGTCCCCCAATGGATCTTTCGAGAGAGAGATTTTACGGTAAGTAAACAAAAATCTCCTTATTTTGCTGACCTATAACTTTTTCATTTTTCCATATAAGCAGCGGTATGAGGCCTCATTTTTTGCGCCGTGATCTGTAATTTTTTTTATACCACATTTGCATATATATATAACTTAATACATTTCTCAATTTTTTGGGGGCTAAAATGTTATAAAAAAACTGCAATTTTGAACTTTTTTTTTGCGTTTACGCCGTTCACCCTATGGGATAATTAACATATTATTATTACATTACATTAATTATATTTTAATAGTTTGGATTTATGCATGCGGCAATACCAAATGTTTATAAAAAAATGTAAACAAAAAATTTTTTTTTACACTTTTTGGGGGTAAATTGGGGAAAACGGACAATTTAATTTTTATTGGGGGACGATATTTTTTTACATTTAACTTTTTTTTTTTTTATATTCTACTTTAATAGTCCCCATAGGGGACTATCTATAGCAATCATTTGATTGCTGTTACTGTTCAATTTTTATGTATCACCCATATAGCATATTACAGCTGCACACTGTCTTTCATCTTCCCAAAGGGAGGGGGTGTGTCCCTTCCTTGCCTGCACTGTGTCTTCTCCCCTTCCCTCACTCTGATTTGCTGTTCTTTGGAGCCTGGCTACCCTTTCCTCTCTGGTTTCATGCTGTACGTACACTCACAATTATTGGAGATTGTCTGTACTCTACCACCAAAGACAATGGGGGACATTTATCACAGGACTTAGAGCTCCTTTTTTGTTTACAAAAGTCACACACAAAGCATTAGCACCTAAGCAATTTTTTGTGCGACTTTTGGCTGTAAGCAAAAAGCTACAAAAGAGTTTACGAAAGGTAATTTTATTTTTCACTTTGCAGTGGTCAGGGATTTACCAAGTGTGAAAGTTGCACAAAGTCGCAAGCTCTCCAAAACAGCGCAAATGTAAGTCAGCCCAGAGCAAATTTTTGTTTCCCGCTGGCAGCCGTAATCACTGCTTTAGCGGGAAATATGATATTACAACTGTACAAAGGAGCCCGGGCTCCGTCTGATTCTAACCCCGCTACCCTAACATAATGACGGGGACACTGCTTTGTAGCTCCCCCACATTAGGTTGGCAGTAGTTACCCCACAGACATACAGCCTGTGTGCTGCCCCACTTCAGTGTTCAGACCACCGCTCCTCCAGGATCGGAGGAGCGGTGGTTGGAACACTGAAGATGACGTATATACAGGTAACTTACCATGCGTGAGTCGTCCTCGCCGCTCCGCTCTGCTGTTGCTATGGGTGCATGCAGGGACGTCAGTGACGTCCCTGCGTGCGCTACCTCCCGGCGGCCTCTGCGTTTTTAAAGATCTTTCGGGACACGGCGTGCCACCGGTTCGCCATCACTGCCATAATGTTTCCCGCTGGGTCCCGTGATTGGCCAGGACCAAGCAGCCAATCACGGGACCTCGCGGGAAATTTGATCTTACAGTTGTTGGGACTAGAAAAGCTGTGCTGCTCCTTTTTTTTATATGTTAAAAGGTGCCCAGGATGTTTGTATTTTTTATTTGTATCATTTCAGATCAGTGTATCCTGTGAACTACTTCGGATTCGGTGGACTGCGTCGATGACCAAAAAAATGGTTAAAGAGTAGCTCCCACCATACCCCTTTTTTATTTTTTTTCTGTCCCTGCCTATTGCCCATCTATCCCTAACCCCCTCCCTGCCTTTAATTTTATTTATTTTTTACTATATTAAAGCCTTTGTCTGCCTGGTAGTGTGCTCACTACCAGGCACGACGTCACTGATGCCGGCTGGGGCCGACACTTCCGCCCTTAGTTCATCTATACAGGGTGCCTCCAGCTGTTTCACCACTACAACTCCCAGCTTGCCCTGACATCTATTGGCAGTCAGGGCATGCTGGGAGTTGTAGTGATGAAACAACTGGAGGCACCCTGTGTTGAAACCAATATTTCGTTACGGCCGCTACCCCGCCACGCAACCCGCTCTAACCACGAAGCCCCCCTCCCCCCGTCGCTGCCCCTCAAGCCACTTTACCCACCCCACCCCAAAAATCAATTACCAAAATGCAGGGGTGCAGGACAGTCATGAGGTGGCAGCATCTGCCGGGGTGCGGGGCCAGGGAGCCAATGGGCACGCATCCTCTGTGCTCTAAGCTCACTCCCTGCCTGTCTGATTGACAGGCAGGGAGCGAGCGCAGGCTGATTGGCTGACTGAATTAGGACAGATTGCCCGGCCGGCATCGGTCCTAATTCAGTAGTGACATCACGGCAGGCTGCAGCCGGCCACTAGGAGGGAGACCCCTAGTGGCCGGTTTTCAAATATAAAATAAACTATTAATAAAAAAATGAACTAAACTATATTAGAGATGTTGTAGTACATAAGTACTACAAACATATCCAAAAACAAAGTTGGTGACAGTGCCCATTTAACCCCTTGGGGACGGAGCCCATTATGACCCTAAGGCCGGGAGCATTTTTTTGCAAATCTGACCACTGTCACTTTAAGCATTAATTACTCTGGGATGCTTTTACTTATAAATTTAATTCAGATATTGTTTTTTCGTGACATATTCTACTTTATGGTAGTGGTAATTTTTTGTCGATACTTGCATCA
This sequence comes from Hyla sarda, assembly GCF_029499605.1. NCBI lineage: Eukaryota > Metazoa > Chordata > Amphibia > Anura > Hylidae > Hyla > Hyla sarda. The sequence goes on along the minus strand of NC_079194.1, from coordinate 136,739,380 downwards.
TTTCTTGGTGAAAAATGTGAAAATTTTAAGAAAAATTTGAAAATTTAGCATTTTTTGAACTTTGAAGCTCTCTGCTTGTAAGGAAAATAGACATTCCAAATAAATTACATATTGATTCACAAATACAATATGTCTACTTTATATTTGCATCATAAAGTTGACATGTTTTTACTTTTGGAAGACATCAGAGGGCTTCAAAGTTCAGCAGCAATTTTAAAAATTTTCACAAAATTTTCAAAATCTGAATTTTTCAGGGACCAGTTCAGTTTTGAAGGGCCTCAAATGAGAAATACCCCACAAATGACCCAATTATAAAAACTGCACCCCTCAAAGTATCCAAAATCACATTCAGTAAGTTTGTCAACCCTTTAGGTGTTTCACAGGAATAGCAGCAAAGTGAAGGAGAAAATTCAAAATCTTCATTTTTTACACTTGCATGTTTTTGTTTTTACAAGTGGTAATAGGAGAAAAAGCCCCCCAAAATTTGTAACCCAATTTCTCTTGAGTAAGGAAATACCTCATATGTGTATGTCAAGTGTTCAGCGTGTGCAGTAGAGGGCTCAGAAGGGAAGGAGCAACAATAGGATTTTGGAGAGTGAATTTTGCTGAAATGGTTTTTGGGGAGCATGTCACATTTAGGAAGCCCTTATGGTGCCCCAGAACAGCAGAAAACCCCACATGGCATACTATTTTGGAAACTACATCCCTCAAGGCACGTAACAAGGGGTCCAGTGAGCCTTAACACCACGCAGGTGTTTGACGACTTTTCGTTAAAATCGGATGGGTAAATGAAAAAAAAAATTTTCACTAAAGTGTTTTTTTTCCCCAAATTTACAATTGTTACAAAGGGTTATGGGAAAGAATGCCCCCCAAAATTTGTAACCCCATCTCTTCTGAGTATGGAAATACCCCATGTTAGGACTTAAAATGCTCTGCGGGCAAACTACAATGCTCAGAAGAGAAGGAGCGCCATTGAGCTTTTGGAAAGAGAATTCATTTGGAATGGTAGTCAGGGGCCATGTGCGTTTACAAAGCCCCCTGTGGTGCCAGAACCGTGGACCCCCCACATGTGACCCCATTTTGGAAACTACACCCCTCACAGAATTTAATAAGGGGTGCAGTGAGTATTTACACCCCACTGGTGTTTGACAGATCTTTGGAACAGTGGACTGTGCAAATGAAATATAAAATTTTTCATTTTCACGGACCACTGTTCCAAAAATCTGTCAGACACCTGTGGGGCCTAAATTCTCACTTAATACACTACATGAGGGGTGTAGTTTCCAAAATGGGGTCACATGTGGGGGGGGGTCCATTGTTCTGGCACTATGGGGGCTTTGTAAACACACGTGGCCTTCAATTCCAGACACATTTTCTCTTCAAAATCCCAATGGCGTTCCTTCTCTTCTGAGCATTGTAGTTCGCCCGCCGAGCACTTTACATCCACATATGGGGTATTTTCTTACTCAGAAGAAATGGGGTTACACATTTTGGGGGGCTTTTTTCCTATTTTCCCTTGTGAAAATGAAAAATTTAGGATAACACCAGCATTTTAGTGAAAACATCTTTTTTTTTTTTTCATTTTCCCCTCCAAATTTAATGAAAATTCGTCAAACACCTGTGTGGTGTTAAGGTGCACTATACACCTTGTTACGTTCCGTGGGGGGTGTAGTTTCCAAAATGGGGTCACATGTGGGTATTTATGTTTTTGCGTTTATGTCAGAACCACTGTAAAATCAGCCACCCCTGTGCAAATCACCAATTTAGGCCTCAAATGTACCTGGTGCGCTCTCACTCCTCAGCCTTGTTGTGTGCCCGCAGAGCATTTTACGCCCACATATGGGGTATTTCCGTACTCAGGAGAAATTGCGTTACTAATTTTGGGGGGCTTTTTATTTTCCTTTTACTGCTTGTGAAAATAAAAAGTTTTTTACACTAACAGGCTGGTGTAGCCCCCAACTTTTCCATTTCATAAAGGGTAAAAGGAGAAAAGCCCCCCAAAATTTGTAATGCAATTTCTCCCGATTACGGAAATACCCCATATGTGGCCCTAAACTGTTTCCTTGAAATACGACAGGGCTCCAAAATGAGAGAGCGCCATGCGCATTTGAGGACTAAATTAGGAATTGCATAGGGGTGGACATAGGGGTATTCTACGCCATGGATTCCCAAACAGGGTGCATCCAGCTGTTGCTAAACTCCCAGCATGCCTGGACAGTCAGTGGCTGTCCGGAAATGCTGGGAGTTGTTGTTTTGCGACAGCTGGAGGCTCAGTTTTGGAAACACTGCCGTACAATACGTTTTTCATTTTTATTGGGGGGACAGTGTAAGGGGGTGTATATGTAGTGTTTTACCCTTTATTTTGTGTTAGTGTAGTGTTTTTAGGGTACATTCGCACTGGCGTGTGTGTGGTCTCAAACTGCAGCCCTCCAGCTGTTGCAAAGCTACATATTCCAGCATGCACAAACAGCTGTCTGGGCATGCTGGGAGTTGTAGTTTTGCAACATCTGGAGGGCTACAGTCTCAGACTGTAGCCCTCCAGATGTTGCTAGGCAAATTACCGGCTTCCGTAGGATCCAGGGAGCCGTCCTCTTCTGCCGCACGACGTTGCTGCCCGCCGATCTCCGTCGCCGCCCGCCGATCACAGTCGCCCGCAGCCTCCGGAGGGGTAAGTGGACCTTCGGCGTTCGGTCCCCTTCGTTTCCCCATTCTGCACCGCCTATTGTGGGTGGGCAGGACTGGGAAAACTAAAGTAAACCCCTCCGCCCCCGATCTGCTATTGGTGGTCGCGTCGGTGCAAATCGCAAGTGTGAATTCACTTGCGATTTCTGCCGATCGCCGACATGGGGGGCGGTCTAATGACTCCCCTGGGCATTTGCACGGGGTGCCTGCTGATAGATATTAGCAGTCACCCCGGTCCAGTCCCTGCCCGACATGCGGCGGTGACCGAAATTCCCACGGGGTATGGATACGCCCTTCGTCCTTAAGTACCAGGAAGCAAGGGCGTATGCATACACCCTTCGTCCCCAACAGGTTAAAGGGGTACTACCGTGGAAAACTTTTTTTTTTTATCAACTGGTGCCAGAAAGTTAAACAGATTTGTAAATTACTTCTATTAAAAAAATCTTAATCTTTCCAGTTTTTTGGGGGGTCTGTATACTACAGAGGAAATGGTTTTCCTTTTGGAACACAGAGCTTTCTGCTGACCTCATGAGTACAGTGCTCTCTGCTGACATCTCTGTCCATTTTAGGAACTGTCCAGAGCAGCATATGTTTGCTATGGGGATTTTTACTTACTGTGGACAGTTCTTAAAATGGACAGAGATGTCAGCAGAGAGCACTGTGGTCATGATGTCAGCAGAGAGCTCTGTGTTCCAAAAAGAAAACCATTTCCTCTGTAGTATTCAGCAGCTAACAAGTACTTGAAGGATTAAGATTTTTTAATAGAAGTAACTTACAAATCTGTTTAACTTTCTGGCACCAGTTGATTTAAAAAAAAAAAAAGTTTTCCACGGGAGTACCCCTTTAACGAGGGCTTGTGGGGGGAGTTTTCTTTTTTTTTTTTTAAAGTGTTAAAAAATATATATATATTATTTTACTTGACAGGCTTAGTAGTGGAAGCTGTCTTAGCGCTGACCCACAATTATAACCCCAGTACTCACCGCCAGAGGGGTGACGGGAAGAGGCCCGGAGTGTAAAAAAATGGCACTCCTGGGCCTAGGCGGTAACAGGCATTATTTAGGCTGGGGAGGGCCAGTAACAATGGTCCACGCCCACCCTGGTAACGTCAGGCAGTTGCTGCTTGGTTAGTATTTGGCTGAAAATAAAAATGGGGGTACCCTATGCGTGTTTTTTTTTATTTTTTTTTTATAATTATGAAAAAATAAATAAAACATAAGGTTCCCCATATTTATTATTCTCAGCCAAATAACAACCAAGCAGCAACAGCCTGATGTTACCAGAGTGGGCGAGGACCATTGTTACTGGCCCTACCCAGCCAAAATAACGCCAGCCTGTTACCGCCTAGGCCGAGGAGTCCCATTTTTTGACACTCAGGGCCTGTTGGTACTGGCTCTTCCCGGCACCCCTGGGGCGGTGGATACCGGGGTAATAACTGGGGGTTAGCGCTAGCTGTTTTTGTGGCTAACGCTAAGCCCTGCTTAGTAATGGGCTCTGTCTATAAGACAGCTTCCACTACTAAGCCTGTAAAGTAAAAAAAAAAAAAAACAAGTTTAAAAAAATAAAATTATTCAAAAAAAAAAAAAAAAACTCCCCCACAAGCCCTCGTTAACCATTTTATTAACATTAAACAAAATAAAACGCTGGTCACTGTACTGCTCCAAATCTAAAGTAGTCCACAGGATACACGGATCTGAAATGAGAAGTAAAAAAATAAATAAAAAAAGGTAGTACATTTATGGGGAAAAAGTGTTTAAAAAAATTTAACATATCACATTTTTTTCAAAGCTGCAAATTGGTGTTCTGAAGTTATTTATTGGTTTTTTGCTTATGTGTGCTAAATAAAATAGTATTCAATAGTAATTATTTTTTTTTGTTTTTTTGCTTATGTAAGCCAAATTTAATCAACCCCCTGTGATAGTATGCTAAATGTGTCACACACAAGCAAAACTAAAGCAAAAAAAAAAAAAAGCCTACAGACCTTACTTACCAAAGCAACGATGATAAATGTCCCACGAATATGGTGAGTGTATAACTTACATCTTCCTAAATTAGTGCAAAGGTTTAGTGCTAAAAGTAGTGTTTTTTTTATGCATACATTTTCTGTTCCTATGTCCTTCATGTGTATTATCCTTTGCCAGGCCTGTAATGCTGGTACTTGTAGTTTTGGAATAGTTGGAGGTACGGTGTTTGGATACCTTTTTTTTTTTTTTTTCCTTTGTTTTTTTTTTTTTTTTGCAGCAGTGTTGCTTTCAGCTGTGTGTCAACAGCTTTTGCAAAACTACAACTTACAGTATGCTCAGACATCCTTTGACTGTCTGGGTATGCTTGGAGTTGTAGTTTTGCAACAGCTGGAGGCACATGTTTGGTAAAACTGTATTACAGCAGTGTTGCTGCAGGCTGTGTTCCTCCTGCAGCCTTGTCAGTCAGCCATCCTGTGTCCATGACCCTTGAAAAATTTCTCTCAAATTATGTTTCAGCAGACTTCCATTGTTTTTAATGGGATGCTGCTGCACTGTGCACTCAGCAGAATTTCTGCGGCAAAAACATCCGGACTCTGCAGAAAGAATGAACATGTCAATTCTTTCTGCACAATCTGCTCGGAAATGCTTGTACCTCTTAAAAAATAGTCTCTCTCAATGGTACCAATGAAAATGTCAACTTGTCTTGTAAAAAATTTTTTGGCAGCCATAGCCTCTGCAGCTTAATTTGATAACTATAAAAAATGCTAAACACCCTTCTTGCTTTTCCACAAGACTTTAGTCTTTGCTTTGGGTGCCATGTCACATCTGGCTTGCCTGTCCACCCCTGCATAATTGCTGTACTAAGGTTCTTGACCTTATCTCCCAGATTACAGACAATGGGCCTGCACATTCTCCTCTTTGTTACCCGGCCGAGTGAAGAACCTGTTTATAAGAAAAAGACAGTTCAGGATGGAAACCATTCGCTCAGTTGTCAGCATCCTGGACCCTCAATATCTCATGGTCACCATCGACTTGAAGGATGCTTACCTTCATGTCCCTATTTTTCCTGCCCACAGGAAATTCTTGAGGGTTGCTGTCACCATAAAGGGTATGGTAAAGTATTTCCAGTTTTCCGTTCTGCATCACTTCCGCTTCCCACACCTTTACAAAGGTGGTGGCTCCGGTGGTCTCTGCTCTCAGACTAAAAGGTCTAGAGATCATTCCTTATCTAGACGACTAGCTTCTAAAAGCCGCTACTCTAGACATTCTACAGTCTCATCCTCATCTGGCTCTAGACTTTCTCCAGTGCTTGGGCTGACTTATAAATTGGGAGAAGTCCGAGATCAACCCATCCACCTCAAGGAAGTTCCTGGGCTTTGTTCTCAACTCCTCTCAGATGACTGTCTCTCGCTCTGGAGAGAAGAGATCATGTCATAAGAACCGCCGAGTTTTTGATGGTTCCTTGCAAGGTCCCCATCAGAACTCTAATGAAGATGTTGGGTCATATGTCATAGTCTGCATAGGCAGTTCCCTGGGCCCTATGGCACCTCCGGCCTCTTCAAGATCAAGTCTTGACGGTCTGGAATCGCAACCCCAGAGTGTTGGACAAAAGGTGCACCCTGTCGTCCAAAGTCAGTGCATCTCTCAGATGGTGGACGAATCTGACAGATGGGAAGTCCTTGATTCAACCTCGTTGGATCATTTTGACCACGGACGCCTCCCTTCTGGGCTGGGGAGCCCATATGGAGGAGAATCCAGTACAGGGTACTTGGACCACTCAGGAGAGACTTCTTTTCTCCAACATGAGAGAACTGAGAGCAGTTTGTCTAGCTCTCCTCCACTTTGCACCCCTTATTCTAGGGAAAGTGATAAGAGTTCGGTCAGACACCACCACTGTGGTGGCTTACATCAACAGACAGGGTGGCACAAAGTCCCAAGTGCTCCTCAAGGAGACCGGACTAATTCTCTCTTGGGCAGAGCTCAATCTAACCCACCTTTCTGCAGTCCACATCAAGGGGGATCTCAATATAGTTGCAGATTGTCTAAGTTGCGGCCTTCCAGTTCAAGGAGAATGGTCCCTCAACGAAGACATCTTCAGGAAGATAACCCTAAGGTGGGGTATGCCAGAGATAGATCTCATGGCCACTCGTCTGAAGGCCAAGGTGAACAAGTTTTGCTCTCTTTTCAAAAAGGACAATCCAGTGGCGATAGATGCTATGTCCATTCCATCGATGTTCAGGCTGGCCTACATTTTCCCTCCACTTTCCATGATACCTAAGGTATTGATGAAAGTCAGGCAAGACCAGACCTCAGTGATTGCCTTCATACCATTCTGGCCCAAGAGGTCCTGGTTCACACAACTCATGAGGAGGAGTCAGGGGTGCTATTGGAACCCCCCCCCCCCCCCCACCCCTACCCCCCATGCAGAATCTTGTGTCTCACAACACAGGCTGCTGCCTAGAGCTGAGGAGACTCAATCTGACAGCCTGGAGATTGACAGGACCCTACTAAGTAGTGGGCTTCCTGCAGAGGTCTTGAGAACCATTGCACACTCTAGAGCAGAGTCTACAAACAAGATCTATTCTAGAATAAAGATTTTCCATCGATGGTGTACTACGAAAGAGGTAGTAATCTCAGATCCTCCTCTTTCTGCAATATTACGATTACTTCAGGATAGCCTTGACAAGGGTCTATGCTCAAAAAAGGTGTCCCTGAGAGTATTCAGGGCAAATTTGACAATAACAACCTATAAGGGGTGACCCCCTTATGGGGACAACCCTCACTAGAACCCTCCCTATAAAATATTTGCTTTATTTAATGTTGAATAAAATATGTGACCCCAAAAGAAAAGTTAAAATCTGCAGTGGTAGGGGAATGTATATGATCAGGTGTGAAGGAATTCACACACTAAAGGGTGTACGGGGCAGCTGCACATGTATTCAATTCCACTCTGTGGACCACTTGTAATTCCAGTGTCCACTGGTGCTCTGCTGTCCCTCACTCCTTAATTCCTAAAGATCCCCTATACCACGCTAATTAAAACTCAGACCGTAGGCCTCCCCGACGTTTCGGTGACGAATCACCTTTGTCAAGGGTTGCGAGGCTACTGTGCTTCCAAATGCCCGACAGGTATTAATAAAGGCTCTGGTGGCCGGTACTTCCTGTCCCTGGGGTGGCCAATCGGCGAGCGGGACGTCATAGTCGCGCTTCTCGCGGTATTACCCCGGCCAATCCCGTGCCAATCTTGGCAAGTGGCCGTTGTTTACCTCCTAAATAACGCGAAAGTTCAATACTTAGTCCCGTACTTGCGCGTTACTTCGCGAATGCGGGAAAACTTCATCGATAGCGCCAGTTCCAGCCCTCTCTGCGCATGTCAGGGGGCTCCACTAGATCTGGATTGTTTGCTGTTACCATGTGAACCACTAAGTTAACTCTATATGTGCCGATCAAGCTGATCTCTAAGGCTGCGTCTAATGTAAGGTGGTGGTCAGTTTTATATATGTCTGTCTGGCTGTTGTTGAGACCTGTAGCTGATGCAGGGTGATGACTGTGAGCATCCAAGTAAAGACAAACAGGAGAAGGCGCCCTTTGATTTATTTTAACACAGAAAAAGCCGGTGTAGAGTATTGTAGTGGTAATATAGGAAGAAAAAGGTATATGTATTACTGATCTACAAACAAAATATAAATTATGGTCAGCGGGCTCCTGGTATCTAAACAGGCTACACTCAATTGTTGTTCATACAGTTGAGTCAGATGGATACGTGGTCCTGATGATATGTCCTCACAATAGGTGTATACCTACATAAGTCTTCTATTTAATGATAGGTTGCCAGTCTATCAGTTTTTATCCTTGATTCTTATAATAATCCAAGACTTCTAATCTCCTGCATGCTCTTTTCCTTACAGTCTACCTGATGCTCCGGTGGACTCCGTCTCCACCCCATCCCCCAGTGTCCCATATCCAAGGACACCCAGGGTAGGTATTAATCAGCCATAATTAGGCTACTTCATTGGCTCCGAGATTCTATAGCCAGTCGATGATATTGTCTCTACAGGTATCAGGACAGCCAACTGTGTTTCGACCACGACACTTCACTCCAACCCGCTATACTACCACACATGACATTATTATCAATGTCATGTCATTTTTATCAATGTCATTTATTTAAGATATCACTGAAAGAGAATTATATCCATTAAGGTTATCCAACCTATATACCCAAGTGTTGTTGGGGCGTCTGGATGCATCCATCAAAAGGGGTTCCTAAATAATACAGTGTAATACATTGTCACTCAAGGAACACAGTATATGTAAAGTCCTCATTCAAACCACATGGGTTCTTAGTATTAAGGCGATAAATCCACCTCGCCTCCTCTTGTAGCAATAGTCTGTCTATGTTCCCCTTGCGTGGGCCCAACGTAAGTTGGCAAAGGCCCCAGAATTTCACTATGTCAGGTTTGTTCGCATGTCTCAGCCTTATGTGGTGGGCTAAAGGGGTATCAGTCCCTGTCCTAATTGTCCGCACCCCTACCCCTTAATTCCCTGGTTGAACTTGATGGACATATGTCTTTTTTCGACCGTACTAACTAACTATGTAACTATGTACTTATGTGTTTGCCGACTCTTTTTCTTAGCTCTTGTGTAGTTTTCCCTACATATAACATGGGGCAAGTGCACGTGGCTACATAGATTACATTGCGGCTACTACAATTTAAAAACTGCCTTATATCGTATTCTCTACCATCGCTTGGGTTGCGAAATTTCTTAATCCTGGGCATATATCTCCACATGGTACAATGGCCACATGGGTATGAACCAGGGGGCGGACTCGGTAGCCAGGTTTGACCTGTTGTTGTCTCCTCTTTTTTATGATGGCTATGTACTAATATGTCCTTGATATTGGCCCCTCTCCTATATGTAATGCTAGGTCTACTGCCAATGACCTCTTGTAGGTCAGCATCGAGCCTTAGTACATGCCAATGCCGGTTGAGTATTTCTGTAACCCGTGAGGCATAGCCATCAAAGGTGCCAATGCATCTTATGACTTTATCTGTCCGATCAGCATTCTTCTGTGAGTTCAACAGTTCAGTCCTGTCTAGAGCTCTGACTCTATTATATGCTCGTCTCATGTGTTTCTTGGGATAACCCCTATCAACAAACCATTGCATAAGGTTCCTGCTCTCAGCCTGAAAGTCTGCCTCTCGTGAGCAGTTCCTTTTTGCTCGTAGGTACTGGCCATACGGTATGCTCCGCTTAAGAGGTCCCGGGTGCCAGCTATTCCACTGAAGGAAACTGTTGGTTGAGGTAGGCTTCCTATATATGTTAGTCTGGATCTTCCAATTGTCATCAATGGATATCGTAATGTCCAAAAAATTTATGCTTCTGCCACCCTCCTCCGAGGTGAACCTCATTCCAATGTTGTTTTCATTGAGTTTGCCTACAAATTCCCTAAACAAAGTAATGTCCCCATCCCAAAAAATCAAAATATCATCAATATGCCTCCCCCAAAATAAAATGTGCTCAGTGAAGTGTTGGTGAAGTTCCCCAAAAACAATAGTGCGCTCCCACCACCCCAAAAAAAGATTAGCAAAAGAAGGTGCACACGTGGTCCCCATAGCGGTACCCTTCACCTGACGGTAAAGGGTACCCCCAAAGAGAAAGAAATTATGAGTGAGTACAAAATCAAGAAGTGAGGTGACAAAATCATTATGCCTCTGAAAGTGAGTACTACGTGTGGTTAGGAAAGTGCTAACTGCTGTGATACCTAATTGGTGCTCAATATTAGTGTATAAACTTTCAACGTCGAGGCTCATTAGTAAGGTGCCTGGTGTGACACTCAAATCATTAATCTTAGTCACTGTGTCCTTCGTGTCCTTTAAATACGATGGGAGGGAGGTAACAAATGGGGCCAGGATCCTATCCACATAAGCACTGGCTCCCTGTGTAAGATTGTTCGTGCCCGAGACTATCGGGCATCCTTTTACTGGATTGATTGGCTTGTGGGTTTTGGGGAGGGCGTAAAAGGTGGAGATCACAGGATGAGGATTAAAGATGTATTTCATCTCCTTCTCAGTGATCAGTTGCTCAGCTCTGGCTCTATCAAGCAAAGATTTCAGGTCCGAAAGATATAGTTGTGTCGGATCACTGGGTAGAATTTTATATGTATCCCGATCGTCTAACAGACGATGGACCATGTCCTCGTAGGTCTCTCTGTCTAGCAACACAACATTTCCGCCCTTATCCGATGATTTAATAATCAAATTATCATTCCTTTGCAGGTTCTGCAAGGCTTCCTGTTCCTCAAAGGTAAGGTTGGAATGAATGCGTCCACTCTGTGGTCTAATGCACTGAATATCATTGGTCACTAGGTTCACGAACGTGGCAATGTTGGGGTATTGTGCCAGAGATGGAGTCATCACTGATCTCGGTCTCAAATTTGTAAAGGGTGCATTTACCGATACCTCTTCTCCTTCGTTCTCACATAAGAGATCATACAAGGTCTCAACCGTGGCTGAATCTCTTCTTCTCTCTTCACTAAGAAGATTCTCATGTCCCAAGTGCCACTTGTGGAGGGCCAATTTCCTCGCGAAGAGGTTAATATCCTTCACCCACCCAAATTCATCGAACCTGGGTGTAGGGGTGAAGGACAGTCCCCTCAACAGGAGGCTCCTCTCTGCTGCTGATAAGATGTGGGTTGATAGATTGAAAATCTGCATCCTCATAGTGTTATTAACTGTGGTCGTGACCTGGGATATTATAGCATCTGTGTTTGGGGGGGAGGTTGGTGAGGGGGTGGTGGTATGGGAGCTCCTGATGCCACCTGTGGGAGTGTGTACATACCCACTGGTGGTTGCAGCCCTACTATTTTCCCTCCCATAGTCCCCATCTGTATTCCTAAAAAAGATTGAGTAGAGGTTGAAACCTGCATTGGTGTCATATGTCTCAAAAGGCCCGGTTGGGTCTCCATGTGAGGACCCTGTGGCTGTCCTAAACCCATATTTCTGAGCATCGGACCAGCCTGTATGGCAGGGCCAGATCCTCCCTGCAAGTGTGGTCTCTGTATTATATTGGCAGAAATGTGTGGCCCTGATGCTGCCTGGGTGACTCCCCCCTGATGTGAGGAGGCTGCAGAGAAGGAAGAACCATGTCCAGGGTTCATTTCCCATCCTTGTGTGTGTTTGTTAGGTCTAGGATTATGTGGGCGTTGGTAGGGATTTGACAAGGGTCTTAGCCCATCCACTCTAAAGGTTCAAGTCTCAGCACTCTCTGCCTTTTTAGGCAAATCTTTATCACAAGAATCGCTAATCAAAAGATTCCTTAGGGGAGATGAAAGACTTAAACCTACAGTTCTCAGACCCATTCCCAAATGGGATTTGTCTATCGTTCTTAAGGGGTTATGCTCTCCCCCTTTGAACCTCTGGAAGAAGTAGACTTTAGGTATTTGTCCCTTAAAGTCACCTTCTTATTGGCCATAACCTCAGCCAAAAGGATTGGCGAGCTTCAGGCCCTTTCGGATTTTGAGCCATATATGCTTTTTCTCCAGGACAGAGTCCTGTTGAGATATTTACCTACCTTTGTTCCTAAGGTCCCGACTTTCTCCAACACCAATCAGGTCATATCCCTTCCAGTTCTGTGTCCTAATCCATCTTCTCCCAAGGAAGCTGCTGATAATACTCTGGACATTTCAAGAATCCTCAGAATCTACATCTTAAGAACTGGAGAATTTAGAAGATTTGAACACCTTCTTTCCTTTTCAGGGAAGAACAAAGGTCTTAAAGCCTCTAAACCATCTCTGAGTAGATGGATTAGAGAGGCAATCCGGGAGGCTTTCGTAGCCCAGGAGTTAACTCCTCCTGCCTTTGTCACTGCCCATTCCACTAGGGCAGTCTCTACTTCTTTTGCTGAAAGGAAAGCTGTTCCTCTACAACAAATCTGTGCTGCTGCCTCCTGGGGCACGCATAATACCTTTATTAGTCATTACAGGGTTAATGCCAAACGATCGGAAGAGTTGGCCTTTGGGCAATCAATCCTAAGTGCCACTCTGCCGTAGTCCCTCCTCATTTGTGTTGTTACTTGCTAAGTCCCCCCTTGTGCTGCTGGTTAGGACGTAAGGGAAGCGTTAATTTTTAACGTAAATTTGTTTTCCCTTAGTCCTAACAGCAGCACACAAATTTCCCGCCCGTAATTTTATTTTGTTTTACTTGTTATAAAGCAATGTGGCCTAGGGGAGGAGGCCTTATTTGGAGGGCTAATTAAATGTTTAATTGGGCAATATTAAAAATTCCACCCTCCTGCCAGCTTCATAGGGGCAGAACACCCCACTTGTGCTGCTGTTAGGACTAAGGGAAAACAAATTCACTTTAAAAATGAACGCTTCCTCAAGCTACCTGATCCTCAGCTCTCTTTAGTCCTATCTGGCAGGTCCTTTTCCCGCTTCCCCTCTTCTCCCCTACCTGGTTTCCCTCCCTTCCTTCCCTGTGGCTTCTTTCTCTCTCTCTCTCTCTCTTTTCCTTTTCTTCTCGGGTTTCATAATTCTGTATTGTTAGGTGCTTTCTGGGGACAGTGTTGATATTTTTGCTGCCTTTTCTATAATTCCTTTGTTTCATTGGCAAGGGTTTCATGAACCTTTATTATGTCTTTTTGCTAATCTGTGTGGTTACTGCTTTCTCCCATTTTCCCTTTATAAGGAACTATTCTCTATTATTGGGAAGTTTTATCCAAAGCAGAATTTTGCACAACAGAGATATTTCTTCAACTTTTGTACACAAAAAAAAAGGTTCTAAACCTGTTAATGAATTTTCTCCTAGGAGCTCCTTCACATCTAAGGCCTGTGTAAGTCATTTAGGGCACAAGTGCCACATAAGGGGTATTTGTAAAAACTTCAGAATTAAGGGAAAAAATTGAATTGCATTTATGCTGCTACAGAATAAATGAATTAAAATGAAGCATATAAAAAGAAATCTATCCTATGATAAGTGACCTGAGCCAGGTCCACAAAATTGGGGCCAATACCCGGGACCTGAAAGAGACATCAGCCAGTTGTCTAAGGTCTTTTCCACACTGCAGACATTCCATCAGCGGGATTCCCCTTGCAGCAGAGTCCCATTGTTTTTAGTGTCAAACAAAATAGTTTATTGAAAACACAGAAGTACAAGCGAGCAAACATAGCGACCCGAAGTCGGAGATAAAGCTAGTACAATTACCAGCTAGTAAATACAAGAACACAATACTCTCAGTATTTCAAGCAAAACAAACAGGATTTGGGTGGGTAAATTGGAAAACAAACGGGGGACAGGGAAGGGGTAGCACAGGTCATAAATCAGATACAAAAAGAATCCAGAGTAAGGAGTGTGTACAAAAATAAATAAGCCTACAGCATACAGTCAAAGACATTAATAAAAGGAGACATCTGAAGTGTGCGGAGAGTAAAGCCATGGTTGCCATACTTTATGGAATAGATCCAGCGTGTCTTCCCGTACTGCCGACATCTTCTCTGAAAGCATAATCTTATTGAAAAAATCATGTACAAAGAAGAAAAGTAACCAGGCACTGCAAGTGTGTATGCAACTTTATAAATCACTATAACATCTACCTATGGTAAAAATAGCAGTCAGTAGCACAGGTCAAGGTGGTGCTCAATGTCTATAATAGTACAAAAGTATGCAAAAAGTTCCAGGTAGAGACAAGGCAACTCACCAAAGCAGATGTCTGTAGAGCAGTGGTTTATTAGATTTTGCTTAAGCAGAAATCACATGTCCATGCTGACACGCTATCGTGAGAGTGGGGGGGAATAGAACGGGTGCGGAGACTCACGATAGTGTGTCAGCATAGACTTGTGATTTCTGCTTAAGCAAAATCTAATAAACCACTGCTCTATAGACGTCTGCTTTGGTGAGTTGCCTTGTCTCTACCTGGAACTTTTTATAATCTCATTGACCCTCTGCGCCACTACCGAGAATGATAAGAGGGGATCGCCATCTGGAGGCAATGTGGATCCTAGTTGCCAGTAATATAAATTGTGCGAGTCCCATTGTTTTTAGTAGCAAACATATACATTTATTGAAGAGAAATTAAAAAAAAAAAACACAATACAATATAGAAGCAAGAGATATCTCTGTACTGTAATACAAAAATGCACTATTTCTTCCATTCATTCTCCCATCACAAAATAACGTCCGTTATTAATAACGGACTATAACAGATTAAAACGGATAATGTAAAAATCCCATAGACTATAATGGGATTTTCTAACGGATGTATGGAATTTTCTAACGGACGTTTAATGGCCGATTTTCAGGGTTTTCATAATGGAACATCAAACGGATTTTTAAAACGGATGAATTTTATAGTGTGAAAGCAGCCTTAGCAAGTTCCTTCGCTAGTTCCGTTCTAAAATCAGCTGTCACCGGTAGAGATGAGCGAACATGCAGTAAATTCGTTTCGTCACGAACTTCTCGGCTCGGCAGTTGATGACTTATCCTGCGTAAATTAGTTCAGCCTTCAGGTGCTCCGGTGGGCTGGAAAAGGTGGATACATTCCTAGGAAAGAGTCTCCCAGGACTGTATCCACCTTTTCCAGCCCAACGGAGCACCTGAAAGCTGAACTAATTTATGCAGGAAAAGTCATCAACTGCCGACCCGAGAAGTTCGTGACGAATTGAATTTACTGTAAGTTCGCTCATCTCTAGTCACCGGCAGTAACCAAATCCTATATGTCCATTAGAAAATCCCATTATAGTCTATGGGATTTTTCTAATATCAGTTTTAATTCATTATAGTCCGTTGATAACGGACGTTAGTTTTTGACGGAAGATAGTACGGAAGAAAATTGTTCATGAACTATTTTCTTCCGTACTATCTTCCGTCACAAACTAAAGTCCGTTATCAATAACAGACTATAATGAATTAAAACGGATATTAGAAAAATCCCATAGACTATAGTGGGATTTTCTAACGGACGTATAGGATTTGGTTACTGCCGGTGACAGCTGATTTTAGAACGGAACTAGCGACGGAACTTACTAAACGGAGTAATTTGCTAGTGTGAAAAGAGCCTTAGAGGGTTTATCACCCAGTAAACATATAGGGGGACATTTATCAAAGTTTGCTTAGGTATTCCTTTTTTTAAGTTCTATTTTCCTTACTATTATTTTGCTTGAGTACCCAAAAGTCTCAACCTGTTGATAAATGTTGCGTTCCAAGTCTTTTTTTTTGCTTTCGTAGTGGTTTTTTCTGCTTCATGTCTGAGCTGGAGTAAATGTAGTAGCTTTTTTCATGCAATGCAACTTTTTTTGCGACAATTTTAAACAAAAAAAAAACCTACTAAATGCTTTGATAAATGTCCCCCATAGTGGGACTAAAGGGACAATGGACATCTACTACCTGAGAAAGGAGGTCCACAATCTGTTTCCAAAAGGCGGACACCTCTGGACATTGCCACCAAATATGAGTCCCTTTGTTTTTAATAGGTTTCTGCTGTTCTGTTCAGACTGTAAAAAATTGCTGCAATAGACTTCCGTTTGAAAAGTGAGTCTGCTCAGAGAAGGACCATGTTCATTGTTTTGGTGGTATTCCACCAAGACTACATTGCCATCCATGGAAGTGACAATATCCACATGGACCCACCGCCAAAGAATGTTGACCCCCCACTGCAAGCGGACATTCAACTGACAGAATGCTGCCAGCGTTATGTCTGTAGTGTGGACAAGCCATAACTAAGACACTGACCCTGTTAAAGTGGACCTCGTAACACCCCCCCCCCCCCCATATGTCCTAACATGATGCCCAGGAACAATGTATTGTCTGTTATAAATTACACCCAAGGGAGATGGGTGCATGGAACTTCTGGGCTTTTTTTTTCTCTTAAATATAGACATTGACACATGTATTTGCAAGTAAGAATATAAAGAGATGGTTAAGGGGTAGTGGCTTTGTAAGTTATGCACAGGGTTAGCTGAGGCAAAGTTTCTACTTGGTTTTTTGTCCTGCGTTTTTTGGTTTGAAAAATAACGCCAGTGCAACTTCCTGAGTCTGGCGTTTTTTTTAATTTGTGTGGAAATTGCATTTTTAGCCCCTTTGTGGTTTTTTTTTGTACCCAAAATTTTTTGGGTACAAAAAAAAAAAAAGAAGATGCAGTAGTGATGTAAAAATTTTTTTTACGAAATTAATATTTTTTATAACTAAATTTTAATACATTTTTTATAAAGTGTGTGTGTTTCACTTTTTCTCTCTATCTCTATTTTTGACATTTGTTAGGTCTGTTCCATGCTGGGAGTAGTAGTACCTGTACTAATAGACATATGGCCCAATGCACTCGTCCATTATATAGCAGATGTGGAGCAGCTCTATACAGCGCTCGCATCTCTGCTCTGTACCCAGTGATGTGAATAGAACATCACTCATGCATATTTTCCACCCAGAGTGGGGATTGGCCGGATGGTTGCAGCCAATCACTGCTCTCAGAGGGAAATATGGGAAATATGAATGAGAGATGTTCTATTCATATCACTGGCCGGATTATAGTGCAGAGAAATGAGCGCTGTATAGAGCCGCTCCGCATCTCTGCAATAGATAGGACGATCACAGCGGATGTCAGGAGTGATACCCGCTTTGATCTGTTCTTAACTGCAGGTACTACTACTCCTATCATGGAGCACACCCTGCTCCATGTTGGGAGCTGTAGTACCTGCAGTTAAGGAAAGATCACAGCGAATGTCACTCTTGACACCCGCTGTGATCGTTCTGTATAATGTATAGATGCGGCCGCTCTTCTATGGTCCCCTGCACAGACATATATACACACACACACACACATCTATTCATATTTCCCACAGAGAGCTGTGATTGGCGGGAACCATCTGTCCAATCACAACTTTCTGTGGGAGATATGAATAGGTGTGTATATATACGGCAGTGCAGGGGACCATAGAAGAGTGGCCGGCCGCATCTATACATTATACAATGGACCTGAGGCGATCTGTCAATTAGTACACGTACTACTACTCCCATCATGAAACAGTGTGTGTTCCATACTGGGAGTAGTAGTAGTACCACCTAAAAATAAAGAATAAAAATTGAAAAACACAAACACTACATTTTTATTATTGTTGGCTATAATTTTTGTGCCCTGCTGCCCACATAAATTGTTCCCTGTTTAACAATTAATAAAAATTTTGTTAGAAAAGAGATAAATTTTGTTAAATACAATTTTTTCCCCATCACTACTGTAAATTTTTATTATAATTTTTTAACTCCTTGGGGATGGAGGGCGTACCTATACGCCCTCAGCCCTCTCCCTTTCTATAACGCGGGTCTAATAGCGCACGGCACTGATCGCGGTGCCGCACGCTATTAACCCTTTAGAAGCAACGTTCAAAGTTGAACGCTGCGTCTAAAGTCAAAGTAAAGCACTGCCGGTTAGCTCAGGGGGCTGTTCTGGATCGCTGTAAAATTGCGGCATCCCGAACAGCTTACAGGACAACCGGAGGGTCCCTACCTGCCTCCTTGCTGTCAGATTGCCGAATGACTGCTCAGTGCCCCAGATCCAGGCATGAGCAGTCCAGCGGCAAAATCATTGATCAATGGTTTCCTATGAGAAACCATTGAACAATGTAAAAGATCAGTGTGTGCAGGTTTATAGCCTATGGGAGCTATAACACTGAAAAAAAAAAAGTGAATAAAGATCATTTAACACCTTCCCTAATAAAAGTTTGAATCACCCACACAAATCACCCACACAGTTTGAATCACCCACACAAAAAACATTGTAAATAAAAATAAACATATGTGGTATCGCCGCGTGCGGAAATGTCCGAATTATAAAAATATATCATTAATGAAACCGCACGGTCAATGGCGTATGCGCAAAAAAATTCCAAATTCCAAAATAGTGCATTTTTGGTCACTTTTTATATCATGAAAAAATGAATGAAAAGCGATCAATAAGTCCTATCAATACAAACATGGTACTGCTAAAAACTTCAGATCATGATGCAAAAAAAATGAGCCCTCATACCGCCCCATATACGGAAAAATAAAAAAGTAATAGGGGTCAGAAGATGACAATTTTAAACGTTTACATTTTCCTGCATGTAGTTATGATTTTTTCCAGAAGTACGACAAAATCAAACCTATATAAGTAGGGTATCATTGTAATCGTAGGGACCTACAGAATAAAGAGAAGATGTAATTTTTATTGAAAAATGTACTGTGTAGAAACGGGAGCCCCCAAAATTTACAAAATGGTGGTTATTTTTTTCTATTTTGTCTCACAATTATTTTTTTTCCCGTTTCGCCGTACATTTTTGGGTAAAATGACTGAAGTCATTACAAAGTAGAATTGGTGGCAAAAAAAATAAGCAATCAAATGGATTTTTAGGTGCAAAATTGAAAGTTATGATTTTTTTAAAGGTAAGGAGGAAAAAACGAAAGTGCAAAAACAGAAAAACGCTGGGTCCTTAAGGGGTTAACAACTGTTCTTGTTCTGCATCATGCTACAAAGCTACTACATTAATGTTAATGTTTATTATAGAAAAAATGACTTATATAACTAATAACTATTAATTTTAAGGTTGAAAATACACACTGCACACCTTGTTAATTTTAGGACACATACATGCTCGTGTACCCACTAAATTTTAAAATTAAATGTTGTGTTAAAATAGAATAAGGCATAAAATAATTGTGTAAGAATTTTTACAGACTACGAAAATGACCCATATGTGGCACAAAAATTTTCCCTTAAAAAAATAAAATAATAATAATAATAAACATCCATAGTAATACAGCTTCATGCACATTTTGGGGTGGGTAACGCACCAAGCTTTTTTTTTTTTTTTTTTTTTTTTTTTGGTGGCTTCACGGTTTATGTGCCTGTTGGTGCTGTGCTCTCTTCCTTCCTGACGTAAACTCCAGCCTCAGTGCAGCGACGCAAAACTCCGCCCACCAGTCACAAAATGCGGGCTCAAAATTAAAGAAAAAAGCCTCCAGAGTACGGATAATCATGGTGCGGCATAGTATGTTTTTAATATTTTTTAATTTCTGAAGAGGTTGGATGGGTTGCTGCGGGATAGTTGGAGTGCAGCTATTTAGTGCCGGGCAGGCCAGTGAGGGTTTCACCCGATGCGGTATGCCCCCCTCCCCGTCACTCTCTAGCAACGATTCTGGTAATAAAGGGGAGATAAATAACTTTGGCAATTAACATAAGGGAAAGCTTTTCTGCTTTAAAAAATGCTTTTGTAAGCCAGTTTCCCTGGTTTTGCCTATGTGCGATTTATCAAGGTCGGGCGACTATTTGATAAATAGGTCGCATGTAAGCAAAAGTAAGTAAGTAAAAAAAAAATTGTCATATAAAAGCCATAGGTTTGAAATAATGAAATCTCCTTCCCTATATCTACTGCCCAGCAAGAACTTACAGTGAGCCTGCAATGTGTATACAGTATACACATTGCTGGCTCACTTAACCCCTTGCTAAGCTGTGTGCTATGAGCCAGTGTAGGTTAACCCTTTGGCCGGTATACACTATATACAGCTATCTATTGATAGTGGGCAGAGCTTCAGACAGGAGCCAGGCTACTAAGGGTGTGAGGCTCTGTTCACACTGTACGTTTTGTAAAATGTGAACAGACCTATCTGGCAGTGTATTCCCAGACAGAGAGACTCCAGCTGTTGCTGTCTGGGCATGCCGGGAGTGTAGTTTTGCAACAATTGGTGGCTCCCTGTTTGGGAAGACATTGCAGTATGGGCGCTCTCCCCAGCAGAGAGCTCCAAAAATGTACTAAACAATGTTTTGTGTTTTTTCTTCTCATTTCAGATCAGTGTATGCAGAGGATTACGGCGGATTTGGAGGACTACTGCGGATTAACTGGATTTTTTCCCCTTTTAATTTTTTTAATTAAATAATTTTTTCCAATGTGTCTTTTTTTTTATAGGAATTTTCAGGCTTAGTAATGGATTCCGTCTATTAGACAGCTTCCAATACTGAGCTGGGGCTTAGCGTTAGCCCCAAAAACAGCTAGCGCTAACCCCCAATTATTACACCGGTACCCACTGCCACAGGCGTTCCAGGAAAAGTCGGTACCAACAGGCCCGGAGCATCAAAAATGGCACTCCTGGGCGGTAACAGGCTGGCATTATTTAAGCTGGGGAGGGCCAGTAACAATGGTCCTCCCCCACCCTGGTAATGTCAGGTTACTTGGTAGGTGTCTGGCTGAGAATAAAAATACGGCGAACCCTATGCGGTTTTTATTTTATTTATTTATTATAAAAACGCATAGGGTTCACCGTATTTTAATTCTCAGCCAGATGTTACCAGGGTGGGCGAGGACCATTGTTACTGGCCTCCCCAGCCTAAATAATGCCAGCTTGTTAGCGCCCTATTTGACACTTCGGGCCTGCTGGTACTGGCTTTTCCCAGGACCCCGGTGGTGGTGGGTACCTGAGTAATAATTGGGGGTTAGCGCTAGCTGTTTTTGGGGCTAGCGCTAAGCCACGGCTTAGTAATGGACTCTGTCTATAAGACGGCTTCCACTACTAGGCCTGAAATTTCAATAAAAAAAATTAAAAAAAAGACGGCACATTGGAAAAACTTTTATTTAAAAAACACCCCCCACAGCCCTCGTTAACTATTTTATTAAAAGGAAAAAAAATCTAGTTCATCCGCAGTAGTCCTCCGAATCAGTCGTAATCCTCTGCATACACGGATCTGAAACGAGAAGAAAAAAGAAACACAAAACATTGTTTAGTACATTCTCCGCTGGGGAGAGCGCCCATAATGCAATGTCTTCCCAAACAGGGAGCCTCCAATTGTTGTAAAACTGCAACTCCCTGCATGCCCAGATAGATTACAACTACAACTCCCAGCATGCCCAGACAGCCTGCTGTTGAAAAACTACAACTCCCAGCATGCCCAGACAGCCTTTGGCTGTCTGGGCATGCTGGGAGTTATAGTTTAGCAACAGCTGGAGTCTCCCTGTCTGGGAGGACACTGCCAGAAGGGTCTGTTCACATTATACAAAACGGACAATGTGAACGGAGCCTCACACCCTTACAGGCTTTCTCCCGTCTGTAGCTCCACCCCTAATTACATCATCACTAGGGATTGGAGCTACAGGGACCAAGGGAGGTAAGCGGACCTAGTCTTCTGAATACACCATATATAGATAGCTGTATATAGTGTACACCACCCAAAGGTGCTATAGGAGCAGGGAGTCCTGTCAGTCTGGTGATGGGATTCCCGGCTCCGGTTTAGTATACACTGGTACACTATGCACCTCTATATACTATACGGCCGGGGGAGGAGAGTAGTGATGCTGTACATCACTCCTCATCTCCTTACACTCTGTGGACCCACAGAGTCAGGGTACAAATTTGGCTGTTTCCACACACCAGGAAAAACGCCAGAAAAACTGCCACAACACAGGAAAAAGCTGTGGCAGTTTTTCCGCCATTTTTGCTTGCATTTTTTTTTTTAGGTGTAAAAAATAAATAAATATGGAAACCTAGCCTTAAAGGGGTACTCCGGTGGAAAACTTTTTTATCAACTGGTGCCAGGAAGTTAAACAGATTTGTAAATGACTTTTATTAATAAATCTTTATCCTTCCAGTACTTTTTAGCAGCTGTATACTACAGAGGAAATTCTTTGCTTTTTGAATTTCTTTTTTGCCTTGTCCACAGTGCTCTCTGCTGACACCTGATGTCCGCATCTGTCCAGAGCAAGAGAAAATTCTCATAGCAAACCTATGCTGCTCTCGACAGTTCCTGACATGTTACATAGTTACATAGTTACATAGTTAGTACGGTCGAAAAAAGACATATGTCCATCAAGTTCAACCAGGGAATTAAGGGGTAGGGGTGTGGCGCGATATTGGGGAAGGGATGGGATTTTATATTTCTTCATAAGCATTAATGTTATTTTGTTCCATGAATGTATCTAATCCTGTTTTAAAGCTGTTTATTGTTCCTGCTGTGACCAGTTCCTGAGGTAGACCGTTCCATAAATTCACAGTCCTCACGGTAAAGAAGGCGTGTCGCCGCTTGAGACTAAACTTTTTCTTCTCCAGACGGAGGGAGTGCCCCCTCGTCCTTTGGGGGGGGGTTTAACCTGGAACAGTTTTTCTCCATATTTTTTGTATGGGCCATTAATATACTTATATACGTTTATCATATCCCCCCTTAAACGTCTCTTCTCAAGACTAAACAATTGTAACTCCTTTAATCTCTCCTCATAGCTAAGATGTGCCATGCCCCATATTAGTTTAGTCGCGCGTCTCTGCACCCTTTCCAACTCTGCAGTGTCCCTTTTATGGACAGGTGCCCAAAACTGAACAGCATATTCCAGGTGAGGCCGTACCAATGCTTTATAAAGGGGGAGTATTATGTCACTGTCCCTTGAGTCCATGCCTCTTTTGATACATGACAATATCCTGCCGGCTTTGGAAGCAGCAGCCTGACATTGCATGCTATTCTGTAGTCTGTGATCTACAAGTACACCCAGATCCTTCTCTACCAGTGACTCTGCCAGTTTAATCCCCCCTAAGACATACGATGCATGCAGGTTATTAGTACCCAGATGCATAACTTTACATTTATCCACATTGAACCTCATTTGCCAAGTGGATGCCCAGGCACTTAGTCTATCCAAGTCATCTTGTAACTTATGCACATCCTCTATAGACTGTACTGTGCTACAAAGCTTGGTGTCATCTGCAAAGATAGAAACAGAGCTGTTAATGCCATCCTCTATATCATTGATAAATAAATTAAACAACAGCAGGCCCAGTACTGAACCTTGGGGTACACCACTAATTGTCGGGGACCAATCAGAGTACGAATCATTCACCACCACTCTCTGGGTACGATCCATGAGCCAGTGTTCAATCCAGTTACAAACTAAAGTTTCCAAGCCCAAAGACCTTAACTTACCTGTCAGACGTCTATGAGGGACAGTATCAAACGCTTTAGCAAAATCCAGAAACACTATATCCACAACCATTCCTCTGTCAAGGCTTCTACTCACCTCTTCATAAAAGCAAATTAGATTGGTTTGACAACTTCTATCCTTAGTAAACCCATGCTGGCTATCACTTATAATACTATTATCCCCTATGTATTCCTGTATGTAATCCCTTATAAGTCCTTCAAACAATTTACCCACAATGCACGTTAGACTTACCGGTCTATAATTGCCTGGCGAAGACCTAGAGCCCTTCTTGAAGATTGGTACCACATTAGCCTTGCGCCAGTCCCTTGGCACAATACCAGACACCAGAGAATCTCTAAATATCATGAATAGGGGTACAGATATTACTGAACTTACCTCTCTAAGAACTCTTGGGTGTAGTCCATCCGGCCCTGGGGATTTGCTTACATTTATATCACTTAACTTACCTTGTACCATCTCTACATTAAGCCAGTTCAGTACATTACATGATGTGTTACCAGCACTGACCTGGCCAATGTCAGCTCCTCCGTCTTCCTTAGTATATACAGAACTAAAGAACCCATTCAGTAGCTCCACTTTCTCTTGATCGCCTGTGACAACCTCCCCATTATCATTATTAAGGGATCCTACATGCTCTGTCCTTGGTTTTTTTGCATTTATATATCTAAAAAAAATATTTAGGATTAGTTTTGCTTTCTTTGGCCACCTGTCTCTCGTTTTGAATTTTTGCTGTTTTTATTAAATTTTTACAGATTTTATTAAGCTCTTTGTACTGTTTAAATGTTATCGCTGACCCATCAGATTTGTATTTTTTGAAGGCTATTTTTTGGTTGTTTATTGCTCTTTTAACATCATGTGTCAGCCATGTAGGATTTAGTTTTAATCGTTTATATTTGTTCCCCTTTGGTATATATTTAGATGTATAGTTATTTAGAGTTGATTTAAAGATGTCCCATTTACCTTCTGTATCAGTATTTGACAACACCTCCCCCCAGTCTATGTCCTGTAGTGCAGCCCTAGGCCCAGGGAAGTTTGCCTTTTTAAAGTTATATGTTTTTGCCTTCCCCGCCTGTCTTTGTTTTCTACATTTTAAGTCAAAAGTAACTACATGGACAGAGGTGTCAGCAGAGAGCACTGTGGACAAGACAAAAAAGAAATTCAAAAATCAAAGAACTTCCTCTGTAGCATACAGCTGCTAATAGGTACTGGAAGGATAAAGATTTTTTTTTTAATAGAAGTCATTTAGAAATCTGTTTGACTTTCTGGCACCAGTTCATTTAAAAAAAAAAAAAAAAAGTTTTCCACCGGAGTACCCCTTTAAGGCATGTTCACACAATGGAATTTCCTAGCGGAATCCACCAGAAAATTTAGCACGGAAATTCTGTTGCAGCAGAATCCTATTGCTTTCAGTGAGATTCTGTTGCACTGTGCACAAGGCAGAATTTCTGTGGCAGAAACATCTGCCGCTGGAATCCAGATTTCAACCTCCCCAAAAGAACTGGCATGTCAATTCTTTTGTAGGAATACGCTCGGAAATGCGTTGCTGTCTATAGAGATGGTGCATTTCCGAGCAGTCCTAGCACCAGTATATTCTGCCTGCACCCGCTGTATCCGCCTGGAAATTTTACAGGGGGACATTCCGCCATGTGAACTTACCCTTAAAGGGGATCTTCACTAGGACAACAGGTGAAGGCAAGACAGTATACTTGTTAGTTGCAATGGCACTAGTAAGATGGTGCTAGCACTGCCCCCTACTATCTACATACTCTGTGGGCATGAGGGTTACAAATGGTTGCCCGCGAAACAGGAAAGACTGAACTCTGTTAACTTCTGTAACATTCATACTTCCACACCACAATCTCACATACATAAGAATTCCTAAATACACACTATTAAGACATGCAGTAAACAATAAGCCCCATCCAAATGGCAAACCTAATGTACAATGGGGCAAAAAAAGTAGTCAGCCACCAATTGTGTGAGTTCTCTCACTTAAAAAGATGAGAGGCGCCTGTCATTTTTATCATAGGTATACCTCAACTATGAGTGTAATAATTTCCCATTCCCATTTCCCCTCCTGTGTTATTTCCCTCATCCATTGTTTTTAAACTACAAACAATAAAATAATTATATTTTAATTGAAATGACTCAATTTTTTCAGTTTATTATCCTGAAGCCCCTAGGTACCAGGTTCCCTTTTTATACATTTATACATTTACTATTCATTTTATTATTATCACTATTTTTGGTAGAACCTATTAGGTATCCTGCTATTTATGTATATATTCTCAACTATGAGAGACATAATGAGAAGAAAAAAAATCCATAAAATCCCATTATCTGATTTTTAACCTGTTCAGGACCCACGTCGTAACGGTATGTCATGGGACCCTGGTACTTAAGGACCCATGACGTACATATACGGCCGTGGGAATTTCGGTCCCTGCCGCGCAGCGTGCAGGGATCGGACCGGGGTGACTGCTGATATCGATCACCAGGCACCCGAGCAAATGCCCGGGGGGGGGGGTCATCAGACCCCCCATGTGGGCGATCGCGGCAAATAGCAGGTGAATTCAAACCCGCGATTTGGGTGATCCGGTTCACGTGTGACCCGCTGACCCGGAGATACATGGTGATCGGGGGTATAGGATACACCCCCAATCACCCCCTGTATCTATGGAGAGGGGGCGATTTCATCACCCCCCCCCCCCCCCCCCCCAGGATTGCTGCTATTGGCCAGACGATCGTTCCGGTAAATAGCAGCTGGCAGGGGAGAGGTTAACAACATCTTCCCGCAGCTCTGCCGGCTGGCTGAGTTCAGTCAGCGGTCAAAGCTGCAGGAAAGAGCCGTGGACCCCCCCTCTGCCGAGATCGGAGCCCCCTCAGAAGACAAGAAGCCTCCATAGAGCAGGGACAGATTACATCACAGGGACAGGTAGGAGTAAAAAGAAAAAGTAAAAAAATAAATCCCCCCTGACCCCCTAATAGGTCCCCAAGGGTCCTCTGCAGGTTTTTCTGTGTGATCCGGGCCCTATTAGGGGTTCAAAGCGCTGAGATTTGACCCATTTAATTTTTTATGGCCGCAGCGCTTCTTTTCCCCCCTATATAACTGTGTGTGATTTTTAATCACACACAGTTATAGATAAAGTTACACCAAACACACAGTACATACTCCACACACACACCCTCCCCCCCGCCCCCCCTTCCCCGTAACTGTAGAAAAAAAAGGCGATGGCTCGCCAGGCATTTTCGGCACCGGAGGCACATGCTTTTCTTGCCTCCGACTCCGAATCTGTCAGTGAGGACGATGAAGATCCTACATTCCTGTGTTCTTCATCGTCCTCCTCATCATCTAGTATTGATGATGAGTCCCCTGTACGGCAGCGGGGACGCCGCCAGGCGAGGCCACGCACCCTCCCCCCATGACAGTGGCCCAGTGGCTGGCACTAGTGCGAGCGACAATGCCGCTCGTACTAGGAGTCCGACCCCCCAGACAAGTGTACTGGAGCCCCCTTCTGGTGAACCTGTCTGGAGGCCCCCCAGGGGCTGTCTGGAGACCCGCAGAGTTTGTTGGTGCCGCCGGAATCCGGATTGACAATTCTGGATTCACTGAATGACTATTTCAGTTATATTTTCAGTGACAGTTTTGTTAATCTGATGGTGGAACAGACAAATCTGCACGCCCAGCAGTTCATCGCCCACCTCCCAGATTCTTTTATGGCCCGGTCCAATGAGTGGTACGCCATTGATGCAGCAGAAATGAGGACATTTTGGGGCCTCTTGCTGCATATGGGCCTGGTCAAAAAGTCAAGTGTCAGACAGTACTGGAGCGGGGACATCCTATACAAGACCCCGCTTTACAGTATGGTCATGACATGGAAGCGGTTCTAGGCCATTCGGAAATGCCTCCATTATACAGATAATGAGGCATGTCCATCCCAAAGTGATCCCGCCTATGACCGGCTTTACAAAGTGAGATCAGTCATCGGTCACTTTGGGGCCAAATTTTTGGAGGCCTACATACCCCTCAGGGAGCTCTCGGTCGATGAGTCTCTTATCAGTTTTAAGGGGAGACTCATCTTCCACCAGTATATTCCCTCGAAGCGGGCGCGGTATGGCATGAAGCTCTATTAACTCTGTGAGAGTACCTCCGGGTACACTCAAGTTTAGAGTGTATGAGGGACGAGATTCCCATACTGAACCCCCAGATTGTTCCCCCCACTCTGGGTGTTAGCGGGAAAATAGTTTGGGACCTTGTGCCCCCATTGCTGGATAAGGGTTCATGGTAACGGCAGCTCACCTGTCCCTGTGCGAGGTACCACAACATCGGTCCTCAAGCCCGATTGTATTCTGGACTACAATCGGTATATGGGGAGAGTTGATCTTTCTGATCAAGTCCTCAAGCCATACATGGCCATGCGGAAAACACAGGTATGGTACAAAAAAGTTGCGGTCTACTTGGTACAGGTTGCCATGTACAACTCTTTTGTACTGTCCCAGTATGCTGGCAACACAGGGACATACCTTCAGTTCCAAGAAGAAGTCCTAAAGGTCCTGATCTTTGGCGACTGGGAAAGAGTAGGCCGGACTTCCCAAGGAACTGAAGTTATAGGTGCCAGGATCGTCCCAGGCCAACACTTTCCAGGTAAAGTCCCCCACACTGGAAAGAAGGGACGATCCCAGAAAAAATGCAGAGTGTGTCACAAGAGGGGGATACGGAAGGACACCACCACTCAATGTGACACTTGCCCCAATCATCCGGGCCTCTGCATTAAAAACTGCTTCAGGGAGTATCACACTTCCATGCGGCACTAAATTTTCCCTTTTCATTTTAAATTTTCCATAATTTGACCCCAATGCACCAAGTCCAGAGTAAATTCCAAATTTTAACACCATAAAACCACTAAATTGCCCAAAAAACTCTTATCTAAAAAAAAATAAAATAATAATAATAATTGATAAGACTTTGGGGGTATTTTTTCTCTCTGGGTCATGGGTCAATGAGTGACTATCATCGGGGACTTTTTTTGAGGCAACAGGTTAGGGACGGCCACACATATCACATTCCCAGAATGATGATTCAGAGCATAGGGTTTGGGGTGGGCATATTTTTTAGTTTTGGCTATGCTCTGGGTCATCATTCTGGGAACATAACCTGTTTTGTAATTTTATGTCACTCTGTACCCATTTTAGATATTTAGTGTACCCCAGTTATTTACCCCATGTAATGCCCCTTAAGGGGGGTCCCACTGTTCTGGCTCCATAGGCAGCAAGCTCAAGGCCCCTGAATGCTCATCTGAGACCGGTGTGCACGCTGTTTACGCCCAGACATGAGGTATGTCCTTACTCCAAAGAAATGTATTTACAAATTTCCAATGCCATTTTCTCCTTTTACCACTTGTGAAAATGAAAAATTTGGGGTAACCCCAGCATTTTAGTGTAAAAAATCAAATGTTTAATTTTCACATCCCACTTCATAAACATTTATCAAACACCTGTGGGATGTTTAGACTCACTGTACCCCTTGTTACGTTCCTTGAGGGGTGTAGTTTCCAAAATAGTATGCCATGTGTTTTTCTTTGCTGTGCTGGCACCATAGGGGCTTCCTAAATGTGACATGCCCCCCAAAAACCATTTCAGAAAAATGTGCTTTCCAAAAGCCAAATGTGACTCCTCCTCTTCTGAGCATTGTAGTGCGCCCACAGTGCACTTGACGTCCACACATGGGGTATTTTCATACTCAGAAGAGATAGGGTTACACATTTTGTGGGGCATTTTCTCCTATTACACTTTGTAAAAATTTGGTGGAAAACCAGCATTTTAGTGGGAAAAAAAATAATTTACACATCCAACTTTAACGAAAAGTCGTCAAACACCTGTGAGGTGTTAAGGCTCACTGGACCCCTTGTTATGTTCCTTGAGGGGTGTAGTTTCCAAAATAGTATGCTATGTGTTTTTTTTTTTTTGCTGTCCTGGCACCATAGGGGCTTTCTACATGGGACATGCCCCCAAAAATCATTTCAGAAAGACTCTCCAAAATCCCATTGTCGCTCCTTCCCTTCTGAGCCCTATACTGCGCCCGCCGAACACTTTATATACACGAGGTATTTCCTTACTCGAGAGAAAATGGGTTACACATTTTAGGAAGATTTATCTCCTTTTACCCCTTGTAAAAATTCAAAAACTCAGGGCATGCTGGGAGTTGTAGTTTTGCTAATGCTAGGGGAGATGTGAGCAGGCAAATGTTACATCTCCTCTAGCATTAGCAAAACTACAATTCCCAGCATGTCCACAGTGTCATGGCATGCTGAGTGTTGTAGTATAGCTAACCCTAGGGGAGATGTGAGAAGCGGGCAGGCAGACAGCAAGGACCGGGGGGGGGGGGGGGAGGGATGCTGAAAGTGAGTGGCAGAGCCGGCAAAGTGAAAGCAACCTGTCACCCGGCCGTCAGTTATCTTCCCATAGCGCAGCACTTCTGTCCCCCGATCCCCGAGTGTGGAGATCAGGGGTACAGAAGTAGAGAAATGTTCCCTGCAGAAGCAACTTAAGTGTCCAAGCAAAGCGCGCTCACAGTGGGAAGACAGTGTGCTTCCTCCCACTGTGAGCGTACCAATAGCGGGACACAAGCTGACAGTGGGAGGATTTTTCCTCCAGCTCTTAGCCCTGCACTCAAAGCTGTCAATCAAGGAAGTGTGTCCATGACATGGGTGATGACGCATGGACACAGCAGGAGGGGAGGGGCAGTTGTTTGACTGGCTTTTTCAGTATGAAATACTGAAAAATTTCTAATGAAAGCAATTGCAAAACCTATTGGTTATACATGCTTTACTACATATCAAAAGTTTTATATATCTGACAGTGCCCATTTAAGGACTGAGCTGGGGTATATTTCCATTACAAAGAAACATAGAATGTGTCGACAGATAAAAACATTTTAGTCTGTTCAATATCTGAAAAAGTCCCCTCATATATGAAAGATATAGCCTTATGTCTACCCCCATGCAAAATAAATTCTTCAATGTATTTGCAGCTACCACTTCTACTGAAAAGTTTCTCCATGCACCTGCTACACAGTCTCTGATCAATGCATTGACTTAAAGGGATACTCCTAGACATCTTATCCCCTATCCAAATATCCTTCAATATCCAAATGTCTTATTAAGGGGTCCCGCCGCTGGGGACCCCCACTTTCTCAGTAGCGGCACCCTGCCGTCATCATAGCACAGAGGAAAATTTCTGTGCGTGATGACGGGGCGATACAGGGCCCCTTCGTGCTGTCACATCCCGCCCCCTGAATACAAGTCTATGGGAGTGGGCGTGGTGGCTGTCACGCCCCCTCCCATAGACTTACCTTAAGGGGGCGGGGTGTGACATCAGGAGGGGCCAGAGCTGTGACACACTGTACCCACTAAATATAATACTGCCACACACTGTACCCTGAATATAATACTGCCACACACTGTACCCCCTGAATATAATTCTGACATACATGCATACACATCATATATACATATACACCCCCTCTTATCCTCTGTGTCCTCATCATCCCCAAAACCCCTGCCAAACCTCTCCTCATCACTACTATTACCCCCCTCTCCTCATTACCCCCATAACCCCCCCTGCACCCCTCATCCACTCCATACCCCCCCGCACCTCTCATCACCCCCCCCCCCCCGCACCTCTCATCACCCCCCCCCCCGCACCTCTCATCACCCCCCTGCACCTCTCATCACCCTCATAACCCCCCCGCACCTCTCATCACCCCCCCCAAACCTCTCGTCACCCCCCACACCTCTCATCACCCCCATAACCCCCCCTGCACCTTATCACCTCCACAACCAATGCGCCCCCCCCCCCAGGCAAGTTTACTTACCCTGCCGGGGATCGATGCATCAGCGTGAGGCGGCTGCTCCTGTCACTGCACGGGGGAGGATGAAGAAGATCGCGCAGGACGTAGGCAGGGGCAGGGACAGGTCAGGTGATTGGAGTAGACATGCGTGCCTGCGCAGGGCATGTGACGTCTCTACTCCAATCAGCCCTTGGCCTGTCCGGCCATGCAATGATTCTTAAGGGGCCCGCGCCGTAGAAGTAGAAATGTGCGGGCGGCGGAGGGCCCACCGGACTATGAGACAAGCCAGTTAATAAAAAATTTTTAAAAAGCGAGCTGTGTCGACCGCTGGGCGCCCCTGTTGCTATTGCGCCCTGTGTGGCCGCACAGCTCGCACACCCCTAAGGCCGGCCCTGCCTATAACACTGCACACACTGATCTCCTATGCTGATCACTGGCGTGTATTAACACGCCTGTGATCAGTGTTATCGGCGCTTGACTGCTCCTGCCTGGATCTCAGGCACGGAGCAGTCATTCGTCGATCGGACACCGAGGAGGCAGGTAAGGGCCCTCCCGGTGTCCTGTAAGCTGCTCGGGACACCGCAATTTCACCGCGGCGGTCCCGAATAGCCCGACTGACTAGCCGGATAGTTTCACTTTAGATGCGACGGTCAGCTCTGACCGCCGCTTCTAAAGGGTTAATTCCGCACATTGCCGTGATCGGCAATGTGCGGTATTAGCCGCGGGTCCCGGTCGTTGATGAGCGCGATGTGATGCGGGGTTGCAGCGCGACCCCGCTTCATATGGCAGGAGCCGGCGCAGGACGTAAATATACGTCCTGCGTCGTTAAGGGGTTAAAGGGGTACTCCCGTGGAAAACTTTATTTTTATTTTTATTTTTTTATCAACTGGTGCCAGGAAGTTAAACAGATTTTTAAAGTACTTCTATTAAAAAATGTTAATCCTTCCAGTACTTATTAGCTGCTGAATACTACAGAGGAAATTATTTTCTTTTTGGAACACAGAGCTCTCTGCTGACATCATGACCACAGTGCCCTCTGCTGACATCTCTGTCCATTTTAGGAACTGTCCAGAGTGGCATATGTTCTCTATGGGGATTTTCCCCTACTCTGGACAGTTCTCAAAAAGGACAGAGGTGTCAGCAGATCTGCCCATTAAGTCTGGCAGACGTTTTATAAATTATGAAAAGTGCCCTCTTTTTTTACTTGAGCCCCTGCCCTTCAAAATGTCTGTGCACGTCCCTGCTGCTAAAATAGATTAGAACTATTACATTGACTTTGGTCATTGGCTCCTATCTGATACAAAATATTTTATGAACAATTATTTTTATAAGAAGGTTGGCAATCTAAAAATTTTTAATAACATTTTTTTTTAATAAGCACATTTTCTAATACCTGGGCAAGGGCCCTGCCCAGGTGTTTTAATATTATTTTTACTCAATAAATGTACATGATTGTTTAAGTTATATTTTGCAGGTATTTTTATTATTACTATAATCAAGATAGGATTACTTTAGTCAGCATCAGTTTCATTTCCATTTATTTCTCACTTTTATTTGTGATCAACCATCTGTCAATTTGTCCATATCTTTTATCTCTATCTTTTTGCTTCTTCCTTTTTATTCTTTCTCCTTTTCACCTATTTTTTCTTATTTCAATATCCTTGAGGACTGGTCATATAATTTCCTCATTATATTTTTCTATAAATCTCACAACATAGCCATTTAGCCAAGACAAGTGCAGATCCTTCCTAAGCATGTCCATTTACTGTCTGCCAGGTACGTACTAAAATCACCTTATGCTGGATAACCCCTTTAATAGCTGAAAAATGTACCTTCAAGGTGTTGTATTTCAGGCCTTTGTTGAACCTTTCCTGCAGAAACTTAAGTAGGTCAGCAAAATCAGGCAATTGGATATGATGAAGATCACACCAATACTTTAAACTACTGACAACACTGTTGTAGACTTAAAAATTTTTTTCACTGGAATACCCCTTTTTTTCAAATAAACTGGCTCCAGAAAGTTGAACAGATTTGTAAATTACTTCTATTAAAAAACCTTAATCCTACCAGTACTTATCAGCCGATAAAGTTGAGTTGTTCTTTTCTGTCTGACAACAGTGCTCTCTGCTGACACCTCTGTCTGTCTCAGGATCTGTGCGGAGCAGGAGAGGTTTGCAGTGGGGGTTTGCTCCTACTCTGGACAGTTCCCGAGACAAAGTTGTCAGCAGAGAGCACTGTTGTCAGACAGAAAATAACAACTCAACTTCAGCAACTGATAAGTACTGGTAGGATTAAGATTTTTTAATAGAAGTAATTTACAAATCCGTTTAACTTTTTGGAGCCAGTTGATATGAAAAAAATAATTTCACCGGAATACCCCTTTAATTTGAGGAAGGTCTTCTGGATAAAGCCAGAATGCCAAGGACATCACTTGAGATACTTAAAAGCATGAGACTCTGCCCGTCAGCCTACATGCTGTAAGATTAAATTCTCGGACAACAATATAGGACACTATCTTGATAAAGAAGATCTGGACAAGGGGTAATCTCCATTTAGCAACCTCTTGAAAGTTACAATGCTTAAAAAATATGGGACAAATCAACAGTAACATTGGAAAAAAAACAGTAACATTGTGGCCCAGACCCTTATTGTGGGCTCTGAGTTTGGTCTATATACCGAGTGTTTATATATATATATATATATATATATATATTCTTTTTTTGATGGTGTAGGACCCGTGTTGGATCTTTTTTAAGTGATTTAATAAAGGTAATGTCTGGGTGTTTTTTTAGGTCATTTGTTCTTTATGGTTGATCTGGTTGCAATGATAC
This sequence comes from Hyla sarda, assembly GCF_029499605.1. NCBI lineage: Eukaryota > Metazoa > Chordata > Amphibia > Anura > Hylidae > Hyla > Hyla sarda. Next base: position 136,705,114 of record NC_079194.1, on the reverse strand, counting down.
CCTTAAAAAATGGGGCGTCCCAGAATAGCAGTCCCACAATTACTGTTGCCTGGTCTTCCGTCACTTTTTGGAGTACTTTGGGAATCAGAGGAAAAGGAGAGAAGATGAACACCAACAGACTTGTCTAACTGATGGAGAGACCGTACAGATGATCCAATGTTCATGGAGCAAAACACTGGGGCTTTCTTCATGGTCCAGGTTGCCATCACAACGATATCTGGAACTCCACATGTCTGTGATCCATTGAAAAAGGCATCTGGATGGAGATTTCATTTGGACTTATTGACTGAATTCCTGCTGAGCCAGTCCACTTTGCAGTTGGATACTGCTATGATGTGCACCACCTTGACCTCGGTATGGTTCTTCTCTGCCCACGACATCAACAGGTAACATTCTTTCATCAGCAAGGATGACCTGGTTCCTCCCCTGCTTGTTGACAGAAGAAACCCAACACCATGTCCGACAGAATGAAAACCGAAGGGCCCAGAATTATGGGCAAGAAGTGCAGCAGGAACTAACCTAACCTATCTCCATCAGTTCTCTCATGATGGAAAAGCATAAGAGCTGGACCACTTCTGTTAAGCCAAATGATTGCCGATATGGGCTTCTCAGGCCCTCTTGGAAGCAAAGTCAACTGCATCAAGGGACAAAGACATCGGACCTAGAACAGTCGCCACCCTGACAAGCACTTGGTACATGACAGGAGGAACCCAATGCCTGCAAACTGCTTGGCAATTCTTTCTTCCGATAGAGTAAGGGTCATCTTCTCAGAATCTATATGGAAACCCAGAAATTTGCAAGTTCTGGATGGGACAAGGTGGGACTTCTGATGATTTATTATAAAGCAATGTTGCTCCAGTACATTTATGGTAAGGCAAATATGCTGGTGCAAAAAACTGATTCTGATTTAAAGAGCCAGATGTCCAGATAAGGCACAATAATCACTCCCTGAAGCCTTAGGTGGCCCGCCAGGATAACCACCACATGAGGAGAGGCCAAAGGGAAGGCATGTAAAATGGAAGGGGGCTATGGAGTTGTTCTGGTAAATTGTCACCATGAGAAATCTACTGTGAGCTCAGAGAATAGGGACATGTAAATAGGAGTCCCTAAGATTAATAACTGCAAGGAAGTCTTCTTGAAGGAATGCCATAAATGACCGGATGGTCACCATCCTGAATTTCTACTTTAGAAGGAGCTTGTTAAGTAATATGAGGTCTCTCTCTTTCTTCGGCAAAAAATCTGGGTATACATCACTTTTCCACATTGATGAAAAGAAACTGGGTTTCTGGGTTAATACAGGGCATCACCGCGATCGGTGATGTCCTGTATTAGCCGCGGGTCCCGGCTGTTGATAGCCGCCAGGACCGACCCGATATGACGCGGGGACACCGCGTGACCCCGCGGCATATCGCGGGAGCCGGCGGAGGACGTAAATATACGTCCTGCGTCGTTAAGGAGTTAAAAACAACTCTGAAGTACAGTGCCTTGCATATGTATTTACCCCCTTGGGGTAAACCAAATCATGTATAACCCAAGATTAAAATTTATTTAATTGGGATTTTATGTAATGGACCAACACAAAATAGTCCATCACTATTACATTTCAGAATTCTATTACTATTAAAAATCTTAAAAGTTTTGAGTGCATATGTATTCACCCCCTTAACTGTGATACTCCTTGCAAAAATCTGGTGCAAACAGTTAAAATCAGGTCCACCTGGCTGCAATTTAAAGGAGTTGTCCAGGATAAGAAAAATAGCACCAATCTTGTCCACAGGTCAGGTGTAGTACTGCAGCTCAGCCCCATTCATTTTAATAGAGCAGAGCTGCAATACCAGACAACCAGTGGTCAGGAGTGGTGCAGTTTTTGCATGAAAGAAGCAGCATTTTTCTAATCCTGGATAGCCCCTTTAATCCCAGTACAAATTTACCCATTCTGTGAAGGCCTCAGACTTTGTAAGAGAGCAGGACAGAAAAAAACGTACAAGAAGACCAACCAATGAATCCAAGGAGCTCACCAGTACTAAACAGGGTTAGGTTATAAAAATATATCCCAAGCTTTGAACATCTTACAGAGCATTAATGTGGACAGATGAGTAGACATTATCAAATGACCAGTCTACAAGGATAAAACTGTAGACTCAATACCAAGAGAACAATGTTCCATATGTGCTAGGAAAAAATATGCCACTATCAATCTATATATATATAAAACTCAACGTGTGTGTGTATGTGTGTACGTATGTGTGTGTGTATGTATGTGTGTATGTATGTATGTATGTGTGTACGTATGTGTGTGTGTATGTATGTATGTATGTATGTTCCACAAAAACTTCCAAACGGCTAAAGATATTAACATGAAACTTGGAACACATGTTACTTATATGTCAACAACAAACATAGGATAGGTGATTTAACCCTTACTCACCCCCATTTGCCAGGGGCGGAGTTTATGTTTAAAGTCCTATACAAGTCTATGGGAAATATAGGTTACCGCATAACTTCCAAACGGCTGGGGATATTTCGATAATACTTGGTTACATGTTACTTATATGTCCACTTAAAATATAGGATAGTTCATTTAACCCTTAACTACCCCCATTTGTGAGGGTCAGGGTTTTTGTTTAAAGTTCCATGCAAATCAATGAGAAATGTATGTTCTCACATAACTTCTGTATGGCTGGAGATATTTCAATACTTGGTACACATATTACGGGTCGAGATAGGAGGTCGAGATAGGAGGACGGGATAGGAGGTCGAGATAGGAGGACGGGATAGGAGGTTGAGATAGGTCGGCATGGGAGGTGGAGATAGGAGGTGGAGATAGGAGGACGGGATAGGAGGTCGAGATAGGAGGACGGGATAGAAGGACGGGATAGGGGGTCGAGATAGGAGGACGGGATAGGAGGTTGAGATAGGAGGTCAGGATAGGAGGTTGACATAGGAGGTGGAGATAGGAGGAAGGGATAGGGGGTTGAGATAGGAGGACGGGATAGGAGGTCGGGATAGGAGGTCGGGATAGGAGGACGGGATAGGAGGATGGGATAGGAGGTCGGGATAGGAGGTCGAGATAGGAGGACGGGATAGGAGGTCGGGGTATGAGGACGGGATATGAGGACGGGATATGGGGTTGGGATATGACAACAATATATGGGGGATGGGATTTGAAGTCAAAAGCTTCCTCCTTTGTTGATTTTCCTCCCCAACAAGGATGAGGAAGGAAAAACCGGGCAACGCCGGGTACTCAGCTAGAGAAGAAATAAAACTAACCTTGTATCTCATCACATATTATCTTAGTGATGCCACATATTACATTAGAGTAGGACCTCACAAAATCTAGTCCTGTGAATAAAAAGTAATGTTCAATGATTTGCTATAGTTACATAAGTTCTCAAATGTGCAAATTGTTTCCTTGTCTAGTTGTTGGATATAAAATGAATGCGAGGAACCTTCTGCATGAATGGTGCTTAAAGAGTACCTATCATCAAATTTTTTTTTTATATGTTCGAGCTGATTGTATATAGAACAGCTTTGTAATTAGATTTAATAAAATAAAAAAAATGCTTCCTTTTATGTGTGTTTTCATTTTGAAAATGTGGCCACTAGGGGTCTCCCTAGGAGTCCCTGGCTGCAAGCTTTTTCATTGATTTTGGACTCACGCTGGCCTGGCAGCGAGTCCAAAATTGCAGTGCTGGCTGAGCACATGACCAGTTCAGCGCAGCTCCCCGCCTGTCACTCAGACAGGCGGGAGCGCTGTGCTTAAGCAGGGCACTGAACACCGAGGATTAGCGGTGCTCTGAACACTGAGGACAAGCAGATATCTGGGCAGTGAGGACAAGCGGCGCTCCGAACACTGAGGACAAGCAGGGCTCTGTACATTGAGAACAAGTAGGCACCTTTTCACTGAGGACAAGCAGGTGCTATTCCGACCCCCCCCCCCCCCCATGAAGTGAGGGCAGAAGCAATCCCCCCCAGCAGGCTTCAGTGAGGCGGAGCCTGCTGGGGCACCCCCACATCCTCCTGCCAGGTGCTCACACGAAGTGAGCAAGAAGATAGGTGAGTTACAGAGCTTTTTAAAGCTCTTGAAAATTTTTTTTATGGCAGGGAAGGTGTTAGGTGTAGTTAGGGAACATAGCTTAAGTTAGTTTAGAAAAGTTTATTTAGTGATAGGTACTCTTTAAGTACCCTTTCTAATTTACAAAACATAAAATACTTCAACCAGGGGTCTGGGTAGGTTAATAAGACTCTGATTTGGGGATTAACACCTTAAGGACACAGCCCATTTTGGCCTTAAAGGGGTACACCGCTCCTAGACATCTTATGCCCTATGCTTTGGATAGGGGATAAGATGTCTGATCGTGGGTCCCCACGTGAAGTCACAATGCCCCCTCCCATAGACTTGCATTGAGGGGTGGGCCATGATGTCACAAGGGGGCGGTGCCGTGACCTCACGATACTCTGGCCCCTGTATCGCCCGTCATCAGGCATGAAGTGAAGTGGGGAGTGAAGTGGGGATCTGCAGGAGAGATTGCAGGGGTTCCCAGTGGTGTGACCCCCATGATCAGACATAGGGGATAAGATGTCTAGGGGCAGAGTACCCCTTTAAGGACACAACGAATTTTCTCTTTTGCATTAGTGTTTTGTTCCTACAAAGAAATTATTGTTTGGCTAGGATTTTTTCCCACCAGCAAAAACTGCCAGTTAAAACTGCCACAGCTTTTTCCTGCATTTTTCCTGTTTTTCTGGCGTTTTCCCTGGTGTGTGGAAACAGCCAAATTTGTACCCTGTGGCAGTTTTTCACTGCCTTCAGGGTACCACCTGTGGGTCAGATGCTGTTACCTCCCTCGCTCGCTCCCTGTTCCTGCCGGGTACGTGTAGCTCAATCCCTAGTGATGATGTCATTATGGGGCAGAGCTACAGATGGGAGCCAGGCTGGTAAGTCTGAGGCTCTGTTCACATTGTACGTTTTGTATAACCCAATGGCTGTCTGGGCATGCTGGGAGTTGCAATAATTGGAGGCTCCCTGTTTGGGAATACACTGCATTATGGCCGTTCTCCCCAGTGGAGAGTGCCAAAAATGTACTAACCAATTTTTTGTGGTTTTTTTTTTCCTTCTCGTTTCAGATCTATGTATGCAGAGGATTACGGCGGATTCGGTGGACTACAGCGATGAACTAGATTTTTTTTCTTTTAATAAAATGGCTAACGAGAACTGTGGGGGGAGTGTTTTTTTCAATAAAATTTTTTTCCAATGTGTCGTGTTTTTTTTTTTTTTTAATTGAATTTCAGGCTTAGTTGTGGAGGCTGTCTTATTGACGGAATCCATTACTAAGTCGGGGCTTAGCATTAGCCCCAAAAACAGCTAGCGCTAACTAGGGCTGGGCGGTATGAACAAATATGTGTATCACAGTATTTTTTAAACTTACGGCGGTTCCACGGTCTATAACGGTATTTTCACACACCCCCAATCATGTGACCCGCACGCGGTGTTCGGCGACCCCGCCCCCCCCAAATCATGTGACCCACCAGCACTGTTCTGCTCCCCCCAATTAATGATCAGCCCAGCGGGGTACTACTCACAGATGTCACCTTCAAGCACTGCCCTCCTCCTCTTTGTTGGGGGCCGCTGGCGCTGGAACTCACTGTACGCCAGTGGTCTCCAACTTGCGGACCTACAGTTGTTGCAAAACTACAACTCCCAGCATGCCTGGACAGCCAACGGCTGGAGACCACTTCTGCACACTGGTAATACAGAAATTAAACTTTAAACTCACCTACGTCGGCCACACGCTGGGGACTGGAACGCCGGACAGCCTATCACCGGCCGGAGCGATGTCCCGCCCCGGCCAGTGATAGGCTGAGCCCACTGTCATGTAACAAGCCGGCCAGAGCTTCTTACATGACAGTGGGCTCAGCCTATCACTGGCCAGGGCGGGGCATCGCTGCGGCCGGTGATAGGCTGATGGCTGTCCGGCGTTCCAGTCCCCACTGGGCTGATCATTAATTGGGGGGGGGGGGGCAGAACAGCGCTGGCGGGTCACATAGGATTAGTTCCCCGATGTGGGGACAGCGCTGCGCTGGGCTGATAATACATTCCCGAGGGGCCCAACCAGTATTGCGGTATGGGGGAAAATTCATGTCGTGCAGCCCCAAAAATTCGGTATGAACCAGTATACCACCCAGACCTAGCACTAACCCCCAATTATTACCCCGGTACCCACTGCTACAGGAGAGTCGGTAAGAGCCGGTACCAACAGGCCCGGAATGGCGCTCCTGGGCCTAGGCGGTAACAGGATGACGTTACTTAGGCTGAGAAGGGCCAGTCACAATGGTCCTCGCCCACCCTGGTACTGGCCCTCCCCAGCCTAAAAAACCTCAGCCTGTTACCGGCTAGGCCCAAAAACACGACACATTGGAGAAATTATTTTATTGAAAAAAACACTCCCCCACAGCCCTCGTTAGCCATTTTATTAAAAGAAAAAAAATCTAGTTCATTGTCGTAATCCTCTGCATACACGGATCTGAAACGAGTAGGAAAAAAAATTGTTTAGTACATTTTGTTGCTCTCCCCTGGGGAGAGCGCCCATAATGCAATGTCTTTCAAAACAGGGAGGCTTCAATTGTTGCAAAACTACAACTCCCAGCATGCCCAGACAGCGTTTAGCAACAGCTAGAGTCTCCCTGTCTGGGAAGACACTGCCAGAAGGATCTGTTAACATTATACAAAACATACAATGTGGCTTCCGTCTCTGCCCGCTAATGACATCATCACTAGGGGGAGTAGATACACAGGCCCAACCAGGACTGAAGTGAGGGAGGTAAGCGGACTTTGTCCTCTGTATACACTATATACAGCTATCTATAAATAGCTGTATATTCTGTTTACCGCCCAAAGGGTTCACCTACACTGTCCAGCAGTGTAAGTTAACTCTTTTCTTGCTGGGCTGGCGCATTCCTCACAGCTCAACAAGGGGTTAAGTGAGCCAGCAGTGTGTATACTGTATACACATTGCAGGCTCACTGTAAGTTCTTACTGGGCAGTAGATATACGACGTATATCTACTGCTCAGCATCAGCTGTTCTCCCGACTGTAGCCGTAAGCGCAGCTGAGTCCCGAAATTCACAGTAGGACGATCGTAACAGGTGTCAGAAGTGATACTTGCTGTGATCTGTCCCTTATTGCAGGTACTACTGCTACCAACATGGAGCACACTCTGCTCCTTGCTGGGAGTTGTAGTATCTGTACTAATAGACAGATTGTCCGGGTGTCACTTCTGACACCTGTTGCAATCTGTATATTAATGCAGGTACTACAGCTCCCAGCATGGAGCAGAGTGTGCTTAATGTTGGGAGTAGTACCTGCAGTTAAGGACAGATCACAGCTAGAGATTTTTGAAAAATTCAATTTGGCCAATTCGCCACATTTTCAGAAAAAAATTGTTTCAGTCTGAATTTATTTGCAGCGAATCTTTATTAAAAACGGCTATTTCTGGCCTACAGCCTCAATAGGGGTGTAGAACACTTTGCCTTGCTGTAACACGCATAGGGTGTGTGCTGGGTTAGTGAAATAATACTGTTATTCAGTATGACATGCAGATTAGAGGCGTCGCTATTAAAATCACTGTCGCAGAGCAGCACAATGACAGAGGAAGGGCGCCATTTTCCCAAAAGCTATTTTAAGATCTCTTTACAGGTGTTCAATGGGATTTAGATCTGGACTCATTGCTGGCCACTTCAGAACTCTCCAGCTCTTTGTTGCCATCCATTTCTGGAATCTATTTGATGTATGTTTGGGGTCATTGTCCTGCTGGAAGACCCAAGATCTTGGATGCAAATCCAGCTTCCTGACAGTGGGCTGTACAGTGCGACCCAAAATCCATTGGTAATCCTCAGATTTCATGATGCCTTGCACACATTCAAGGCACCCAGTGCCAGAGGCAGCAAAACAACCCACAAAATATCATTGAACCTCCAACATATTTCACTGTAGGTACTGTGTTCTTTTCTATGTTGGCCTCATTTCGTTTTCGGTAAACAGTAAAATAATGTGCTTTACCAAAATGCTCTATCTTGGTCTCATCTGTCCACAAGACATTTTCCCAGAAGGATTTTGGCTTACTCAAATTCATTTTGAAAAAATGTAGTCTTAATTTGTCTCTGTGTTAGCAGCGGGGTCCTCCTGGGTCTCCTGCCATAGTGTTTAATTTCATTTAAAAGTCCACGGATAGTTTGCGCTGATACTGATGTCCCTGAGCCTGTAGGACAGCTTGGATATCCTTGGAACTTGTTTGGGGCTGCTTATCCACCATCCGGACTATCCTGCGCTGACACCTTTCATCAATTTTTCTCTTCCGTCCACACCCAGGGAGATTAGCTACAGTGCCATGGGTTACAATCTTCTTGATAATGTTGCGCACTGTGGACAAAGGCAAATCTAGATCTCTGGAGATCGACTTGTAACCTTGAGATTGTTGATATTTTTCCACAATTTTGGTTTTCAAGTCCTCAGACAGTTCTCTTCTCCTCTTTATGTTGTCCATGCTTAGTGTGGCACACACAGACATACATTGCAAAGACTGAGTGAACTTCTCTCCTTTTAATCTGCTTTCAGGTGGGATTTTTATATTGCCCACTCCTGTTACTTGCCCCGGGTGAATTTAAAGGAGCATCACATGCTTTAAACAATCTTATTTATCCACAATTTTGAAAGTGTGCCAATAATTTTGTCCAGCCCATTTTTGGAGTTTGGTGTGACATTATGTCCAATTTGCTTTTTTTCTCCCTTTTTTAGTTTAGTTCCAATACACACAAAGGGAATAAACATGTGTATAGCAAAACATGTGTTACTGCAATCTTTTTCTTTGGAAAAACTTCATCTTCTAGAAAAATTTCAGGGGTGCTAACACTTACGGCCATGACTGTATGGTAGCAGAATGAGACAGTCTGGAGGTGCAATCAGCAGCATCAGGAGTCCTGAAAGTGACCTGGTGACATAGCGGGCGGTGGGTGGCAATACAAGTACCCGGTGACGAAGGTGGGGGGAAAAAAGGAAAACTTGGCATCAGATGTGTGGCATCAGGCGGGTGGCAGGATCAGAATAGTAGCTGAGGCAGGTAGGCAGAAGAAAACGGTCTCTTTTGTAAAAGTGTTAGTGTGCACAAGTAAGTATTGAGGATATGCATTATGTAAAACTTAACTTTGAATAATATTTTTAGGATAAAATATATGTACCCAAAAACTTTTTGAAATCAAACAAAAAGAAAGGTGTGCAAAACACACCATGTGCCACCTACACCACCAAGTACTGATGTAATGCAAAGACCTCTAAAAGGTGGAAGGGAACAATGTGTGGTTCATTGTAACCGATGGGGGTAAAAACTTCCCCGTTAAGGCCCTACTCTTGCATTATTAATTTGCTTCTTGGCAAAAGTTACGCGCCCTAAAAAGGGTTGCCCCACACAGGAACCTCTCCCTATTTCCTTCTGCAAACACTGCCATTTCCCAGGGTTTTCAGGTGGAAATAGGGAGAGGTTCCTGTGTGGGGCTGCCCTTTTTAAAGCGAGTAACACTTTGCTCAAAAAGGTGGAAGGGAACAATGTATTGTCCATTGTAGCAGGTGGGGGTAAAAAATTCCCCTGAAAACCCCTTCTCTCGCCCTATTAATTCCTAGCAAGTGTTACTCGCCATAAAAAGGGCAGCCCCACATAGGAACCTCTTCCTATTTCCACCTAAAAACCCTGGGAAATGGCAGTGTTTGCAGGAGGAAATGGGGAGAGGTTCCTGTATGGAGCTGTCCTTTTTAGGGTGAGTAACACTTGCCAAGAAGCAAATTAATAATGCGAAAGTAGGGCCGTACAGGGAAAGTTTTTACCCCCACCGGTTACAGTGGACCATACGTTGTTCCCTTCCACCTTTTAGAGGTCTTTGCATCACATCAATACTTGGTGGTGTAGGTGGCACATGGTGTTTTTTGCACACCTTTCCTTTTGTTTGATTTAAAAAAAACATTTTGGGTACATATATTTTATCCTAAGAAAAGTTAAATTTTTGCTAATTTTTGCATATTCTCAATATCTACTTGTGGTCTGATGGTGAGGAATGTCTGTAACTGGGCAGCAGCACCTTAAATATGTTTTGCACTATCCATATTTGTGAAGAGTTGGTGTAGCAGCATGGTCAACCTGCTCTGATGCATCAGGCATTGGTGGTTGGAAATCCTGGGTGATCCATGCCTGATTCATCTTCACAAAGGTCAGTCTCTCCACATTTTTTGTGGACAGACGAGTTCTCCTTGGGGTTACTATGGCCCCCGCCACACTAAACACTCGCTATGATAGCACACTACTTGCCGGGCAGGACAGCTCTTCCAGGGCAAACTCTGCTAGTTTTGGCCACAAATCAAGTTTGGCTGCCCAGAAGTCAAGCGGATCTTCAAGGTGTGTAGACATGGTCATGTCAAGGTATGCCACCACCTGCTGGTTCAGGTCCTTCTCCAGGTCTACCTGCTGCTGATGAGTTGCTTCACTATGCAGGTGAAAAAGCTACTCCATCAGCAACTCTAGACTCAGGCTGCAGCTGATGGAGCTGGTACTGCTCCTGCCATCCCACCCCTCCCCAGCCGCCATGGCAGTGGAAGGTGAGCGCAGAGGGCCCCCCGAGTCAGACCTGCGAGAGGATGGACGATGGCACAGATCCACACATCGGCTAACTGACTACAGAGGATGTCTCTGTAGTAGGTCAGTTTGTCCTTCCTCTCAGTGGGTGTAAAAAAGGCCCCCATTTTGTGCCAGTAGTGAGGGTCCAATAAGGTGGAGAGCCAGAAGTCATCCCACTGCCGAATGGGGACAATTGAGTGGTCACTATGCAAGCAAGTGAGCATGCAACGTGTAATTTGTGCAAGTGACTCGGAGGGACTCCCTCCCTTCATCTCCACTGCATACTGCCACGGTGTGTCTGGGTCCTCTGTCTCGCCTTCCTCATAACACTCTAGCTCCTCTGGCTGCTCCTGTTCCTCCTCTCCTGTCAGATGACTAGAAAAAACGCCCATCTCGCGAAACCTAAACTGTGCTCCACTGTTCCCCTCCAGTTCAGCCCCCACAGGGCTCATGTGGCTGTGAGATGTAGGCACCACGTCTCCAGTGCCCTGACCAGCCATCGTTTCCAACACGTGTTGTAAGTAATGAAGCAGTGGAATGATATTGTTCATCCCCTAATCCAGGCGACTGACTAATAAGGTGGCTTCCTCAAAGGGTGAATTCGGGTAGAAAACAGACATGGTGCACATCTACAATCTTGTATAATGATCTGATTGCTTCTCAGCATAATATCAAAAACTAACAGGTTGTTAGTAAACATTTTTGATCAAAAAGTACAAGCCCACTCGCCACGTCAAGGCCACCTATTTAGAGTGGGTCCCTAACGTCCCTAGCATAAAATGGCGCAGCACTGGGCGGCGACCACCACCGCTGCAACACCCACCGGCAGAGCGGCCCCAATGCCACTCAAACCAGTCTATGGGTCGCACCCCACCCCCCCCCCCCCCCCCGCGCAGACACGGCAGCAACGGACGACGCACAGCACCACACCAGTGTGAACAAGGTGTAATAGCACACATACCAAACTCTCCCAGTCAGACTGGGGGGCTGCTAGGAAAGAAATGGCTAGCTACTACTTATATAGCTAACTACTACTTATATAGGGTTGGGCTGAGGGGGTGGGGAAGAGTGCAGACACATGTTCAAACAAAAAAAAGGAGGGGATAGAAAACACAGTGTGAATTCGGGTAGAAAACAGACATGGTGCACATCTACAATCTTGTATAATGATCTGATTGCTTCTCAGCATAATATCAAAAACTAACAAGTACAAGCCCACTCGCCACGTCAAGGCCACCTATTTAGAGTGGGTCCCTAACATCCCTAGCATAAAATGGCGTAGCACTGGGCGGCGACCACCACCGCCACAACAACCGGGCCCACGGGGGGGAACGACCCACCGGCAGAGCGGCCCCAATGCCACTTAAACTAGTCTATGGGTCGCACCCCCCGACCCCCCCCCCCCCCGCAGACACGGCACCACGGCAGCAACGGACGCCGCACAGCACCACACCAGCTTCCTCAAAGGGCCTGAGCAAACAGCAGGTGTCACGTATAAGCTGCCCCTGTTTGACATTGAAGTCACACAGGGGAGTTTCCCTCTCTGCTTGGATCATCAAGAAATCAGTGATGCTTTTTCTCTGTTCGTATAGTCGGTCCAACATATGGAGGGTGGAATTCCAACATGTGGAAACATCGCAAATCAGACTATGTTGGGGGCAGGGCCATTTGAAGGAATTTGGGGGCCCCAAGCAAAGTAGACATGGAGGCCCCCCCTCCACCCCTCCCCACCTTACGCACGCAAAGCCTACAGGAACCACAGCATAGCCATACAGTATAAGTTCACCGACACTTTATATAAATAAAAAAGGAGGTAGATACCAGCTGTACATAGAATATATACCATATAGGTGATTATATACAGGACCATATAGAGGTATATACCAGCTGTACACAGGATATATACCCCATATAAGGGATTACAGCTACATGAAGGAACTCAGAGGTCACGTCTTTTCTGATCAGTGTCGTCCTCTTTCCTTTTCTTCCCCGTCCGACTCAGACTTCCATGATGTCTTCTTCCAGCCAAAACTTCATCACTCTTCATCTGCAGAACAAACATCTTAGACTCTGCATTTTTCCAGTGCTCTCCTTAACACTACACAATCTCCTCAACTATAGGCCTGTAATAATGTCCCCCTTGGTGTCCCACTCAGTAACAGAGCAGGTTGCCAGATATGTAGGTAGGTCACCATACCCCAGCCATGGTGCCTCCAGCTGTTGCAAAACTACAGCGCCCAGATGACCTCTGACTTTCCGGGCATGCTGGGAGTCATAGTTTTGCCCCCTGGTTGGGAAACACTGAAGTAGGTAGTTAGGTAGCCAGGTACATAGCTAGTAGGGCTGCACGATATGGGGAAACTGTGCGATTGTGATTATGGACCTAAATATTGCAATTTCAATATTATAAACAAATAGTGGAATCCTCCCATTTCATGTCCAATCTCCCCCCATTTTACATCTATTCCCCCATTTTATATCCACCACCCATTTCACATCTTCCTCGTTTCATTTATATCCCCCTAATCACATTCTCCCCATTTAATTTCTATCCCCCCCTAGTTACATTCTCCCCCCATGTCACATCCCCCCCGCCGTCGCATCCCTACCCAGTCTCATCTTCCCCCATGTCACATTCTTCCCCCATTTTAACCCCCCCTCCCAGTAGACAAGTAGTGCCCCCAGATTAGACCCCAGTAGGCAGGTAGTACCCCCAGATTGACCCCCTTCCTCCAGTAGGCAGGTAGTACCCCCAGATTACCCCCTTCCCCCCCAGTAGGCAGGTAGTAGCCCCAGATTACCCCCTTCCCCCCAGTAGGCAGGTAGCAGCCCCATGTTAGACCCCCCTCCCCCAGTATGCAGGTAGTACCCCGAGATTAACCCCCTCCCCCCAGTAGGCATGTAGTACCCCCAATTAACCCCCCCCCCAGTATGCAGGTACTGCCCCGAGATTAACCCCCCCCCCCCCAGTAGCACCCCAGATAAACCCCTCCCCCCAATATACAGTTAGTACCCCCAGATAAACCCCCCTCCCCCAGTATGCAGGAAGTACTCCCAGATTAACCCCCTCCCCCCAGTAGGCTGTAGTAAACCCAATTAACCCCCCCCCCCCCCAGTATGCAGGTAGTACCCCCAGATTGACCCCCTCCCCCAGTTGGCATGTAGTATCCCCAGATAAACCCCCTCCCCCCCAGTATGCAGGTAGTACCCCCCGATAACCCCCCCCCCCCAGTATGCAGGTAGTACCCCAGATAAACCCCCTCCCCCCCAGTATGCAGGTAGTACCCCCAGATTAACCCCCTCCCCCCAGTAGGCATGTAGTACCCCCAGATTAACCCCCCCAGTAGGCATGTAGTACCCCCAGATTAACCCCCTCCCCCAAGTAGGCAGGTAGTACCCCCAGATAAACCCCCTCCCCCCCAGTAGGAAGGTAGTACCCCCAGATTAACCTCCCCCCCTCAGACCCAGTAGGCAGGTAGTAGTAGCTCTAGATTATCATTAGAACCCCCCCCCCCCCCCCCCCGGGGGCCCCGGCTGGTACCCGCTCTGGTGCTGCAGTTGCCGGGAGGAATTCAGGGGCTGAATCTGGGCAGAACCTTGATTCCACTGTTGCTACGCGCACCACGCACGTCATGTCAGGACACAGTAATGCTATCCCATGAATTCTGGTAGCGTGACGTGAGAGTCACCACGTAGCTGTACTGCACTAGGGGTGGGGACATCCTCCTGAGTTCACTTCCCGGCAACTACAGGCTGTAGTCTACAGGTGAGCCGGGGCGGGCACAAAAATAGGAGCCGGAGGCCGAGCGGCTTTAGTCTCGGCCTCCAGCTCAGCCTCTCGCACTGCTGGCCTGGCCGGCCGACAGGGCAAGCTACCGAACCGGGATAGATGCAGGAGGACGGCAAGCACCGGCTCTGCTCGCGGCCCCAAGCAATTGCTTGGTTTGCCTGTCCTGTAGCGACGGGCCTGGTTGGGGGATACCGTTCTGACGCTGCACCTCAAGTAGGGTGTGCTTTGCGGTGTACGAGTGGCTGAAGTGCATGTAAAGTTTCCTTTCCATTGTTAGGATGTCTTGCAGATGGGGGGGGGGGGGGCACTTCAGGAGCCGCTTGACAACTAGATTGAACACATGTGCCATTCAGGGCGCATGGCTCAGGCTTCCTTGTAGCAGCACAGACAAGATGTTCTTCCCGTTGTCGGTCACCATGGTTCCCATTTCCAGTTTTTCTGGAGTAAGCCATGATTCAATTTGTTGATGAATGACTTTAAGCAGTTCCTCCCGTGTGACTCCGTTCGCCAAGGCAAACCATGTGAAGAACAGCGTGACACTACCGTGCCATGCACACATGGTATGCTGGAGGGGCACTGAGACACCTCCGTGCAGTGGAGGCTGAGGACATGGTGGAGGATAAGGAGGCGGAGTCGCACACTGTCACAGGACCAATGGCCTGAGAGCGTGGAGGCGGAAGCGGCATGACCTGTCCAAGTTGCTGTTGTGCAGGTACCACATTCACCCAGTGGGCCGTAAAGAACGTTTTGTCCCTGAACGTAGTTACAGCTCCACACGTCGGCACTGCTGTGCACTTTTGTACACACCGACAGGCTCAAGGACTGGCCCAGTTTCTGTTCCACAAAATTGTGCAGGGCTGGTACTGCCTTATTTGCAAAGAAATGACGGCTTGGGACTCTCCACCTCGGCTCAAACCATCAGTTCTCTCAAAGGTGCAAAGTCCACCACTTGAAAAGGGAGGGACTGCAGCACCAGCAACTTGGACAGGAGCACATTCAGCTTCTGCGCCGTTGGATGAGTGGGTGCATACTTTTGTCTCTTGGACATGGCTTTGCCAATGGATTGCTGGCGGAATGACTAACAAAGTAGGAGGAGCAGGAGCATCTGGAGCGACATAAGATGGGTATGACACACAGCTCCCTTCGGCTGAGGTGGTAGAGCCTTGGCTGGCTGAAACAGGGAGTGGCGTGCCACCGGGTGATGCAGCAGGCTGGACAACCACATCGGAGCCATGGTTCTCCCAGGCCACTTTATGGTAACACTGCACAAGTTGAGGCAGGGCCGTAGTGCCAACATTGGGACCCTGGCAACGCTTCACCTTCTGCCGTCACATCTTGCATGTGGCCATGTTAACCTCCTCTGAATACTTGATGAAAAACTGCCACAACGCCAAGTTGCTGATTTTCCCACCAACAGTCCTCACTGATTGACTGCTACTGCTGCTGACTCCAGGAACCCCTGTTCCATTACTTCCTGGGACGGTAGGCTGCCGCGAAGCAGGTGGTCTACCACAGGCACGTTTGGCTCCAGACTTTCCACTTCTGCCACCATGCTGGCTGCCAACCATGCTACCTAATGGGCAACCTGCAACCCTCTTCTCCTGATGAAGCCTCTTCTGCACTTGGCTTCCAAGTGCGATCAGCTTCATCATCGAGTTGTGTCTGCACATCACTGATGTTCTCATCAGGTTCCTCAACAGTGTCTGCTTCAGGAGCCTGAATGCTCACAACACCACTTCCCATGCCACTCTCCTCATCACTACTTGCCCGCCTAGCGGAGGAAGCGGCAAATGTCTCCTCCACTTTTTGGCTGGGCAGTAGCTGCTGACTGTCCTCTAGTAGATCGTCCTCACTAAATAGTGGAGCTGAACCCACAGCATAAGATACTTCTGTGGGGGAGGGAACAGCATAGGACAGAGGCAATGGGAGGACAGGGACTGCTGCTGGGCCATGCCAACTGAGGGTTGTGTCTGAGGAACTGTTGACTGGGGGTGTCAGATGTCACTTGTGATGAAGTGGATGACGGCAGATGGGTTGCTGGTCGAGACACGACCGCTAGCTGATCCGAGAGCTCAGGCCTCTTGCTGCGACTCTTGTTGCCACTCGCCCCTAGTCTGCTTTGACCTGTGCCTGATGAATTTAGGCCTCTGCCACTCCTCTGTGCACATCCTGGCACTTCTCTGCCCAACCTGCTTAGTGCGTATATGAGGGGAGTACAATACGCTCCACTACACTACACCAACTAAACAGTATTTGTCTACAACACCAGCAGGTGTGTACCTTTAGCTGGCCTTTCACAGTATCTAGGCCCTTAAGACTTTAACAGGAACAAAATGGTACACCACATAGATGTACGTATGTGGTATGCACTTATGAAGAGAGTACAATGCGCTCCAGTACGCTTAAAACAGTATTTGTCTACAACACCAGCAGGTGTGTACTTTTGGCTGGCCTTTCACAGTATCTAGGCCCTTGAGACTTCAACAGGAACAGAATGATACGCCACTTAGATGTACACACAGGTTACACTTAATAGAGGACAATACGTTTTTAGTGCTCTGCTCACCCTAACTGGCTGGCTACTATTAGCTTTTCAGTTGTTGTACACACCAGTGCTACAGCACACAGTCGCTGTGTACTAAACCCAAAATTGCACACTCTCTCAATCTCACTCCCTTCCCTGTCATTGCTTCTCGGCTGGTTTTTGGCTTGAGGTGAATCACTGCTGTAATACACCCACAATTGCACTCTCTCTCTCCCTTCCCCATCTGTGCTTCAGTCGTGGAAATATTAAGTTGTCATATTGCATTCATGTTGTGCGATATGGCGTAGATTCATGTGTTGTCAACTGGTCACCATAGCTGCAGATGTGGTGGTTTTTGATGGCACATGGAGGTGTTTCATATCTTCTGTAGGCTGAATCATTACCTTGTAACCTAATGCTGATTGTATGTATGGGTGTGGCTTTGTACGGTGTATGTGGGAGTGGTTTTATAAACCCTCCCTTTTGTTAGGTATAAATAAACATGACCCACACTAGCAAGGGGAATTCTTTCTGAAGCTGGTGGGAGAACCACATTGTTGGATCACAATATGTTGTTTGTGCTTCTTCAACTATGGCAAATTCGCTATCCTTGCAGACCGCACTGAGCCTGAATTATTACAAGTCTGGATTCCTAAAACTTTTCTAGGCTGGATTTGGGCTTGAGGTGAATCGCTGCTGTCAAAAAGATTTTCTGTCCCAATGGAACGCTGATGTTAGTGGCACCAAGATGGTTGCCCATTACATAGGGCTGTGACATCACAGGGGTGGCTGGCTGCTGATAGGCTGCATGTGATTCAGGGTCATCCCGCTGACCCTTGTTCCCACCTTCCCAGGATTCCTTGCCCATGTCCTCACATGTGGATCTGCCATTTTAGATGCTCTGGAGCCTGGACCCCACTAAATGGAGTATAATGAAGCGATTCGATAATCGCATTCATTGCCAATCAAATTTTCCCTGAAATTTGTAACAGATTTGTCAGATTCGAATACCTCAACCCTAATCGTAGCGGGTGTCACTCCTGACACCTGCTGCAATCTTCTTGTATAAGTTATAAAAGCGGGCTGCCGGCTGCACTTGTCTGGTCCTCTGCCCGACACTTTACTCCGCTGTGATGTGAAGTTTTCTTCACATCGCAGATTCGTATATGCCGCTGAGAGTTGTGATTGGCTGAAACCATCTGGCCAATCACAGCTCTCAGCAGGAAATATGAATATGTGATGTGAAGAGAACTTGATATCACAGTGGAGTAGTGCCGGGCAGGGGACCAGACAAGTGCGGCCGCCTTCCTGCTTCTATAGCTTATACCAGAGGATTGCAGCAGGTGTCAGGAGTGAAACCCGCTGCGATCTGTCTATTAGTACAGGTACTACTACTCCCAGCATGAAAAAGTCTGTTCCATGTTGGGTGTAGTAGTGATACCTAAAAAAAAAAATCTAAAACATAAAGAGAAAAAAAAACAAAAACACATTTTATTAAACACAATTAAAATACATTACTAATAAGTTTTATAAAAAAATATTTTTTATAATTAATTTTGTAAGTAAATGGCCCCTTTAAAACATTTTTAATATATTGTCAGCTACAATTTTTAGCTCTCTGCCCACCCACATAAATTGGTCCTTCTTTAAAAATTAATGAAAATGTTGTTCTAAAAAATATAACATTTATTTGAATACAATTTTTTCCATCCCTACTGTATCTTCAAAAAATAAAAAAAATAAGATTTTAACAGTATCCTACGAAATTTAACCAAAAAAAGGTAACTATCCCTTTTTGAATCGCTAAAGTCGAAAAAAGGATAAAAAAAACACCTGCAAAAACCCCAAAGTTAAAACCCACATGGCTTTTTTTCTTGGCATTCACGCCCATGGGAGAAAAACGCCAAGATTTTCCCCCAAAAAAAGTCTCAACAAGAGGTCGTTTTTCAAAAACTGCCAGGGAGCCCAAAATAGCTGAAAAACGGCAAAAGAATTACTAAAAAAAAGGCAAACTGAAAAACGTCAAGTGGATATGGTATATTGCAGTTTCCTACTGACTTGCAGAAGGCCATGTGGCAGAATGGGTGTTTTTTTGGGGGCGTCTTTGTGTGAAAAACCTTAGTGGAATTCCAGCCTTTGAGTGGAAATTTCAAAGAAAACTGCTATTTTGCTACTTTTCGGGAGTTTGGTTTTTAATGCAGTGCACTTCATGGTAAAATGATCCATTATCTTTATTCTGTAGGTCAATGCGATTAAAATGATATCCAATTTATAAAGTTTTTCTTTTATTGTACTACTTTAAAAAAATGCTAACTTTGTTATGCATAACATTGTCCCTTTTCTGACCCCCTATTTTATTTTTCCGTTAATAGGGATGTATGAGGGCTAATTTTTTGCTGCGTGACCTGTAGTTTTTATCATAATTTTTGTTTTAATGGGACTTTTTGATCACTTTTTATACATTTTTTTATGATATATAATGTGAATAAAAATCTGTATTTTTGGTGATTTTTATTTTTAAAAAAATATTATATTTTAATAGTTTGGACATTTATGCACATGGTGATACCAAATAAGTAAAACATTTTTTAGTAAAATGGTAAAATAAGGGTGATTTTATTTTATTAGGAGAGGGGGTTTGTATATAATTTTACAAACATCTTTTTATTTTACACTCTTTATGTCCCCATAGGGGACTTTTATATGCAATCATTAGAATACATTCACTGTATAATGACTATGGCATTGCATTACACAGTGTGATCGGCAATCCACTGATATAGCCTGGCTTCTGACTTTTTAGCTCATTGAATTCCCACAATCATGTTGAACTACCAGCAAGCTTCACTTTCATTTTAGACACTCATCAGCATTGATCATGGCGGCAATGGCAGATCGCTGCTGCCTGTCTTTAGCAGTGAGTGTCTGGCTACTGATAGTAGAAGATACTCCTCTCTGAAGCAAGCAGAGCTCCTGCGCTTTCTTCAAAGCCGCTTAAAAGGATAGGGGATAACATGTCTGATCGCGGGAGTCCGGCAGCTGGAGACCGCCACGATCTCTGCCACGGAACTCTGCTCCAAGGGATAGGGGATAATATGTCTGATCGTGGGGGTCCGGCCGCTGGAGACCCCCCCAATCTCTGCCGCAGAACTCCACTTCGTGCCAGATGACTGGCTAAGACAGCCGCCACTCCCGCTCCATTCATGTCTATGGGAGAAGGCGTGATGGCTGTGTACTAGCAGTCACAATCCCTTCCATAGACATGAATAGAGGAGGTATGGCGTGACATCACGATCACGGAACTCCCAGTCTTCCGTGACCGCAGTGCTGCATTGCCGGCCCAGAAAACGCTGGGGTCCTCGCAACATTTCGTACTAGTAAAAACCCTACACTCTTAGTAAATGAGGCCCATTATCTTTATTTTGTAGGTCCATACGATTACAAGGATACCCAAATTATATGTTTTTTCCTCTTCGTCCCCTACGGCAGCACAGAAGGGATATTCTGGTCTCCTGACCTCCCACTAGGACCGCCCATCTAGATTAACATAATTCATTATTTAATTGATTCCTACCCCTAGTCCTATATACAGACCCCGCATACAATCCACCATGTGTTTTTTTTGGTCCTCCTTCCAAAATTGAAGTTCACCATTAGGTTGCCCATTTTGGATTCAGCCTTGCGGGGTTCTTGGCTGCAACTATTATGTGAGTATGTGCCAGTGCGGGGTCCTGGCTTCCCTGCTGTCCTTAAGCCGGTGCGGGGTCCTGGCATGCCGTTCAGACAGCAGGAGGTGCGGCTGGTGCGGGGTCCCAGCTTTATACCAGCACCATCATCCCTTCTACTATGGCCGGTGCGGGGTCCTGGCAGTGTGATGTGGCTGGTATGACTACACGGCAAAGAAAACTATGGAACCAGTGCGGGGTCCTGGTAAGTAGTTTTCTATTATATCTTGATGCTGAAATGTCCAGCTAGACGGCGCAGTGTAAGTATGAAAGTGTTTCTTACTTGTATCCTGTCTGTGCGCTCGTCTATGCGCACGCTTCCAGCGGTGCCTGCTGTTGCGAATCGGAGCGCGCTTGTCGGCTCTGCCCGTGTCCCGTCTTGTGCGCATGCGCCGCTGTGTCATATCTTCGGGCGCATCGGCGCGCGCTCGGCTGGGATGTGTCCTTGACAGAGATTTGTCTTGTGGGTGCGCGCTGCCAGCTGTTAGCATCTATGTACAGCTGCAGCGGCGCGCATTGCTGACGTCAGCCAGTCCCGGCACAGTAGGGGGCCGGCAGGGAAATGCTTATTAGCCCGGGAGTCTGGCGTTGTTCAGCCACATTGCTGGGCAGCCGGGCTCTTGGACTGATAAGGTACTGTACTTTCTTCCTGCGGGTCCCTGTAGTCAGTAACACTTACACTACACTACATTGAGTTCTCCTTCCTCTGTTTCAGATGTCTTCTGATTCGGCAAGGAAGAAGAGATCCAAGTCTAAACATAGATGCTGTATAAATTGCAGTGAACCTTTACCGGACTCTTACCCATTTGATGATTGTGACTTTTGTTCCAAAAGTGGAAAGTCAGAAATTCCAATATCTAATAAAACCAAACACTGTATCAGCTGTTTACATTATCTGCAGGAGGAATGGCCATCTAACATATGTGAGGCATGTTCACCCCCTGATAAATCAGGTTTTGAGGATGAGGCTAGAAACTTCTTTAGCTGGATGCGTAAGCGTATGTCAGATTCTGGGCCCGCTACGCGCAAGAAATATATATATAAAAAAGAAAAAGCTGCTTCCTCATCATCTGATTCGGAATCAAACCATACTATGAAGAGAAATAAAAAAGGGGTCAAAAAATTGTCGTCATCATCCTCCGAGAGCACTTCTGAACCATCGCACAAAAAGAGAAGGAGGCAGTCTAGGAAACAGTTATCTTCCGACTCGGATAGTTCTCCTGGTCCATCTCATAAAAAGAAAAAGAGACATTCTAAAAGACAGTCATCTTCTTCTGACTCCTCTGACTCTTCCTCCGAGTCGGATGAAGTTGCAGAAGACTATTACCTGTTTAATGCAAATGCTGCAGAAAAACTGATTAAGAAAGTTAAGAAAAGCATGGAGTCAGCTAAGAGTGATCGACCTGCGCAAGATAAGGAAAGTCTATTTTACTTTCCTAAGAGAAAGTCTACTGTCTTGCCAGGTCATCACATTTTGCAGAGTATTATGCAAAAAGAGTGGAAGAAGCCGGATAAGCGTCTGGATATGGGATCAAGATTCAAAAAGGTGTACAGGCTAGACCCGTCTGTATCAGAAGAGTGGGAGCAGCCGGGAAGAGTAGATTCAGCGGTAGCCCGAGTATCAAAGAATGCCTTCTACCCTGCAGATGACGCGGTATTACTAAAGGATGCCATGGACAAAAAGGCAGACACTATGCTGAAAAGAGTGCATGGAAATATGTCAGCTTTAAACAAAGCAGCCTTATCAACGGTACCTGTGTCAAGAGCTATGAGGCTTTGGCTAACCCATTTTTCGCAGGATCTGCAGACAGGCAGCTCTAAACGACGACTTAAAGAAAAACTCTCTTCTCTAAAAGCCGCTGCCGAATTCATGTGTGATTTTTCCCTGGACGTTCTTAAGATCGCTTCTAAGTCCATGGCGGTAGCTAATTCTGCCCGTAGGGCAGTTTGGCTAAGACCATGGTCGGGAGACACTTCTACAAAATCTAATTTTTGTGCGTTCCCCTTTGAACCTGGCAGGTTGGTGGGAAAACATCTGGATAGAGTTTTGAAGGAAAATAAAAAGGATAGGGTGTTGTATTTACCACGGTCCTTTCGCAAGCCCTTTAAGACGAATCGCCCCCAGAAAGCAAAGAACAGCTTTAGGAAGCGTACTTATCCAGAGAGACCAAACAGATTTCAACCAAGATACCAGAACAAAGGGAAAAAGAATACCAATCCACTCCCAAACCAAAAAACAGAGTTCTGACGCCAGGATTGGGGAACCGGTAGGTGCAAGACTCTTAAAGTTTGCGCATGTATGGGAGAAAATAACCTCAGATGTGTGGGTAATGCAAATCATTCGCGAAGGTTATACTCTCGAATTTCAGCATCTCCCCAGGGACAGATTTCTACTAAATTCAGGACAAGACCAGCGAGTGCTTTCTCTCCTAACAGAATTCCTGGAAAAAGAGGCTCTCGAACCGGTTCCAAAAGAAGAAGAATTCAGAGGAGTTTACTCTCGTGTTTTTCCTGTGCCCAAACCAGATGGAAAATGGCGATTAATTATCGATCTCAGGTATCTGAACAAGCACTTACGAAAAATAAAGTTCAGGATGGACACCATCAGGTCGGTATACGGGTTGGTGCAACAAGGAGAAGTGATGGCATCACTAGATTTAAAGGATGCCTATCTACACATCCCCATTGCATCACAAGACAGAAAATTCCTCAGGCTTGCTATTGCCTCAAAAGAAGGGTTTCGTCATTTCCAGTTTCGGGCTCTGCCATTCGGCCTTTCCCCTGCACCCCGAATTTTCACAAAAGTGGTAGTGGTCCTAGTAGCAGCCCTACGTCTGCAGACCATCAGGATCGTGCCATACCTGGACGACTGGTTAGTTGTTGCCACAACACCAGAAATATTAAGAATTCACATCCAGACTTGTATCCAGTTACTACAAAATGTAGGGTTCATTGTGAACTACCAAAAATCGGAGTTAACACCCTCAAGCCGAATGCAGTTTTTAGGACTCACCGTGGATCTCGAGAGAATGAAGATTTTCTTGCCCTCAACAAAAATTGTTCAGATAAGAGAAGCAATTCAGCAGGTATACAGAAATCCATCTATACCAGTGAGGAGAGCAATGAGCGTGTTGGGACTTTTGACGGCAACAATAGAAGCTGTGCCGTGGGCAAGAGCCCATTTCAGGGAGCTTCAACTGGAGATTCTCTCCCACAATCCTCAATTCAAGTCTCTGGATTCTATAATAACAATTTCCCTGAAGGTTCGTCACAGTTTACTTTGGTGGACCAAGAAGGCAAATCTGAATTCAGGCAAGAGATTCATCAACAACGAGCATGTACTAATTACTACGGATGCATCTGCTTCAGGTTGGGGTGCCCATTCAGGGAATACCTGGATTCAAGGAGTTTGGAACCCATCAGTGATGAAGAGATCCTCAAATTTCAAAGAGCTAAAGGCCATTCAGATGGCCCTCCTCCACTACGAGTGCTCTGTCTCCAGAAGGTCTGTGCTCTTGCAGACAGACAACATCGCCGCAGCCTACTACATAAACAAGCAGGGCGGAACCCGATGTCGGTCTCTTCAACAGTTGTGTGCACAGATTATGACCTGGGCAGAAGATGTAGTGATAGATCTCCATGCTGTACACATAAAGGGCTGCCTGAATATCCAAGCGGATCTTCTAAGTCGAGAGACTCTACAGTCGGGGGAGTGGTCATTAAATCCAAGATATTTCCAGATGTTGACAGACAGGTGGGGGATTCCAGAAATAGATTTAATGGCAACTCGGAGGAATCGCAAGTTGGAGAAGTTCGGTTCATTAATCAAGTACGATCAACCGGACGTATTAGACGCTTTTTCTATACCTTGGAAGAACAGATTTGTCTACCTGTACCCTCCACTTCCGGTGTTGCCGAAGGTCTTGAGCAAAATCCTTTTGGAGTCTCCCAAGGTCATTCTAATAGCACCATTTTGGCCACGTCGAGCTTGGCTACCAACAATTTTGCAGCTGTCCGAAGGGAGATATTGGAAGTTGCCACCAGTCCCGGACCTTCTTCTACAGAAAACATTCTGTCACCCTCATCCGGAACGATTGCATCTAACGGCCTGGTTACTGAAGGGGAAAGGCTAAAACTTTTGGGACTATCGGATAATGTAGTAAAGACTCTACTGGCCTCTAGAAAGTCTTCAACTAACTTTATTTATTCTAGACTGTGGAGAAAATTTCAAGCATGGCTTACAGCATCTAATCTGCAACTATCTTTGTCTGCAGTCCTCCAATTTCTTCAGTCAGGATATGATAAAGGACTTAAAGCAAATACCTTGAGGGTACACTTAACGGCAATAAATGCTATGACAGAGGGAAAGTTTAATAATCAGCCTCTTATTGTAAGATTTTTCAAGGCTTTAAGAAATCTCAACCCTTCTGTTCGTCCGCCGGTAGCCTCCTGGGATTTGTGTCTGGTGCTAAATGCACTTACATTACCACCATTTGAACCAATTGAAGAAATAGAATTTAAGTGGTTATCTATGAAAGTTCTATTTCTCGTGGCAGTAACCTCTGCCAAAAGACTTGGAGAGATGCAAGCACTTTCATCCCGGGAACCATACCTAAAAATTCTACCGGATGGTGTGAGGCTGAGAACAATGCCCTCATTTGTTCCGAAAGTACCCTCTACGGCTAATGTGAATAGGGAATCTTTTTTACCGAATTTTTACCCCAATCCGGATTCAGAAGAAGAGTTGCGATATCACACATTGGATGTAAAGCGGGGTTTATTGTGTTACCTTCATCGTGTGCAAGAATTTCGTAGAGATGAAAACCTATTTATTATAACAGCCGGAGCTAAGAAAGGTCTAAAAGCATCTAAAGACACGTTGGCACGATGGATCCGTACTACCATCATAGAAGCCTACACTATCCAAGGGAAGGATCCTCCTCATCCTCTTAGAGCGCACTCCACTCGCTCAACCTCAACATCTTGGGCTGAAAGAGAGCAGGTGTCCTTGACAGAGATTTGTAATGCTGCGTCCTGGTCGACGACATCTACCTTCGCAAGACATTATCGGCTGGATCTCCAGTCCAAGAGCCCAGCCTTCAGCACCGGGGTCTTGTCCGCTGTGCATAAATAATGCCCCCCCTTTTTTGTCTATGTTAAATCCCTTCTGTGCTGCCGTAGGGGACGAAGAGGAAAGTTGGTATTTATACTTACCGTAATTCTACTTTCCTCGAGTCCCCGAAGGCAGCACAATACCCACCCAATAAAGTTTGTTTTTGCATCAGTCAGTCTATTTTATTACACATGGTGGATTGTATGCGGGGTCTGTATATAGGACTAGGGGTA
The DNA here is from genome assembly GCF_029499605.1 of Hyla sarda. NCBI lineage: Eukaryota > Metazoa > Chordata > Amphibia > Anura > Hylidae > Hyla > Hyla sarda. The sequence continues at coordinate 136,679,074 of NC_079194.1, read as the reverse complement.
GGAATCAATTAAATAATTAATTATGTTAATCTAGATGGGCGGTCCTAGTGGGAGGTCAGGAGACCAGAATATCCCTTCTGTGCTGCCTTCGGGGACTCGAGGAAAGTAGAATTACGGTAAGTATAAATACCAACTATTTTACTTTACTACTTTAAACTATAACCTATAATTTTATTTTTCCGTATACTGGGCTATATGAGGGTTCATTTTTGTGCCGTGGTTTGTCGTTACTATCTGTACAATTTTTTGGTTTGATAGGACTTTTTGATCATGTTTCATTAATTTTGAATGGTTTATGAAGTGACCAAAAATGCGCAATTTTGGACTTTTTTTTTTTTTACATGTGCACCATCAACCACGCGATTGAATCAACGTTATATTTTAATAGTTCGGACATTTACGCACGTGACAATACCACATATTTTTGTTCCTATTTGCTTACATAATTTTATTTAAAAATGGGGAAAATTCATATTTTTTTCCCCCTACACTAGTCCCCATATAGGGCTATAATGCAATTAGAGATGAGCGAAGTTACAGTGATTCGATTTGTCACGAACTTCTCGGCTCGGGAGTTGCTGACTTTAGCCTGCATTAATTAGTTCAGCTTTCAGGTGCTCCGGTGGGCTGGAAAAGATGGATACAGTCCTAGGAGAGTCTCCTAGGACTTTATCCACATTTTCCAGACCACGGTCAATGGCGTAAACGTAAAAAAAAAAATACAAACTCAAGAATTGTGTATTTTTGGTCGCTTCGTATACAAGAAGAAAAATGAATAAAAATCCCATTAAAAAAATCCCATTAAAAAAATCACTAAAAACCTTAAGACAATGGTGCAAAAAACAAGCCCTCATGTGTCCCTGTATACACAAAAATAAAGTTCTAAGGGTCAGAATGGTAATTCTAAAACATACAAATTTTCATACAAAAATATTGTAGTAAAATAAAGCAAAAACCTATATAGGTTGGATATCTTTCCAAACGCATGGACCTACAGAATAGGTATAGCATGTCATCTGTACCAAAAAGTACACTGCGTAGAAACGGAAGCCCCCAAAAGTTGCTAAATTGCTGTAGATTTGGTGGTAAAATTAGTGATGTCATTACAAAGTACAATTGGTGGCGCTAGAAATAAGCCCTTATATGGGTCTGTAAATGGAAAATTGAAAGCGTTATGGTTTTTAGTAGATGAAAAGGAAATCTGTCATCAGTGTCATGGGCGGAGCTTAGTGACATCACCGCTGCTGTTCTCTAGAAGTGGGACCCAGCAGAGAACAGCAGCGGTGACATCATTAAGCTCCGCCCATGCTCCAAGCCAGGCCCGGAGCTGAAGATACAGGAGAAAATTATCGAAGAACGACTGCACGGAACGGGACTAGGTAAGTACCGTTGTCATCAGTGTCACCTGCACTACCTATCGGTACCGACAGGTTAGTGCAGGTGACACTGGTGACAGATTTCCTTTCAGGAGTTAATCAAAGGAACTTTAAATTAGAGGCTTTCCTTGGAAGCAAATTCTATGTGAAATAACTGTTGATTTGAATTGCACAATCCACCAAGAAACTTCCTCAGTGTTAACATACCCTTAGGCTAGGTTCACACTACGGAATCTCCAGATGTAAAAATTCTGTCTAGAGATTCCGAGTGCGGCCAGCGCCAACTGATTCAGGACCGCACGGACATTGCCGGTGGTGCTTATTCTTCAGGCGGAAATTTGAAAGCGAATTTTCAGCTCACAAATTCTGCTTCAAAAATTACGAAGTGCGAATTGGTGGACGGAAACTCCATTGACTCGCATGTACATTTTAGTAAGCAGAATTTCTGTCTGCAATTTCAAAGCGGAGTTGGAAGCTGAAATTCCCTAGTGTGAACCTAGCCATAGTCCACTCATATTCAGAGCTTGAGAGGGTGTTCTATATAACATTGTCCTTTTTTTTATACATCTTCATTCATTTCCCCACAGAAACCTGCAGGAAAATCATGATTTATGGGGATATGCTCACAGCTTTTCCCCCCACCCACTCCCTTACCAGGCACCATGGGGGAGATTTATCAAAACCTGTGTAGAGGAAGAGTGGTGCAGTTTCCCATAGCAACCAGATTGCTGCTTTCATTTTTCAGAGGCCTTTTTAAAAATGAAAGAAGCAAAATGATTGGTTGCTATGAGCAACTGTGCCACTCTTTTACACAGGTTTTGATAAATCTCCCCCGTGTGTGTACAGGATCTCACAGCACTAATCCCCTTCATCTATATGAATATGAGGCCAAAATAAAGAGAAATCATGGCGGTTACAAGTATTTGGCCCAGATTTAGCTATCTGATCGAGACCAAAACTGTCTGGTTTTCTTACAACCAATCACAGTTCGGTCTTCATATCTTAACAAGCTCTGGTATACGGTGTCTATTTTAGGACATCGTCAGCCATACTTCCGTCCTCTGTCAGGCAAAACAGCCTCCGCCTCCTCCCTCGGACCAATCGCCGTCAGTCGTCAGCCGCAACTCCGTCCTCCGTTAGGCAAAACAGTGTCCCGCCTCCTCACTCACACCAATTGCTGTCATCCTTCAGCCACAACACCGTCATGCCTCAGACGATTCTCCTTCAGACACATAGAGCCAACACTGCACAGCACTGTATAGCAGAGCCAACCTTGAATGGCATGTACAGCAGAACCAGTATAGCAGAGAGCCGACACTGACTCAGCTATGCTACACGGCAGGAAGGTTTTTTTGTCCGAGGGATGACGGAGTTTTCGATGAGAGACTTTAGGATGACAAAGGAGGGAAAAGGGAGTTGCGGCTGACGCCTGATTGAGATTGGTCCGAGGGAGGAGGCGGGACACTGTTTTGCATGAAGGAGGACGGAGGTACGGCTGACGACGTCCTAAAATGGACACCGTACTGGTAAAATAAATGCTGAGCTGTGATTCGTCACTATGGGCAAAATAGTTTTGGTTTAAGGCAGATTGATAAAACTGAACACATACATTACAAGAGAATTTCCTACCTCACAGATACAAAGAACCTCAGCAATTCTAAAACTGGTGTGGGACTATTAATCAGTATACCAGAAAAAGAACCATACATTCCCACTTACTTACTAACCACTTGTAGTCATATGGGCAATATCGAATGCAATTTGGTGGTAAAAATCCACAGAAGTTGCTGAGGTACCTGGGAACACATATGTATCTGAAGCTGCCTAAAAAATTCTGAGGAAAAGCCCTGAGTGGGTGGAGCTTTACCTGAGGGGGAAACCCCACCCCAATCAGGACCTGAAGCAGTAATTACAGGCACAGTAAGGGTATGTTCACACTGAAGGTTTGGAGAGGAATTTCCTCGAGTAATTCTGCTTGCTTATTCCTGTCCAAATCATTCAGCAGTGAAAAACCCATAGTATGTAATGAAAATTCTGCTCCTCAGTTCACACTGAGGAATTTCCGCTAGCGGAATTCTGTCACTGAATTACGTTCCGCATGAAGAATGAACATGTTCTTTCTTCATGCAGAATTTGCGTTGTAACTCTATAGAAGTAAAAAAAAAATTCAGGTCGCAAAACTTCCGCGCGGATTTTGCGTGGAATTCCTGCAAAAAAATGTCCTGCAATGTCTCCTATGCTGCGCTGAACTCCGCACTGATTTCTGTGCGGATTTGTTCAGCGCAAATTCCTCGCACATATTTGTCAGTGTGAACGTACCCTAATTAATGCATTCAATTACTTCGCAGGTGGCACTAGGAGTCACCTGACCCAACAGCTGTCTCCCTAAGAGAAATTGAAAGGTGAGCTGTGATTGGTTGCTAAGGCAAAACCAGACAGTTTTGGTTTTAGACAGCTGTGCCATTGTGGTATTAAAAGTTCTGCCATTTTCTAATTCATAGAAAAAACACTTTACTTCCGTGGCTTCAACCTAACGGCTCACAGTTGATTACTAAGGCTGGGTTCACACCACGTTTTTGCAATACAGTTCCCCGTATATGTTTTCAATTTGAAAACTGTACAGAACCATATTGAAAACCGTAGGCATTGACTCTCCATTGAAAACCGTATGCCAAAAGATGTATCCGGTTGTGTCCGTTTTGCATCCTGTACAGTTTTGTCAGTTTTTTTCCCGTCCCCAAAACCTTAGCATACCACAGGTTTTGGTCCAAGTGAAAAACAATATTAAAACGTATACATTTATTTTTTTTTACATGGGAGTCAATGGGAACTGTACAGAACCGTATGTGCGTGCGGTTCCATCCGATTTATGACTTTGCACAGTTTTTTTCTTGGAATTACAATCAAACAAGTGAAACTTTATTCATATTGGAGTGAAAAGTTAAAAACTTATACTTTTTTTTATTTCTTAAAAAAAACGGATGCAACCGGACATCATTTTTCAAACCGTATAGGTTTTTAACCGTTAACGGATTAAAATTTGCACCCACGTTTTGATACAGTTTAGTCAGGTTTTGATTAATCCGTTTTTATCTTTTTATTTTTAACAAAAACCTGATACGGGAACTGTATTGCAAAAAACTGAAAAATTAAAGAAGCAATCTGGCAACTGGTTAACATTTCCTCTGTACAAGTTTTGATAAATACAACCCCCCCCCCCCCCTACTCCCAATGCGTCAATGCAGCTGATAACCCCTTGAGGACTGGGCCATTTTTCCTCCCCCCCCACCTATAGACCCATATGAGAGCTTGGTTTTTGCACCACCAATTTTACTTTGTAATGACATCAATCACTTCACCACACAATCTATGGCCAAACAAAAACTACTTGTGGGGCAAAATTGAAAAAACCCACAGATTTGTAACTTTTGGGGGTTTTCAATTCCACGCAGTGCACTTTTCGGTAAAAAATGACCCCTTATATTTATTCTGTAGGTCAATACGATTTAAATGATACCCAACTTATATAGGTTTCATTTTGTTTTACTTTTAAAAAATTATAACTTTTGTACGAAAATTTGCATGTTTAACCCCTTAAGGACACATGACGTACTGGAACGTCATGTGTCCGCTCCCGATCTATAGCGGGTTGGGCCCGGCCTCTAACAACGGCCGGGACCCGTGGCTAATAGCGCGCGGCATTGATTGCAGTGCCGCGCGCTATTAACCCTTTAGACGCGGCTTTCAAGGTTGAACACCGCATCTAAAGTGAAAGTATGCCGGTTAGCTCAGTGGGTTGTTCGGGATAGCCGCGGCGAAATCACGGCATCCCGAACAGATTACAGGACAGCAGGGGGGTCCCTACCTGCCTCCTCGCTGTCCGATCACCGAATGACTGCTCAGTGCCTGAGATCCAGGTATGAGCAGTCAAGCGACAGAATCATCGATCACTGGTTTCTTATGAGAAACCAGTGATCAATGCAAAAGATCAGTGTGTGCAGTGTTATAGGTCCCTATGGGAGCTTTAACACTGCAAAAAAAAAAAAAAAAAAAAAAAAAAAAAGTGAAGATCATTTAACCCCTCCCCTATTAAAAGTTTGAATCACCCCCCTTTTCCCATAAAAAAAAACAGTGTAAATAAAAATAAATGGTATCGCTGCGTGCGGAAATGTCCGAATTATAAAAATATATTGTTAATTAAACCGCACGGTCAATGGCATACGCGCAAAAAAATGCCAAAATAGTGCATTTTTGGTCACTGTTTATATCAAGAAAAAATGAATAAAGAGCGATCAATAAGTCCTATCAATGCAAAAATTTTACCGTTAAAAACTTCAGATCACGGCGCAAAAAATGAGCCCTCATACTGCCACATACGCGGAAAAATAAAAAAGTTATAGGGGTCAGAATTGACAATTTTAAATGTATTAATTTTCCTGCATGAAGTTATGATTTTTTCCAGAAGTCCGACAAAATCAAACCTATATAAGTAGGGTATCATTTTAATTGTACTACGTAGAAACGGAAGCCCCCAAAAGTTACAAAACAGCTGGGTTTTTTTTCAATCTTGTCTTGTGATTTTTGGGCAAAATGACTGACGTCATTACAAAGTAGAATTGGTGGCTCAAAAAATAAGCCATCATATGGATTTGTAGGTGCAAAATTGAAAGAGTTATGATTTTTTAAAGGCAAGGAGCAAAAAACGAAAATGCAAAAACAAAAAAAACAAAAAAACGGTCCTTAAGGGGTTAAAAATGTCCTCTTCCGAACCCTATAACTTTCCATATACAGGGATTTGTGAGGGCTAATTTATTTTGCTCCGTGATCTGTAGTATTTATCGATACCATTTTGTTGGGACTTTTTAACCTGTTAAGAACACAGAGCGTACCTGTACGCCCTGCACACACTCCCACGATATAACGGGTCGGTGCCAGCGTCTAACGAAAGCCGTGGCTAATGGCTAACGATACCCGTGGCTAATACTGGATATCACCGATCGGGGTGATGCCCGGTATTATCCCTTTAGAAGTGGCGATTGAACTTGATTGCAGCATAAAAAACAAAGCATTCCCAGGAGTAAAAAAAAAGCATTCCCAGGAGCTCAGTCAGGCTGATTGGGAGCACCACGGTGAAACCGTGGTGTCCCAATCAGCTGTTAGGTCCCTACCTGCCTCCTCGTTGTCTGATCACTGATTCACTGCTCCGTGCCTGAGATCCAGACAGGAGCAGCGGAGCACCGATAACACTGATCAATGCTATGCTATAGCATTGATCAGTTTCTGCACTTAAGGTATTGCACGTTATAGTACCCTATGGAGGCTATAACATTGCAAAAAAAGTGTCAAAAAATAGACAATAAATGTGAGTTAACCCCTTCCCTAAAAGTTTGAATCACCCCTATGTAAAAAAAAAATATATATAAACATATGTGGTATCACCGCGTGTGTTAATGTCCCAACTATAAAAATATATTGTTTATTAAACCCCAAGGTCAATGGGGTACACATAAAAAAAAAATAACTTCAAAGTCCAAAACAGCGTCTTTTTGGTCACTTTTTATACCATAAAAAAAATTTATAAAAAGCGATCAAAAAGTCAGATCAAAACAAAAATGGTACCAATAAAAACTTCAGATCACAGCACAAAAAAATTAGCCTTCATACATTCCCGTATGTGAAAAAATAAAGTTATAGGCATCAGAAAAGACATTTTTAAAACTATTAATTTTCATGCATGCAGTTATGATTTTTTACAGAAGTAACACAAAATCAAACCTATACAAGTAGGGTATCATTTTAATAGTATGGACCTACAGAAGATAAGGTGTAATTTTTACCGAAAAATGCACTGCATAGAGACAGAAGCCCCCAAAAGTTACAAAATGTTTTTTTTTTCAATTTTGTCCCACAAAAAATATTTTTTCTTGTTTTGCAGTAGATTTTTGGGTAAGATGACTGATGTCATTACAAAGTAGAATTGGTGGTGCAAAAACAAGCCATAATATGGGTCTGTAGGTGTAAAAATTGAATGGGTTATGATTTTTAAAAGGCAAGGAGGAAAAAATGAAAGTGCAAAAACGGAAAAACACTCAGTCCTTAAGCGGTTAATCACTTCTTATACATATTTTTAGCGTATACAAAGTGACTAGAGATGAGCGAACATACAGTAAATTCAATTCGTCACAAACTTCTCGGCTCGGCAGTTGATGACATTTCCTGCATAAATTAGTTCAGCTTTCAGGTGCTCGCGTGGGCTGGAAAAGATGGATACAGACCTAGGAGACTCTTTCCTAGGAATGTATCCACCTTTTCCTTCAGGTGCTCCGGTGGGGAGCACCTGAAGGCTGAACTAATTTACGCAGGATAAGTCATCAACTGCCGAGCCGAGAAGTTTGTGACGAATCAAATTTACTGTAAGTTCGCTCATCTCTAAAAGTGACCACAAATACGCAATTCTGGACTCAGGTATTTTTATACGTATAGACCATTGACCATGCGGTTTAACCCCTTAACGACGCAGGACGTATATTTACGTCCTGCGCCGGCTCCCGCGATATGAAGCGGGATCGCGCCGCGATCCCGCATCATATCGCGTCGGTCCCGGCGCTAATCAACGGCCGGGACCCGCGGCTAATACCACACATCGCCGATCGCGGCGATGTGCGGTATTAACCCTTTAGAAGCGGCGGTCAAAGCTGACCGCCGCTTCTAAAGTGAAAGTGAAAGTGACCCGGCTGCTCAGTCGGGCTGTTCGGGACCGCCGCGGTGAAATCGAGATCCAGGCAGGAGCAGTCAAGCGCCGATAATGCTGATCACAGGCGTGTTAATGCACGCCAGTGATCAGCATTAGAGATCAGTGTGTGCAGTGTTATAGGTCCCTATGGGACCTATAACACTGCAAAAAAAATGTAAAAAAAAAGTGTTAATAAAGGTCATTTAACCCCTTCCCTAATAAGTTTGAATCACCCCCCTTTTCCCATAAAAAAAATAAAACAGTGTAAAAAAAATAAAAAATAAACATATGTGGTATCGCCGCGTGCGTAAATGTCCGAACTATAAAAATATATCATTAATTAAGCCGTACGGTCAATGGCGTACGCGCAAAAAAATTCCAAAGTCCAAAAAAGCGTATTTTGGTCACTTTTTATATCATTAAAAAATGAATAAAAAGTGATCAAAAAGTCCGATCAAAACAAAAATCATACCGATAAAAACTTCAGATCACGGCGCAAAAAATGAGTCCTCATACCACCCCATACGTGGAAAAATAAAAAAGTTATAGGGGTCAGAAGATGACATTTTTAAACGTATAAATTTTCCTGCATGTAGTTATGATTTTTTCCAGAAGTGCGACAAAATCAAACCTATATAAGTAGGGTATCATTTTAACCGTATGGACCTACAGAATAATGATAAGGTGTAATTTTTACCGAAATATGCACTGCGTAGAAACGAAAGCCCCCAAAAGTTACAAAATGGCGTTTTTTTTTTCGATTTTGTCGCACAATGATTTTATTTTCCGTTTCGCCATGCATTTTTGGGTAAAATGACTAATGTCACTGCAAAGTAGAATTGGTGACGCAAAAAATAAGCCATAATATGGATTTTTAGGTGGAAAATTGAAAGGGTTATGATTTTTAAAAGGTAAGGAGGAAAAAACGAAAGTGCAAAAACGGAAAAACCTTGAGTCCTTAAGGGGTTAATTAAGGTTATATGTTTATAGTTCGGACATTTACGCATGCGGCGATACCACGTTTATTTTTGTTTACATTTTTTTATTATGGGAAAAGGAGGGTGATTCAAACTTAATTAGGGAAGGGGTTAAATCACTTTTATTAACCCCTTAAAGCGCAACTGTCATGGATATTGTATCCCCCAGACTAATACCATGATAGTATAATGATAACACTTGTAATGCAAGAAAAAGAAGGATCGTCCAGCGCTTGACTCAGGGAACAGGTATTTATTAGAATCTCATGGAGAACAGGTACACGAAGACACGTGACGCTTTTCGGCTCGAGTCACCGAGCCTTAGTCATACATGTATGACTAAGGCTCGGTGACTCGAGCCGAAACGCGTCACGTGTCTTCGTGTACCTGTTTGTTCTCCATGATATCCTAATAAAGTACCTGTTCCCTGGGTCAAGCGCTGGACGATCCTTTTTCTTGCATATTGTTGAGGCTGAGCCCACGTCTGATCCGTGCGCCTGCTCTGAGGGCGAGCTGTTACGAACTTTGCTGAACAATTTTAATGCAGCTATAGCTTTGGCTGTTCTTTATCACACTTTATCAGCCAGAAAAAAGTTGGATTGTGCAGTCAGCAACAGTCGGATAGGCGTGGCCGTGGGTTCGCAATGCCCTACCTCTGCCATGTTTTTAAACCTCTGTATGTGAGCGTTGGGACCGCTGTGTGATTGACACACAGGTCCCCAGCACAAGTGCCCCGATGTTCATGATGTGCGGGATGGCGTGACTCCACTGTGCCTTTACAATAGTTATATTACCAATAACCCTTTGGGAGGATAACCTCCCTCAGGGGATGAAGGCCCTACAGGTAAGGTTCCACTAAAAAACTATTTTTATTGGTATGCTCTAAAAATTAATAATATTCAATGGTGGAAGAAACATAGTGAGTTAAAATTTTCAGAGATCCTTGTGTGGTTAATTATTCAATGTTATCTATGTTCAGTGTTTGTGGTAAAGTGCTGGTTTATTCTATCAGTGCCTAATGCAGCATCGATGGGGGTCTATCACACCCTCCTTTCCAGGGTCCACTATGCGGTGTTTATGGCGTATGTACGCAGGGGTTTCTGTTAACCCCCTTATAGAACACCCTCCACATGTGAGACTCTGTGCTGTAAATATTTTATGGCCACTGCATTTTGCCACAAAAATGCCGTTTATACTTCCAGGGGGTCTAACAGCCTCCTCTTATTGGCACCAGATGGCACATATATATATATATATACACATATATAGCACTATAGGGGGTCTCTCACCCCCTCTTATGTGAATATAGTGCTTTCTAGTCTGTAGGGGGGTCCTGCACTGCCTCCTTACTGTTATGTGCCTTTCTGTGGGTGCCAGTATACACCTCCCTCGATACTATATTAGTCAATTTGGCACACTAGTACAGTACTGGAAAACCCTCTCCAAGGGTCCCTGACATCTCTTAGTGCTATATAGAGCACCAGCACATTATGCCAACACACAATTTTATTCTTTTGTTAATGTTCTCATCTCTATTGATGACCACCATAAGGAATCTGTTTAAAAGGTTAATCACCAGCCTCCCCGACATTTTGCCAGCGTACTGGCTTTGTCAAGGGCTATGAGGCTTATGGCGATATCCTCGTGCGCTCTTAAGGTTATAACCTTATGAGATAATGTCACTTCCAGTGTCATTCCCGAGTGTTTACGGTTATTGGAGCCAATCAGGAAGTCCCACTTCATTCATCACATGTTCCTTATCCCATGATACCATATCTCATGATCCACTTGCCGTGCACCAGCGTGAGCATGCGCATTCCGGACATACCAGCACAAGGATGCGCATTCTGCAGGTCTGTGCCAGTGTGCGCGCTCTCTTATGTCACAGGCTTGCACTTGTCTCTATCATCTGCACATGCCAATGGACTTAGTCTTGTTCTAATGCAGATACCTTCAGTTACATATGGCATAATTATGGGATATGCTTTTTATTACATGCCTGTTGCACCATTGCATGCACCGTTGTTCTCATTCTTGTCTGTTTTTAGTATCTCGTCATTACTCTACCTCATCGTCATATGAACACAAACACATAGGAAGCAGCGCAAAATACTTACCAGATAAGAGATAGACGGGGAAGATTGAATCTAGAGTGGTGGACCGGATGAAATAGATGATGATGAGGTACAGTAATGACTAGATACTACAAACGAACAGACAAGAATGAGAACAGCAGATCAATGATTAAAAATAAGTATAAGCAGGAAATGCATCCTAGTCACACAATATGATGTTCATGGTGGACATATGTACATAATAAGCCCATGGTACAGGTGACTATATGGATATAAAACACAAAGGATTAAAATATCAAATTTTAATATACACGAGATGTACAATAATAAAGGCATACCACTGTAAGAGCATATACACATACAGCCAAGATATACCATTGAACTGTTGTGTATAATGTGTATGTCCAATTCAAAGATATTATAAGAGTATATATGGCTGCAATGAACGTTATAATATATAGTACCTGATTTATCATAATCCCTGTATCCTTATCATGCAAATAATCATTTTTGTACTCAAAGCTGCCATAAATCAATAGAATTAGAGGAATTTACCACGAATATTTGACACCAGTAATCATTCATGTACCATACACATTAAGATAGATGATCCTTGGTGCAGACATGTAATAAAAAAATAACCCATAACTGATTAAGTACGCCATATGTAACTGAAGGTATCTGCATTAGAACAGGAGTAAGTCTATAGGCATGCGCAGATGATAGAGACAAAGCGCAAGCCCGGGACATAAGAGAGCACACACAACGGCATGGACATCCTCGTGCTGGAATGTGCGAAATGCAAATGCAAGATTGTGCTGACGCATGCGTATGGGAACAAGAGTCACATGCACGGCACGTGGCTCATGTGATAAGAAACATGTGATGAATGAAGTGGGACTTCCTGATTGGCTCCAATAACCGGAAACACTCAGAATTGACACCAGAAGTGACATCATCTCATAAGGTTATAAAAGTAAGAGCGCACGAGGATATTGCCATAAGCCTCATAGCCCTTGACAAAGCCAGTACGCTGGCGAAATCTCGGGGAGGCTGGTGATTAACCTTTTAAACAGATTCCTTATGGTGGTCATCAATAGAGATGAAAACATTAACAAAAGAATAAAATTGTGTGTTAGCATAATGTGCTGGTGCTCTATATAGCACTAAGAAGGGTCAGGGACCCTTGGAGAGTGTTTTCCAGTACTGTACTAGTGTGCCAAATTGACTAATATAGTATCGAGGAAGGTGTATACTGGCACCCACAGAAAGGCACATAACAGTAAGGCAGTGCAGGACCCCGTACAGACTAGAAAGCACTATATTCACATAAGAGGGGGTGAGAGACCCTCTTTAGTGCTATATATATATATATATATATATATACATACATACATATACACACACACATACATACAGGTGCCAATAAGAGGAGGCTGTTAGACCCCCTGGAAGTATAAACTGCATTTTTGCGGCAAAATGCAGCAGCCATAAAATATTTACAGCACAGAGAGTCTCACATGTGGAGGGGTTTTTATAAGGGGGTTAACAGAAACCCCTGCGTACATACGCCATACCACATGGTGGACCCTGGAAAGGAGGGTGTGATAGACCCCCATCGATGCTGCATTAGGCACTGATAGAATAAACCAGCACTTTACCACAAACATTGAACATAGATAACATTGAATAATTAACCACACAAGGATCTCTGAAAATTTTAACTCACTATGTGTTTCTTTCACCATTGAATATTATTCATTTTTAGAGCATACCAATAAAAATAGTTTTTTAGTGAAACCTTACCTGTAGGGCCTTCATCCTGAGGGAGGTTATCCTCCCAAAGGGTTATTGGTAATAGTTCTTTTTTCTTCTCCTGGTGCCGGAAACGCACTGCTTCTGCTTTCACTAGGGGCAGAGAGATCGCTCCCTCCCTGCCTCTAGCACTGCACAGGCACACTGCGCTGGTGGCAGACAACGGGAGTGAGCGCTTTCTCTCTGCCAGATAGAAAGCGCTCACTCCTGTCTCTGGCAGAGAGAAAGCGCTCACTCCTGTCTCTGGCAGAGAGAAAGCGCTCACTCCTGTCTCTGGCAGAGAGAAAGCGCTCACTCCTGTCTCTGGCAGAGAGAAAGCGCTCACTCCCGTTGTCTGCCACCAGTGCCTGTGCAGTGCTAGAGACAGGGAGCGAGCGAGCTCTCTGCCTCTAGTGAAAGCAGAGTGCCAAGAGAAGAGAACGGGCACTGTATATTATGATGGTGCACGAACATCTGGGCGCTTGCGCTGGGGACCTGTATGTCAATCTCACTTTTTAACCAAATTAGTACATTTAAAATCACTATTTTGACGACCTATAACTTTTTCATTTTTCCATATAGGCGGCAGTATAAGGGCTAATTTTTGGCGCCGTGATCTGTAAAGTTTGTGTACATAAAACTTTTAATAATTTCTTTTTTTTTACGTTTACGCCGTTCAACGTACGGGATCATTAACATTATATTTTGATAGTTTGGACATTTACTCACGCGGCGATACCATAAGCTTTTTTTTTACACACTTTTTTGGGGGTAAAAATGGGGAAAAGGGCCAATTTACATGGTCGATCCGATTTTTCTGACCGCATTACCGTGATCTGTATTGATCACGGGATGAGGGGTTAATGGCGGACATAAGTGCGATCGCTCATGTCCATTAGCGGCGGGTCCCTGGCTGCTGATAGCAACCAGGACCTGCCGTGCATGAAGCGAGCACCACCCCGATGCTCACGGTCATGCACAGGAAGTAAATGAACGTCCTGGTGCGTTAAGTACCACCTCACCAGGACGTACATTTATGACCTGCGTCATTAAGGGGATAATTTTTCTTTTTTTAAACACAATTTTTAAGTCCCCATACTTTTAAGTCCCTATTACATGCAATCTTCAGAATGCATACACTGTTCAATGCTATGCCATAGAAAAGCATTGATCAGTGTTATCGGTGCTCTGCTGCTCCATCCTGCCATGGCTGGCTGGAGCATCAGATCATAGATCGGACAGAGAGGAGGCAGGTAAGGGCCCTCCCACCATCCTCTCAGCTTATCCAGACACCATGGTTTCACCAGATAGCCACCGGGACCACCCTGCTATGACCAGTGCACAGCTCCTAGGCGCGCATCATAGAAAGGGAGCGGGACAAGGGCGTACAAGTATGCCCTTCATCCTCAAGAGGTTAAGCTCACACAAAACTAGACTGAATACAACTGTAACAAACCTTCAGCTTTGTATGTCATGATGGGCTGTCAACAGGAATATAGCTAATTACTGACAGGAAGCATGGTTATACATTATTCCCTAAATACATGGTTATGTAACTTTTCAATACTGTTTTAAATTTTATTTAAGGCTCAACTGACCCTTTATTACAGTGAAAATTTCTCGCTCTTCAGTTAAGCACTGGATTCTACTGGAGATGAAGGCACTGTGCCAGCTGTCATGCAAATAATCGGTTCATCTTCATGTCTGATGCTACAATAACTTGTGACGCCAGTTGCTGACAAGTGATGAGATGATCGGGTCAAGTGACCTCTTTCCCGGCGCTGCGCTTGATGAACATACACACACGACACATTGGAGAGGAGCATTTAATATATTCTGAGGCATCTGCTCTATACGAGTAAGTGCTCAATACAAACAGGCCTGGTACACTATAGTCTGCAACACTCTACATGGGAATCACAGAATAATAGATCAGTACTGGAAGAGGAGGTGGTACGTGCCTCACCCTGCTCCGTGCTACTGGACAAGATCAATAGTGGCTGTTACACACATACGAGCGGGACACTGGCTGCATTTAACACATTGCTGCCTTGGAGAACTGCAGGGGTAAAAATAAACAAACAAGGTGTAAATTCACAGGGGCTGTGGGTGTTTGGGTCCTATGTGCAAAGGTCACCCCTATCAAATACCAGCATCAGCTGCCTCTATCAAGTCTACGGAAGGTAAACCCGTATTCATTAGAAATGTTTAAACTCTGTACAAAATGACAAGGTGGGTGGGGGTGTAATGGGTAACATGGCACTGGGCATCAATTGGTATAATACAAAGGTTCTGAACCAGCAGCAGCCGCCACTTAGATGATGGTAAACTGATCTCATCCTGTTCATAGCTGCTCCATGGGAAAGAGGCAAAGACATAATGCTGTGCCCCTTGAAATGTGTTTAAAATAACCAATGCAATTTTTTTTTTAACTCCACTTGTGCTAGAAAGTTTAACAGATTTGTAAATCACTTCTATTTAAAAATCTTAATACTGCCAGTACTTAGCTGCTGTATGCTCCACAGGAATTTTTATATTTATATTTATTTTCTGTCTGACCACAGTGCTCCCTGCTGACACCTCTTTCCATGTCCAGAACGGTCTAGATCAGGAGAGGTTTGCTATAGGGATTTGTTTCTGCTCTGGGCAGTTCCTGACATGGACAGAGGTGTCAGAGCACTGTGGTCAGACGGAAAATAAATTAAAATAAGAAAAAAACATTCCTGTGGCGCATACAGCAGCTGATAAGTACTGGAAGTATTAGGATTTTTAAATAGAAGTCATTTACAAATCTGTTTAACTTTCTGGCACCAGTTGATTTGAAAAGTTTTTTTCCACTGGAGTACCTCTTCAAAGCATTATTGTAAAAAAACAAAACACAAAATGTTTGGTCAGGGTCGAGACCTCCCAACCAATCTCTAGATATAGGCATGAGGAACATATGGCAGGGCTTAACCCAACTCATTGAAGGAGTCTGGCTCCATTATACGTCTATGGAGGGAGCTCACCTGCTGCAATGAAATGGATTGAGAGCAGAGCCAGGAAGAGAAGCACACCGAGTGACATGTCAAAAGGTTATTTTTTAAATGGCAGTAACGCTTTAATATGGCTGTCTCTGGACCCAACCTGCCAGTGTTACACCAGGGTTTAAATCAATATTTTATTGTAAGTAAATATAGATCCATTTATAGGTAACATTTTAAAGAGGACCTGTGGTCAATCCCCATAAATTACATTATTAAATAGCTTAAGGTACTCTAATTCTAAACCTTTTTAGTGTCTTGATGTGACCTCCCGTTTCTGAGATATGTGGGTATATAGTAAGTCTGAAAGATGGGCGAGAACTTCATCTAAATGGGACTGAATCAGGTGATGGTCTGAATTATACAGTGCGAGGGTGTGAATGTGTTACATTGAGGAGCTGCTATGCCTAATACACCCAACCCCTCCCCCCCGGGCTGATTAATCCAAACCATCATTCCCATCATTAAAATTAAGTTCATGTTTAACTGACAATTCCCTAATATAAACCTACATATCTCAAGAATGGGAGAAAATGTCAAAATGAAAAAAAGGTGTGTGATCCGTGCACCATAAACTATATATTTTTTGCTTTGCCACTGTTCCTCTTATTAAAGGAAATCTGTCATCAGTGTCACCTGCACTAACCTGTCGATACAGACAATGGTACTTCACTTGTCCCATTCCGTGCTGTGGTTCTCTAGCAATCCTCTGGTATCTTCAGCTCCAGGCCCGACTTGGAGCATGGGCGGAGCTTAGCGACATCACCACTGCTGTTCTCTGCTGGATCCCGCTGCTAGCAAACAGCAGCAGTGAGGTCACTAAGCTCCGCCCATGCTCCAAGTCGGGCCTGGAGCTGAAGCTACCAGAGGATTGCCGGAGAACCACAGCACGGAACAAGTACTGTTGTCATTAGTGTTACCTGCACTACCTGTCTGTACCGACAGGTTAGTGCAGGTGACGCTGATTGGTTGGGCTCACACAAAGCAAGTGTGCCACATTCACTCCGTCCACATTTTACAGTGAATTGAAAGTTTTGCTTCCTTAATTTATAAATGTGAAACACTAACATGTTTCACCTGTTAAAGCCACATGGCTAAAATCACAATGCCAAAAAAAAAATAAAAAATTGTAAAATGGAGGTTGATCTGCTGTGCAGTGAATGGACACATGGCACATTACTGCTGCATGTGAACAAAGCCTTAATCCCATAACTACTCTGTAGTACCGAACAGAAATCCAACTTTTTCTTTTGTACAATTGGTAGCACATGATAAGAACAAGGCACAGACCCAATGACTTGATACTGTACCAGTTTTATGCAGATATTGGATCTCAGTTTTGTACTACAGATCATGAACAGTTGCATGGCTGCCTTAAAGATGATACTTGAAGGAAAAAAAAGAGAAAAAGTATTCACCTTTAGCAGAATGAAATATGGGTCCAATAGAAGAAGAAAACCAGTTAAGGGATGCTATGTGGTTTAAAAGGTAAGAAATCACAGATAATAGTAATGATGGAAACACGTCACTGGTTTTGGACATGCCTACATAATTATATATAGATCTCCTCTAGGGGCAGCTCAGCTGTGACTAGGCCCTCAGGGAGCAGATAACTCCAGACGTTAAACTGCAGAGATAGGTCACATGGCAGAAGCCACTATGAAGGGTGTAACACATTTGAACAGACAAGAGGCCGTCTCCATGATTCAGTGCAGCAGCATTTATTTCCCATACTTTCTATTCTGGTATTCTGCATACTGTTTCCAGATGGGAGTTAATAGTTTCACACTCACCGGAAAACCAGACCCTTCAAAAATTAAAACTAAGGGCAGGGTCACGTGGCTGACACTGAAATCAGAATAGTGGCCACAATAAGCAACATAAATATTAAAGTGACTCATTTCACCTTCTGATACCCAGAAAAATATGGGAGTCCCCTGTACATAGGTCTATAGAGCGTATATGTGTATATAGATGTTTTAAGAATTGAGAAGGGTTTTTTATTTTTAGGGTTAACAGGAATTGAGACTAGTACGCATACTGCTTTTTATGGATAGGATTTGTGAAGTCATCCCTGTAGCCCCTAAAATTTCTTTAAATTACCCTAGCCACTCGGCTAAGTCCCCCTCCCCACTTCAAAGTCCACCATGTAACACTGCCCTCAGCAGATAAGTCACTGAAATAAACACAAGAAACTTGTGCATTCTGGGAGTTTTACTAAACACATTCAAGACCCATCCAGCCACTCAAAAAAAAAAAAGAATCCTAATCCAAAGAATTGCTCATACTATGCCTGGTGAACACCCGGAAAGATAAGAGTATCATGGGACCAGTAGTGTTGTTGATGCCAGGGGTAATGTAAAAGTGATAACTGAGAAGATTCATGAGATAACAGAAGAATGAGAGTGTAGGTGGAACAGACACCACTCTTGCGATATCCCCAGATCAATAATACATGATGTAATACAGGAAAAGGACATCTAAACCCCTAAAATAGGAAGTTTAAACAGCTCACCACTGTATATTTACATGAGTCCTGGAACAATACAAATACATTTTGGCCCAGATTTATCAACCTGCCTAAAAACCAACTTTCTGGTGTTGTCCCTAACAACCAATCACAGCTCACCTTTCATATTAACCAGCTCTGGTAAAATGAAAGCTGAGCTGTGATTGGTAGTAATGGGCAAAACCAGACCGTTTTGTTTTCAGGCAGACCGACAAATATGAGCGTGTGTGTATATTCTGGCTGCTGACCTGAAGGACTGCAATAGGATTGATTGTTCATGTCTGCTTTGTATTGATGGGATAGGTCAGTGAAAATACTAAAAACACAGCCTAAACACTTAATTCTGCTGGAAGTGCAAGGTAACAATGTACCCCCTGAAATCAGTGTTCAGTTAGTCCCTTAGGCTAGGTTCACACTGCAGAATTTCTGCCAAAGATTGAGCCAGCGGCGCTAGGACTGAGCAGAGAGCATTGCTGCCCCCATAGACTGCAATGCATTTGTGGGTGGATCTTTAGGGAGATCTGCTCAGAAATGCATTGCTATCTACTGGGACAGCAACGTAGTCTGAATGGTCCTAGTGGCACCTGCTCGATCTCAGGCAGAAATTCTGCCCAGAAATTCAGCAGTGTGAACCTAGCCTTAATGTTGCTCCCCTAATAGTGAGGATCCCAATTGGGCCATCTGATATTTCTTTAGAATGTCCTAACGGGGTCTCAACTGGACAATCCCTCTAAGAGTTGTATAATCTTGGAGTACCACTTTAACAAACCAAAAGGAATCATGTTTCCTCTACTAACTCAGAGGGTTGGTATTCCCTCCCTGCATAAGCTTGGACGAAGGGAGAAGACGACCATGGAAAATCATTGATAAATATCATGAAATGGCAGAAATGATCTGTGGTGATATTATCCTGAATGCATTACCCACATACACAACTGGGTCTGGGCACCTTTGTTCCTATTACTTTGCCTGGATTTGCATGACTTATTCTAGATCAGTTTTCACCTGAAATGTGACACAGACTAATCAGTGCACAGACACCTGATCTGTCATGTTTTACCGCCATCTTTGTCTCCCGACTTTTACTTTTATACTGGTGCTTTGATTGCAGTCCTCGAGAGACTGAACCCCATCTAAGACCTTGTATGTACTCTTGTGTTATTATTCAGTAGCATAGAAAACACCTACATGGTATATAAATCATATATAACACCATGAATAAGCAAATCAAACCTCAAAAGGCGCCAAACTCCAATTTACTAAAAGACAGCAAGAAGAAAACGAGAAGACATAGTAACGGCTGTGTGGGGTGCACATTAACAAGACCTTCCTTGCCTGAAGTCTGACCATTTTACAGATCGGTGCACAGTGGTCTACACTGCCTGGCAGTGACAGGGTTAATAGTGACCGTAGCTACAAGTACCCAGGCTGTGCTGTCTCAGGGTGCAATGCCTATGAAGCCTCATTAGATGATAACAAGCAGCTCCATCCCTGGAGGCTTTTACTGGTTATAAACAGGGAGATTGCGAGTAGCTAATAAGCGCCCTGGGGACTGTCTGCTCCCCACCCCCTCAACACACACACACTGACAATAAGGCACTCAGGGGACCCCCACTACTCAAGACTCCAGAACACACAAACCTAAAAACAGTATAAGCCCCCTTCAAGAAACTAATATACACACACCCCCAATCTGAAAACATAGCAACCAGTAAGGGGCCCAGGGGAAGAACCAAGGAGCAGAAAACACTAGACAGGGTAAAAGTAACAAGGATAAAAATGACAAAAATAGTCATCATCATCATCATCTGTCCAGCAGCAACGACTGGGAGAGTTCAGTTCATATAAAACATGGACCTGATGTGACGGCTGCTCTGCCCGCCACCCATATATACACAGCAGATACTCGGCCTTAACCCTGGAAATGCTGGAAGAGAACCGGACAGTGTCAATGACATGCACATAGAACACCACCAGCATTTAAAGTGTTAATGCAGCCACCATGAACCTTGTAACAGAGGGGGACAGGGGGGCAGTGGTCCTGCATGGGGATAGGTCAGGCATTGTCTTTTACCAGTAGAATAATCATGTTCTCCTCTAGTTTGCCCACAACTCGCTGGGCATTCTGCTGGTACAGCTGGTGAAAGTCACAGGGGGGGAAAGCGTAGAGCATGCCACTGGGGTCCCTGCCTTTGCTGCTTGCCCCCACAGGAAGGCTGATAACCCCGGCTGCCTGCTTCTGCTTTAAGTAGGAGACCAAGTTCCTGAGCAGGCGTCGCTGTAATCCAGGTTCCCCGAGGATCACCCCTTCAGTCTGAGGGGCTTGGATGGCAACAAGTACAGCATAACCTCCTGCGGTGCCTTGCCTTACCCGACGGGTCACCTCCTCCAGTTTGGGCTGGTCAAGCCGGAGTCTCTGAGCAATTTTGAGCTGTGCCAGGCTACCTGCTCCGGGGGCTGTGCGGTCTCTGAGAAGGGCAGCAGGCACATCACGATCACCTTCCAAGAAGTGAAGGTAGGTAGGAAAACAGCTGTTCTTCAGCACCAGATGACCACACCAGACAGGCGGCAGCGTCCGTCCTTTCTCCACTACTGGTGAGGATGGTCGCTCTGCAGGGGGTTCTGGGGGTCTTGGGTGGTGATTCCTCCTGGGCTGTGGTGGCTCAGGAGTTGGGGGTCGGGGCTTATCCTGTGCTGGGGTACGATGGTTGTGGGGCGGTGACGGAGGGGTGCTTGGTTCTCGGTCGGACAAGTCCCTCCTGGGACGGTCTGGACTGCGTTTTATTCTGCTCCTCCCTCTGTCACCAGACAAACTTCTCCGTCGACGCCTCTCCTCTCTGCTTTTAGAATTGCTGCTTCCTCCTCCCCGGTCTCCACTGCGGCTCCGTGCACCCTGGCCAGCACTGCGTCGCTCTGAGTTCAGCCAACCTGCTTCCACAAACGGCCTCTCACGGTCAGAGTAAAGAAGGTGTGGAGGAGTCCGGTCTCTGACCCGTAGATCAGGTTCCAGTGCTGCTCGGTGGCGGCTGTAGGCCTCAGACTGTAGCAGTTCATATGAAAGAGGAAGAGGGTATGGGGTGGGCTGGATGGGCACGTATCGGGATGCTGCCGCAGCTGCAGCTTCCTCTGGTGTCACTTTTGCAAAGTCCACACGCAGCCGGCGGTCCCCAAGTGGGAATCCTCTCATCTGGGTGCAGGCGGCCTGGGCAGCATCCAAGCTCTCATACTGGATATAGGCAAAGCTGTCGCCCTTCACATAGTCAACTGTTCGAATACTCCCAAAGCGATCAAACTCTCGGGCGAGGGCAGCTAGGGAAGTGTTGGGGCCCAGACCCCCCACCCAGAGCCGAGTGCTGGGGTTGGCTTTGCCATATCCAATTTTCATGGCATTTTTCCCCAGCAGGCGGCCACTCATTGCCAGCTTTGCCCGATGCGCCATGTCTAGATTCTGGAACTTGAGAAAGGCGTAGGCAGCTCCTAGACCCCGGGATGGACGCTTGATGACCACCTCCTCAATGGGGCCATACGTGTCAAAGGCTCTGCGCAGGTCAGCCTCAGACACATTGTGGTCCAGGTTACCAATGAACAGGTTGCGGGTGGCACGGTGGTCATCCTCAGGGGCCAGCTGCTCGTTGTCATCAGTGGCGGAGGCCCCTCGGCCCCGGTCCTCATACAGGCTCTGGTAGTAGGCTTCCGCTGAGGTGCTGCTGGAGGAGCTCAGGGCTGGCGGCAGAAGAAGGTGTCGTGGGGCCGGCAGGGCGGCGCTGCTGAGCGGTAGGGGTCGGCTGGGCTGCTGTGTGAACACGGGTTCCACCCGCAGCGGTCGGTCGTAGAGCAGGGGCCGCAGCTTGGCATGACGGGCTTGTCTGGCCTCAGCCGGCCGCCGGAAGTTGATGTAGGCTACCCGGCCCAGGTCCGGGGTGTGGGACAGCTTTACGCTGATGTCTCCGAAGCGCTGGAAGTGTCGGAAGAGCCAGTCCTCCAGCAGCGGCTCTGGCAGCGCCGAGCCCAGGTTACTTATCAGCAGCGTCTTGTACTCCGGAACATCGGCCTGACTGGCAAGGAGCAGCGGCCGGGGAGGGGGGTTGTCGCGGGGCCGGCGGGAGGAAGATGACGAGGAGGCTCCGGCCTGGTTGGGCCTCTCCCGCCTCCCCGAGCTCTTGTGGTGTCCGCTGCCGGTTTCCTCTCGCCGCTCCCGAGCCCGCTTAGCACGGCCGGGGCTGGACTCCCCTCGCTCGCTCTGCCGCTTCATGCTGCTCCCGGACTCACTGTGCGAGAAAAACGCGCTCACTCTACGGCCGCCATCTTCCACAATGAGTCGTGAGGGAGAACGCTTGACGTCATCAGGGGGCGCCGGGAACGAGGCGTGGTCCGACATTGTCATGTGACCAGCGCGCCAAGCTTTGCTTCGAATTTGACCTTCCAGAGGAGGGGCGAGGCCTGGGTGAAGCGCAACAACCGAGCGTTGCGTCACTGTGGAGACGGCAAGCTTTAGACTGATGATTAAAAGCAGCGTGCGAGGCTTCAGCAAAATGGCGTCAGGGCCTACAGTCACAACACCCTGCAGCCTCTGAGCTCCTGCGTCTTCTACATCTGTCTACTTATCAGAGGAGGCAAAAGGCATTTAAGGGGGAATTTATCATTCTGTAAATCACTTAGGGGGGTATTTATTAAAACGTGTAGAATAAGAGGGGTGTAGTTGCCCATAGCAACCAATCAGATTGCTTCTTTCATCTTTCTGATGCCTTTTGTAAGATTGAAAGAAGCGATCTGACCACTTTTCCTCTGCATGGGTTTTGATAAATCTCCCCCATACTTTTTACACACGTGTCATGAATGATTCCACCATATTTATCAATGAGGCGCACGTTCTTCATAAATAGCAAAGTAGCTTAGATTTAGACAAGTTTCTACACGTCCAGGCTAAAATTGCACAAAAATAATGTTTGTGCAAAAATGTAGTGATTTTGTAATGTTTGCAACAATGTGATACCACACATTAAAGCGCAACTGTCATAACATTTGGGCCATACAACCTACACACAGCCTCTGTGCTGTGTGCAGATTGTTTATTAGGTAGTGTTTTTACCTTCTGTCTGCCATCTTTATTACCCCAAAAAACTGTTTTGATGGAAGCCGCACACAGTCGGATTTCATGTGTCTGGGGTTCGCAATGCCCTGCCGCCGCCACGCCTATCCCCTGCACGTCAGCGATGGGACCAATGTGTGATTGACACAGGTCCCAGCGTATGCCCCCCTTCACTTATCCCCTGTGCGCACCGCGGCGTGTGTCGTCATGCTCTGCAGTTAAAAAAACTTTATTCAGATGTGCACCTTTATTATTACTGAATATCTAATAGTGCCCGCTATCCTCTTCTTTCTTCTTGCTGTGCCGGTGACCGGAGACACGCACTCTGTTGCTTCTATTCCCAGTGCCTAGAAGCGTGCTCCCTGCCTCTAGCACTGGGCAAGCGGCAGGAGCGATGACATGATGACATGGCGCGGCGTGCACAGGGGATAATCGAAGGGGAGCATGGGCTGGGACCTGTGTGTCAATCACACAGTGGTCCCAGCGCTGACGTGCAGGGGCTAGGCGTGGTGGCAGCGGGGCATTGCAAACCCCGGCCACACCATTTGCTTGGCTTTCTGGAAACAAACAGGTACATTGCTTCTGCCCACTAATTTTAGGGATTGTGAGGGAATTATGTATGCCACGGCGTATGTCAACATGTCTTGGCAGGATGTTGACAGATACCTGTGAGGCTGGGTTCACACCACGTTTTTGCAATACAGTTCCTATATACATTTTCAATTTGAAAACCGTACGGAACCGTATTGAAAACCGTATGCATTGACTCTCCGTTGAAAACCGTATGCCAAAAGATGCATCCGATTGTGTCTGTTTTGCATCATGTAGGGTTTTGTTAGTTTTTTTTCCCGTACTCAAATGTAGACCTGGGCCTATTAGACTATGCAGCTCTTTTTTTTTTTTTTTTTTTTTTTTTTTGTGGGGGTCCCAGCAGTCAGACCAATGAACATAAAATGGATTGCATAGTCTTCTAAAGAAAGGTTCAAGTGGGTCTCCAGCTGTTGCAAAGCTACAACTCCCATCATGTCTTACAGTTTTGTAACAGCTGGAGAACCACAGATTTGGGTACAGTTTCATCCATCATCACTGCAGGTGACCACAGTAGTTATGGGACAGTCAGGAGAATACGCAATGATATGAATGACCTGAATAACGTCTTCTCTGTTGCTGTTCCTTTTCTTCTTAATCTGGTCCAGATGCTGTGTCTTCTTGCAGATGTATCTTCCCCTGCAGAGTCTGATGCCCGGACATCATTGGCTCCTCATTTTGTCAGCAGATCCTCATCCTCTGTATGAAGACAATAATTATTTTAACCCTGCCAGACATCATTCCCCCTAAATATAACATTGCTAGACATCATGCCCCCTAAAAATATGTTTGGCAGAATCCCACCCATGTATTGTCTGTCTCTCTCCTTTCTCCTGCAGGCCCCCAAGGGCTCCTCCACACTGCATACAGCAGGCAGAATGCTGGCAGCAGGTGCTGCCAAGCCTTTGGCAGTAGGACTGCATGGACGTGTGCCATCTCTATAGATAGCAATGCAGTCCAGCGGAATTCCACCGGCAGAATGGACGTCTACCCAAAGAACGAACATGTTAGTTCATTGAGTAGACATCCATTCTGAAATTCTGCTGGAGTGAATCATTGAAAACAATTGGACTCTGCTGCAAGTGGATTTCTGCCGGCAGAATGTCCTCTATGTGGATGGGCCTTAAGAAGTCCCCCAGACTCCTTAGTCCTCCTCCAGACCCATCTTTTCCCTCCTCCTCCAGACTCCCAAGTCCCTGCCAAACTCCTCTGCCCCCTAGACACCTCAGTCATCCTCCTTCACACTTTTTTCTCCCCCAGACCCTTCTGTCCCTTCCCAGCCCCAGACCCTGCTGTCCCCTACCACCCTTCACCCCCCCAGACCCCTTTGTCCCCTTCTCCCCCACCCCCCAGAACCCTCTTAATAATAGAAATAATATATAAATTGGGTATTGTTTTAATCTATAGACCAACAGAATAAAGAGAACATGTTATTTTTACCATAAAGTGCACTGCTTAAAAACAAAAAAAAAACAATGGTTGCAAAAGAGGGTGTTTCTTATCAATTTATCCCCACAAATATTCATTTGTTTTTCCGTACATTTTATAGTAAAGTGAAAGGTGTCATTACAAAATATAATTGGTCACGAAAAAAAACAAGCCCTTATATGGGTCTATGGATGGAAAAATAAAAGCCTAATGGATCTTATACGATAAGGAGGAAAAATGAAAATTGGCTGTGTCCTCAAGGCCACAATGGGCTGTATCCCGTTACTTTTTGCATGAATATAAATATTCAGTCCATTTACTATGAGACTTGGAATTTAGCTCTGGAGGTCTTCAATTTTTTATGATCATCCTTGAGATGTTTCTACACCTTAATTGGATTCACCTGTGGTAAATTCAGCTGATTGGACAGGATTTGGAAATAAACAACCCTGTCTATATAAGGTCTCACAGCTGACAATGCATCTCACTTCAAAAATCAAGCCAAGAGGATCAAGGGAAAAGAACTGCCTGTAGAGCTTAGAGACAGGATTATATGGAGGCACATATCTAGAAAAGTTTGGAACACCTAGTTACTCTTCCTTAAGCTGGCGCCCTAAAGGTCACTGGCTGAGTCCTATAGATCCTTTCTGCAGATAGGAGTAACTTGCAGAAGGTTAACTATCACTGCAGTACCAATCTTGACTTTATGGCAGAGTGGCCATAAAAAAGTGTGGTGAGGGTGTAATGAGGGCAGATGGAATTACCCTTGGGGCAGATGGCAAATAACCCCTTGTGTTCATGATGCCAGGGCGTGGTTTATCCTCTTCACCATCTGAAGGTATACCACTGGATCCTGGGCTAGGCATGGGGGCAAATAATGACTCTGACGCCAAGTTAAGGAACAACGGCAGCTTTACAGAGTCAGACAGATGGAAAAGTCTATACAGTTTGGCTAGGCCCACGGAGGTGACCAGTGACTTCAGAGACCACAGGGCTTGCTGGGACTTATAGTGGACTTGGACAATTTGATGCAGGCCACGCTGACTTCAGACAGGTTGATTTTGACTTACTTGACTGAGACTGACTATACCCCTTGTGTAACTTACCAGGCTTTAACTTGGACCTGGGGGGTAGTGGACTTGTGGATCCGTGGCGGCTGCGTGGTAGACTTTGGCCTCCTCTGGACTCCAGTCACACACCTAGGATTTGACCTTGCTGCTAAGCAGGAACTAAGAAAGTAACATAGTTCATAAGGTTGAAAAAAGACCAGAGTCCATCACGTTCAACCTATATCCCTAATGAGTCCCTACTGAGTTAATCCAGAGGAAGAAAAAAAAAACTCATACTAGAGGTAAAAAATTCCTTCCCGACTCCAAATATGGCATCAGAATAAATCCCTGGATCAATAATTCTAATTTACATAACCAGCAATGTTCTTGCTCTCCAAAAATGCATCCAGACCCCTTTTAAATTCTTTTACAGAGTTCCCCATGACCACCTCCTCCAGGAGAGAATTCCACAGTCTCACTGCTCTTACAGTAAAGAACCCCTGTCTGTGCTGGTGTAGAAACTTTCTTTCCTCTAGATGTAGAGGATGCCCCCTTGTTATAGATACAGTCCTGGGTATAAATAGATCATGGGAGAGATCCCTGTAAGGTCCCCTGATATATTTATACATAGTTATTAGGTCTCCCCTAAGCCTTTTTTCTAAACTAAATAACCCTAATTCTGATAATCTTTCTGAGTACTGCAGTCCTCCCATTCCCCGTATTACCCTGATTGCCCGTCTTTGAACCCTCTCCAGCTCCACTATATCTTTCTTGTACACTGGTTCCCAGTACTGTACACAGTATTCTATGTGTGGTCTGACTAGTGATTTGTACAGTGGTAGAATTATTTCCTTGTCGTGGGCATCTATGCCCCTATTGATGCACCCCATGATTTTATTTGCCTTGGCAGCAGCTGCCCGACACTGGTCACTACAGCTAAATTTACTGTTAACTAAGACTCCCAAGTCCTTTTCCATGTCAGTTGTCCCTAGTGTGCTCCCATTTAATACATTCCTCCCCATGTGCATTACCTTACATTTATCAGTGTTGAACCTTATCTGCCACCTCCCAGCCCAAGCCTCTAACCTATCCAGATCCATTTGTAATAGTGCCCTGTCCGCTATTGTATTTATCGCTTTACAGAGTTTAGTATCATCTGCAAAGATTGCTACTTTACAATTCAACCCCTCTACAAGGTCATTAAAGAATATATTAAATAGGACAGGACCCACTACTGACCCCTGTGGTACCCCCACTAGTTACAGTCACCCAATCAGAATAAGTACCATTAATAACCACCCTCTGTTTCCTCTCACTGAGCCAGTTACTTACCCACTGACAAACATTCTCCCCCAGCCCCATCCTTCTCATTGTATGCACCAACCGTTTATGTGGAACCGTATCAAATGCTTTGGAAAAATACAGATATACGACATCCAGCGATTCCCCATGGTCCAGTCTGGAGCTCACCTCCTCATAAAAGCTGATCAGGTTAGTTTGACAGTCCTGATCCCTCATAAAGCCATGCTGATATGGGGTCATACATTTATTTGTATCAAGATATTCCAAAATAGCATCTCTTAGAAAACCCTCAAACAATTTACATACAACCGAGGTTAAACTAACAGGCCTTTAATTTCCGGGGTCACCTTTCGTCCCCTTTTTAAATATTGGCAGCACATTTGCCATGCGCCAGTCCTGGGGAACAGTCCCTGTTACTATAGAGTCCATGAATATTAAAAATAGGGGTCTGTCTATTACATTACTTAATTCCTTTAGAACACGGGGGTGAATGCCATCTGGTCCTGTTCATTTGTCTATTTTGATTTTTTGTAGGTGGCACTGTACTTCTTCCTGGGTTAGACAGGTGACCTGTAAAGGGGAGTTTGCCTTATCTCACTGTATTTCACCTGGCATTTTATTTTCCTTGGTGAATACAATGGAGAAGAATTTGTTTAATATATTAGCTTTTTCCTGATCCCCGTTTATAATTTCTTCTTTATCATTTTCTAAATGGCCTACACTTTCATTTTTTACCTTTTTGCTATATATATATAGTTCAAAAACATTTTGGGGTTAGTTTCACTCTCTTTGGCAATGAGTCTTTCTGTCTCTATTTTTGTGGCTTTTATCTGTTTTTTACATATTTTACTTTTTTCTCTATAGCTTTTTAATGCTTCTTCACTGCCGTCCTGTTTTAGTAGTTTAAATGCTTTATTATTGTCATTTATTGCCCCCTTAACATTTTTATTCATCCATATTGGTTTTCTTTTATTTTTGACCCTTTTATTCCCATAAGGTATATACATCTTACAGGGAGAGTTTAAGATATTTTTAAAAGTCTCCCATTTAGTGTCAGTATTCTTGTTTTTTTAGGACATTATCCCATTTTATATTGTTAAGGGCTTCTCTGAGTTGGTTAAACTTTGCGTTCCTAAAGTTCATTGTTTTTGTGGCCCCTCAAGAGATTCCCTTATTGAAGAACAAGTTATATTGTATTATATTATGATCATTATTTCCCAGGTGTCCTTCAACTTGCACATTAGTTACTCTGTCAGGTCTGTTGGTTAATATTAAGTCTAGTAGGGCGCCCCCTCTGGTCGGGCCCTGCACCATTTGGGACAGATAATTGTCTTTAGTTATAGTCAGAAATCTGTTTCCTTTATGAGATTCACAGGACTCAGTCTCCCAGTTTATATCAGGATAGTTAAAGTCCCCCATTATTATCACCTCATTCTGATTTGCTGCCTTGTTTATTTCCCTCATTAATTTATCTTCTGCTTCTTCCATTATGTTTGATGGCTTATAGTAAACCCCTATCAGAATATTATTATTTTTATCTCCATATATTTCTACCCATAATGACTCCACAATATCGTTTCCCTCCCGTATTCCCGTATATCCTCCCGCAGTGCGGCCTTCAGACTGGACTTTACATAAAGACAGACTCCTCCCCCTTTCTGTTTTGTCCGATCCTTCCTGAATAGACTATAAACCTGTATGTTGACCGCCCAGTCACAGGTATCATCCAACCAAGTCGCTGTTATACCGACTATGTCATAATCCTCCTCAGACATCAACCACTCCAGTTCATCAGTTTTATTGGTCAGACTTCTGGCATTAGTCAACATGCAATTTAATGGCATATGGTTTTTCTTCCTTTGAAGCCTATCCCTATTAACTATTCTAAGCCCTCCCTCCGCTCCACCCCCAGGTACTTTAATAAGTCCCCCCTCTCTATCTACACTATCTTCCCCCTCTATGTTGTAGGTTCCCTCCCCCCCAGTCCCTAGTTTAAACACTCCTCCACCCTTCTAGCCATCTTCTCCCAAAGCACAGCTGCCCCCTCCCCATTGAGGTGCAGTCCGTCCCTACGATAGAGCCGGTAACCGACAGCGAAGTAAGCCCAGTTCTCCATGAACCCAAATCCCTCCTTCCTACACCAGTTCCTGAGCCACTTGTTTACCTCCCTAATCTCTAGCTGCCTCTCTGGTGTGGCTCGTGGTACAGGTAATATTTCAGAAAATATTACCTTGGAGGTCCTTGCCTTAAGCTTGCGGCCTAAGTCCCTGAAATCGTTTTTAAGGCCACTCCACCTACCTCTTACTTTGTCATTGGTGCCAATATGTACCATGACTGCTGGGTCCTCTCCAGCCCCACCCAGCAACCTGTCAACCCGATCCGCAATGTGCCGAACTCGAGCGCCAGTGAGCTAGCTCCACCCAGGGCTTATATGGGGGAGACTAGGAGGGGTCCCATAGGTCATCCTGTAGGCCACATGGTCACTGGTATCTCACTGGGTTACAATCACATGACACATTTCTTAAAGGCATAACACATTTTATATACAATACTCTATATAACAAGGATAGAAGCAGATATACAAAGGAACAGGTGCAGGGAGGGCCCAGGGGTCACTGTATGGAGGCTGCCTGACAGGGCAGTAAGGGTACAGGGGTGCAACTCCAGTACTGGGCCACCACAAAAGCATCTCTTCAGTAAAAGACACATGAAAGTCCACTTCTTAAGAAAGCCTCCAAGTGTGGTGAAACATGTTGAGGGAAGCTGTGAATTAACATTTTAATGGTATGTGTTCCTTCTTCTAATTAGAAGTATACGGCTGATACGTCATTTCTTTTCAAGTGGGGTGTGTTGTAGCCAATGTACCTCACTTTATAACTATCCCAAAAAGACGTGTAGTTGTTTAATTGATACCGTTTTGGGGATTTTGAATGAAGGTAAATGGTAAATATAGGCAACTAGTGACCACCAGTGGTGGATTTTGGTAGTGAACACATTCCGAATGCCCTGGATGTACAGAATATATTGACTTGTACCCAGGCCAGATCCATTAATTTCAATGGACTGAACATCGTCTAATAATGATTATGTTTGGTCCATTTCTAAGCATGTACAGTTTTTTCTGCAAGTCTCAGGGGGCGCATTTGGCTGCACCTTTGAGTATATATACATATAGAAGGGGCCATATTATAGTAGTTGTATTATTAAGATTGGGATCAGTATTTTAGTAGTAATGTAATTCCATTGTGGAAGATAGTGGACACAGAATGAGGGCTACTCTCACCTATGGGATATCAGACAGTAGATCCAAACATGCTGAGAGTGGAATTGTATAGGGTGAATTTACACATGGAAGGTGGGCAGTGGTGTTTATCTTTACATAGGCAAAATCTGCAGCAGGTTACAGTACAAGGCAAGTTTACATATCCCATTGACACATTGCAAACATTTTCTGCATGGAAACATGTTCATGCTGTGGATTCTTTTGCGGATTTGGCTTACATTTCGGCTGTGGATGTCACCCATTTTAGTATAATGAAGTAAAAGCCCACATAACTATGGGCATACTGCTGCAGATTTGTGTCGCCATCCAGAGTGGACAATTTCCACACACGTGAATATGCCGTGTTGTAACATGTTAAGAACTTACAGCAAGTACATTTGTTCACAGCATATGTGAGCTACCTGCTTATTTTACAGTAAACTCTGCCAGTAGCAGCTGCTTAAAGGAGTAGTCCAGTGGTGATTCAGTGGTGGGCAACTTATCCCCTATCCTAAGGATAGGGGATAAGTTGCAGATCGCGGGGGGTCCGACCGCTGGGGCCCCCTGCGATCTCCTGTACGGAGCCCCGACAGCCCGCGGGAAGGGGGCGTGTCGACCTCCGCACGAGGCGGCGGCCGACACGCCCCCTCAATACAACTCTATGGCAGAGCCGAAGCACTGCCTTCGGCAATCTCCGGCTCTGCCATAGAGATGTATTGAGGGGGCGTGTCGGCCGCCGCCTCGTGCGGGGGTCGACACCCGCTATCTCGGCGGAGAGCCGGGGCCCCGTACAGAGAGATCGCAGGGGGCCCCAGCGGTCGGACCCCCCGCAATCTCAAACTTATCCCCTATCCTTAGGATAGGGGATAAGTTTTTCACCACTGGACTACCCCTTTAATATTATATTGAAAACAGTAGAGGGTTAACATCCATCATTCACACCTCTGTGTCCTGTGTTATTGTTCACTGCCCCATGAGTGTTGCATATTAAAATGGAAGATATCATGAAAACACAATTATATTCTTTGTCACTTGTATTGTTCCAATATTTAATTTCATTAGATGCAGCAGGTAGAAGGCCGCCACTGTGCACCAGGGGCCACTATCAGGTCCTGCATCCACTTATACAAATACAAAAACTTATACAAAAAACATAGGATTATAACTCCTAGCAAAAAAACTAATCCCCGCACAGAAAGGATGGTTGCACAGCTTTTTATTTTTTTACTTTATAGCAAATACACAAATCCCAGAAATGACACTGAGCAATGTTTGTTTAAAAGTATACACACCCCTGTTAAAATGTCAGGTTCTTGTGATGTGACAAAAATGAATCATCTCAGAACTTTCTCCACCTTTAATATGAACAATTTAACTACAAAACAAACTGAATTCTTTGTGAGGGAAATAATAAAAAATAAAACTATTACTGGGTTGCACACACAAGTGTGCACACCCTTTTATAACTGGGGTTGTGGCTGTTTTCAGAATTAACCAATCACATTTAGACTCATGTTAAATGGAGGTCATTAAACACCTGCAATTATCTAAAGTGACTCTGAATAATCACAAATAAAGTTCAGCTGTTCTAGTAGGATTTTCCTGACATTTGTTTAGTTGCATCTCAGACCAAATGCGATGGTTCGCAGAGAGGTACCAAAGCATCAGAGGATTTCACTGTTTAAAGATATCAGTTAGGGGAAGTGTACAAAAGAATTTCCAAAGCATCAGATATACCATGGAACTCATTGAAGACAGGCTTCATCAAGTAGGAAAGCGGGAACTACAGAGACATTACAAAACCTAAAAATCACTCCATAATTGATAAAAAGACCAGAAGAATACTGGTCAAGGAGGTTTCCAAGAGGTCTACTGCAACATTAAAGGAACTGTAGACATTTCTGGCAAGTACTGGCTGTGTGCTACATGTGACAATCTCCCGTATTCTTCATATGAATGGGCTATGGGGTAGAGTGGCAAGATGGAAGCCTTTCCGTACAAAGAAAAACATCCAAGTATTGCAAAAACAAACATCAAGTCCCACAAAAGCACGGGTGAAAATGTATTATGGTCTGATGAAACCAAGGTTGAACTTTTTGGCCATAATTTCAAACATTATGTTTAATGCAAAAACAATACTGCACATCACCCAAAGAACACCATACTCACAGTAAAGCATAGGGGTGGCAGCAACATGCTTTGGGGCTGTTTTTTTTTTTAGCTGGAATCGGGCCTTAGTCATGGTGGAAGGTTGACCTGCGTAACGTTACCAGAGTCCAATTGTCCGGGAAGTTTGAACTGATTAAAAAGAAATGCTTTTGGTGTGAAGGGCAGCTTAAGTCCCCAGGTATCATGAATATAGGAAATGACTATTGGTCAATAGGTGTCAGAGAATGGATATGTCCAAACTCCATGTGACATATCAGTCAGAAGAGGGTAATTGAAATTTGGTTATGAGATCCTGGGGAGACAACTAACATTTATTAATTCTATTCATTAGGTCACCCACATTAGGTAGCCACGTTTGTTGAGGTCCCCTTCTTGTTTGCTGAGCTCAGGGTCTCTATGTGCAATCTCATAATATATTTGTTAGAAGTTTTGCCTATTTTAATTCCTTAGGAAGTGAAAAGGTTGAAAGCAACCTTGATCCCTAAGCCTTTGATGTCGGGTAACCATTTTGGCAGCGAGGTTCCCTAGGCAAGTAATTCCGACTTGGTCATGTTTATCTTATACCCAAAGAAGCTCCCAAAGAACTGGAGGAAATCAAGCCAGGAAGAGAGGGTCTCGGATTACTAAAAAATAATAGGCTGTTGTCCACAAACATAGTGGAGAAGATTTATCAAAACCTGACCAGAGGAAAAGTTGATGAGTGGCCCATAGCAACCAATCAGAAGGCCTTTGAAAAATGAAAGAAGCAATCTGATTGGTTACTATGTAAGCTTGACCATAGACGCGTATACCAGTGTATAAATGTGAGCAGAGGAAAGAATGCCTGGTGTTTATACCCTTGCTACTGGGTCTTTTGAAACTACAAACAAATAGTCTTGGGAAAGGCCACGTATCCCAAATCAGTCCAACAGCAACTCCAGTCAATCCCACCCAACACTATCAAATGCCATTATAGCATATAAGACTAACAGAGACCAAGACGGCCAGAACGTTTCTCATGTTCTTTGGTGGCCAATTGATTTCTGTTAAATCTTACCTGGTTCGATCCCACCAAAGTTGGCATATAGCGGTTATTATATAATAGGATGGTAACTTTATTATATGCCATAGAAGCTTCCTTTGAGATCATACCCGAGTTCACGGATCCATTGAATGCATCTATGACCAAAGGAACTACCTGCAACACAAAAATCTAAAAAAATTTCCCCAGTTTAGCCATCCAGCCCTGGGCCTTTCCCAGTGTTTTGTTTCCTTATGGCACATTGAACCTACTCCTCCATCATTTGATCACTCAGGAGCTCCCTTTACTTATCCGTTAGCGTTGGTAAAGTAAGATCTTGCAAGAAGGTCACGCCTGCCGACAGTTTGGAGGGAGACTCCTTGTAAAGTTTTGTCTAAAAATCTGATAGGATCTTGTTAACCAAATGGGGTTTGGTATGTAACATGCTTGATGTGACTCTCAACACTGTTGGGTGGGATAAAAGATAACAACCTTACGCAAGCCTGACTATAAGTCAGCTATAAGTAAGGGAATACCCCTTTCATGCCTGTTAAGCCAGAGCACCACCTGGGTCCCAGCTGCCTTTCACTCATACATATGGGCATCCGTTGGGGAGCTAAAATAGAGAGCTTAAGTTGCCCTAATTCGCAAACTAGCTTCCTAAAACATAGTTTGGGAGGTACGCATCAGTACTGCCAAGTGGGCCATAAACTTTTCCCAAATTACTATTTTATCCTTCTTCCAACACAAAACTGAATCAGTGTGATGCGCCTCATTGTCTCCAACAAATTCGAGCCACCATGCCTCCAATAGCTCCACAAAAGAATCATCTTTAACCAAAAAGGATAGGAACCACCAAAGCGGGCAAGAGGGCTGAAATGTCAGCAGCACTGGGGCATGATCTGAGATCACCAGTTCTCCTATGCTCATCGACCATAGATATCTGCTCAGCAAGGAGCTTGTACAAAAATATTCAATGCCGGACCACAATCAGTGAACACAGGAAAAATGAGTACATTCACGATCATCTGGGTGGGATACCCATCAGGCATCTTGTAAACCTAACTATTAGGTTTAGTAGAAAAGTTGATAGAACACAATCACAGGTCTAGGAGAGGTGGTGGGTGACATTGGTTCTTTCCTATCCACTAAAGGGTCATGCAATGATTGGAAGTCTCCCTCCAACAGTCTCCAAGGTGACACATCATGCTATACTTTGATTGACAGGCTTCTTGTGACCGGAGGACAAGGAGGCGGCGCTGGTTCCCAGACTGAACTCCAGGCTGGGTCTCAGTGCTGGAAGTAGGCGACAGTTGTTACAGGCCAGCAGCATCTTCAAAAAGGCATTCAGAGGCACTGAAGGGCAAGTGGTGGCAGACAGGGGCCATTTAGTGGCAGACTGAGTGGCTTAAAGGCAGGGAAAGTAGGAAAAAAAAAATAAAATAAGTAAGAATACTATGTTATTAGGCCAAGTCCCCTAATGAGCGAGGCCACACCCCCTAACAACCAATGAATCGATAATGGAAATTGTCAACAACAATTTCTATTTTCCGTATATTACAGCCATAATTTTAGGTAATGACAGTAGTCATGACTGTCAAGTAGGGTTGGGTTGTACAAGAAAGATATCAATTAGAGATGAGCGAACTTACAGTAAATTCGATTCGTCACGAACTTCTCAGCTCGGCGGTTGCTGACTTTTCCTGCATAAATTAGTTCAGCTTTCCAGTGGGCTGGAAAAGTAGGATACAGTCCCAAGAAATCGTCTCCTAGGACTGTATCCACCTTTTCCAGCCCACGGGAGCACCTGAAAGCTGAACTAATTTATGCAGGAAAAGTCAGCAATCGCCGAGCCGAGAAGTTCGTGACGAATCGAATTTACTGTAAGTTCGCTCATCTCTAATATCAATTGAGAACAAGGGGGACAATGGTGCAGTGAGAGACAGCAGCAGGGAGTTGAGCATACATTGGACATTAACCCCTTAATGACCAAGCCCATTCTCACCTTAAGGACCAGGCCAATTTTATTTTTGAGTTTTTGTTTTTTCCTCTTTGTTTTTTCATTCTTCTAAAATCCATAACTCTTTTATATTTCCATCTACAGACCCATATAAGGGCTTGTTTTTTGCATGACCAATTGTACTTTGTAATGAAACCTCTTATATGGGTCTGTAAGTGGAAAATTTAAAGCGTTATGATTTTTAGAAGGTGAGGAGGAAAAAAAGTAAAGTAAAAAAAATGAAACAACCTGTGGTCCTTATGGGGTTAAAGCAGTGAAGGAAAATCAATCAGCACTCCAGCTTCTTAGTATGTAGTGCAGCACGAGTATAATGCAATGAAGAAAAGATACTCAGCACCCCCTGTTGTAGTAAATGTTAGAGATGTCCCAATACCGATATCAGGACAGATATTGGACATTTGCACGAGTACTTGTACAAATGCAAATGTCCCCGGTACCTATTCCGGACGTACCCTGTGCACGCTACCGAACTATGCATCTGCTGAGCGCACCTCATAGCTGGGACCTGTGGCTAAGGCTGCATTCACACCAAGATTGCAGCCTGCGGTTGCCGGATCCGGCTGAGAGAGTGGAAAACCAGGTGCTCCCATACCCCAGCTGAACCATCGCTGAAATCCATTTACTTTAATGAGCCGTCCAGAGTCAAACAGCGACTCCGGTCGGCTCATTTCTGCCCCATATCCGGTTTTGTGAGGACCTAAAACCGTTAGTATACTACTGTTTTAGGTCCGGTCATAAAACCGGATACGGGGCAGAAATGAGCCGACCGGAGTGACTGGAGTCGGCTCATTAAAGAGAATGGATATCAGCGCCGATCCATCTGGATTACGGGAGCGCCCGGTTTTCCCCTCCCCCAGCCGGATCCGGCAACCGTAGGCTGCAATCCTAGTGTGAATGCAGCCTAATGCTGAATATCATCGATCGCGGTGATTAACCTTTTAGACACCGTTTGATTGTGGCATCTGAAAGTCTTGAAATGAACTGCTGGTTAACTCAGGGATGCTGATCGGGATCACTGCAGTGAAATTGCGATGTCCCGATCAGCTGAGGGGACAACAGGGGGTCCCTTACCGTGCCATCTGATAGTTGCTCCTATACTGCAACCAGACATGGCAAGCATTAGTTAAGGAGTGCCAATAACACTGATCAATGCTATGGCGTAGAATTGATCAGTGTATGTAATACAATGAATGTATGTAATAGTCCCCTATAGGGACAAAAAAAATTGTGAAAAAAATGTGTAAAAAAATAATTGTTGATTTGCTGCTCCAGAATCTATGTGCAGAAGGAAATTCTGAGGTGTAACCTCACAATGCAATTATCAAGCTAAATAATTTGATCAAAAGGGAAAATAGAAGATGAGCAAATGTACAACAGCATAGGCAGATACTGTGAAATTTATTGTTAACTTCACACAGACTGTGATATAAAATAAACTGTGGCTTACAATAAATAGTCAGCATAAGAGAGCTTACAATGAATCCTCATACATCCTTGGTAACTGAAGAAATGCTTTGCTTAGTAACATTCAGAGATGAATTTAATATTTGCTGCTCTCATCCTGCAGGACCTAACACCTCGCTGCTGCCACCTGCTGGTTCTGTGTGTGAAAAATCACTAAGCCAATGGTCTGATGAGGACAGTGCTTTATGGGATCTCTGCTCACTTGTTACATATGTGCCTGATGGAATCCTGGCACTAACAAAATTGTGAAGTAGCTCTGGGTGTGACTGGAGTGTATGACATCAGTATATGATATGTAAAGTACAACATTTAGTTAAACCGCACTTAGTGTCAGGGTTTGCTCTGCTGCGCTCTCATCACATTGTATAATGAACGGATGTGGCAAAGTGCTGTGTTTCTACCACTGTTTAGCTGATACCATTGATCAGCAGTCCTGGGAATTTCATAAATACAGTTTTATTTTTGCTTCTATAAGAATATTGCTGTGCAGGCTTCAGTAACACGGTGGAGATGAATCTTCCAATAACACACAGGATCCCCCATGATAGATATGCAGAGCCTTTTCCCCATATACCACTTCATCTCCGTCACTGCTGTGCGATGAAATACTGATGATAACGTCCAGCCGGTAATTGTTGGATAAAGCTACACAGTGAAAACAGTCGGCAGGTAGACAGGCCTGTCCAAGCTGTTGTGTGATCAGGTACAGGGAAGAAACAAGCAGGAACAGTGCAACATTGCTGCTGCTCTCCACGGGCCTGGGGGCATGATACACTCAGTAGCAAACAGAGTGGATTCTTTTATTTTCATAGAAAAAATACCACTCAGAGAGGAATAATATACAGTAAACTGCATCCTTCACTGTCCTCAGGTACCCAGGGATCCTCCAAAATAACAGAAAAGAAATCTATATTTTAAAAAAAGTAAATTAAACTAGGATTCAGTCTGAGCACTGGCACAGGGGTCAGGGTAGGAGTCCGTGAGGGGAGTCCTTGGGGTCAGAGGTCCGTCCGTGCGTTTGCTGCATTGGGGGCATACTTGGGCATCAGCTCATTAATCTTGCGGATGTAGTCAGATTTCTCTGCGCAGCCCTTGCAGGTCTCACCCCAGTCGTCCAGAATTTTCTTCAGTTCCTTTACTCTAAGCTTCTTCAGATCCACTGTGCTTAGGTCAATCTGTTTGTCTAAGAATAGAAGGGAGAGGTTATACTGTGACCTGGGCTCCTACACCCCTCCAATGGAACCTGACCCTAAGCTACACTTACCGTACTTCAGCTCACAGATCTGACCGTCCTTCTTCTTAAGTTTCTCGCAGATCTTCTCGACAGGGATGTGGTGGCTTAATGGCTTGGAAACCTCATTGGTTATCTTTGTGGCCGCATCACTGGTGGCTCCAATGTAATAGCACTAAAGAGGCAGAGAATGATAAATAGAGGTCACGACATCCAGAGATCCTCAACCTTGTTGAAACATCACAATTATTTAAAGACACATCTGGCCATGAACCCTTTGTTAGCGAATGGCCACCCTTCAACATTAGTGTCTATTCACAAGGGCGGAATTTCCGCCTCAAATGGAAGACCAATAGACTTCTATGGGATTCCACACTTATGAATTTCCGCATGCAGAATTTCTGCACAAGCCAGAAACCACCCAAGGAAGCAGAATTGGAGCAGACCCTAAGGTCTATTCACATGGCAGAATTTCAGCAAACAGAATTCCGCCTCAAATTAAAGGGGTTCTCCACCATAAGGTGATTTTGGTACGTACCTGGCAGACAGTAATGGACATGCTTAGGAAGGATCTGCGCTTTTATTGTGGCTAAATGGCTATGTTGTGAGATTACCATAACACTGTGGCAAGCTTTTTGTGAACTGGCATTTCCTGTTTGACTTTTTTTTTTTTGACTACAAATCGCACAATTCCATCTTCCTCCCTCCCACACATCAGCCACCCCACCCATTGAAACAGAAACGAGCTGCATCCATCAAGAGACCTGTGGTTTTCAATCAGGGTGCCTACAGCTGTTGCATTAGTTACAGATTGATCTCTCTCCCACCAAGCGATCCCTCCACCCATTGAAGCAGACAGGCTCCCTGTCATCAGTTGACTAGCGAGTCCGGTCTTGGCCGCATTGCAAGCTGGGAAAAATCTGAGACAGTCATTTTGTATGCTGGTAAAACTAAATAATGGGGTGAAAATCACAGAAGAATTGTGAGAAAACCGTCACACACAGGTACAGACACTATATTATGAACTACACTGACTTCACAGCCCCTGTAGCATAGTCAAAAAAATTATAATCCTGGAATACCCCTTTAAAGCCCATAGACTTCTATGGGATTCCTTATTCCCATTCCCATTTCTGAATTTCCGCTAGTGGAAATTTAGAAGGATGAATGGAAGTGTGGAATCCTATAGAAGTCTATGGGCTTTAATTTGAGGAGGAATTCCCTTAGGTCTATTCACATGGGCGGAATTTCCACACCAATTCCGCTTCCCTGGATGGTTTCTGGCTTGCGCAGATTTTGTGTTGAATTGGTGCGGAAATTCGGAAGTGTGGAATCCCATAGAAGTCTATTGGGCTTCCATTTGAGGCGGAATTCTGCAAGTGGAAATTCCGCCCGTGTGAATAGACCCTAACTGTTTTTATCTAAATTCCTACAAATCTTCTACTTTTCTTCACACAGCAATAGATACTCAATACAATTCAATCTGCCTGAAGCCACCAGTAGAGGAAACCTATTCCAAAATGCATTATCGAGGACAAGGGTAGATAATGCTAAAGAAAATGGAAGGTAAGTGGCATAAACAGAGTGTGTTTAATTAGTCACATTCCACATAAAAATGGTAGCGGTGCCAATAAAAACTACAGATTATGGTGCAAGAAATGAGCCCTCCATACAGTTCTGTAGACAGATAAGTTACATGACGTTATAGGAGGGTCAGAAAACACCAGTTTAACCCCTAAAAGACCATTTTGGCCTTAACCTGGCCAACTTTCGTTTTTGCCTCCTCCCCTTCTAAAAATCATAACGCTTTAAATTTTGCACCTACAGGCCCATATGAGGGCTTGTTTTTTTGCGTGACCAATCGTACTTTGTAATGACATCACTTATTTTATGACATAATCTGCAGGGAAACAAATATATATAATTTGTGTGGTGAAATAATGATAAAAAAAAAAAAGTTTGATAAACCTCCCCGTTAGCTTCATTCTGTAGGTCTATGCCAGTGGTCCCCAAACTGTGGCCCTCCAGATGTTGCAAAACTACAACTCCCAGCATGCCTGGACAGCCGTTGGCTGTCCAGGCATGCTGGGAGTTGTAGTTTTGCAACATCTGGAGGGCCACAGTTTGGGGACCACTGGTCTATACGGTTACAAGAACACCCAATTTAATGTTTAAAATGGTCATCATATGACCCCTATAACTCTCTTATATTTGCTTTGATGTGACTTTTTAGTTTGGACATTTAC
Source organism: Hyla sarda (assembly GCF_029499605.1). Taxonomy (NCBI): domain Eukaryota; kingdom Metazoa; phylum Chordata; class Amphibia; order Anura; family Hylidae; genus Hyla; species Hyla sarda. The sequence goes on along the minus strand of NC_079194.1, from coordinate 136,637,739 downwards.
CCATGTGGCAATACCACGTGTGTTTGTTTATTTTTGATTACACTATTTGAAAAAAAAAAAAAAATATGAAAAATTTTAAAAGTGATTCAAACTTTTATTAGGGGAGGAGCGTATTCACATTTATTTAAATTATTATTATTTTTTTTTTACTCTGCGTCATCACTCCGCTCCATCTGCTTAGGAAGCTGCATGTGACGAGGGCTGTCAATCAAGCTAAGGGATGTGATTACAGCCAGAGCAGCCGGGACTAGGAAAATAAAGTTATGGGTCTTAGGTGGGGAGGAAGAAACCATAAGCCAAAAAATGTAAAATTTGTGAAATTCAGGGGGTCGGCAATAGGAATGTAGAGTGTATGGAATTCACATAGGCAGTAATATAATCACTCAAAATGATAGAGTCTGCGAACCATGAAAGGGTTTGTCCAAAATATTTCAAGCTCTTCTTACAGCCTGTTATCCTGGTTAAATGAGATGTACTGTACTGTTTAATTCCCACTGCGTCCGCCACCATCACTCTGGTCCTCCTAGCAGCTTTGTTTACGTGGATGGATGCAGCAATAATGTGCCTGCATACCCATTGCATGATAGAAAATGATGGTAAGAACTCATCTCTTGTGCAAATAAACACTTTTTATTCCAGTGCAGCGCATATTATATTATATATATATATATATATATATATATGGTAGATAAGGATGCAAAATTACAGCTGCTGTGCACGATCCTCATGTTTCACCAGACCATGGTCTGAAGTGCGAGGAGGACGTGAAACAGCTGTAACCTGTAGTCAAAGTTTTCATGTCCTTGTCCGTCATTATACCCTGTTTCTATGCTGCACTGAAAAAAAAAATAAATGAAATCTTACCATCATTTTCTACCAAGGAACTGCTATGCTTATTACTATAAACTACTGGGATTGAGCACCAAGACTGTATGCAAGAACCTAGGAAGGTGGAAACATGCATAGTTTAAAGGGGTACTACGTCCTTAGACATCTTATCCCCCATCCAAAGGATAAGGGATAAGATGTCTGATAGTGGGGGTCCCACCACTGGGGACCCTCGTGATCTCCCTGCAGCATCCAGCATTCGTTTAGGTGCAGCGCCAGAGGCTGGTGATGTCACGGCCATGCCCCGCTCATGACGTCATGGCCATGCTTCCTCAATGCCAGTCTATGACTATATCCATAGAACGGCATTGAGGGGGCATGGCCGTGACGTCACCAGCCTCCGCCTCGCATTGCCAGTCATCTGTCAGGAAGTGAAGTTCACTCCGTGCACCGGATGTCTGGGGTGCGGCAGCAGAGATCGTGGGGTCCCCCGCGATCAGAAATCTTATCCCTTATCCTCTGGATAGGGGATAAGATGTCTAGGGGTGCAGTAACCATTTAATAAAGCCCCAAGTGAGTGTTGTTGGATTTTGTAGTGCCCACCACGGTGTCTTCCAGTGACCATGGGGGAGATTTATCAAAACCTGTGCAAAGAAAAATTTGACTAAGTTGCTCATAGCAACCAGATTGCTTCTTTCATTTTTAACCAGGCCTCTGCAAAAAGAAAGAAGTGATCTGATTGGTTGCTATGGCCAATTGGGCAACTTTTCCTCTGCACAAGTTTTGATAAATCTCCCCCCCCCCCCCCCCCCCCCATCTCTGTAAACCTGCCTGAACCGCAGTCAGTCACTGGCCTTGCTGGTCTAAGGTTGTATACTTTGAGGTCATATTGACTGTATAGGTGACATGGATATACAGGCACGTGGTATTAGATGCAGTGGGGATTAAATAGCACAGCATATTGATATATAATGGTAACTGTCTGTAAGATCATTTTAACCCCTTAAGGACGCAGGACGTAAATGTACGTCCTGGTGCGGTGGTACTTAACGCACCAGGACGTACATTTACGTCCTGTGCATAACCGCGGGCATCGGAGCGATGCCAGTGTCATGCGCGGCTGATCCCGGCTGCTGATCGCAGCCAGGGACCCGCCGGCAATGGCAGAGGCCCGCGATCTCGCGGGCGTCCGCCATTAACCCCTCAGGTGCCGGGATCAATACAGACCCCGGCATCTGCGGCAGTGCGCGATTTGAATAATTGATCGGATTGCCCGCAGCGCTGCTGCGGGGATCCCATCATTCAGAACGCCGCACGGAGGTCCCCTCACCTGCCTCTGTCCGGCTCCCGGCGTCTCCTGCTCTGGTCTGAGATCGAGCAGAAGATCGCCGATAACACTGATCTGTTCTATGTCCTATACATAGAACAGATCAGTATTAGCAATCATGGTATTGCTATCAATAGTCCCCTATGGGGACTATTCAAGTGTAAAAAAAATGTAAAAGTAAAAAAAAATCCCCTCCCCCAATAAAAAAGTAAAACGTCCGTTTTTTCCTATTTTACCCCCAAAAAGCGTAAAAAATAAATTTTATAGACATATTTGGTATCGCCGCGTGCGTAAATGTCCGAACTATTAAAATAAAATGTTAATGATCCCGTACGGTGAACGGAGAAAAAAAAAAGTCCAAAATTGCTACTTTTTTAATACATTTTATAAAAAAAAAAAATATATAAAAAAATGTATTAAAAGTTTTTATATGCAAATGTGGTATCAAAAAAAAGTACAGATCATGGCGCAAAAAATGAGCCCCCATACCGCCGCTTATACGGAAAAATAAAAAAGTTAGAGGTCATCAAAATAAAGGGATTATAAACGTACTAATTTGGTTAAAAAGTGTGATTTTTTTTTAAGCACAACAATAATAGAAAAGTATGTAATAATTAGGGATCGACCGATTATCGGTATGGCCGATATTATCGGCCGATAATCACGATTTTGGGCATTATCGGTATTGGCAATTATCTTGCTGATAAGCCGATAATGCCCCGCCCCCCGCACCGCAACCACCACCCCCCCGACCCGCCTCACCGCACCCCCGGCCCACCCCCCACCGTGATGCTGGGCGGTATACCGGTATGGATTTTTGCCCATACCGCTATACCGGTCGGGCCCCTCCCCCACCCTCCGAGTCAATAAAAATAATTAAACTTACCCGTAATGGGGGTGGTCCGGGCCATCCATCCTTCCTTCCTGTAGTGTCCGGGGGCGTTCCGGGTGAAGAGTGAACCGGTTCGGGCTGTCCTTCTCCGGCGGTCATCTTCTCCACTCCGGGCAGGCTCCGGCCTAGTACACTGCATAGACGTCGCTACGCCGTGACGTCAGGTGCGTCGCTGCGCAGGGGCGTCGCTGCGCAGGGGCGTCGCTGCGCAGGGGCGTCTATGCAGCGTACTAGGCCGGAGCCTGCCTGGAGTGGAGAAGATGACCGCCGGAGAAGAAGGACAGCCCGGACAGGTTCACCCTCCACCCGGAACGCCCCCGGACACTACAGGAACGATGGATGGATGGCCCGGACCACCCTGACAGGTAGGGGGAGAGACGCGGGTGGCGGTGGCGGCCTATGGCCCCGCAAAAGCCACTGCAGATCATTGATTTAAAGCGCCCGCTTTAAACCAATGATCTGCAGCGGTGTCGCAGGGGGTTAAATAGTCGATAACTTATACCGGAATATCGGTATAAGTTATCGGCTATCGGCCCTAACCTGCACCGATTATCGGTATCGGCCCTAAAAAAAAAACGATATCGGTCGATCCCTAGTAATAATGGGTATCATTTTAATCGTATTGACCCTCAGAATAAAGAACACACGTCATTTTTACCATAAATTGTACGGCGTGAAAACGAAACCTTCCAAAATTAGCAAAATTGCATTTTTCAATTTAATTTCCCCACAAAAATAGTGTTTTTTGGTTGCGCCATACATTTTATGATATAATGAGTTATGTCATTACAAAGGACAACTGGTCGCGCAAAAAACAAGCCCTCATACTAGTCTGTGGATGAAAATATAAAAGAGTTATGATTTTTAGAAGGCGAGGAGGAAAAAATGAAAACGTAAAAATTAAATTGTCTGAGTCCTTAAGGCCAAAATGGGCTGAGTCCTTAAGGGGTTAAAATAATTCATACAAACCCTTCCATGACTTTAATATAAGTGATGTCACAACACTGACACCGTACGTACAAATCTATTCTCTTTCCCTTTGGCAGCATCGCATGACTTCTGCAGCTCCTTCTCCACCACGGCTGGTGTGAACTCCACATTCTTCTCTTTAATTGACTGATAGAAGCGGCCGAGAAACGATACACACACTGCAAGGAACAAACATGAAGTCAGAACCAGAAAACAACAACTCAAAGCTCAATAGGGAGATGACTGGAACACCTAGTAATACTACTATATACTCCTCATGCCCTGTATAGTGCAGTGTTCTTGTGTAAAGGAAAATAAAAGGTGCCACACTGACCATAAGTGGGGTCAGGACAGGTCTGTATGGATGACCCTGTTATCAGCCGTGAAGATGTCACAGAATCGGTTCATATGTAGACGATTGTATTATGACCAGTCAAAGGCTTAGAAAACAAGTTCTGAAAAGTGAATGATCTGTAAGCCATCCACAAACACATAAATAAGAGTGTGATGTGTATGTTCTCTTGAGGTGGTCATACATTTTCATTAAATGGGGTCAGACAGGATTAGAAAAACGGAGCTAGTTCCTTCCAAGAACAGCACCACTCCTGTCCTCAGGTTGTGTGCGCTACTGCAGATCAGTTTCATTTTAAGAAAATCTGTCACCTGAACTAACCTGTCGGTACCGACAAGTAGAGCAGGTGAGACCGGTGACAAAGGTACTTACCTTGTTCCGTGGATCTCCCGTAATCTCTTCCGTTAGTGTCGCTCCGGGCACCCTGCTTGGGGCACAGGTGGAGCTTAGTGACGTCACCGCTGCTGTTCTCTCACAGGGAGACGCAGCAGAGAAAGAACAGCAGCGGCTTGGAACATGGGCGGAGCTTAGAGACTTCACCGCTGCTGCTCCTTGCTGGGTCTCGCTGAGAGAGAACAGCAGCGGTGAAGTCACTAAGCTCCGCCTGTGCCCCAAGCCGGTACCCAGAGCGAAGCTAACGGAAGAGATTACAGGTGATCCCCACCACGGAACGGGACAAGGTAAGTACCGCTGTCACCAGTGTCACTTGCACTACTTGTCGGTACCCACAGGTTAGTTCAGGTGACAGATTTCCTTTAAATGGAACTGAGCTGCAATAGCGCACATAACCTGAGGACAGGAGTGGTGCTGTTCTTGGAAGGAACGTTAATAAAAATGTATGACCACCCCAAGAGAACATACATATCACACTCATTTATGCATTTAGGATTGGCTTTCAGATCATTCACTTTTCATCAGAGAACCCATAAAGAGACCTATAAGAGGTGTAACTTGACGTGAATAAAGTTGTAATAGCACACACAAACCGAAGACAGGCTCTTTGTAGAAGAACTTACCTGGATAAACCCTTTAAGGGTATGTTCACACTGCAAAATCTCCACTCATGGAGATTCCGTCAGGCGGCCGCCACTGAAGATATTCTGGCGGTAGGACCGCGGGGCACTGCGCCTTCACCATTGACGGCCATGGAGTACTTGCGGAATTTTGTGCAAAGAACGAACGCGTTCTTTCTTTGCGCTGAACAATTTCAGCGGTGGACGTGTGAACGGGTCTGGCGGAAGATTCATTCACACAGATGATAATGTTCACAGGGCATTCTGCAGTGTGAATATACCCTTACTGTCAGCAGAGTGACAGTTATCTGTCCCGACCTCATCATACACACAAAGGTTTGGCACGGCTGAACATTCATGTGCTGTCTATGAGGAGGAGAGGGGTAAGCCTCAGCCAGAATCCTCTAGCACCCTCCCAGAAATAGGGTTAAGCAGTGAAAATCCAACTTGTCCGACCCTTCTCTCTACCAACATCATCCGTCAGTGGAGAGTCGGGAGGCTGCCATACACCTTAGACAGCCAGCCGAACTGCACAGTGTATAAACACCCTAAAGGGAACCTGTCATCAGTGCCACCCGTACTGACCATTTTACAGGCTTGAAGTGTGGGCGAGACTTATGATAATGATACGGGTGTGCCCCAGGAGTGCCACCTGCTCACCAAGCCGGCTGCCTGAATAAGGAGGATAACAGGCCAATGAGGGCACAGATTGGTCCATGGTAAGTATTATTATCAGTGTCACCTGCACTACAAGCATGTACCAATAGGTTAGTGCCTGTGATACTGATGACAGATTCTCTTTAAAGGGGTACTCCCGTGAAAATATATATATATATATATATATATATATATATATATATATATATATATATATATATATATATATATTTTTTTATCAACTGGTGCCAGAAAGTTAAACAGACTTGTACATTACTTCTATTAAAAATCTTTATCCTTCCAGTACTTATTAGCTGTTGAATACTACAGAGGAAATTGTTTTCTTTTTGGAGTACAGAGCTCTCTGCTGACATCATGACTACAGTGCTCTCTGCTGACATCTCTGTCCATTTTAGGAACTGTTCAGAGCAGCATATGTTTTTTATCAGGATTTTCTCCTACTCTAGACAGTTCTTAAAATGGACAGAGATGTCAGCAGAGAGCTGTGTGTTCCAAAAAGAAAACCCATTTCCTCTGTAGTATTCAGCAGCTAATAAGTACTGGAAAGATTAAGATTTTTTAATAGAAGTAATTTACAAATCTGTTTAAACTTTCTGGCACCAGTTGATTTAAAAAAAAAAAAAAAAAAAAAAAAGGGGGGGGGGGGGAAGTTTCCACGGGAGTACCCCTTTAACATCACAATACTGCCCCCCATAATCCCGTCATCATTACCACCACCCTCCCAACAACACAACCCCCTCATAATTACCAGCACCCACCATGTGACCCCTCATTATTACAGACACCCCCCTACAATGGGACCCCCCCTTATGTATCACACATACCTCTAGCTATGTGAGCCCCTTATTTGCCATTACACACTCCTCTAAGCCTTCTAGGCCCCCTATTTCCTCCTGAGCCCCCTTACACATACCCTCGCATTCTCCTGCTTTTAGTGCTTGGCCCGGGGCGGGCAGGACGAGCAGGATGCCGGTTACAGCCAGAGCGCACAGAGTCCTCATAGCGGATCAGCCACCGTTCTGTCCTCACACTGCGCTTACCGGCAACTCCAGCCCCGCTTCTCCTACCAATCTCCTCCCGCCCCCGCTCACTCTCCATTGGCCAGCCAGAGCTGGCCGTTTCCACGCCGCACACAGTGATTGGCTGGATGTCACTGCCCGTAACACGTCCCATCCTACTATTGGCTGACGCGTAGTACAGGACAAGAGCGGATGCGGGATATTTGTCGACTGTTGATTGGCTGTGACGTGTCCATTCATAGTGTGGAATGTCTGCCGTGAATGCGGAAGTAAGGCAGCCATCTTTAATGAGGGCAGGCGCTTGTTGTGCCGTCAATCATATGAGCCACTGTGCCTGTGTGGAGATGACCCTTCTAATCAGTGTATCCGCTGGGGTACTGGCAGTGTGCTACCCTGAGCAGTGCTGGAGTCATTTATTAGTTATACTGTGGAAATTACTAGAAGAGTTCAGAGCACCTGTTCACACAGGTCAGATTTTGGCGTGAATGCCGCATCAAATCGTGGACATCGTATAGAGAAATAACATACACAAGAAGTATCACCCATAGTTCACAGATGATGGTTTTCCCCCCAAATCTGGGCAATTCTTCATGTATTTTGCCCCAATATATTGAAGCAGGGAAGTCTTTGGCATTTCAACAACACAGTGAACTGTAAATTTAAAGATTGATGCAGAAAATGTCCATTAGATGTGGATGGTGTTTTCAGAACATATTCTACTGTGATTTACTGTGGTTTTGTGGATGAAGAATCTGTAAGGCTGCATTCACATCACCATTTCTCCAATTTCTCCATCCGACCTGAGTACACGATTTTTATAACTTAAAATCGTATGAAATCGTATATAAAGTCGGATCCATTGACTTCCATAAAAAAAAATCGGATCCATTACACACATCCGATTTGATCCGCATCCAATTTCACACGATTTTTGTTCAGGTCTGAAATCGTGGTCATGACGTTGCGGCCGGCACGCCTCCTCCATACATATCTATGGGAGAGGCGGGGAGGCAGCATTCGTGCCTCCCAGCATCCCCCATAGAACTGTATGGAGACGGGTAGGAGACCTCTAGGCCGACACTACGTCACCATGGGCGCTAATGCCGGGCCCCGTTAGGGAGATCGAGGGGGGTCCCAGCGGTCGGAACCCCCGAGATCAAACACTTATCTCCTATCCTGTGGATAGGGGATAAGTGTAATTCCGCTGCAGTTGTCCTTTAACTGCGCCACATTTGCTTAAAATGTGGTGCACACTATTAGCGCCACATATTCAGATATTTAGCACCCTGTTGATCAGTTTTTTAAAAGGGGTGTGGTTAGGATGTAGTTAGGTTTTTTGTGCTATTAGCACCCGATTTTCAAAGGTTTAGCACTACTTTCCGGCGCACAAAGTGTTGCAGCTAATACCAAGTATACTTGGTGTTAAATTATTTGCTTTTTGTGCTTTTTGCCCCAAATGTTCAAAAGCCTAAACACACTTCTGAAAATGAGGCACAGTTAACACTCTTTGTGGTGCAAAATAAATGGGCCTATTAACACAAGTCTTTGAATATTCCCCCCCCGTGTGAACATCCATGTCTGACTTCAGAGCTGAAATCCACCAGCATTCCCTGCTGTTATGTTTCGCCACCAGAGGTGCAGCTATGTTTTCCTTCACCAGCCCTCTCCAATTTACTGTCCCATGTAAATACCTCTAACTGGGATTAAAGGGGTTATCCAGGAATAGAAAAACCACAGCTACTTTCTTTCAAAAACAGCCCCACGTCTGTCTCCAGGTTGGGAGTGGTTTTACAACTTGACACCATTCACTTCAATGGAACTGAGCTGCAGAACCACACCCAACCTGGAGACAGGCGGGGAGCTGTTTTTGAAAGAAAGTAGCTGTGTTTTCCTCTGCACAAGTTTTGATAAATCTCCCCCAGTGTCTGTGACAAGCGTGCTCCCTTTTCTGTGTCTGCTGCTGTAATGTATCCTCCTAGGCTTGGCTGCTGTCTCTGTTCGCAGCGCATGACATCTGCTCTGCAACGGCTGTCAGTGAGGAGAACAGCGGATATATGTGAAGCATCACCAAGGCCGTATTTACAGCCTATGCTGCCCTAGGCACGAAATACACCCCATTAGGTGATTCCACAAGTGTCTGAATCTTCTTATGCAGATCTGTTTAAATATGCAGCAAAAACTGCAGGCGATACATACGGATTTCATTGCAGATTCATGGAGAAATGAGCTTAATTGTTCCTCTGCATTTTACATGCCTGGCCTGGTATAGACTGCACACTCTCTGGTGTTGTGTTGCTCCCTCTTATGCGGCTGCGCTGCACCATAGAGAACTGTGAGGAAGTGACTTTCACATGCTTGTAACTAGAAGCGGGTTTCCCACTGCAAGTTATGCTATTTCAATGAGCAAATCTTACACTATTGCGGACTGTCCGAAGGCCCATATAGGTAAATGGTAGCGTTATTCACTGTGGATTTCCCGCAGCAGGGAACCCGCTGCTAGTTACGATTTAATGCACCTTTAAGGACCAGGGGGATTTCCTTCTTGCCTTCTTATAGACATATCGCTTTCAATTTTGCACCTACAGACCCATAAGAGGCTTTTTTTGTGTGCCAATCACATCAATATGCAGAGACGTAGAAAAGATAATGCACTCACCAGGGCTCTTGCTGGGGTCAGGCTTTATTCGGCTTATGGTACATCATACAGACAGGTACACAGGGAGCTCAAGGTGGAACAGGCAGGGGGCGGCAACTAGTTTCACGCACAAGGGCGCTTCCTCTGGCCCGCCTTTTTGTGCGTCACCAATTGTACATTGTAAAGACATCACTCATTTTATCACCAAATCTACAGTAAAATGAAAAAAATAAAATAAAAACTGTGGGGAGAAATTTTAAACAAAAAGAGCAATTTGGAGGGGGATTGTTTTTATGCAGTGCACTTTTTGGTAAAAATTATCCTTATGCTGTAGGTCTATACGATTACAATGATACCCAATTTATATAGGTTTTGTTTTAATTTACTACCTAAAAATTAGGTAAAATTGTAAAAAAAATAAGTATGCTTAAAATTGTCCTCTTTTGACCTCTATAAATCCTTTTTTTTCCCATATGAGGGTAATTTTAACCATCAAACAATGAAGCTTTATTGATTGTTCAAAGAAACAGCCAAAATCAGCACATAAAAATATAAACAGAAGGTTCGAAAACCTCATAACAACAGTAACAAGTAGGTCACATAGAAAAAAAAAAAAAAGTGAGTATCAACAAAAGAGATCCTCACAGACAAAGTACAAGAAGCGGAAATAGCCATACAACGTAAGACATGAATACTAAATTATCCATACAAAGGAGAAAAAACCACCCCAACTCTCCTCCCCCAACACACTGTCCAACCCCCCCCCCCCCCCCCACCATCCCAAATATTAGTACAAGGAGAAACTATGCGTCATATTAGGGCAATGTGGAGAGGTAAGCCAAGTTGAATCTGTCTATCGAGTCTTCACGGATTGCCGCCAACTTTTCATATATCATAATGGCGTTGATTCTATCTATCACCACCGAGAGAGATAGGACAGGTTGTTTCCACTGCGCTGCAATATGTATTCTTGTCGCCATTAGAATATACTGGGACAACTTAAAAACCCTAAACGGCATCCTCGATGGTTTGAGGCTCAAGAGGCAAAAAGCAGGGGTATGGGGCACCCCGACCTCCAGCATCGAGGTCATTATGTCCAAAATTTTATTCCATAACACGGATACAGTGGGACAACTCCACCAAGTGTGAAACATTGTGCCTCTAGCCCCACAGCCCCTAAAGCACAGAGGAGAAAATGAAGGGTATATTCGATGGAGTCTAGTAGGGACTTTATAGGTACGGTGAAGTATCTTCAGAGATGTTTCTAACAAGGATATCTGCCAACTACCCTTACTAATAGTAGTACAGCAGTCTCTCCACTGTGAGGTAGAAAGCGTAGAGTGATTGTCCCCTTCCCACTCAATCATGTATTTTAACTTTTTATCCGGGGGAGGAGCGTTAAAGTGCGAATAAAGTATCGAGAGGAGACCTGGTGCGCTAGGGGAATACAACATGTGTCTCTCAAATGAGGTAGGTACAACTGGAGAGCTACAGTGAATATGGGACTTATAGAAAGAGACAATCTGACAAGCCCGGAACCTCTCTCTCGGTGGAACTTCATGTTGCAAGCACAGGGAATCTAAGGACGGCAACATTTGGCCTACTAAAAAATGATGCAGGTACCTCAATCCCTTACTCAGCCACCAGTGAAAGGAAGTAAGAGTTAAGCCAGGGGGAAAAGAAGGATTAGAAAGAAAGGGCAGAAGATGTGAAGGCACCGACTGCATACGGAACTTAAATCTCACCTGACGCCACAGAGAAAGGGCGTACAGAGTGACTTGCGCTGAGGAAGGTAGCAAGGACGCAACAGGGCACGTAGTCCACATCAATGAGGGAAGCGAATGTGGAGAGACCAGAACCCCCTCCAACTCCACCCACCTTGGAGCCCCCACTGGAATGTTAACCTGCGCTAATTGGGCAATGCGTTCGGCATAATAATATTTCAAAAGGTTGGGCAACGAAACACCCCCACTCTTTTATTATAGTACATAAGGGTCCTATTAATTATTGGAGCCCGGTGAGACCAGACATATTTAAAAACAGTTTTCTGAAATGACATTAAATCCCGTTTCACAATAGGGACAGGGAGTGTCCTAAAAAGATATAAAAGGCGGGGCAATATCACCATACGCACTACATTAACCCGACCTATCCAGGATATATAGGAATAGTTCCACTTCAATAGGTCAGCCCTTAGTGTCTTATATAATGGGACATAATTAGCCTGATACAAGGAGTCCAGTGAAGCGGTCAGTCACACCCCAAGGTAACTGAGCCCCGCAGGTGAATCCCTATAGCCAAAATTGAAGCCTATAAGGCGTTTAGCCCCATCTGGGACATTAAAGTACATCACTTCCGACTTACTAGTATTGACCCGCAGGCCAGACATATTTGCAAAAAAGTAAATTAGGAAGGGATGTAAGTGGTTGGGTGATTGTTAACAAAAAGTCATCTGCAAACAGGCTGCATTTATATTCCCTATCCCCCACTCCCACACCCCTGATATCAGAGTGCACCCTAATTTTGGCGCCCAAGGGCTCCATTAACAGGGCAAACAAGGCCGGCGACAACGGGCATCCCTGCCTCGTCCTGCGTAGTATAGTAAGAGGTGTGGTGGAAGGCAACTTCAGAAAAGCCTTGGGGTTGGAGTACAAGTGATGGAGAATAGTGATAAAGGGGTCCCTGAAACCATACTTAGTCAGCACTGCAAACATATATGGCCATGTAATGCTATCGAAAGCCTTTTCTATATTGAGAGCTAAGAGAGCTAGCATGGGTGTTTGGTTAGTATTGGACCACTGAATAAGATTCACTGTCTTTCGGACATTATCTGGGGCCTGTCTCCCTGGGATAAATCCCACTTGGTCCGCCTGTACCAGAGATGGTAAAAAGCGATTTATACGGGCAGCCAGAATGGACGTCAGGAGTTTAGTATCAATATTTAGTAAAGTTATAGGACGGTAATTAGCAGGATGTTAATGATCTTTGTTGGGTTTCGGGATTACTGTTATGTGTGCGTCTAGAAATTCAGCAGGAATAGGGTCGCTGAATCTCAGGGAATTGAACAGTGATGTCAGGGGGGGGGGGACTAAGATGGAAGCAAACTTTATAATAGGCGGCCGAGAAGCCGTCAGGCCCAGGGGATTTTCCATTTTTGAGTTTTTTTTTATCGCATCTGAGACTTCCTCAGTGGTAAAGGGGTTATTCATGACCTCCAAAGCATCCGGGGTTAGAGTCAGGAGATGAAAAGAAGATAAGTAAGAAGATATAGATAAAGGAGTAGGAGAAGTAACAGATGGGGCAGCATACAGCGATGAATAGAAAGAATGGAAAGCTGAGTAAATATGATCGGGATTAGAGGTAGTCACACCAGGACGTATTTGGATGGCATGCACTTTGTTATAGGAAGAGGTGTTGCGCAGCAAAGAGGCCAAGAGGCGGTCAGGCTTGTTTGCGTACCTATAGTAAGTGGAATGAGTCCAATGTACTGCTTTCTCGACCTCTGTGGACATCAGGGCATCTAATTGAGTCCTAGTATTCTTGACTTCATTATACAGGTACAGGGAAGGGTCATTTTGGTGAGCTATAGTAAGGCGGAACAATTTAGCTTCCAGTGAGACCCTGGTGGCCGAACGATCTTTCTTAACACCCGAGGCTACGAAATAATCCTATCTCTCATGTACGATTAATGAGCCAACCACAGCCAACAGGGCGCACAGTCAGAGGAACTGTTGCGAAGGAAATAATCTGTCAAGTCAGCCTCCAATTGGGTGCGGACCCGGGTAATTGTAAGCAGAGATTCATTCAGCCTCCACCTAAAGGGGATCTTAGAGGGAGCAGTTAAATGAAAGGCCACAACCACCAAATCGTGATCCGACCACACACACGGAATATGACGGGCGTATAACAGGTGGGGCAGTAACACTGCGTTGGCTAAGATCCAGTCAATGCGAGTGTAGGTATGTTGGGAGGGAGAATAGTATGTGTACCTTCTACAGCGGCCATTATGCTCCCACCAGACATCAGCTAAACAGTGGTCACTGAACAGTCGCTGGACCCTTTTTTGCTGAGCCCCCGATCTACGAAGCGGGGCAGGGTGAGACCTATCCATGTCACTATGATACACAAAGTTAAAGTCCCCAGCCCAAATCAGCCAGTCGTAGCTCAGGGTCTCCAACTCAGAACACAATTTAGTGAAAAAAGAGATAGGGGCGTCAGTGGGAGCATAAGAGTTAACGAGGCAAAGTGTTTTATCATACAGTAATCCTAATAAGATAACATAACGGCTATCAGGATCCACAATCGAGTGTGCTACAGTGTATGGGAAACCGTCGTGCAATAACGTCACAACCCCTCTACTTTTGGACGCATATGTGGACATATAATAATGGCGGTAGGATTTATGAAGAAACTTGGGGTGAGAGGATGGGGTAAAGTGGGACTCCTGCAAGCAAAGTACATCCGGATGCAACCTAGTATAATCCCTAAATGCCTTGTTACATTTGTGAGGGGAGTTAAAGCCCCTCACATTGTGGGACACTAGCTTACACATAAGAACATAACACACGATGCTAGATACCAAGCAATCAGGAGGGGAGCAGGTGGCAAGGGCAAATAATACAATACCAGTCCAGATGGCACATCAAGAGTCCATGTCAAGGATCTATTCATCAGCAAGGACGTACAGCAGGGAACAGCACAAAAAACAAAAGATAAACATGACAGACAAAAACCAAAACACAACAAACAGTCCTGGCAAGGAAAGACAGGTCGGAGTCGTCCTAGTCCCATGTCCGGCCAATGAGGGCGCACTACTACGGTTTGTGCACCGCCCAGTACAACAAGTCCTCGGGTCCCAGCCGAAACGAGGTATTGCAAGATCAGTCCCGCAGTAATGCAAAGGTCGCATGAGCAATGAGAAATAAAACAAAAAGAAAAAATAGTTCACAGAAACCGCAAGAGGCAACAGTGGTTCCCTGGAGAGAGGTTATCAAACTAGCCACCAAGGCGTCGGTTGAACAGTCAGGTAGGCTTCTTCGATTTATCTTGACGGGCAACGGTGGTCCAGGCACGTTGCGGACGCCTCTTCCTCTGTGGTTGTGGTGGCAAATCCACTGTCTGGATATTTTCAGATTTTAGTGCATCCAAGGCTTCTTTCATAGAGCGGACAAAATGGGAGCGTCCATTAAGGCGAAAAGACAAGGAAAAGGGGAAGCCCCATCTATACTTAACTTTGTGCTGAGTTAGAGCCAAGGTTATAGGCCTAAAGTCCCTGCACCGGGCCAAGGTAGAGGGCGCTAAATCTGAGTATAGCCGAGATGCAGGTGGCATGCCCGGCAGGTCACGGGCTGCAAGCAGAAGAACATCCCGTATCTCCGGATAGTGCAATTTCAATATAACATCTCTCGGGAGTTCAGTGTTTTTGGGCTTAGCGAGGGCCCTGTGGATCCTATCAAATCTCAGCATCTCCGTTTCTAATTGGGGAGCAAGCTAAAAAAAAAGGGCGGTAAGTACCTTAGTCAGGTAGGTGATCGATTCCGGCAGACCCCGAAGTCTCAGGTTCGCCCTACGCGACTTATTCTCAAGGTCCTCCAAGGTCCGCCAAGTCATCGATTTTGGATTCATTATCGGCCACCCGCTGAGTAAGTTCCTGAATTTGCGATGAAAAAGCAGTCACAGCTTGCGACAACTTATTGCGGAACAGGGTCTGTATGTTACGGAACATGGCAGCAGGGGTAAGATCTTCAGGCTGTGGGAGTTCGTCATCAGAGTGATCCTCCGGCGTGAGGGAGCTGGCAGTGGCCATCTTGGATTTAGCCCCGGCCCTGAAGAGATCCGGGATTGACTGTGAAAGTCCCTGAAAAACTGCCTGAAGTCGTCTCCTGGGGGAGCGGGGAGTAGTCATAGTATCTCCGGTGGGTTTCCCCGTGCTAAGGAGCCGTGTATCGGCGCTGAGATCGGCGGTATAAGCACAGCCGGCACGGAGCTCACATGAGGTGTGACTGTCTCAGTGAGCAGCGCGCATGCGTCCTCATGAGGGTAATTTTAAGTGCTGTTTTCTGTAGTTTTTATTTGTACCATTTTTTGTTTTGATGGGACTTTTTTTAAAACATTTTATTAATTTTTATCTGGTATATGAAGTGACCGAAAATTTGCAATCCTTATTGTTATTTATTTATGTTTACACCATTGAGCGTGTGGTTTCATTAACATATTTTAATAGTTTGGATATTTACACATACAACGATACCACATATGTTTATTTTTGTTTACATTATTTTGTTTAAAATTGGTGGAAAAAGGGGGGGGGATGTGAACTTTTATTAGGGAGAGGCTTATGCACATTTATTCCATTTTTTTTTCTTTTACATTTTTTTGCACTCTTTTTTTTTCCCAAACAGAGTGTCTCAAGTTTTTGCAAAGCTACAATTCCCAGCAGACCCGGACAGCGAAAGGCTGAAATGACTAAGTTAGTTGCACAAGAAGCTTGTGAGCAGCTGCTGTACAAGTTTTCTCGAGTAATTTGCATCCTCGAAAGTGTTGTCTTAACATCATCTTTTCATTTTAATGTTTTACTTGCAGCATATTGAATCTGAAACAAATCCACAATAGACATAGGACATGCATTGCTGCATGAGAAGGGAAAGGAGACCATCAAAATACACAAATCACCAGGTCCAGATGACATTCACCCCCCCCCCACACACACACACAGTTCTGAGGGAGCCAAATTATTCAATATTTTGAATTTTAAGGACTCTTTAGTGACAGGGTCTGTTCCCCAGGACTGGTGCATAACAGATGTGGTGCTAATATTCAAAAAGAGGTGAAATAAAAGGGATCAAAAAGTAACCCAGGGAATTATAGGCCTGTCAGTTTAACCTGTATTATATGTAAAATGTTTTAGAGTTTTCTAAGAGATGCGTTATTGGAGTATCTTAATGAAAATAAATGTATCACTCCATATCAGCATGTTCCTTTAACATCACTCCTCCACTATCCCAAACCTGATTCATTGTAGGTCCACTATCCATCATACCCGCTCTCTCTGTCTAAGGGTATGTTCACACTGCGAAATTCCATCAGCGGAATTCCGCGAGTGGAATTCTGCGCATTGAACATTACCATCAGTGTGAATGGGTCTTCCGCAGGACCTGTTCACACTGAGGAAATACCAGTTCACACCGCTGAAATTGTTCCGCACAGATTATGAACATGTTCATTCTTTGTGCGGAATTCCAAGAGCACTGCATATCCATCAAATGTAACGGCGCAGTGCCGCGCAGTACTACCGCCGAAGTACTCATGGCGGCGGCTGCCTGGTGAAATCTCCACTCGTGGAATTCTGAGAGCGGAGATTCCGCAATGTAAACATACCCTAAAGCTAAATCTTTCAAAAACTAAAAATAGTCAGAACTCTTACTTTTGCTCTGATTTATTCTCACCTTAAGTACTTTAGCTGAGTACTAGTCCATCTTTCCCTCACTATTAACTTCTCCCTCACCAATCTATCTTAAATGCAGCATCCAGGCTCATCTTTTTGTCTACCTACTACACAAATGCCTCTTCCTGTGTCAGTCACTGCACTGGTTGACCATTCACTATAGAATACAATTTAAACTTACCACTATAACCCACAAAGCTCTCCACAGTGCTGCAACTTCCTATGTTTCTTAAATGGGCACTCTCATTAAAACTAACTTTTGCTATTACACTCCTTATGGTAAATAAAAAAATATTTTCTTTCCCTTACGTCCTTACCAGCAGCACAAGTGGGGTGTTCTGCCCCTGTGAAGCTGGCAGGACGGTGGAATTTTTAATTCCGCCCAAGTAATTAAAGACTTAATTAGACCCCCATATAAGGCCTTCTGCCCTAGGCCACATTGCTTTTTTTTCTGTCCTGTGCAGGACAGCAGGACGGTGCAGGCTCTGGCTTTTTCAACAGAGCCTGCATGGATTCCCTTTCCCCCCTCTTTTTTATGTGGGGAAGGGGTTGTTTTATATAGATTTGCAGCTTGCTGCTTTCCCCCCTTTTTTTCTGTCAGCTTGGACTGCGTTCTGCGCTGTCCAGGCTGACATTATACACTTGTCTGTCTCTATGACCCTGGGCTCCGGTCCGGGCTCGTGGACGCAGTTAAAAAAAAAAAAAAAGTGTGTTTCTTGTTTGCGGGCGACGCTGTGTGCCGCCTCTTATGAGTCCGGGGTTCCGGTGATCCCCCTGCTTACTCGGGCAGACCGCCCTTACCTTTTTTTCACATTGCTGTCTTGCTGCTGTGTCGCTCCGGTCCTCTGCTGAGTGCGGGGCCGCGGACCGGAAGTGCGTCATCTGACGACTTCCGGTCCAGCTTCGGAGCCTCCTACACTGTTTGCGCAAGTTTTAGTAAGAATTTTAGTTAGATATTCTAGATAACTGCCCCTTCCAGCATAGGGAAGGGGCTTGAAGTAAAAGCCATTACTTTTGGATCGATTTAAAAAAAATCGATCTCCTAGGTACTTTTACTTCCTGGAGGGGCGAGGCTTATTTTAAATTTGCCACCCTCTCCCCTATTTAAGGCAGCACTGGCTTTCATTTGGCCTCTTTATTTTATTTATTTATATAGCGCCTACAGATTCCGCTTGCGCTGCAACGGTAACTGATCTGGTCTCTTTCTAACCTATTGTTCTTATTTCCAGAACTATGTCCACTCCTCCGTCGAGTGATCCACATTCTGGTGGTCGCAAAACCGCTTCAAAGAAGCGCCATCTAACCTGCGCTGACTGCGGTACACCGCTGCCTGATTCATACGAATATAACAGGTGGCCTGGATGTCGTCCACCTGCTAATCCGGCTGAACCTACAGTCCAGGACATGTTCATCTGGATGAAGGAATTCATGGGGAATTCCATCAACGAGATCAAAAATTCCCTCGCTCCTAAGAGGCCTAGGTCCGAGTCTGGTCCTCCTTCTGTGGTGGAAGATTCTGTTATGTCCGTGGGCGATCAGTCGGAACAGTCAGTAGAGGAAGTAATCTCTCCGCCTCTTTTTCCTGCGGAAAAGACGCAGAGATTACTTAGATCCATCCGATCAAGGGATCAGGATGTTGATCAAGGGGAAGCCTCAACATCCACCTCTAGAGGACCATTGGTTTTCAAAGTGGATGACACACTTAGGAAGCTGATGAAAGCCGAGTGGAAGCACCCAGACAAGCTTGCTGTTGTCACCCGGAGGTTCAAGCTAATGTATCCGCTATCAGAAGCTGAATTGGATTCCTGGGTTCCACCACCAAAAGTGGATATGGCAGTTAACAAGCTGTCCAAAAGAGTGCTAGTTCCTGCGGATGATGGCAGTAACCTCCAGGACCCCCTTGACAGGAAAGTGGACTCCCTGCTAAGACGCAACTATTCGGCGGCTTTAGCGTCTGCCTCAGTAGCTGTTGCTTCGTATGAGGTTGCGGACTTCGTCAAGGAACGCGTGCTACGCATTCAGTCCGAGATCGCAAATAATGTGTCTAGGGAGGATATTCTGGACAGCAATTGGCTCTTTGGCTCTGAGTTAGATCGAATCATGGAGGGTTTTGCGGACAAGAAGGGTAAATGTCTTGCTGTACAGTCCTTTCGTGGCAAAGGTAGAGCCAGAGGGGGGAAGGTCCAGGGCCCTTCCAGATCCCAGAGACGCCAGTCTACTCAAAGGCGTGGTGGTGGACGCGGCCGGGGTAAAGACCGTAAGGCAGAGCTATGACTCTCCTCTAAGGTCCACCAACGTTTCCCCTCTCCCTTTCCCTCTAGAAGTTCAGGTAGAGAAGTTATCTACCAGTCCCCCTCCGGTCGGAGGACGTTTAAGTTTGTTCCTGTCAACCTGGATGCAAGAAATCCAGGATCCTTGGGTTCTAGATGTTATTCAGTCAGGGTACAAGATAGATTTAATTTCCCCTCCCCCAAGAAAGTTTATTTTAACAAAGCTACTTCCTCAGCCAAAACAGGCTGTTCTAGAGGACTCTGTCCTCCAGTACCTAGAAAAACATGCTCTAGAAAAAGTTCCCCCCAATCAAAGAGGATCAGGGGTGTATTCCCCAATATTTCTGGCACCAAAACCATCAGGCGATTGGTGCATGATCATAGATCTTCGCTTCCTGAACCGGTTTATAAGAAAAAGGCGGTTCAGGATGGAAACCATTCGCTCAGTAGTCAGTATCCTGGACCCTCAAGATCTTATGGTTACCATCGACTTGAAGGATGCTTACCTTCATGTCCCTATATTTCCTGCTCACAGGAAATTCTTGAGGGTTGCTGTCACCATAAAGGGTATGGTAAAGCATTTCCAGTTTGCTGTTCTGCCTTTCGGCATCACCTCTGCTCCCCAAACCTTTACAAAGGTGGTGGCTCCGGTGGTCTCTGCTCTCAGACTAAAAGGTCTAGAGATCATTCCTTATCTAGACGACTGGCTTCTAAAAGCCGCTACTCTAGACGTTCTACAGTCGCATCTTCAGTTGGCGCTAGATTTTCTCCAACGCTTGGGCTGGCTTATAAATTGGGAGAAATCCGAGATCAACCCATCCACCTCAAGGAAGTTTCTGGGGTTTGTTTTCAACTCCTCTCAGATGACTCTGTCCCTCACTCCAGAGAGGAAAGATCGTGTCATAAGAGCTGCCGAGTTTTTGATGGTCCCTCGCAAGGTCCCCATCAGAACTCTAATGAAGATGCTGGGTCATATGTCAGCATCTGCAGAGGCAGTTCCCTGGGCCCTATGGCACCTCCAGCCTCTTCAAGATCAAGTCTTGACGGTCTGGAATCGCAACCCCAGAGGGTTGGACAAAAGGTGCACCCTGTCGACCGAAGTCCGTGCATCTCTCAGATGGTGGATGAATCTGACAGATGGGAAGTCCTTGATTCAACCTCAGTGGATCACTTTGACCACGGACGCCTCCCTTCTGGGTTGGGGAGCCCATCTGGACAAGAGTCCAATACAGGGTACTTGGACCCCTCAGGAGAGACTTCTCTCCTCCAACATGAGAGAACTGAGAGCAGTTCGTTTAGCTCTCCTTCATTTCGCTCCCCTTATTCTAGGGAAAGCGATAAGAGTCCGGTCGGACAACACCACTGTGGCGGCTTACATCAACAGACAGGGTGGCACAAAGTCCCAAGTGCTCCTCAAGGAGACCGGACTTATTCTCTCTTGGGCAGAGCTGAATCTAACCCACCTTAGTCTCAACATAGTGGCAGATCGTCTAAGTCGCGGGATTCCAGTCCAAGGGGAATGGTCCCTGAACGAGGACATCTTCAAGAAGATAACCCTAAGGTGGGGTATGCCAGAGATAGATCTCATGGCAACTCGTCTGAACGCCAAGGTGAACAAGTTTTGCTCTCTCTACAAAGAGGACAACCCAGTGGCGATAGACGCTCTGTCCATTCCATGGAGGTTCAGGCTGGCCTACATATTCCCTCCACTTTCCATGATACCGAAGGTATTGATGAAAGTCAGGCAAGACCAGACCTCAGTGATTGCCATCATACCATTCTGGCCCAAGAGATCCTGGTTCACCCAACTCATGAGCAGGAGTCAGGGGTGTTATTGGAGGCTTCCCCACGTGCAGAACCTTGTGTCTCACAACAGAGGCTCCTGCCTAGATCTGAGGAGACTCAATCTGACAGCCTGGAGATTGACAGGACCCTACTAAGTAGTGGGCTTCCTGTGGAGGTCTTGAGAACTATTGCACACTCTAGAGCAGAGTCTACAAACAAGGTCTATTCTAGGATAAAGAAAATTTTCCTTCAATGGTGTGCTACGAAAGAGGTAGTAACCTCAGATCCTCCTCTTTCTGCAATACTACGATTTCTTAGCCCATCCACTCTAAAGGTACAAGTCTCAGCACTCTCTGCCTTTTTAGGCAGATCTTTATCACAAGAATCCCTAATCAAAAGATTCCTTAGAGGAGCTGAAAGACTTAAACCTACAGTTCTCAGACCCATTCCCAAATGGGATTTGTCTACCGTTCTTAAGGGGTTATGTTCACCCCCCTTTGAACCTCTGGAAGAAGTAGACTTTAGGTATTTGTCCCTTAAAGTCACCTTCTTATTGGCCATAACCTCAGCCAAAAGGATTGGCGAGCTTCAGGCCCTTTCGGCTTTTGAGCCTTATACAATTTTTCTCCAGGACAGAGTCCTGTTGAGATATTTACCTACCTTTGTTCCTAAGGTCCCGACTTTCTCCAACACCAGTCAAGTCATATCCCTTCCAGTTCTGTGTCCTAACCTATCCTCTCCCGAGGAAGCTGCTGACCATACTCTGGACATTTCAAGAATCCTCAGAATCTACATCTCAAGAACTGGAGAATTCAGAAGATCAGAACACCTTCTTTTTTCCTTTTCAGGGAAGAACAAAGGTCTTAAAGTCTCTAAACCCTCTCTGAGTAGATGGATTAAGGAGGCAATCCGGGAGGCTTTTCTAGCCCAGGAGTTTACTCCTCCTGCCTTTGTCACTGCCCATTCCACTAGAGAAGTCTCTACTTCTTTTGCTGAAAGAAAAGCTGTTCCTCTGGAACTAATCTGTGCTGCTGCCTCCTGGAGCACGCATAATACATTTATTAGTAATTACAGGGTTAATGCCAAACGATCGGAAGAGTTAACCTTTGGGAAATCAATCCTAAGTGCCACTCTGCCGTAGTCCCTCCCCATTTGTGTTGTTACTTGCTAGGTCCCCACTTGTGCTGCTGGTTAGGACGTAAGGGAAGCATTCATTTTTAACGTAAATTTGTTTTCCCTTAGTCCTAACAGCAGCACACAAATTTCCCGCCCATCATTTTGTTTTATTTTACTTGTTATTAAGCAATGTGGCCTAGGGGAGGAGGCCTTACATGGGGGTCTAATTAAGTCTTTAATTACTTGGGCGGAATAAAAAATTCCACCGTCCTGCCAGCTTCACAGGGGCAGAACACCCCACTTGTGCTGCTGTTAGGACTAAGGGAAAACAAATTCACGTTAAAAATTAACACATGTTTTATTTGTGTTTAAAAAAGCTGCCACTAGGTGTCTCCCTACTTGCCCAGAGCACATTTCTCCCCATCTTTTGCACAGACTTTGGACTCCTGCTGGCCTGGCAGAAGTCCAAAATCAGGAAATGCAATCTGGAGTGCTGAGGGTGTGTGTGTGCAGCCTTAGCCAATCATAGCTCATCTTGCACTGAACTGCTCTGGGCTGTGTGTAGCAGAGTAAGGGGGGAAGTTCTCCCCTGTATGGCTTCAGATGATGTCACGCCTGCTGGGTAACGCCCCTTCCCAGTCTGTGAATCTGACTGAGACTGAGCCGAAAATACAGAACAATATCAAGGTAGAAAACTAAACAATAATAAAAATAAAGGCAGGGGGTGGTTTATCATGATGGGGGCAGTGAACTGTGAGGATTATAACATTTAACAAGCTCATGAGAGGTACTCTTTAACTCACCTGTGAATGCCAATTTTGAAATTCTGCTTTTAACCTAGATTATCCGGGAATAGTAGAAAATGGAGCTAATCTAAATATATATATATATATATATATAAACTCAATGGGGTTTATTTACTAACGTGATCCCTAATCTTTTTTGGTGGGTTTTGCGTCCAAATTGTGTCGCAGGTCCCTTGCGACACAATTTGTGACCCAAAAAAACAAAACCCTCCATTTAACATGAAAACTCGAAAAGGGGGCGTGGTCATGGGATGAAATAGGCGTGGTCCTGACAAAATGGGTGTGGTCCCGACAGTTTTGAAAAATCCCAACATATTTACTATGGTTTCCACAGAAAATGTGGTGGATTTGAGCTGAGCAAAACCTGACAGATCAGAACAGTTGTAAAAAAAAGCAAAACGTAGGGAAAAGTGCAAAATGTAGGGAAACCTTAGTAAATACCTTGGGAAAATACCAGTCGGAAATCGAAACCCACAAAGAAACATACACTTCACTCTTAGTAAATAAACCCCAATGTATGTGTACGTGTGTATGTTCCAGCATCACGTCCAAACGGCTAAAGATATTAACATGAAACTTGGCACACATGTTACTTATATGTCAACAACAAACATAGGATAGGTAATTTAACCCTTACTCACCCCCATTTGCCAGGGTCGGGGTTTTTGTTTAAAGTCCCATACAAGTCTATGAGAAATATATTGTCAGGAACCGGAATGGTATGCGGGTAGTGGATCCTCTGTGTCAGACAGGCGATGACGTGGGCCGTACCAGGGGATCGGTTCTAAGAAGTTACTGGTTTTCACCAGAGCCCGCCGCAAGGCGGGATGGACTTGCTGCGATGGTAACTCCCAGGTCGTATCCCTTGATAGCGACGCAACCTCACTGACAGCTGAGATAGGCGTGGTACACAAGGACAAGGCGAAGGCAAGGTCGGACGTAGCAAGAGGTCAAGGCAGGCGGCAAGGTTCGTAGTCAGGGTCAACGGCAAAGGGTCTGATACACAGGCTAGGGATACACACAAAACGCTTTCTCAGGGCATTAGGGCAACAAGATCCGGCAAGGACAGGAAGGGGAAGTGGGTTTTTATATGTTTTGGACTGATTGGGCCAGGCACCAATTAATGGTGCCCTGGCCCTTTAAATCTCAGCAAGTTGGCGCGTGCGCGCCCTAAGGAGCGGGGCCGCGCGCACCGGGAGGAAGCAGCAGCGGGAGGACGGTGAGTGACTTGGGATGCGATCCGTGAGCGGATCGCATCCCCGCCGCTGACGCTCCGGTCAGGAGCAGTGACCGGAGCGCTGTTAGAGGGAGGATGCCGCGAGCGCTCCGGGGAAGCAGCGGGACCTGGAGCGCTCTAAGTTACAGTACCCCCCCCCCCCTTAGGTCTCCCCCTCTTTTTGGAACCCAGAAATTTATGAATTAGCTCCTTGTCAAGAATATTGGCCTCGGGTTCACAAGACCTCTCTTCGGGGCCACAATTCTCCCAATCGATAAGATAAATTTTTTTACCTCGGACAAACTTGGAGGCGAGAATCTCTTTCACGGAGAAGACATCAGAGGACCCAGTGACAGGAGCAGGAACGGTGACCTTGGGGGGAATAGCGGTTAAGTATGAGAGGTTTGAGAAGGGAGGCATGAAAAGAGTTAGGAATAGGAGGTTAGGAATAGAGAAGGAGGAAGATGGAGCTTGTAGGAGACAGAATTGATTTGTTTTTTGATTTTAAATGGCCCGAGGTAACACAAAACTGTATGTATTTGGCAGAGAGCCACACTTTGTCACCAGGGGCAAAGACAGGAGGAGTTCTCCTCTTTTTATCCGCATGTCTCTGCATGCAAGAAGAGGCCAGTAAGAGCGACTGTTGAGTCTCCTTCCAGATAGAGGAGAAGTCCCGGGTTAATTCATCCACGGCAGGATGAAGTGGGAATGGGGGGGGGCAGCGGGTGATGGCCGTACACCACAAAAAATGGAGATTTGGAGGAAGACTCAGAATTTTTGAAATTGTACGAAAATTCAGCCCAGGGCAGAAGGTCGACCCAATCATCTTGACGGGAGGAGACAAAATGTTGCAAGTAGTCACCAAGAATCTGGTTCACTCTTTCCACTTGTCCATTGGATTGGGGTGGTTGGAGGAAGATAAATTCAATTTGATCTTTAATTGATTGCAGAGTGCTTTCCAAAATTTTGAAACAAATTGAACGCCTCTATCCGAGACGATATGCGTGGGAAGCCCATGAAGACGAAAAATCTGCAGAAAAAATTGCTTCTTCAACTGTGGCGCAGAAGGAAGGCCAGAAAGCGGGACAAAATGAGCCATTTTGGAAAAACGATCAACGACCACCCAAATGACAGTGTTGCCATGAGATAAAGGAAGGTCAGTGATGAAGTCCATGGCTATGTGGGACCAAGGCTGCTCAGGCACCGGCAGAGGAAGAAGACCTGCAGGCTTCTGGCGTGGAGTCTTGTCACGTGCACACACTATACAGGCTTGTACGAAATCGGTCACATCTTTTTCCAGGGAGGACCACTATTAGTGTCTGGCAATCAACTGTATAGATTTTTTGATTCCAGTGTGACCAGCCAGATGGGAGGAATGGCCCCATTTGAGAATCCGAAGGCGAAGACGTGGAGGAACATAAGTTTTTCCTGGAGGAATTGGTACCAGAGAAGCAGGAGCAGAAGAGATCAGACACTGAGGAGGTATGATGTGCTGAGGAAGAGTCTCAGCTTCTGAGGCATCGGTGGAACGTGATAGAGCATCAGCCCTGACAGTCTTGTCTGCAGGACGAAAATGGATTTGAAAATTGAAGCGGGCAAAAAACAACGACCATCTGGCCTGGCGAGGATTTAACCGCTGGGCGGATTGGAGATAAGACAGGTTTTTATGGTCAGTGTAAATGGTAATGGGGTGAAGGGATCCCTCCAGGAGGTGTCTCCATTCCTCAAGTGCCAACTTGATGGCCAACAGTTCACGGTCTCCTATAGAATAGTTTTTTCAGGAGGAGAAAAAGTTTTGGAGAAGAAACCGCAAGTGACGTTTTTTCCCTTAGCGTTTTTTTGGAGAATGACAGCTCCAGCTCCCACTGAGGAGGCGTCAACCTCAAGGAAGAAAGGCTTCAGAGGATCTGGCCTGGACAAGACTGGTGCAGAGGCGAAGGCGGCCTTAAGGCGAGTAAAAGCTTCATCCGCTTGGGGAGGCCAGGACCTCGGATTCGCGTTTTTCTTTGTCAGTGCCACAATAGGAGCAACGATGGTGGAGAAGTGGGCAATAAACTGACGACAGCAGTTGGCGAATCCGAGGAAGCGCTGGATAGCACGGAGTCCAGAGGGTCGTGGCCAATCCAAGACCGCGGAGAGCTTGTCAGGATCCATTTGAAGACCTTGTCCAAAGACCAGGTATCCCAGGAAAGGAAGACAGCTGCGTTCAAAAAGGCATTTTTCAAATTTGGCGTAAAGATGATTTACACAAAGGCGCTGGAGCACTTGACGGACATGGAGCCGGTGTTCCTCTAGGTTGGAGGAAAAAATTAGGATGTCGTCTAAATAGACAACAACGCAGGTATACAGTAAGTCCCGAAAAATTTCATTGACAAAATCTTGAAATACTGCAGGGGCGTTGTAAAGTCCAAATGGCATGACGAGATACTCGAAGTGGCCATCTCTGGTGTTAAAAGCAGTTTTCCACTCATCTCCCTCTAGAATTCTAATGAGGTTATAAGCTCCCCTGAGGTCGAGCTTAGTGAAAATTTTTGCTCCACGCAGACGGTCAAAGAGTTCCGAGATGAGAGGCATAGGGTAGAGTTTTTTTTACTGTGATGTTATTGAGGCCACGATAGTCTATGCAGGGGCGTAGCGAACCGTCCTTCATGGCAGTGAAGAAGAACCCCGCTCCGGCTGGAGAAGCAGACTTCCTGATGAAACCTCTCTTTAGATTCTCCTGTATGTATTCAGTCATGGCCTTAGTTTCTGGAGTGGAGAGGAAAAATTATGCCATGGGGCGGTGTGGTACCAGGGAGCAAGTCAATAGGGCAGTCGTAGGGTCTATGTGGTGGTAAGACCTCCGTCTGCTTTTTACAGAAGACGTCAGAAAAGTCCTGATAGACCTTTGGAAGGCCAGGCAATGGAGTAGCGATGGAGACTTGGCTGTTTGGTACAGACTTGACGCAACGTTTGTGGCCGGAAGAGCCCCAGGATTTAATGTCCCCAGTGATCCAGTCGAGGGTAGGAGTGTGACGCTGGAGCCAAGGCAGGCCAAGAAGGATGTCAGAGGTACAGTTAGGCAAAACAAAAAATTAAATTTTTTCTTGATGGAGAACACCAACGGTCATGAACAAAGGTTCAGTGCGGTAACGCACGGTGCAGTCCAGATTTTCTCTGTTTACAAAAGAAATGAAGAAGGGTTTGATGAGACGGGTAACAGGAATGTTGAATCTGTTGATAAATGAGGCTTCAATAAAGTTTCCTGCAGAACCTGAGTCCAGGAAGGCCACCGCAGAGAAGGAGGAATTAGCGGATGGAGGAATCCGCACTGGAATAGTCAGGCGTGGAGAGGATGAATCAACACCTAGTAACGCCTCTCCCACGTTAACTAGGTGCGTGCGTTTCCCTGACGCGGAGGGCGAATAGGGCAGTCCTCAAGGAAATGTTCAGTACTAGCGCAGTACAGGCACAAATTTCCATTTCTGCGGCGAGTCCTCTCTTCTTGGGTCAGGCGAGACCGATCCACTTGCATAGCCTCCTCGGTGGGAGACACAGGAGTAGGTTGCAAAGGACTCTGGAAGAGAGGTGCCAAGCGAGAAAACCGCCTGGTGCGAACAAGATCCTTTTCTTGGCAGAGCTCCTGGCGCCTTTCCGAGAAACACATATCTATGCGGGTGGCCAACTGGATAAGTTCAGGCAAGGTAGCGTGAATTTCTCGTGTGGCCAGAACATCTTTGATGTGGCTGGATAAACCTTTCTTGAAGGTCGCGCAGAGGGCCTCATTGTTCCAAGCTAGCTCAGAGGCGAGGGTGCGGAACTGGATGGCGTATTCGCCCACTGAAGAGCTCCCTTGGACGAGATTCAGAACAGCCATCTCGGCAGAGGAAGCCCGGACTGGCTCCTCGAAGACACTGCGTACTTTGGAGGAGGACTGGATGGAAGCAGTGGCAGGATCGTTGCGGTCCCAAAGCGGTGTGGCCCAGGACAAGGCCTTTCCAGATAGTAAAATGTAATATCACCGACCAAAAAATGCCTCTTTATGAATACCTTAAAATATAACTTTTAATATTATTAATTAAAAGATAAATCCTAGCTTAAATACAAATCACTAAATACACCTCAAAATAATACATTTGTCCAATACCAAACATTGTGTGTGTGGATGACTGGTACTAAGTCACGGATCGCGGAGCATAGGATAGATGAGATATAGATATGTTCTTAGCCAAGTAAAGTGGGGAGGTATGTAGTTAGATAAATAATGTATCCCACAAATAAGATGATAAATAGTCACTGTTGGATGTAGTGACTAGAGGCAATATATAAGAGGTGAAAAATAGGGGTAAGTGCACGCTAAGCTAGATGGCCCCTCCCTCTGTCCCTGCCTTTTGAGGGACCCACCTCCTTAACAGGGTGGCCTCAACCACGATGACGTTCCCTAACTTATATAAGTGAGGGACAAAATAATAAACAATGCAAAAGACTGAATAGAGAATATGCTCGGCGATCCGCAACTGCCCAGACACCACAAGTGATAACCAACTGAACAGTGCAAAGAACTGTTAACCAATAAACACCAATACCTAGTGTAAGATTAACCCCTTAAGGACCGGAGGTTTTTCCGTTTTTGCATTTTCGTTTTTTGCTCCTTGCCTTTAAAAAATCATAACTCTTTCAAATTTACACCTAAAAATCCATATGATGGCTTATTTTTTGCGCCACCAATTCTACTTTGTAGTGACGTCAGTCATTTTGCCCAAAAATCTATGGTGAAGCGGGAAAAAAAATCATTGTGCGACAAAATTTAAAAAAAAACGCTGTTTTGTAACTTTTGGGGGCTTCCGTTTCTACGTAGTACATTTTTCGGTAAAAATGACACCTGATATGTATTCTGTAGGTCCATACGATTAAAATGATACCCTACTTATATAGGTTTGATTTTGTCGGACTTCTGGAAAAAATCATAACTACATGCAGGAAAATTAATACGTTTAAAATTGTCATCTTCTGACCCCTATAACTTTTTTATTTTTCCGTGTATGGGGCGGTATGAGGGCTCATTTTTTGCGCCGTGATCTGAAGTTTTTAACGGTACCATTTTTGCATTGATAGGACTTATTGATCGCTTTTTATTCATTTTTTCATGATATAAAAAGTGACCAAAAATGCACTATTTTGGACTTTGGAATTTTTTTGCGCGCACGCCATTGACCGTGCGGTTTAATTAACGATATATTTTTATAATTCGGACATTTCCGCACGCGGCGATACCATTTATGTTTATTTTTATTTTTATTTACACTGTGTTTTTTCTTTTATGGGAAAAGGGGGGTGATTCAAACTTTTAATAGGGAAGGGGTTAAATGATGTTTATTCACTTTTTTTTTGCACTTTTTTTTTGCAGTGTTATAGGTCCCATAGGGACCTATAACACTGCACACACTGATCTTTTACATTGATCACTGGTTTCTCATAAGAAACCAGTGATCGATGATTCTGCCGCATGACTGCTCGTGCCTGGATCTCAGGCACTGAGCAGTCATTCGGCGATCGGACAGCGAGGAGGCAGGTAGGGGCCCTCCCGCTGTCCTGTCAGCTGTTCGGGATGCCGCGATTTCACCGCGGCTATCCCGAACAGCCCACTGAGCTAGCCGGCATGCTTTCGGTTTCACTTTAGACGCGGCGTTCAACTTTGAACGCCGCGTCTAAAGGGTTAATAGCGCGCGGCACAGCGATCAATGCCGCGCGCTATTAGCCACGGGTCCCGGCCGTTGTTAGAGGCCGGGCCCGACCCACTATGACGCGGGGCCACGCCGTGGCCCCGCGTTATAGATCGGGAGTGGACACATGACGTTCCAGTACGTCATGTGTCCTTAAGGGGTTAAAATAGGTTCCAAATAAATTATATTAGTCCAACGCGTTTCAACCATCTATTGTTCATGGTCTCATCAGGGAACCAGTCAGACCTATTATCAAAGATAGCTAAAAAGGGGACAATAACCCTTTTTATCAAATCCAATAATTAGAACGAGAACGTAGCTAGATCCAGAATATTAGATCAATATATATATATATATATATATATATATATATATATATATATTATCCGTTAGTCTAGTCTGCAATACTGTGATAGAAATATAGATCAATGGAGACAAATAATGATGGTTTTTTTTATATCACGGTGCAGGCGCCAAAGACACCACCCAATAGCAACCGTTTGCAGACGAATAAGCTCGCTAGATAGTACTAGTCAATTAATATATGTGTGTCCCCTCAGGACAACAGATAAAACCTAGGGTCACAACCCTCCACTATAGATATACATATATATCCCAATCAGATGTATCCGATATAATTATAGATAGCAAGATATAACAAGGTGGGCCATAATGGAGGGGACTTAAAATTAAGGAGGAGATTTCAGGATAGGGGCTACCCAGATAAAATTTTGAGGGAAGCATATAACATGGCTAACAAACGACATTGCACTTCCTTATTAACACCACAAACTAACAAGAAAACTAACGATAAATTGAGAATCATAGGGACCTATGATACAGCCGCCAGACAGATAAGAGACATCTTCACTAGATTCTAGCCCCTTTTAACAACCGATCCGAAGGTGGCAGAATTGGTAGGCGATCGACCCGCTATAATGTATAGGCGGGGAAGAAACTTGGGTGATCGCCTAGTTAATAGCCACTTCACCGCGCCCCCATGGGCCCCCTCGTGGCTCCCTCAAAAAATCATGGGCACGTATCGTTGCGGATCATGTAAAGCATGAAATTTTATCGACGTATCAAAACAGTTTGTGGGTCCTAAGGAAGGCAAAATATATGTATGTCGACACTTCACTAATTGTAAAACATCTAATCTGGTTTATCTATGCACATATCCCTGTGGACTCAAGTATGTTGGCAAAACGAAACGAGAATTTAGTCGCCGCATACTGGAACATCTCGGCGACATTAAACACCGACGAGATAAGCCATTAGCGAACCATATGACACGAGTACACACTGAAAATCCCACCAAAATATTGTTCCAAGCTATAGAGGTCGTATAGGGCATTAGAGGAGGAGATGCGGATCGACGCCTCCTTCAAAAGGAAACGCAGTGGGTATATCGTTTGGGTACCCTCACCCCGAGGGGCCTTAACGATTATTTATCGTTTACATCATTTAGCTAATTCCCCTGACTAGATTCTATACGTATACGCCCATTTTTCTAATGGACCATGTCCTGATAAGGATCTAATATTCCACAGTCTGATATAATTACATAGAGCGCATCATGCACACAGTGGGGTATCTTTGGAACTACTGTGCGCATAAGCCGGCATATATATATTTGTTTATGCAGTAATATCCAAGATCCGTTATTCACACTATAAGAGTCTAGCACTCATACTGCAGTTATACTACTTATTTCCCCCCGTATGCTAACTATCAATTATCCTCCTGGGTTCCGAACACATCCCCCATATGTTAATACTATATTTGGACATATCTATCCCACTGGTGTAGACATTATATTGCTGAAACGCACAGTGACACGCAGGCACCAGTGCGCATGTCTAAGTCCAATAGCCGCGCATGCGCCACTAAGGCGGCTGTCCGAGTTAGCACAGACATCCACAGGTGGCTTCCTGTGTTTGGGACGCACGCCGCTATGACGCGCGGACCAGGACCGGAAGTCGCTCGAGCTTACTGTCATCCAAACTAGCGCTGGAGGAATTATGTTGTATCCGGTGCCTGGAACGCACGCCGGGTATAGGGGGCATGCCGGGTCCAGGGGCGCAAATACAGAAGGACATTTAAACTGACCAGCTACCAGGGTAAGCTGCAGCTGCAACCAACCTTACAGAGGGGGACAGAACTCACCATGGTTTCGGTCCAGGGTCATGCCATTCATCCTGGGAGATAAGTAGCAGAAGTAGCGTGCCATTACACGCTCCTTCATTATTTATTATCATGCTCTATTAACTGTTGCAGTCCCCTCCATTATGGCCTACCTTGTTATATCTTGCTATCTACAATTATATTGGATACATCTGATTGGGATATATATGTATATCTATAGTGGAGGGTTGTGACCTTAGGTTTTATCTGTTGTCCTGAGGGAACACACCTATATTAATTGACTAGTACTATCTAGCGAGCTTATTCATCTGCAAACGGTTGCTATTGGGTGGTGTCTTTGGCACCTGCACCTTAATATAAAAAAAAACATCATTATTTGTCTCCATTGATATATATTTCTATCACAGAATTGCAGACTAGACTAACGGATAATATATATATATATATATATATCTAGGAAGGATGCCGCAGCACACGGAAGGTTCAAGTGCATGAACAGTGGTTTATTCCATGATAATACAAGTTAGCAACGTTTCTGCTGCCAATGCAGCCTTTGTCAAGCATTGGCAGCAGAAACATTGCTAACTTGTATTATCATGGAATTAACCACTGTTCATGCACTTGAACCTTCCGTGTGCTGCGGCATCATTCCTAGATGTCTAACTTGCCTTGACCGGGGCTCCACTCGCTGCTTGCACCGCTAGAGGTGAGGGGCCATCTAGCTTAGCGTGCACTTACCCCTATTTTTCACCTCTGATATATTGCCTCTAGTCACTACATCCAACAGTGACTATTTATCATCTTATTTGTGGGATACATTATTTATCTAACTACATACCTCCCCACTTTACTTGGCTAAGAACATATCTATATCTCATTTATCCTATGCTCCGCGTTCCGTGACTGAGTACCAGTCATCCACACACACAATTTTTGGTATTGGACAAACGTATTATTTTGAGGTGTATTTAGTGATTTGTATTTAAGCTAGGATTTATCTTTGAATTAATAATATTAAAAGTTATATTTTAAGGTATTCATAAAGAGGCATTTTTTGATCGGTGATATTACATTCTAATAACCTCTTTAGTGGCAACGAATGGGAGTGGCATTCCCTAAGTACATATTAGCCTTTCGGTAATTCAGATAGTAAACTGACCACGAAAGTCACCTTAGAACGTTCCATGGGGAACTGGTCCGACATCATCTCAAGGTGCAGGGAACATTGGGACAGGAATCCCCGGCACATCTTAGAGTCCCCATCAAATTTCTAAGGAAGAGACAAACGGACTCTAGAGGAAGTAGCGGCAGCTCGGAGTGGAGGAGATGCTGGAGCTGGCGGATGAGATGGTAGACGCTGTGGAGGCAGAAGCTGCTGGAGCATGGCGGCCAACTGCAACAGCTGTTGTCCTTGTTGGTCGATCTGCTGAGACTGCTGGGCAACCACGGTAGTGAGGTCAGCGAGGCTTGGCAGCGGCACCTCAGCGGGATCCATGGCCGGATCTACTGTCAGGAACAGGACTGGTATGCGGGTAGTGGATCCTCTGTGTCAGTGAGGCGATGACGTGGGCCGTACCAGGGGACCGGTTCTAAGAAGGTACTGGTATTCACCAGAGCCCGCCGCAAGGCGGGATGGACTTGCTGCGGCGGTAACTCCCAGGTCGTATCCCCTGATAGCGACTCGACCTCACTGACAGCTGAGATAGGCGTGGTACACAAGGACAAGGCGAAGGCAAGGTCGGACGTAGCAAGAGGTCAAGGCAGGCGGCAAGGTTCGTAGTCAGGGGCAACGGCAAAGGGTCTGGATACACAGGCTAGGGATACACACAAAACGCTTTCTCAGGGCACTAGGGCAACAAGATCTGGCAAGGACAGGAAGGGGAAGTGGGTTTTTATATGTTTTGGACTGATTGGGCCAGGCACCAATTAATGGTGCACTGGCCCTTTAAATCTCAGCAAGTTGGCGCGTGCACGCCCTAAGGAGCGGGGCCGCGCGCGCCGGGAGGAAGCAGCAGCGGGAGGACGGTGAGTGACTTGGGATGCGATCCGTGAGCGGGGACGTCCCGCCACGCGGATCGCGTTCCCCGCCGCTGACAGGGGGACAGCACTCTTGGTCAGGAGCAGTGACCGGAGCGCTGTTGGAGGGAGGACGCCGCGGAAGCAGCAGGACCCGGAGCGCTCGCCGTTACATATATGTTACTGCATAACTTCCAAACGGCTGGAGATATTTCAATACCTGGTACACATATTAAGGGTCTGGATATGAGGATAGGATATGAGGTCGGGATAGGAGGTCCAGATAGGACGGGATATGAGGATGAGGGGGAGGGGGGGAGCACAGAGGAACCGACCAACAACACAAAAAGAGTGACTGAAGGAAGACGACATTAAGCAAAAGAGAGAAGGAGTAGAGAAGAGAAGGGGGGGGGGGATAAGTCCGGACGACGAGAAGAAAGAAGGAGAGAGCTCGCGGGGGCTGTCTGTCTGTTAATCTATCCCATGGATCCCATAGATAGAAATGTAGGAATGGTGTTATTCAAAGAAGCAGTAAGAAACTCAAGGGAGAGAATCTCACGTATCCTAGCTAAAAGGGGGTAAGGTTCGCTTCCAATGCTTGGCAATGAGGATTTTAGCCGCTAGAACAATATGTAAAAAGAGCTTGAATGTTTCTTGGCCAAAACCCTAGTAGACACGTGCAGCAGGAAGACCAAAGGGACATAGGGGACCATAACTCCTAGAGCTGTATGGACTAACTTCTGCACCTGGGTTAAATAAGGAGCTATCAATGGACAAGACCAAAATATGTGGAAGACAGTACCCAAACCGACACCACATCGCAAGCATTGTGGAGGGATAGCAGGATTCAGCCTGTTGAGTAAAGCCAGTGTATGATACCCTCCCATGAGCATCTTAAATCGCGTCTCTTTGTATGCTGTACAGATAGAAGCCTTGGAAGCCCGCTCCCATATCAACCACCACTGAGGTATAGTAATAATAGTGGTCACCAAACTACCATAGCTGAGAAATGCTATATAGTGGTCCTTCAACACACCAACACCAAATATTAGAGATCAAAGTAACAAATTATAACAAATATATTAATCTTTATTGAAATATATAACATAAAAACAAGTCAAATACATATAAGGAGAGGTAAAACGGTAGCACAGGAAGAAGATTGCGAGGTAGGAGGAGCTAGCAAGATTACAAATACAGCATACATAAATGCATAGCAGATAGTGCAGGATGCAACTCTAACATAAACATGATTATTGGTATGGTAAAGATAGTGCATAAGGCATGACAACCTAGAGAATAATAACATGAGGTAAATAGCAAGACAAACAGTTGGTACCCAATATGATGGTCATGCACCCTGCCTGGACACCTCACCTCAGCCCCAAATGCGCGTTTTCACACTTGCTTCGTCAGCAGGTGCGAAAACGTGCATTTGGGGCTGAGGTCAGGTGTAATACAGATAAGTGAAGCCATCAGGGCCCGGAGAGTGCCCCGCAGGGAGAGACTTAAGAACTTCAGAGAGCTCTTCAATGTTACACCTTGCGCTCTGGCCACTTCCCCTGGCCATGAGTGCACTGTCCCCCTCTCCCCTGCTGCCGGCAGGGCTGTGATTCGCATCGCAAGACGCCCGCATGCGAATCCCAGCCCATCACTTACCACGCTCATCTGCTGCTTCTTCCTCTGCCTCTCAGCTCCGGCGCGCGTCCCTAACTCCTGGCGTGCGTGCGCCGGAGCTCTAAAATTTAAAGGGCCAGTATGCCCATAATTATGTGAAACACCTGAGACTATTCTATAAGTCCCTGCACCTCCCACTCTTCCCTGCTGGATCTTCAGTCCCATTTGCATGAGATAAAGCGTTCCATACTGTCCATACCCGTGTTCTGACCCTCCCGCTACGTTGACTACACACCTTTGTTGCATGCCTTGACCTTCTGCTAAGTTCGACTATGCCTCTGCCTCATCCTACTGTACTTCGCCTCGCTCAGCTACCTGTGTGGTTGAGTCGTATCGGGGGTATCGACCTGGGTATCCAGCAAATCCATCCTGCCTTGCGGCGGGCTCTGGTGAAGACCAGCGGCACCTTAGACTCCGCTCCCCGATACGGCCCGTGTCATCAGCCACTCAGGTCAGTGGATCCACATCCAGCATTGTTACATTCAAGAGAAAGAGTCGGAAGGCTACATCCAGAGAGAAAAGAGACAAGCATCGCAGAACGCTCTCCAGGGTCTGAAGGGAGTTGAGAGGGGAGTGAATAGAGCTTAGAATAGTAGTCAAAGAAGAGTTTAGAGACAGAGTCAAGGTGGGGCTGGAGGGTACCGGAAGAGTCTTTCAGAGCAGAGGGGGCCTGAGCAGCAGCACAATCCCGAAGACAGCTGTTACGCCGAGCGCTCCGGGTCCCCGCTCCTCCCTGGAGCGCTCGCTACACTCTCGCTACTGCAGCGCCCCGGTCAGATCCACTGACCGGGTGCGCTGCGATACCGCCTCCAGCCGGGATGCGATTCGCGATGCGACCCCGGCTCCCGTACCTGACTCGCTCTCCGTCGGTCCTGTCCCGGCGCGCGCGGCCCCGCTCCCTAGGGCGCGCGCGCGCCGGGTCTCTGCGATTTAAAGGGCCACTGCGCCGCTGATTGGCGCAGTGGTTCTAATTAGTGTGTTCACCTGTGCACTCCCTATGTATACCTCACTTCCCCTGCACTCCCTCGCCGGATCTTGTTGCCCTTGTGCCTAGTGAAAGCGTTCCCTTGTGTGTTCCTAGCCTGTGTTCCAGACCTCCTGCCGTTGCCCCTGACTACGATCCTTGCTGCCTGCCCCGACCTTCTGCTACGTCCGACCTTGCTTTTGTCTACTCCCTTGTACCGCGCCTATCTTCAGCAGTCAGAGAGGTTGAGCCGTTGCTAGTGGATACGACCTGGTTACTACCGCCGCAGCAAGACCATCCCGCTTTGCAGCGGGCTCTGGTGAACACCAGTAGTGACTTAGAACCGGTCCACTAGCACGGTCCACGCCAATCCCTCTCTGGCACAGAGGATCCACCTCCTGCCAGCCGGCATCGTGACAGTAGATCCGGCCATGGATCCCGCTGAAGTTCCTCTGCCAGTTGTCGCCGACCTCACCACGGTGGTCGCCCAGCAGTCACAACAGATAGCGCAACAAGGCCATCAGCTGTCTCAACTGACCGTGATGCTTCAGCAGCTACTACCACAGCTTCAGCAATCATCTCCTCCGCCAGCTCCTGCACCTCCTCCGCAGAGAGTGGCCGCTTCCAGCCTACGACTATCCTTGCCGGATAAATTTGATGGGGACTCTAAGTTTTGCCGTGGCTTTCTTTCACAATGTTCCCTGCACTTGGAGATGATGTCGGACCAGTTTCCTACTGAAAGGTCTAAGGTGGCTTTCGTAGTCAGCCTTCTGTCTGGAAAAGCTCTGTCATGGGCCACACCGCTCTGGGACCGCAATGACCCCGTCACTGCCTCTGTACACTCCTTCTTCTCGGAAATTCGAAGTGTCTTTGAGGAACCTGCCCGAGCCTCTTCTGCTGAGACTGCCCTGCTGAACCTGGTCCAGGGTAATTCTTCCGTTGGCGAGTACGCCATACAATTCCGTACTCTTGCTTCTGAATTGTCCTGGAATGATGAGGCCCTCTGCGTGACCTTTAAAAAAGGCCTATCCAGCAACATTAAAGATGTTCTGGCCGCACGAGAAATTCCTGCTAACCTACATGAACTCATTCATCTAGCCACTCGCATTGACATGCGTTTTTCCGAAAGGCGTCAGGAGCTCCGCCAGGATAAGGACTTTGTTCGCACGAGGCGTTTTTTCTCCCCGGCTCCTCTCTCCTCTGGTCCTCTGCAATCCGTTCCTGTGCCTCCCGCCGTGGAGGCTATGCAAGTTGACCGGTCTCGCCTGACACCTCAAGAGAGGACACGACGCCGCATGGAGAATCTCTGCCTGTACTGTGCCGGTACCGAACACTTCCTGAAGGATTGTCCTATCCGTCCTCCCCGCCTGGAAAGACGTACGCTGACTCCGCACAAAGGTGAAACAGTCCTTGATGTCAACTCTGCTTCTCCACGTCTTACTGTGCCTGTGCGGATATCTGCCTCTACCTTCTCCTTCTCCACTAAGGCCTTCTTGGATTCCGGATCTGCAGGAAACTTTATTTTGGCCTCTCTCATCAACAGGTTCAACATCCCAGTGACCAGTCTTGCCAGACCTCTCTACATCAATTGCGTTAACAATGAAAGATTGGACTGTGCCGTGCGTTACCGCACGGAACCCCTCCTAATGTGCATCGGACCTCATCACGAAAAAATTGAGTTTTTGGTCCTCTCCAATTGCACTTCCGAAATTCTCCTTGGACTACCATGGCTTCAACGCCATTCCCCAACCCTTGATTGGTCCACAGGAGAGATCAAGAGCTGGGGTACCTCTTGTTTCAAAGACTGCCTTAAACCGGTTCCCAATACTCCCTGCCGTGACCCTGTGGTTCCCCCTGTAACCGGTCTCCCTAAGGCCTATATGGACTATGCTGACGTATTTTGCAAAAAACAAGCTGAGACTCTACCTCCTCACAGGCCTTATGACTGTCCTATTGACCTCCTTCCGGGCACTACTCCACCCCGGGGCAGAATTTATCCTCTGTCCGCCCCAGAGACTCTTGCTATGTCTGAGTACATCCAGGAAAATTTAAAAAAGGGGTTTATCCGCAAATCCTCCTCTCCTGCCGGAGCTGGATTTTTCTTTGTGTCCAAAAAAGATGGCTCCCTGCGTCCTTGCATTGACTACCGCGGACTTAATAAAATCACGGTAAAGAACCGCTACCCTCTACCTCTTATCTCTGAACTCTTTGATCGCCTCCAAGGTGCCCACATTTTTACCAAACTGGACTTAAGAGGTGCTTATAATCTCATCCGCATCAGGGAGGGAGACGAATGGAAAACGGCATTTAACACTAGAGATGGACACTTTGAGTATCTGGTCATGCCCTTTGGCCTGTGCAACGCCCCTGCCGTCTTCCAAGACTTTGTTAATGAAATTTTTCGTGATCTCTTATATTCCTGTGTTGTTGTGTATCTGGACGATATTCTGATTTTTTCTGCCAACCTAGAAGAACACCGCCAGCATGTCCGCATGGTTCTTCAGAGACTTCGAGACAATCAACTTTATGCCAAAATGGAGAAATGTCTGTTTGAATGTCAATCTCTTCCTTTCCTAGGATACTTGGTCTCTGGCCAGGGACTACAAATGGACCCAGACAAACTCTCTGCCGTCTTAGATTGGCCACGCCCCTCCGGACTCCGTGCTATCCAACGTTTTTTGGGGTTCGCCAATTATTACAGACAATTTATTCCACATTTTTCCACCATTGTGGCTCCTATCGTGGCTTTAACCAAGAAGAATGCCAATCCTAAGTCATGGCCTCCTCAAGCGGGAGACGCCTTTAAACGGCTCAAGTCTGCCTTTTCTTCTGCTCCCGTGCTCTCCAGACCTGACCCATCTAAACCCTTCCTATTGGAGGTTGATGCCTCCTCAGTAGGAGCTGGAGCGGTTCTTCTACAAAAAAATTCTTCTGGGCATGCTGTTACTTGTGGTTTTTTTTCTAGGACCTTCTCTCCGGCGGAGAGGAACTACTCCATCGGGGATCGAGAGCTACTGGCCATTAAATTAGCACTTGAGGAATGGAGGCATCTGCTGGAGGGATCAAAATTTCCAGTTATTATTTACACCGATCACAAGAATCTCTCCTATCTCCAGTCTGCCCAACGGCTGAACCCTCGCCAGGCCAGGTGGTCTCTGTTCTTTGCCCGGTTTAATTTTGAAATTCACTTTCGCCCTGCCGAAAAGAACATTAGGGCCGATGCTCTCTCTCGTTCCTCGGATGCCTCGGAAGTAGAGCTCTCTCCGCAACACATCATTCCTCCTGACTGCCTGATCTCCACCTCTCCAGCCTCCATCAGGCAAACTCCTCCAGGGAAGACCTTTGTCTCTCCACGCCAACGCCTCGGAATCCTCAAATGGGGTCACTCCTCCCATCTCGCAGGCCATGCGGGCATCAAGAAATCCTTGCAACTCATCTCTCGTTTCTATTGGTGGCCGACTCTGGAGACGGATGTTGTTGATTTTGTGCGGGCCTGCACTATCTGTGCCCGGGATAAGACTCCTCGCCAGAAGCCTGCTGGTCTCCTTCATCCTCTGCCTGTCCCCGAACAGCCTTGGTCTCTGATTGGTATGGACTTTATTACAGACTTACCCCCATCCCGTGGCAACACTGTTGTTTGGGTGGTCGTTGATCGATTTTCCAAGATGGCACATTTTATTCCTCTTCCTGGTCTTCCTTCAGCGCCTCAGTTGGCAAAACAATTTTTTGTACACATTTTTCGTCTTCACGGGTTGCCCACGCAGATCGTCTCGGATAGAGGCGTCCAATTCGTGTCAAAATTCTGGAGGGCTCTCTGTAAACAACTCAAGATCAAATTAAACTTTTCTTCTGCTTATCATCCTCAATCCAATGGGCAAGTAGAAAGAATTAACCAGGTCCTGGGTGATTATTTACGGCATTTTGTTTCCTCCCGCCAGGATGACTGGGCAGATCTTCTACCATGGGCCGAATTCTCGTACAACTTCAGAGTCTCTGAATCTTCTTCCAAATCCCCATTTTTCGTGGTGTACGGCCGTCACCCTCTTCCCCCCCTCCCTACTCCCTTGCCCTCTGGTTTGCCCGCTGTGGATGAAATAACTCGTGATCTTTCCACCATATGGAAAGAGACCCAAAATTCTCTCTTACAGGCTTCATCACGCATGAAGAAGTTTGCTGATAAGAAAAGAAGAGCTCCCCCCATTTTTTCTCCCGGAGACAAGGTATGGCTCTCCGCTAAATATGTCCGCTTCCGTGTTCCCAGCTACAAATTGGGACCACGCTATCTTGGTCCTTTCAAAGTTTTGTGCCAGATTAATCCTGTCTCTTACAAACTTCTTCTTCCTCCTTCTCTTCGTATTCCTAATGCCTTTCATGTCTCTCTTCTTAAACCACTCATCATCAACCGTTTCTCTCCTAAACTTATTTCTCCCACTCCTGTCTCCGGTTCTTCGGACATCTTTCCTGTAGAGGAGATTCTGGCCTCCAAAAAGGTCAGAGGGAAAACCTTTTTTTTGGTTGACTGGGAGGGCTGTGGCCCTGAAGAGAGATCCTGGGAACCTGAGGACAATATCCTAGATAAAAGTCTGGTCCTCAGGTTCTCAGGCTCAAAGAAGAGGGGGAGACCCAAGGGGGGGGGGGGGGGTACTGTTACGCCGAGCGCTCCGGGTCCCCGCTCCTCCCCGGAGCGCTCGCTACACTCTCGCTACTGCAGCGCCCCGGTCAGATCCACTGACCGGGTGCGCTGCGATACCGCCTCCAGCCGGGATGCGATTCGCGATGCGGGTGGCGCCCGCTCGCGATGCGCACCCCGGCTCCTGTACCTGACTCGCTCTCCGTCGGTCCTGTCCCGGCGCGCGCGGCCCCGCTCCCTAGGGCGCGCGCGCGCCGGGTCTCTGCGATTTAAAGGGCCACTGCGCCGCTGATTGGCGCAGTGGTTCTAATTAGTGTGTTCACCTGTGCACTCCCTATGTATACCTCACTTCCCCTGCACTCCCTCGCCGGATCTTGTTGCCCTTGTGCCTAGTGAAAGCGTTCCCTTGTGTGTTCCTAGCCTGTGTTCCAGACCTCCTGCCGTTGCCCCTGACTACGATCCTTGCTGCCTGCCCCGACCTTCTGCTACGTCCGACCTTGCTTTTGTCTACTCCCTTGTACCGCGCCTATCTTCAGCAGTCAGAGTGGTTGAGCCGTTGCTAGTGGATACGACCTGGTTACTACCGCCGCAGCAAGACCATCCCGCTTTGCGGCGGGCTCTGGTGAACACCAGTAGTGACTTAGAACCGGTCCACTAGCACGGTCCACGCCAATCCCTCTCTGGCACAGAGTATCCACCTCCTGCCAGCCGGCATCGTGACAACAGCATAGTGTGAGCTTTATTGCCCTTCTCGTAAAAATGTTGCTTAGCATATAGCTATTGGCGCTCCACCTTGTAGGGCCAAGTCGCTTAATTGGGATTGAGCCGCAACCAGACGCCTCAGCACCGAAAGGGAAGGGGAGGACAGGAGGAGAGTTTCTAAGCAAGTTATCAGAGCCCTAAGTTCTGGGGAGCAAGCCAAGGCGTTACGTTTCAATCTAGAGCCCAAAGAAATGCAGTGGCCACGAACAACCGCCTTGGGGGCTTCCCACAAGACCGCCGTTGAGGACACAGAGCCCTCATTATCGGCAAAGTAGATTTTTATGCTCGCCTGGATCGAGTCCCGGGAAGAGGGAGTTTTAATAAGAGAGTCATTGATCGGACCAAGAGATAGACTCAAGAGAGGCAGAGAGCATGTGGACCATAGGAAGGTTACCGAAAAAATTGTCAATGCGGGTGTGGAGTTTGTGAGGGTGAGAATAAAAGGTAAAACAGCGATCAGAGGGGTGGTTAATCCGCCAAAGATCATAATCATAAAGGGCCGCAGAGTGTATCTGTCGTCGAAAAAGTGTAGATAGGCGCAACTGAAAAGGGGAAGGCGACGCGCCCACCGTCGAGTGACGATCAACAGAAGGGGAAAAAACTAAGTTAAAATCCCCCCCCAAGAGCCAGGCAGAAGAGGAGTAGTTATGTAAGCGAGAAAAGACCCATCACAAAAAGGGGATCTGTGAGGTATTAGGAGTGTAGATATTACAAAGGAGTAATTGTTTACCCCCCAAGTGTCCCAGAAACAATAACAAACCTGCCCAATGGGTCTGCATAGGAAGAAGAGACCTGAAGAGGACAGGATCTGGAAATTAAGATAGCCACCCACGCTACCTTCCTGTCTGTTGAGGCTGAGTACACCTGAGGGTACAGGTGGTGTAGGAAGTGGAAGGAGCCTGTCTTGTCAAAGTGCGTCTCCTGAAGATAAAAACCGTCAGCCTTCAGAGCCACCAACTCCCTCTGCAGCAGACACCGCTTAGTCGGGGAATTCAGGCCCTTCACATTCAAGGAGACACACTTTGAGAGGGCATGTGGGTGTGGAGGTGCAAATGTGGTAGGGTACTCACTCGAGAGAACTCGAGATGTCAGGGGAAAAGAGGAAGTACTAGGGAGCCCCAGCAACAGCCATTCGGGCCTGGAAAGAAAAGTAACGGACAAGAGAAACCAACAAAGAAAGGTCTCAGTAGAACAAAAGACAAGAAGAGGGGACAAAAGACATGCAAATTGGAACACAAGGAAGGGGACAATAGGGTAATAGAACCATGAATGAACCAATGGCTCAAGAGCCAGAGGGGAGATCATGGAAGTACAATATAATATATAAAATAATAATAAGAAAATAGAACAATAATATTGCTGACTTTGTCTTGGCCTCAAGGGGGAAGTGGAAATATGCTCCAAAGGCGACTACTCTAGGAACATGAGTCCCGCCCAGAGGCCAGGCCAGCTGTATCCAATAGGATACCAAGAAGGCTAACTAATAAAAGGAGAGGAAAATTAGATGATTGCATAACAAAAGTGAGGAGAAACAATAATCAAAGTCCCACAGCTTAACAGTGGACCCAATACGAAAGTCCCAAGGGAGAGTTCTGGGGGGGTCTGGTCTGGAATCACTGGAGCTCGGTGCACGGAGAATCCGGCCTGCCCTATGGTGTTTCCCTCAGACAGGCTGCCATACTGTGGGTAGAGGGGGAGGTGGGGAGTCAGACCCTAATCAGTGAATTGCGGGAACTGGAGGTCCAGGGGAGCACAAAATTCTGGCACATCAGCAAAAGACCGCAACACAGCAGAGCATCCATCATGTCGTGCTTGGAGAGCAAACTGGAAACATGCTGAAGGTCTTGGCGGAGGACGGAGATTTCTTCCCGACAGGCATCCTTGACCTCTGCAATAAGGGATTTAATATCGTCCTTGGTGGGAATTTGGGAAAGCAGTTGGCTGAGATCTGGAGGCGTCGGGAGGAGACTGGGACCCCAGAACAGTTCAGTTCAGAGTCCAGCTCTGTGTCCCAGACAGGGTGGATGGCAGCGGGGTGCGAGGCCCCCGAGGTGGAAGGGGGGCCCAGCAATGATACAGTCCTGGGGGCACCAACAGAGTGTTT
Source organism: Hyla sarda (assembly GCF_029499605.1). NCBI lineage: Eukaryota > Metazoa > Chordata > Amphibia > Anura > Hylidae > Hyla > Hyla sarda. The sequence continues at coordinate 136,593,389 of NC_079194.1, read as the reverse complement.
GGGAGCAGACATGATCCGCTGCGGCTTAGGGGAAGCACAGTGGAGCAATATATTAGTCCCAGGGGGTGGCCGTCCACTGTCACAGAGGGTAGGGCTGTAGCAGCAGTCCAGTCAGTGCGGGCCACACGTGGGGGCCCAGGAGAGGAGGTGGACAGAGAGCCAGGGGGAAAGCACCCAGGAGGAGAGGGTGCCTCTGAGGCAGGTGTAGCACCTGTAAATAGAGCAGCCCAGGATGAGCTAACGGTCCCAGGGAGAGGCAGGTCCTGAGGGGCTGGGGAGCATAGGGGGGAGGCAGGAGGAGAGAAACCAAGCACAGATGGCAGCAGGACAGAGCCAGCAATCACCCCCAGCAAGCAGCTCAGGTCGGCAGAGTCCTGTGCGGAAGTGTCCAGCAGCAGCCTATTCTATGAATCATGATCTTCAGTTCCTTCCATAGATTTTCTAGTCAGGTGATTTGCTGGGCCATTATAACAGCTATATTTTCTTTCTTTGAAACAATTTGAGTTTCCTTGGCTGTGTGTTTGGGATATTGTCGTGTTGAAATGTCCACGCTTGTTTCATCTTTGTCAAGAATGTCTTGGTAAATTTTCCCATTTATCCTTTCTTTAATTATGTGAACTTTCCCTGTAAAATTTGCTGAAAAGCAGCCCCACAACATGATGTTCCCACCTCCAAATTTTACTATTGGCATAGTGTTTTATGGTGATGTGTAGTGCCCTTTCTCCTTCATACATGGTTCAGTTTTGCACTAATTTGACCACACTATATTCTCCCAGTATTTCACTGACTTTTTCAAATGTTGTTCAGCAAACTTTAACCAAACTTCAACATGGCGGAGGCGGAGAGCATTACTCTTTTCAGTCTTCTGCTGTTCTGTCACAATGATTTCACTCCTTTGAAATCTTGCGAGAGGCACCAGGTTGAGGCAAATTTATGGTAAAATGATTGTCTTTCCACTTTCACTTTATGGCCACAGGAGTGCTCACTGGAACATAGAAGCTTAGAAATGCGCCTATAACCAAAACCTTTGTTATGTTTTGCAACAATTAGGTTGTGATGGTCTTGAGACATCTCTTTGCTTTTACCCATCATGACGTGTCTTATGTGACACCTTGGCAATGAGACCTTTTTGTAGGTGATCAATACATATTTTACTCACTGTATCATTATTACAAGATGTCATGTTATACACACAGATAGCTAATCAGCCAATCACATGGCAGTATCTCAATGTATTTAGACATGTAGATGTGGTGAAGACAACTTGCTGAAGTTCAAACAGAGCAAATGTGGACAAAAAGGTGTAAGTGACTTTAAATGTTGAATGGTTGTTGGTGCCAGCAGGGCTGGTCTGAGTATTTCAGAAACTGCTGATCTAATGGGATTTTCGCCCACAACCATCTTAGGGTTTACAGAGAATGGTCCAAAAACAAGAAAATATTCAGTGAACAGCAGTTTATGTGGATGCCTTGTTTATGTCAGAGGAGAATGGGCAGACTGATTCAAGATAACATAAAGGCAACAGTGACATAAGTAACCACTCGTTACAACCAAGGTTTGCAAAATACCTCTGAATGCACAACACATCGAACCTTGAAGCAGATGAGCTACAGCCCATACTGGGTGCCCCTTCTGATTAGCTAATAAAACCGAGCTGGGTGATAGGAGGAGCCCTCCACAGACCACTCGGGAAAGCTGGGTTACTTGATTGGCATGTATCGGGATAGAAGAAATCAATAGGATGTGTCCTGATGTTGGGTTCCTGATCCAGGGTTGCAACTTTATTAGATAGCTTCTACGCTCTCCGGTATTGGGCAACTATCAGGTGCTTGAAACTGGAGAGTGGGGAAGCTATCTAATAAAGTACTCTGATTGGTCCCCGGTTATTAGTGGTGTACCCCAAGGTTCAGTACTGGGACCGCTGTTGTTTAATTTATTTATCAATGATATAGAGGATGGCATTAACAGCTCTGTTTTTATCTTTGCAGATGACACCAAGCTTTGTAGCACGGTACAGTCTATAGAGGATGTGTATAGGTTACAAGATGACTTGGATAGACTAAGTGTCTGGGCATCCACTTGGCAAATGAGGTTCAATGTGGATAAATGTAAAGTTATGCATCTGGGTACTAATAACATTCATGCATCGTATGTCTTAGGGGGGATTAAACTGGCAGAGTCACTGGTAGAGAAGGATCTGGGTGTACTTGTAGATCACAGACTACAGAATAGCATGCAATGTCAGGCTGCTGCTTCTAAGGCCAGCAGGATATTGTCATGTATCAAAAGAGGCATGGACTCGAGGGACAGGGACATAATACTCCCCCTTTATAAAGCATTGGTACGGCCTCACCTGGAATATGCTGTTCAGTTTTGGTCACCAGTCCATAAAAGGGACACTGTGTTGCTGGAAAGGGTGCAGAGACGCGCGACTAAACTAATATGGGGCATGGAACATCTTAGCTATGAGGAGCGATTAAAGGAGTTACAATTGTTTAGTCTTAAGAGACGTTTAAGGGGGGATATGATAAACGTATATAAATATATTAATGGCCCATACAAAACATATGGAGAAAAACTGTTCCAGGTTAAGCCACCTCAAAGGACAAGCGGGCACTCCCTCCGTTTGGAGAAGTAAGGGTTTAGTCTCAAGGGGCGACACGCCTTCTTTACCATAAGAACTGTGAACTTATGGAACAGTCTACATCAGGAACTGGTCACAGCAGGAACAATTAATACATTTAAAACAGGGTTAGATACATTCCTGGAACGAAATAACATTAATGCTTATGCAGAAATATAAAATGCCATCCCTTCCCCCAATATCCCACCACACCCCTACCCTTCAATTCCCTGGATGAACTTTTTTTCGACCCTACTAACTATGTAACGTTAGAACTCTACATGAACAGCAGAATGAATCCTGTTGATTTCTTATATCCCGATTCATGGCGATCAAGTAACCCAGCTTTCCCGGGTGCTCCGTGGAGTGCTGCGCCTATCACCCATCACAGATTTGTGACATATGCCCCCATCAAACCCTGACCTGCGGGAGGTTACAAGGCTGCCAGCAGGACCGCCCTGGACCATCGGGACATCTGACGAACATCCAAATTTTATGCATGCCCAAGGCAGTGTTGTGCCTGACGCCCAACGCTACACACTGCACCTGTACAGCTGTCTACCATAGATGAGATGCATCTAGAGCACCGTCCTGTTTCTTTTTTTATTCTGTGCATATACTCTGGTCAGCTTAGAACAGGAAACTGAGTCTACAATTCGCACAGGCTCACCAAAATTGGAAAATGGAAGACAATAGCCTGGTCTGATTAGTCTCGATTTCAGCTGCAGCATTCAGATGGCAGGGACAGAATTTGGCATTACCAACATTAAAAGCATAGATCTATACTACCTTGTATCAGTAGTTCAGGTTATTAGTACCAAGTGAGCATTGTTTAAACACAACAGCCTACAAGAGTATTGTAGCTGACCATGTCCATCCTGTTATGACCGCAGTGTACCCGTCTTCTGAAGGCTACTTCCAGCAGGATAATGCATCATATAACAAGGCACACCTCATCTCAAACTGATTTCTTGAACATGACAATTCATTTACTGTACTCAAATGGCTTCCACAGTCACCAGATCTCAATCCAATAGAGCACCTTTGAGATGTAGTGGAACAGGAGATCCGTATCATGGATGTGCAGCCGAAAATTCTGCAGCAACTGTGTGATGTCATCATGTCCATATGGATCAAAATCTCTGAAGAATGTTTCCAGCACCTTGTAGAAAGTATGCCCTGAGAAATTAAGGCAGTATTCAAGGCAAAAGGGGGTCAAACCCCGCACTAGCAAGGGGTACCTAATAAAGTGGAGTGTATATTTTACATATGAATGTAATTTCATGTTTAATGTGCTCATATATCCAGTAATCTCAGGCAGACTTCTTCAGGGTGGTAAACTTTATTTTCATATAACAACCATCTGAAGGAAAAAAATATCACAACAGAAACAGTGAATCGTATTTACACATAAACCAGACGGCACGGGGTGTGCGAGGGACATGCGGACACCGTATATACAAACACACACCCTGCATGAAGCGGAGCATCAAAGACATAACACAGCACCGCTGGAGGCCTACAATATGAAGACAAATAACGAGGGTGCGCCTAATCCCGTCTGATGATGACGGTGCAGGTGCAGGGTTACTATTCCTCGTTACCCTCATAGACATCAAGAGGTGAAACCCAGGGGCGGGGATCACCAAGTGGTGACAGGGCAGACAGGCCAGAATGTTCCCAGAGTCTGGGATGGGAGCAAGAGACAAGCTGGAAATAACAGAGATGACTAGAAGGAGGTCAGGGGCAACAGGAGCAGAGGTGCTCATTCATCATCATCATCATCAATGCAGGATCCCAAAAAAATAGTGCTTACTGATCTCCTGACAGCGAATACACAGACTTAGGCACATAAAAGTCATTCTCACTTATAAGGACACTGAACCCCTAAACAATCTCCATACAGTGATCTCTCACCCATACACCACCCTGATACTCTTGATACACAGGCAAAATCACACTAACCTCAACAGCTCACGCAATGAAATGGACCCTCAAAAGCAGTCTACTCCAAACAGTGACTGCTTATTGTACCCCGAATACATAGGCATACACACACTGACCCCTCCCCTAGACACTAGCTGCTCTTTTACTCAATGACCACTTATCCTCCATATACAGCTTAGGATGCAATGACCTTTCTCCTTTTCCACATATGCAAACACCTGGCCACACCTTACCCTCCTGACCCATGCACGCTCCACACAGACCTCCCTCCTCTTGCCCCTCAGACTACTCTGATTCAGTCCATGACTACGGTTTGCTCATGTTGTGATCCCATCCGACCCGTGCCGCCTGTTCTTTGGCCATGTGGCAGTTCCTCCTGGTCCTCCGTAGCCGGTCATGCTCTGCACTTCCCTCATCGTGCTCACCAATGGGTGATCGGGGTGGAGTGACGCCTGTGGGGGCAGAGTGGCTTCGACAAGGTTGTACCTTGGAAGCTTCCAGCCCATTGGGGTCAGACAGACTGTACCGCACAGGGGGGTAGTGTTGGAAACATCCGCTCTGCTGATCCTCAGTTCGGGAGTCTGTGCTGGGAGTCACATCAGAGCAGCCTGGGAAGGTGCCTTCACTCAAGGAAGAAACTCCACTGCTGGCGCTCCCTGAGAGCGGAGAGTTACTGCCATCAAGACAAGACTGGGGGCTGGTGGGTGAGGCCGGAATTGTGTGCAGAGGGCTCTGTAGAGACAGGATGTACACAGATACAAAAGTGATTATGAATAATAAGCTGTGTTGCAACACAGTACAATGAACTGTATAACCCCTGCTACCTAGGCAAATCAAATTCACCCTGAGCTTTTGGTTAATGAATAGATTGACACTGACACAGCCATAGAAATAAGAAAGAGTAAATGGGAGATCTAATCCTCAATAACAGTGCAGGTTTCGAAATCATTCAGCAAAGCTAGCGAAAGTAGTACCTTGCGTAAGGATCTGCTGGGTAACACTGGACCTCCATCCCCCACAGAGGGGTGAAATGCGTCAAAGTGTAGAGAGTATTGGCCTGCAAAGAAACAAAAAGATACATATTAAAGAGAACCTGAGGCCAATCTGAAAAAATCTATTTTTATTATTTCAGTTTGCAGCCTTAATAGGATGCTGGTTTTCTTTTTGTTTCTATGTCCTCAATCCTAAAATTGTGCAAATTTTCAGCCGAATAGTAAAATCATTCTCCCCATTAGCCAACTGGGTTGTGACCTGCCTCATCCACTGATTGTCTAAACGGCACTTCCTGCTTGTCGCGACGGAGAAGAGGAAGCACTGACAGTGAGGGCCAGTCCTAGCATTGATGGAGGATCACCCTGATCACACTTTTAAATGTTAAATTTATCTTTTGGAATGAATCTTTAACATTCTATTGGTGGCATTGTCAAGACTCATGTTCCCTAAGCGGGCACATGACTTGCGTTGAGGGCGTATTTAAAAGAATCACTATCTGTCTGAACTAAAAAGATTAATGTTTCAAAAAATCCCAATTACACCCCCCCCACCGCTCACCTAAACTGTATCAGCGCCACCAATCCAAAACCTGGATTCATACTCAAAATTCCTAGTTTAACCCCTTAAGGACACAGTCCATTTTGACACAGGAAATTGTCAAGGTCTGGGGGTGCATGAGTGCTGCTGGCACTGGGGGGCTATAGTTCATTAAGGGAACAATGAATGTCAACATGTACTGTGACATCCTGAAGCAGAGCATGATCTGCTCCCTTCAGAGACTGGGCTGCAGGGCTGTATTCCAACATGATAACAACCCCAAACACACCTCCAATATGACCACTGCCTAAAGATGCTGAGAGTGGCAACTTGTGAAACTCTGGTGAACTCCATGCCCAAGAGGCTTAAAGGAGCAGTCCAATCTTGAAAGGAGTAGTCCAATCTAAGGATAGGGGATAAGTTTTAGATCGCAGGGGGGTCTGGCTGTTGGGACCCCCCGAGATCAACCCGTACAGGGCCCCGGCAGTCCGTGGGAAGGAGGCATGTCGACTACCGCACAAAGTTGACACTCCCCCTCAATACAACTCTATGTCAGAGCAGGAGTGCTGCCTTCGGCAATCTCCAGCTCTGCCATAGCGCTGTATTGAGGGGGCGGCGGTCGACACACGCTATCTGGTCGGAGAGCCAGGGCCCCGTACGGGAGATTGCAGAGGATCTGGGATAAGGAATACGTTTTTCAAGACTGGACTACTCCTTTAAGACAGTGCCGGAAAATAATAGTGGCCCCCAAAAATATTGGCCCTTTGGGCCCAATTTAGACATTTCCATTTTGGGGTGTACTAACTTTAGTTGCCAAGGTTTAGACATTAATGGCTATGTGTTGAGTTATTTCGAGAAGACTGTTATACAGGCTCTGTACTCACTACTTTACATTGTAGCAGAGTGTAATTTCCTCAGTCCTCACATGAAAAGATATAATACAATATTTACAAATATGTGAGGGGAGGACTCACTTATGTGAGAGACTTTGTGTCTCTAAAGAGATGAGTTATTTTGAAATGTTAAATTGCATTTACTACACACATTTACACATGAACAATAGTGGTATACAATGAAATATTAAGGTATCCATTTGGTACAATAAGGCTAGGTTCACACTGTGGAATTTCTGGGCAGAATTTCTGCCGGAGATCAAACCGGCGGCACTAGGACTGTGCGGACTACATTGCCGTCCCCATAGATAGCAATGCATTTCTGAGCAGATCTCCCAAAAGATCCACCCAGAAATGCATTGCAGTCTATGGGAGCAGCAATGCAGTCCGCCTGGTCCTAGCACCGCCGGCTCGATCTCCGGCAGAAATTCTGCCCAGAAATTCCACAGTGTGAACCCAGCCTAAACCTTTGGGTCAGGTCCTCCAACCTGACATGCGGCTGAATACAATGTAAGCAGGGCTCAAGTCCTGCAGGAACGTGTGAGAACTGAGTTCCTGCACTTTTTCCACAGCAGGAACACCATTCCTATTAGCAGGACCAACCCATGAGTGGAAATCTTGGCTGAGTTCCCACACTTCTTTCCCAGGACTTGACCCCTGAGTGTATGTATATCCTGTAAATTGTATTTACTCTTTTACTACAGTATATCTACTCTTAAAACAGTGAAACATATAAGTGGTAGGAAAACTTGCTATACATTTGCACTTTCTGACCTTTTATAATAGCGTTAGGATATCTAGAGGTCACTAGACTGAGTTGTATATACAATTACTGAAGTTATTGTGATAGTGAGTCTACTGTATACTGAGCCTTACATTCTATTCAGTTAATGAATTTTTTGCTCCTAGAAATACATTTGTATGGGACATCATATGTGACAAGCATTGTGTATATAAAGACATTACTTATCCTGTACGATCTTCTTGCTGTACATACCTTGTGTCAGGCCTCTGGTGGTCCCTGTTGGTGTCAGGACACTCCCAACATGGGAAGTGAGGAATGGAAGAGACTCCCTGGTTCCACTGTCCAAACTCCAACTGCTGGGAGCTGCCAGGACTGTGCATCAGAATGACCAAAGGAGGCAGTAATGACAAGTCCAGGAGATCAGGAAGCACAAGTAGTCAGAAAAGTTAGAGTTAGAGATGAAGGCAAGGGTAGGAAATGCAATGCACACACTTGCAGCTGTATACCCTTATAATATAAAGGAAGAAAGACATTATTGTACATATAAATTCTCCCATTGGTTTATGTGACAACCACATTATACCTCCTCCCACTTATCATGAAACCTCTCCCACTGTGTAATATTTGTGCAGTCACATAACTAATAGGATATAAGCGAATGTAAGTTCAGTTTATAATTCCTCATTCTCTCTGGTTTACAATGTGTATGGTGAGTAAGATCTTCACCTTTTTCCGCTACAGAGAGATTGGGGTCACTGCAGGGCTTGCATGGTCCAAGGACCTGCTGGAACAGTGCTTTGGGGTAGACGCAGCGCTGAAAGACCACCAGCAAAGAGAGAAAAGAAAGAAATGTAAAAGAAAACACAGCCAATACCAAAGGTCCTACCAATCACACTACTGTATTGCATTTTGGGAGATGCTGTGTTTTTTTCTTCCTATTTATTGATTAATTTATTTTTTAATACTAGATTAGATATAAACATTGGGGGAGATATTCAAAAACTACTATCATTTCTGTTCCAACGATATTAAGAACACTTTCTTTTTTTATTCTCACATTTTCAAAGGAATCTAGAGTTGAATTGAAAATATGAAAATAGGAGTTCATTTTCGTGCAACTTTTTTTTTCACGCCCCAAATTGTCTAATTTGGCACCCAATTTGTTTTTCTTGGTGCCATATTTGATTTTTTTGCGCCAAAAGTGCCGGGTTTGGTGCCAAAATTGCTGATTTTTGTGCCAAATTTTACATCCCGGAAAATTCTGCCGGAAGCATCTCATGTAATATTCCATGATTACTAGTGCCCAGACAAGCGATAACTGTATATCGTATATACTTGAGTATAAGCCGAGTTTTTCAGCACGATTTTTCATGCTGAAAACGCCCCCCTAGGCTTATACTCGAGTGAACTCTCCGCCTGTCAATCCCTTCTCAGTGGTCTTCAACCTGCGGACCTCCAGATGTTGCAAAACTACAACTTCCAGCATGCCCGGACAGTCGATGGCTGCTGGGAGTTGTAGTTTTGAAACATCTGGAGGTCCGCAGGTTGAAGACCACTGCGGCCTTCGTCATCATCCAGACCCCCCCCCTTAAGTTTTCTACTCACCTCCCCTCAGTGGGAAGGAAGGGTGAGCTGGTCCGGGCCATCTATGCTGCAGGGACCGTCCGGTGGGGAGGGTTAGCCGTTCCGGGCTGTCCATTTTCACCGGGAGGCCCTCTTCTCCGCTCCGGGCCAGCCCCGGCATAGTGACGTTGCCTTGACGACGACGCACAGGGACGTCCGTGCGCAGCAGACGTCCCTGCGCATGAACATCCCTGTGCGTCGTTGTCAAGGCAACGTCACTAGTCCAGGGCCGGCCCGGAGAAGAGGGCCTCCCGGTGAAGATGGACAGCCTGCAGCATAGATGGCCAGGACCAGCTCATCCTTCCTTCCCACCGAGGGGAGGTGAGTAGAAAACTAAAGGGGGGTTTGGATGATGACGAAGGCCGCAGTGGTCTTCAACCTGCGGACTTCCAGATGTTTCAAAACTAAAACTCCCAGCATGGCCGGACAGCCATAGGGAGTTGTAGTTTTGCAACATCTGGAGGTCCGCAGGTTGAAGACCACAGATGAAGGGATTGACAGGTGGTGATGATGAAGGGGGGGGGTGATGACGAGGGGGATGATGACAGGGTGATGATGACGGGGTTATGATGACGGGGGTGAAAATGACAGGGTGATGATGGCAGGGTGATGATGACAGGGTGATGATGACGGGGGTGTTAATGACGGGGGTCTGGATGATGACGGTGGGGGGGGGAATGATGACATGGGGGATGATGTATTTCCCACCATAGGCTTATAGTCGAGTCAATATCTTTTCCTGGGTATTTGGGGTGAAATTAGGGGCCTCGGCTTATATTCGGGTTGGCTTATACTCAAGTATATACGGTAAATAAAACATTTCTAGGGCTTAAATGTGAGTTCAGAATCAGTGACCATGAAAAAAAAAAGATTTTTTTTTTAAATAACATTTTACAATAATAATTATTTTTCAATCATTGATTAAATAACACATTTTCCATTTCTGTGATTTCTACACTAGCAAAAAACTGGTGTGAAATTTTTGATGTAAAATGGACTCTCACCCCTTTGAAAATATCTTGTAAAAACATGAAATTTACATAGACATGCCCACTTTTGCAAAACTAGTGTGACTAGTGTAAACCTTGAAGATCTGATGTGAACTTCTTTGCGCCAAAATTTTGTCGCGAAACGCAATTGTCTGTTATAAACACTCCAACTCCCACAATGCACTACACCAAAGCAAACACAGTACAACCTCTAATCTAGAAGGTGAATGAAGGAAGGTATAAAGTGCTGAAATGTAACAGCTAACAGAAAAACAGAACTGTGAATAAACCTCTGCATGCGATTGAACGATGTAAATCAGGATGAGAAGGGATGAATCCTAGAACACACAATAATATATCTAGATGTATGTAATACAGTAATGTCTAATGGTGTTAACCCTTACCTGTCCACTCTCTGTGCCTGTCTGGTACATGGCGCTACTGGGCCGGTCCCGTGGAGCAGGAAGCAGCATTACCAAGTCACGGGAATGTCTGTATTTATCTGGAAGGGAGGGGGAACCTGGAGGAAAATAACAAACCTCATATCTGATATGATGCGGATGAGCATGCTTTACGGTGTGTCGGTGATGTCGGGCGACAGGATGCCCTTTCTACAGACACATCCATGAATTTACCTCGTGTGCTGGAGGGTGCAGAATTGATGAGCTGTGATGGAGCAGAGTGGGTGGAGCTGAGGCTGGAGGAGGAGGGGCTTGTGTACGATGAAGATAATGCAGAAACATTTGTGATGGATCCAGCGTGTAGGGAGTGTGGTAGCAGCATCTGTAATAAACCAGAGATTCATAGTTACATACTGATTAGGGGATCGCTTATTGATCGCTGCACAGGACAATCACCTGCATGCTGTATGGATCCTCCGTCTCACTGTCCACAGCAGTGGGTGTGGTTCCAGTGTCACTGGAGGCGTGTGAAGAGAGAGACGATGAGGAATGACGGACTGAACTCAGGACAACTAGAGGGCTGAAGAAACATGACACATTAGACATTACAGTGTCTAATATCTGATTAGGGGTCATGATATAATTATGTAGTGTGCAGTTTCTCCTCCCTGAAGAGTTACTGTGTACTGTCTCTCTTCTAAGTAGTCATTGCATGCAGTCACTTCCTCATCTGCCTTCAGTGTGTGCAGTCTCCTTCTTCTGAGCAGTCACTCTGTGCAGTCTGTTCCTCCCCTGCAGTCACTGAGTGTAGTCTCTTCCTTTTGTGCAGTCACTGTGTGCAGTCTGTTCCTCCCCTGCAGTCACTGAGTGTAGTCTCTTCCTTCTGTGCAGTCACTGTGTGCAGTCTGTTCCTCCCCTGCAGTCAGTGAGTGTAGTCTCTTCCTTCTGTGCAGTCACTGTGTGCAGTCTGTTCCTCCCCTGCAGTCACTGAGTGTAGTCTCTTCCTTTTGTGCAGTCACTGTGTGCAGTCTGTTCCTCCCCTGCAGTCAGTGAGTGTAGTCTCTTCCTTCTGTGCAGTCACTGTGTGCAGTCTGTTCCTCCCCTGCAGTCACTGAGTGTAGTCTCTTCCTTCTGTGCAGTCACTGTGTGCAGTCTGTTCCTCCCCTGCAGTCAGTGAGTGTAGTCTCTTCCTTCTGTGCAGTCACTGTGTGCAGTCTGTTCCTCCCCTGCAGTCACTGAGTGTAGTCTCTTCCTTTTGTGCAGTCACTGTGTGCAGTCTGTTCCTCCCCTGCAGTCAGTGAGTGTAGTCTCTTCCTTCTGTGCAGTCACTGTGTGCAGTCTGTTCCTCCCCTGCAGTCACTGAGTGTAGTCTCTTCCTTCTGTGCAGTCACTGTGTGCAGTCTGTTCCTCCCCTGCAGTCAGTGAGTTCAGTCTCTTCCTTCTGTGCAGTCACTGTGTGCAGTCCATTCTTCCCCTGCAGTCACTGAGTGTAGTCTCTTCCTTCTGTGCAGTCACTGTGTGCAGTCTGTTCCTCCCCTGCAGTCACTGAGTGTAGTCTCTTCCTTCTGTGCAGTCACTGTGTGCAGTCCATTCTTCCCCTGCAGTCACTGAGTGTAGTCTCTTCCTTCTGTGCAGTCACTGTGTGCAGTCTGTTCCTCCCCTGCAGTCACTGAGTCCAGTCTCTTCCTTCTGTGCAGTCACTGTGTGCAGTCTGTTCCTCCCCTGCAGTCACTAAGTGTAGTCTCTTCCTTCTGTGCAGTCACTGTGTGCAGTCTGTTCCTCCCCTGCAGTCAGTGAGTGTAGTCTCTTCCTTCTGTGCAGTCACTGTGTGCAGTCTATTCTTCCCCTGCAGTCACTGAGTGTAGCCTCTTCCTTCTGTGCAGTCACTGTGTGCTGTCTGTTCCTCCCCTGCAGTCAGTGAGTGTAGTCTCTTCCTTCTGTGTAGTCACTGTGTGCAGTCCATTCTTCCCCTGCAGTCACTGAGTGTAGTCTCTTCCCTCTGTGCAGTCACTGTGTGCAGTCTGTTCCTCCCCTGCAGTCAGTGAGTTCAGTCTCTTCCTTCTGTGCAGTCACTGTGTGCAGTCCATTCTTCCCCTGCAGTCACTGAGTGTAGTCTCTTCCTTCTGTGCAGTCACTGTGTGCAGTCTGTTCCTCCCCTGCAGTCACTGTGTGCAGTCTGTTCCTCCCCTGCAGTCAGTGAGTGTAGTCTCTTCCTTCTGTGCAGTCCATTCTTCCCCTGCAGTCACTGAGTGTAGTCTATTCTTCCCCTGCAGTCACTGAGTGTAGTCTATTCTTCCCCTGCAGTCACTGAGTGTAGTCTCTTCCTTCTGTGCAGTCACTGTGTGGAGTCTGTACCTCCCCTGCAGTCAGTGAGTGTAGTCTCTTCTTTCTGTGCAGTCACTGTGTGCAGTCCATTCTTCCCCTGCAGTCACTGAGTGTAGTCTCTTCCTTCTGTGCAGTCACTGTGTGGAGTCTGTACCTCCCCTGCAGTCAGTGAGTGTAGTCTCTTCCTTCTGTGCAGTCACTGTGTGCAGTCTGTTCCTCCCCTGCAGTCAGTGAGTGTAGTCTCTTCCTTCTGTGCAGTCACTGTTTGCAGTCCATTCTTCCCCTGCAGTCACTGAGTGTAGTCTCTTCCTTCTGTGCAGTCACTGTGTGCAGTCTGTTCCTCCCCTAAAGTCACTGAGTCTAGTCTCTTCCTTCTGTGCAGTCACTGTGTGCAGTCTGTTCCTCCCCTGCAGTCACTGTGTGCAGTGTGTTCCTCCCCTGCAGTCAGTGAGTGTAGTCTCTTCCTTCTGTGCAGTCACTGTGTGCAGTCTATTCTTCCCCTGCAGTAACTGAGTGTAGTCTCTTTCTCCTGTGCAGTCACTGTGTGCAGTCTGTTCCTCCCCTGCAGTCACTGAGTGTAGTCTCTTCCTTCTGTGCAGTCTGTTCCTCCCCTGCAGTCACTGAGTGTAGTCTCTTTCTCCTGTGCAGTCACTGTGTGCAGTCTGTTCCTCCCCTGCAGTCACTGAGTGTAGTCTCTTCCTTCTGTGCAGTCTCTTCCTCCCCTGCAGTCACTGAGTGTAGTCTCTTCCTTCTGTGCAGTCACTGTGTGCAGTCTCTTCTTCCCTTGCAGTCACTGAGTGTAGTCTCTTTCTCCTGTGCAGTCACTGTGTGCAGTCTGTTCCTCCCCTGCAGTCACTGAGTGTAGTCTCTTCCTTCTGTGCAGTCTGTTCCTCCCCTGCAGTCACTGAGTGTAGTCTCTTTCTCCTGTGCAGTCACTGTGTGCAGTCTGTTCCTCCCCTGCAGTTACTGAGTGTAGTCTCTTCCTTCTGTGCAGTCCCTTCTTCCCCTGCAGTCACTGAGTGTAGTCTCTTCCTTCTGTGCAGTCACTGTGTGGAGTCTGTACCTCCCCAGCAGTCAGTGAGTGTAGTCTCTTCCTTCTGTGCAGTCACTGTGTGCAGTCCATTCTTCCCCTGCAGTCACTGAGTGTAGTCTCTTCCTTCTGTGCAGTCACTGTGTGCAGTCTGTTCCTCCCCTGCAGTCAGTGAGTGTAGTCTCTTCCTTCTGTGCAGTCACTGTTTGCAGTCCATTCTTCCCCTGCAGTCACTGAGTGTAGTCTCTTCCTTCTGTGCAGTCACTGTGTGCAGTCTGTTCCTCCCCTGCAGTCACTGTGTGCAGTCTGTTCCTCCCCTGCAGTCAGTGAGTGTAGTCTCTTCCTTTTGTGCAGTCTATTCTTCCCCTGCAGTAACTGAGTGTAGTCTCTTTCTCCTGTGCAGTCACTGTGTGCAGTCTGTTCCTCCCCTGCAGTCACTGAGTGTAGTCTCTTCCTTCTGTGCAGTCTGTTTCTCCCCTGCAGTCACTGAGTGTAGTCTCTTTCTCCTGTGCAGTCACTGTGTGCAGTCTGTTCCTCCCCTGCAGTCACTGAGTGTAGTCTCTTCCTTCTGTGCAGTCTCTTCCTCCCCTGCAGTCACTGAGTGTAGTCTATTCCTTCTGTGCAGTCACTGTGTGCAGTCTCTTCTTCCCTTGCAGTCACTGAGTGTAGTCTCTTTCTCCTGTGCAGTCACTGTGTGCAGTCTGTTCCTCCCCTGCAGTCACTGAGTGTAGTCTCTTCCTTCTGTGCAGTCTGTTCCTCCCCTGCAGTCACTGAGTGTAGTCTCTTTCTCCTGTGCAGTCACTGTGTGCAGTCTGTTCCTCCCCTGCAGTTACTGAGTGTAGTCTCTTCCTTCTGTGCAGTCCCTTCTTCCCCTGCAGTCACTGAGTGTAGTCTCTTCCTTCTGTGCAGTCACTGTGTGGAGTCTGTACCTCCCCAGCAGTCAGTGAGTGTAGTCTCTTCCTTCTGTGCAGTCACTGTGTGCAGTCCATTCTTCCCCTGCAGTCACTGAGTGTAGTCTCTTCCTTCTGTGCAGTCACTGTGTGCAGTCTGTTCCTCCCCTGCAGTCAGTGAGTGTAGTCTCTTCCTTCTGTGCAGTCACTGTTTGCAGTCCATTCTTCCCCTGCAGTCACTGAGTGTAGTCTCTTCCTTCTGTGCAGTCACTGTGTGCAGTCTGTTCCTCCCCTGCAGTCACTGTGTGCAGTCTGTTCCTCCCCTGCAGTCAGTGAGTGTAGTCTCTTCCTTTTGTGCAGTCTATTCTTCCCCTGCAGTAACTGAGTGTAGTCTCTTTCTCCTGTGCAGTCACTGTGTGCAGTCTGTTCCTCCCCTGCAGTCACTGAGTGTAGTCTCTTCCTTCTGTGCAGTCTGTTTCTCCCCTGCAGTCACTGAGTGTAGTCTCTTTCTCCTGTGCAGTCACTGTGTGCAGTCTGTTCCTCCCCTGCAGTCACTGAGTGTAGTCTCTTCCTTCTGTGCAGT
Organism: Hyla sarda; assembly: GCF_029499605.1. Classification (NCBI taxonomy): domain Eukaryota; kingdom Metazoa; phylum Chordata; class Amphibia; order Anura; family Hylidae; genus Hyla; species Hyla sarda. The sequence continues at coordinate 136,577,810 of NC_079194.1, read as the reverse complement.
CTCTTCCTCCCCTGCAGTCACTGAGTGTAGTCTATTCCTTCTGTGCAGTCACTGTGTGCAGTCTCTTCTTCCCTTGCAGTCACTGAGTGTAGTCTCTTTCTCCTGTGCAGTCACTGTGTGCAGTCTGTTCCTCCCCTGCAGTCACTGAGTGTAGTCTCTTCCTTCTGTGCAGTCTGTTCCTCCCCTGCAGTCACTGAGTGTAGTCTCTTTCTCCTGTGCAGTCCCTTCTTCCCCTGCAGTCACTGAGTGTAGTCTCTTCCTTCTGTGCAGTCCCTTCTTCCCCTGCAGTCACTGAGTGTAGTCTCTTCCTTCTGTGCAGTCCCTTCTTCCCCTGCAGTCACTGAGTGTAGTCTCTTCCTTCTGTGCAGTCCCTTCTTCCCCTGCAGTCACTGAGTGTAGTCTCTTCCTTCTGTGCAGTCCCTTCTTCCCCTGCAGTCACTGAGTGTAGTCTCTTCCTTCTGTGCAGTCCCTTCTTCCCCTGCAGTCACTGAGTGTAGTCTCTTCCTTCTGTGCAGTCCCTTCTTCCCCTGCAGTCACTGAGTGTAGTCTCTTCCTTCTGTGCAGTCCCTTCTTCCCCTGCAGTCACTGAGTGTAGTCTCTTCCTTCTGTGCAGTCCCTTCTTCCCCTGCAGTCACTGTGGTTACCTGTGCCTGTGCAGCATCCTCATACTGTCGTTATTCAGAGCCCCATGAGATAATAAGACATTGCTGCGCGGTAATGGTGCACAGGTTGGATTCATCTTCTCCAGCATGGGAAACTCCTGCAGACACAAAAGCTGGTTATAATGGTCTATTATAGGGTCACATTATAAGTTATACATTTTATGATTATAATTTTTAATGTGGCATAAACAGCTACATTATCCACAGCTGGCTTACAATAAACCTTTGCTAGTTTATCTTACTCAAGTGCCACAGAGCTGTATACAGTGCAGAGGTGAGCGAGCTCCATGAATACAGTTATAATAACAGAGGATTATTACAGCTATAATATGATTCTTACATCTCTTTACCTGGTATAAACTGGAGCGCATGACCTGAAACTGATCAACCAGCTTCTTGTGAAGAGGCCTCATCTCTGGGTGGACACAACGTTCATGTACTGCCAGACCCACTCCCAGGACATGCACCTGTGAGATAGAAAACACAATCCTTATCATCTCATCAAAGCCAAGAGATACTGTCCTGTACATTACACAGCGCTATCCTACAGAATAATACAATTGACACCAACTCAAAAACAAGAATGCATTCTGCAGCCTGAACATTTGGGGTCGAGACTGCTATTAATTGTAAGGAGTGGATACATTATATCTGTAGACTCCAACCTGCAGCTGCCAAGCTCCTCACTGGGACTGTCATGGCACACTGGGAGTTGTAGTTCTCCAACAGTTGGAAAGCCACAGGTTGGAGTCAACTGCACATGGACTGTACCAAGTCTGGATGATAAATAAATTATCTTCCTGAAAGCTGCATGTTACAATGAGCAATTATATGAGCACTGGGTGAAATACCTGTTCCAGCATGAGTTCCTTCAGCTGACTGATCTTGTCTGCATCCTCAGGGTGCTGTGTGATGTAATCCTTATCAAAGAATGCCTGTGAGGATGAAAGTGGGGCAGTGAGACGGGCATGGTGGTGATGGAAAAGCAATTGCAATGACAAAAGATGGGGGTTAGAGGAAATATAAAGAGACTGAAAGAGAGACATATAGGCATAATTCACAGTTATCATCTCTCACCTCTTGGTATCGGGTGATTCCTCCGTTCACAGCCGCATCAATGACTCCATTAAGACACATGCTGAGGAGGTTGATGTTTCCATGGAGATTGTGGTGTTGATACTGTGTGATTAGGGCCCTGAGTTCCTGAGTCTTGTTCCCCAGAACCTGCAGGGCATTCTCCAAGGGGCTGACCTCCACCTACAGCGATTATTATATGACTGTGTCATGCAGTGTCTATACATCTGATGTTTGATAAATCACCTACCCACCCCCCCTCCCGGCTACAGTGATATTTTACCAGCTCTCGCTTCTGTACTTCAAACCAGCAGGAGATTCCTGGGAGGCTGTGAGACAATGTGAGAGTGCTGCGCTCTATCCACAGACTCTAAAGAGAGAGATGAGACAGTCAGGTACAGGATCAGACACTAAAAAGCACCTGCAGATTTATGGTATTATCCACTTCTTTCTTTTATAAGGCAATGCACAAAACAAAATGACAATTCAAAGAACATTTCCCCCCCACTAACACACACAAAACTCTATTCTAAAAGCCCTACAAGGGGCAATCAAAGGAAACACACATGGCTGGCTGAGGCAGATAAGGGTACCAAGAAAGATGGCAGGGGTCTAGGTAGAATCCCTTCAACCATGGAAACCATATATATTTTTTAAGTGCTTAAAGATTTGGATATCAAAAGCGTGCATATGATCAATAAGGGACATCACCAATCATAGAGAGGGCCTGTGTCACCAAGAGATAATAATGTATGATCAACATAAAGTGCATCTCTTTTATAAGTGATGGATTGGTGCTGCAAGAGGTTAAATCGCTTTAGCAAAAATATAGTGGTGACAACGGGCACCACTGTCTAGTGCTATGAGAAAAAATATATATATATCCGGAGAGTCCCCAATTTGTTCTCATGCAGGCGGCTTATATTTATCAACATGGAGCAAGTAGGCATGAAACCAGTCTGGACCATGTGGAAAGTAGAAGAGATCACTTCATTCATGCTCATAGCAAGAGCTTTAGCAAGCAATTTCTGAGAGATAAGAACCACCCTATCTGTAGAGATAGGGTGATAACATTCAGCATCACTCACCTTAAACTCATTGTCCTTGTCGCGGGTTCCACGGTGGAATGGACGGTCGTACCGAAATCTGCGGACGTTGTTTACTCTGTAGAAGCTCTTTATCCTTTCAGGCACCTGGTCCATGTTTAATACTCTTGGAGTGTCAGGTAGAGGAGTGACTGCATATATCTGTAGGTCTGAGTGTAAGAGTCAAGGTAAAAAGCATCACAAACAGCATCATGGAGTAACAAGGACCCCAATACTGTAACTAACTAAGCAAAGACCTAAACTAATACATTGTAACACATTCACCAGCTGTGTGAGCAGAGCATGACATGTTTTCACCCAATTGATATAAACAATAAATGCTCCATTCACTGACAGGGAGTAGAGATAATGCTAAATAAAAACACACATTGTAGTTGAAAGTTGCATTATGGTTTAAAATACAGATGCGGGTCCTTGGTAACACTCATACAACAAGCATCCCACCAAATACACAACCACAATGCAGGATACATTGAGAGTCGCTCTGCAGGATTGTGTCATCGGGATGGTTGAGATGTTGCATTGCAATGGCCTGTGGGAACTCGCTCAGCATCCTCTGCTGGAAGGCCTCCAGGCGCTCATAGTCGTGACCTCGACACACAAACTCTTTATTCTGCAAATAAGACAAGGAGGACATGTCAGGTGAGGTTCAGACCAAAATCTAAGATTACTCATGATAAGGTGGGGAGAGGATATAACAATGACATAATAAAGGGGTAAGGCTGGGTTCAAGCTCAAAAAACGACAGGCCTGTCAACAATGACAAATGTGTATGTCTGGGGGTATTGGGAACTTACCCGTAAGAAAAATGGAAACTTTTTTCCATAAAATCCAACTCTGAAAAACTCAGGCTCCAGTCTCTGCTGGTCTATGATATGATCATAGTAAGAGGCCTCCATTTTCTGCAGAATATAGTAGAAGGACAAGAAGAAGTTAAAGAACAGAGTACAGGGCACACACATTCACCCTCGAAGAATAGCTGTTCATTTAGTGGAAGTCACAAAGTTAAGATCCTATAACTGCTATGGTGCCAATGAACATATCATTTATAAAGCATTACTGAAGTTGTTGTTCCTAGACACATCCAACAATCTCCACACAATTTATAAAGCTTTCCTATAGCTGACAAACCCTAAGTGCAGAGACAGGGCAGACGGTGCACAGGACTCACCAGTATCCAGCTCAGGCTCTGGTAATCATACAGCTTCTCGTACTGAGCAGCCAGCTCCCTACAGAGAGGAATCCCGTACTCCCAGCACTAAGGGTGCAGAGTTATGGATATAGAGGAAACAAGCCAAGCAAGAAGAGAAAACACTAATATATTAATACAGGTACAGGAGGGAAAGAGGGGGTAAACCAATAAAGCATAGAAATAACCTGCAGATCATGTACGTGTTGGCTCAAGGATATGTACACTCACAACAACATGTGAATGAATTGCAACTTTATGTAAAAGATAACAATGTGTAATCTAACAAACTGGAATGACAATAGTGATGTGTAATGCAGAAACCTATGTTCTAAAAATATCATATCACTGCCAGAAGGTGACGCTATTTCAACAGTTTATCAGAGCCCCTTTTAGAGGCATACACTGCAATAGTGGCACCTGCAGTCTGACAGAGGGTACTGCGCCTTACTATAGTTATGAAAAAAACTCACAGTGACCCAATGTAAATATCATATTACTTCCTGAGAGCATTTTACCTTGCCCTTGTTAAAATAGTGAATGATTTTGCGGGTCAGGCTTTCTTTTCGCTGCCACTCGCTCTGGGCAGCATAATGAAGGAACTCCCGTAGGGAGCGGTCTTCCCACTGCAGTGTCTCCCAGTACAGGAGAAGAGTGAATGCAGCTTCTGAAAGGCAAAAGACACAAGGATGAATGTATCTATATCTTATAGAGTGGAAAATAAAATACCTATTTTAGGAGGACCAGTGTTCCACACAGAGGAGAAGCTGTGCTGAAAACACTTTTGATAATTATGTACAGGGCTGGTGGAAGGATTTTTGCTACCCTAGGCTTTTGCTGCCCCTGTAACAAACCTCCTTCTCATGTAAAACCCTTACTACTGGGGTGAAACACTGTAACAAAACGCCTACTCCTCATGTAATCTCCTTACTACTGGGGTGACACACTGTAACAACCTTCTTCTCATGTAATCGTCTTACTTCTGAGGTGACACACTGTAACAAACCTCCTCCTGATGTCATTACCATACTACTGGAGTGACACTCCCTAACAAATATACATAATTGTGCACTTACACATTATGTAAGAATCCGCACACAAGCCCCCATTGACAGTCAGTAGTGCCATCATTGCCCTCTATAGCCTGAGCGGTGGCGGAGGGCCGGAGATGCAGTTGTGATGTCATGAGGCAGAGGACATCAGCGATCAAGCTTGTCTGCCTCTGAGGACCACATCGCTGCTGAAAACAGTAATTCCCTGAGGTGGATAGATGTGATCGCTCAGGAACGGGGGTAAGCGGGGGATCGGGGTTGGTTCAGGGCAGGAGTTGGGGGGGATGTATGGAGGCGTGCACGATGTCAGGATGCTGGATGGACCTGACCTGCCTGTCTTCCTCGGAGGTGGCACTGTGCTCCTCCTGCAGGCAGAACAATGCATATTTTTATGGTAGATGGGGAAGAGGGGTGCGACGGCTGGTGCTTCAAATAAACAGTGGGTGCTTCGGACGCTGGATACTAACTTTCTTGCAGTGAGCAGAGCAGTCCCCCATCAAGAGGGTGCTCTAGACGGCTGCCTATTTTGCCTATAGGCAGAACCGGCCCTGATGATATATATGTGTTATATGGTAGCTATGAATCTATAGACAGTCTATAGATACCATTCAGTGTCTCATTACAGGTGGTGGCTGCTTAGGTATAGCATTGGCCCTGTGCCCCAGAGTTTACTGGGGATGCATCTTTTGTACCTGTGTAGCTCTCAGCCTGTAGATGTAAGTCACAGAGTTTATGGATATATCTTATGTACATCTCCTCCTTATTGATTTCTGATTTGTAAAAATTCTGTAAAAAGGGAAAAAGATCACAGTATTACATTTCCTGACATTAAAGTCAAAGGCGCTGCCACTAGAGTAGACAGTCTGATCTGCTCACCATCAGATTAACTGTGCAGCCGATCTTCTTATTCTCAGTTTCTTCACCTTTCATACAGTCCCTACAAGACAATGTAAAGCATGTGAATGTATAATAGAGAAGAAAGCAACACTGCACTTATCTTACACCATGCCTTATACCCCAATCACATCTCACAGAAGCCTCCATCACACATTTCTTTTTAGTAGCCTTATTTTGGCTTGTTTTTTTTAGCTCTTCATGATGCAGGCTTTGCAACTTTTTTTTAACCAAATATAGTGTGTTTTAGTACATGTTTTTTTCTCACTGCAAAACTCAAAAGCGAAAAGAAAAAAGCCATGAGTGAAATGATCCCGAGGCTTGGTATTCAGGCCCTAACAGGCAGACACTGCCTGGGGTAAAGACTACATCTTAGGGTTAACCTAAGACTATTTACAGGTGATGTGAGCACACTACATCTCTTACAATAAAAAGCGTGCATTGTAAAGATGCTGAACTGGTAGGGAGGGGTGAGTTCAATATGAGGTACTGGAGCCTTAGAGCTAACAGGACACATGCAGAATAGTGAAAGCAGGTCTGAATGTCACTGTATTGCACCTGTAAGTGCATGCAAAGTATCACCAAAAGTTTTCTATGAAAACCTACATATGGTAGTAATATTGTACCTATAGTCCAGCAATCTCTCCATGAGTCGTGTTACTGATGTCACAAAGGAGGCCCCCGGCTCTCTCCACGTCTCCTGTTCAATCTTTTCCAACAAACTGAAAGAAAAAGTGAAAAAAATACAAAATATTCATGACACCAAAACCAGAAACCTGAGATAGGTAAAAATGGTGAACATTTACAAAAAGATGGAGTACCAAAGCAAAGACAGGAACAGATGAATACGTGCAATAATATACTAACACAAAGAAATTCAGGCAATCTGACATCCGATAATCTGATGACATAAGTCAAACTGTGATCGGAATCAGAAGACAGAGCAGATAGGACATTATTAAAGAGGTACTCCAGTGGAAATTATTATTATTATTTTTTTTAAATCAACTGGTGCCAGAAAGTTAAACAGATTTGTAAATTACTTCTATTAAAAAATCTTTACCCTTCCAGTACTTTTTAGCAGCTGTATGCTACAGAGGAAATTCTTTTCTTTTTGAATTTCTTTTTGCCTTGTCCACAGTGCTCTCTGCTGACACCTGATGCCCGTATCAGGAACTTCCCAGAGCAGGAGAAAATCCCCATAGCAAACCTATGCTGCTCTGGACAGTTCCCCTTTAATGAAGCATCTGTCCCATTCATGCAGACTGAACTGAACACATAGATATGCACAATAAAGTATCTACAAGCAATGCAGTATTACAAAGGGCACTTACCTGGGATATGGACCAAACAGCTGAGAGCTGCTCCGGCAGCAGGGATGGGGTGCAAATACAAATACATCACAATTTGCCAGAATTTATCATGAGCTAATGTTTTGTAATAAAAAGAGATGACCTTCTACAAAATACAGCCCTACATGTGAGCATAAACATCCTCTGCTGGTGAACAAAAAGTCCCATCAGCACCTACACGTATATGGCTTCCCAAATAGATAGATGGCAGAGATGATATGTATACTATAATCTTATATTTGTACCCTGATGACTGCTGCAGATCCTGGAACCCTGACCATTATAAGCAGAAGGACAATCTTTAGCACTGAGAAGAATTTCCATACTCACCATTCTCAAGATCTCTCCTTGCCATGAATAAGTAGTAACATTTTTACTTAAGTTGTCTGATCTAGTCCTCCTCACACTACGGAGGGTTTGTTACAACTGTATTCAGTCTAGGCAATTCCTGTAAGCTAAACAGCCTGGGCTCCAGACTGATACATTTTACCTGCACCAGTTAGTTGGGCTGAATAACAACTCCAACTAACCATCAACTATGGAAAGTATTAGGCTTTGGCTAACAGCACGTAGACATCTTGAAACTAGTGAAGAACTGTAACATAGAATTTTGGAGGTTTGCAAAAAAAAAAAAAAACATAAATAAAACTAAAATAAGTCTGGACAGGTCTTTAAAGGTATGTTACCAACAAGCTGATTAATGGAGGACCATCCAGAGGGGCCTTCAACAATTATGAGAACAGAAGAAACTCTCCTGCGATTGAAGTGCAGCCAACACTACATTCATTATCTAAGGGGCTTATGAACATTGCCAAATATAGGCTGTGGGTAGGCGATAAACTTGTGAGTTGGGAATGCCTTTTTAATTAAATGTATTTCCCCTATAAGCCCCCCTCTCATATAACAATGTACACTCTACAGATGAGAAGGACCTAACTCACAGTAGACTGAAGAGTTCTCGGTAATTTTCGTCTCCTTTCCCCTCGGACACCAGGGTGTCCAGTTTATCGATAAGCTCAGCCTCCACCTGAAGAAATGAAGGGCCAGAATAGTTATTTAATTGCATAGGGAACAAAAGCATTATTCAAATCTGTAAAATTAGACTAAAATTTTAAAACTGTACATTAAATGATATGAGGCTCAGAGGCAATGTCCTAGTTGGTCACTCTATTCTGTCTTCGTTTTACAGATCCTAAGCAATCACCAGTCCTACAGAAACACTTTACATGTAGTATACAGGTTAAAACAAAGCATCCATGTAGACCTGCATCTGTCCCTCACCTGCTTGAAGTTCCCATTGCGCCTCTGTTCACAATCCATCATGTCGTGGAAAATGGGGATCATGATGTTGCGGACCTCAGGCTGCGGAACCAGGGACACCCCCAGGAAGGGTCCAATCATGCCAGGTATGAAGTGGTATTTGTGCTCTCCTGGAAAAGAAGGAGCAGGGGATGAGACATAGAGCATAAAGAGAACTGCAGCCAAGGGGAGAAGATGACATCTGCAGCTTACCCAGGTTCTGCCACATGTTAAACAGCTCATACGTCATCATGACTCGCATATCACCATACCTGGACAGAAGAGAAGCATACATCAATAATGTCACATTGTATCCTGCTCAACCAGAAAAAGGGTATCAGCGTAGACAATCCCCTAAACCTACACACAGGTGTAGTGAAATGTTCTAACTATTAATGAAAATCGGAAGGGTATGAAGACTTGCTTCCCTAGATGAAGGCGCTTGCTCCAGGAGAGGTACTGAATAATTTTTATTTTATGTTGGCAATGCGTTTCGATCCTGAACTAGGATCTTTATCAGGCATGACGAGGATGACGTGGATGCCTGACGAAGATCCTAGTTCAGGATCGAAACGCATTGCCAACATAAAATTAAATTGTTCAGTACCTCTCCTGGAGCAAGCACCTTCATCTAGCGAAGCAAGTTTTCATACCCTTCCGATTTTCATCAATATACCGGACTGACGGTGTCATCTCCAGCACTTCCCTGTGGCAGCTGCCCCATACCTTGACTTTCCCAACACTACTGTAGGTGTTATGCTCTGAGAGCAACACCTAAGGGTAAGGAGCCTAATTTTATTACTGCTTCATTATACCCTAGCGGTCCTCACGAGGGGCGCTCCCTGCTGTCTTTTTTGTTTCTTTAATTTTAGTTTTAATTTTAACTATTAAAGGGGTATTCCAGGCAAAAACTTTTTTTATATATCAACTGGCTCCGGAAAGTTAAACAGATTTGTAAATTACTTCTATTAAAAAATCTTAATCCTTCCAATAGTTATTAGCTTCTGAAGTTGAGTTGCTGTTTTCTGTCTAACTGCTTTCTGATGACTCACGTCCCGGGAGCTGTCCAGCTCCTATGAGGATATTCTCCCATCATGCAAGGGATATTCTCCCATCATGCACAGCTCCCGTGACGTGACATCATCATTGAGCAGTTAGACAGAAAACTTCAGAAGCTAATAACTATTGGAAGGATTAAGATTTTTTTAATAGAAGTAATTTACAAATCTGTTTAACTTTCCGGAGCCAGTTGATATATATTAAAAAAAAAAAATTTTGGCCTGGAATACCCCTTTAAGTAACAGTTGCAATCTACAGTACTTTCATATGCCAGTCTTAAGTCAAATCTTAATCTGTAAAAAGATGTGCCAAATGTGTTAAGGAGCACATTTTAATGAATATAGCTCTTCTTTTGGCTGTCTGAGCGCCACAAATATTATAATTTATCCCAATGTCTGGCATATTTTATTGTAAATCTGTTTGGCTGCTGACCTTGAACCCCTAATGATAAACCCTGCAAAGATTGTTTGTTTTTTTTCTTTAAGTGAAATAAGCCTTTTTTTTTTTTTGCATAAAACCTAGACCAAAATATATGACTTTCTGACACCATAAAACTGGTGAATTATCACAAATACTTGCTTTTGAACAGCAGCTGTAGCTGGAAAATCTTGCTGCCCAAGGCTAGGAACACACTTTGCAGAAATGCTACATATTTTTTTCCAGGAATATATTTACTTATTGACTCAAAGTCAGAAGTGGACCCAGCAGGATGTATACATTCTTCATATTTTCTATTCATTTTGGACCCATTGCTGGCTATTGCTAAAGAAAACCCCTAAGTGTGTATTTTTCATTAGTATGTATTCTGCTTTTTTTCTGTCAGTAATATAGAGCTAATTTTTATCTATGTGACAACTCACACAAGAAAATAAAACAAATTTAAAAAACATAGCGTGTAGTACTGTAATGCTTTAGGGAATTGAAATTGCCCATTGAAGTCTATGGAGAAAGACTAAACACCTGTGGAACACTTGACATACATTCCCTATCCAAAGGGGCGACCACAGCCGCCACGCCCCTTCCCATAGACATGAATGGAGGGGGCGTGATATCATTGCCGCCCAAAACCGGCGTTCTGAACATAAATGTTGCCGGGCCGGAGATTGTGGGGAGTCCCAACAGCCGGACCCCCCAAGACCAGACATCTTACCCTATACTTTAGATAGGGGATAAGATGTCTAGGGACAGAGTACCCCTTTAAATCTTCTACCCACATTAAAAGACTGTAACTGATGTGTCAGTAGGACTCTATCTGCTTATAATCACACCTGCACATATTTGATGAACAGGATTTAGAGCTTCAGATTTCAATGTAAACTAATTGAATAAACCCAGCTTCAAATCCTGTGCATCAAATATGCCCAGGATACTGTACATGTGAATACACCCTCAAAGTTGCAGAACCTTTGACTATAATGATGCTTTTATTTGCAGAAGAGAAGAGGATTATTATATTCTCCCTGAAGTCTCAGGCTCAGATGAGGAGAACACAATATTGCACTTACTTATCCAGAATCCTCCTTCTCTTCCCTGCTGCAAAGTTCTCCAGCTGCAGACTGGGCTGGTTAATGAACAGTACGGCCAGGCTGAAATAGGAGTTCCACACCTAAAAAGAAAATAAAAGACAAATCTGTGTAAGATTTAGTATCCGGAGTACAATATATGACATGATCCACTATGGGAAGGAAAATATTTACCTTAAAGTCAAAATCCTCTTCACAGAAGTTCTTGTGCACAGCGGGAGACACGTATTGAACGGTTGTCACAATGATGCTGGGAGGAGACAAGGGGTTAAGTCAATACTGAAAACATGGGATTTTGGTATCTTATCTTGCAACCACAGAATGAAAAGGATGTTTCCTGGATTACTGTGAATACATTTCAGTTATTGTACAATGAAAAGTTCTGAAATAGTCATCGACAGGAAGAACAGATTTGATAATGGTGAGGATTTAATACAGAGAGTAGAAATGTGCACATTTTTTAATTAGACAGTAAGGAAGCTTTATCTACATACAATTCAAAAAAACCTTTAACCCCTTCCTCTAAAGACCATACTTATTTTGGCCCTAAGAACCACACATTTTTTTTTTGATCTTTGCTACATTCCAAGAACATTTTTATGAGACCTTGAAGGAGATTTATCAAAGTGTGTGAGAGAAAAAATAGAGTGGTTTTCCCACAGCAACCAATCACAGCTCAGCTTTCACTTTACCTCAGCTTGTTAGCTGAGCTGTGATTGGTCGCTTTGGGAAAATTTCTCTATTTTTTCTCTCACACAGTTTGATAAATCTGGCCCCTTGTTTTTTGCACGGTGAGTTGTATTTTTCAGTGGTACCATTTTGGAGTGTATGTAACTTTTTATAAAATGTTCATATCTTTAACATTTTAGGCTATATTTTGCATTGTAATCTTTGTGCTTTTTATGTTATGTAATCACATTTACCTTTATGTGTGTGTGTGGGGGGGGGATGCAATGATCATGGACATTATGCTTGGGTATACACGGTACACCAAGGCATCATCATATAAAGTCCATACCTCCAACCTTGTTGTTACGCCGAGCGCTCCGGGTCCCCGCTCCTCCCCGGAGCGCTCGCTACACTCTCGCTACTGCAGCGCTCCGGTCAGATCCACTGACCCGGTGCGCTGCGATACCGCCTCCAGCCGGGATGCGATTCGCGATGCGGGTGGCGCCCGCTCGCGATGCGCACCCCGGCTCCCGTACCTGACTCGCTCTCCGTCGGTCCTGTCCCGGCGCGCGCGGCCCCGCTCCCTAGGGCGCGCGCGCGCCGGGTCTCTGCGATTTAAAGGGCCACTGCGCCGCTGATTGGCGCAAGTGGTTCTAATCAGTGTGTTCACCTGTGCACTCCCTATGTATACCTCACTTCCCCTGCACTCCCTCGCCGGATCTTGTTGCCATTGTGCCAGTGAAAGCGTTTCCTTGTGTGTTCCTAGCCTGTGTTCCAGACCTCCTGCCGTTGCCCCTGACTACGATCCTTGCTGCCTGCCCCGACCTTCTGCTTCGTCCGACCTTGCTTCTGCCTACTCCCTTGTACCGCGCCTATCTTCAGCAGTCAGAGAGGTTGAGCCGTTGCTAGTGGATACGACCTGGTCACTACCGCCGCAGCAAGACCATCCCGCTTTGCGGCGGGCTCTGGTGAAAACCAGTAGTGACTTAGAACCGGTCCACTAGCACGGTCCACGCCAATCCCTCTCTGGCACAGAGGATCCACCTCCTGCCAGCCGGCATCGTGACAGTAGATCCGGCCATGGATCCCGCTGAAGTCCCTCTGCCAGTTGTCGCCGACCTCACCACGGTGGTCGCCCAGCAGTCACAACAGATAGCGCAACAAGGCCACCAGCTGTCTCAACTGACCGTGATGCTACAGCAGCTACTACCACAGCTTCAGCAATCATCTCCTCCGCCAGCTCCTGCACCTCCTCCGCAGCGAGTGGCCGCTTCAGGCCTACGACTATCCTTGCCGGATAAATTTGATGGGGACTCTAAATTTTGCCGTGGCTTTCTTTCTCAATGTTCCCTGCACTTGGAGATGATGTCGGACCAGTTTCCTACTGAAAGGTCTAAGGTGGCTTTCGTAGTCAGCCTTCTATCTGGAAAAGCTCTGTCATGGGCCACACCGCTCTGGGACCGCAATGACCCCGTCACTGCCTCTGTACACTCCTTCTTCTCGGAAATTCGAAGTGTCTTTGAGGAACCTGCCCGAGCCTCTTCTGCTGAGACTGCCCTGTTGAACCTGGTCCAGGGTAATTCTTCCGTTGGCGAGTACGCCGTACAATTCCGTACTCTTGCTTCTGAACTATCCTGGAATAATGAGGCCCTCTGCGCGACCTTTAAAAAAGGCCTATCCAGCAACATTAAAGATGTTCTGGCCGCACGAGAAATCCCTGCTAACCTACATGAACTCATTCATCTAGCCACTCGCATTGACATGCGTTTTTCCGAAAGGCGTCAGGAGCTCCGCCAGGATATGGACTTTGTTCGCACGAGGCGTTTTTTCTCCCCGGCTCCTCTCTCCTCTGGTCCCCTGCAATCCGTTCCTGTGCCTCCCGCCGTGGAGGCTATGCAGGTCGACCGGTCTCGCCTGACACCTCAAGAGAGGACACGACGCCGCATGGAGAATCTCTGCCTGTACTGTGCCGGTACCGAACACTTCCTGAAGGATTGTCCTATCCGTCCTCCCCGCCTGGAAAGACGTACGCTGACTCCGCACAAAGGTGAGACAGTCCTTGATGTCAACTCTGCTTCTCCACGTCTTACTGTGCCTGTGCGGATATCTGCCTCTACCTTCTCCTTCTCTACTATGGCCTTCTTGGATTCCGGATCTGCAGGAAATTTTATTTTAGCCTCTCTCATCAACAGGTTCAACATCCCAGTGACCAGTCTCGCCAGACCCCTCTACATCAATTGTGTTAACAATGAAAGATTGGACTGTACCATACGTTTCCGCACGGAGCCCCTCCTAATGTGCATCGGACCTCATCACGAGAAAATTGAGTTTTTGGTCCTCCCCAATTGCACTTCCGAAATTCTCCTCGGACTACCCTGGCTTCAACACCATTCCCCAACCCTGGATTGGTCCACTGGGGAGATCAAGAGTTGGGGTTCCTCTTGTTTCAAGGACTGCCTTAAACCGGTTCCCAGTTCTCCTTGCCGTGACCCTGTGGTTCCCCCTGTAACCGGTCTCCCTAAGGCCTATATGGACTTTGCGGATGTTTTTTGCAAAAAACAAGCTGAGACTCTACCTCCTCACAGGCCTTATGACTGTCCTATTGACCTCCTCCCGGGCACTACTCCACCCCGGGGCAGAATTTATCCTCTCTCTGCCCCAGAGACTCTTGCTATGTCTGAGTACATCCAGGAGAATTTAAAAAAGGGCTTTATCCGCAAATCCTCCTCTCCTGCCGGAGCCGGATTTTTCTTTGTGTCCAAAAAAGATGGCTCCCTACGTCCTTGCATTGACTACCGCGGTCTTAATAAAATCACGGTAAAGAACCGCTACCCCCTACCTCTCATCTCTGAACTCTTTGATCGCCTCCAAGGTGCCCACATCTTTACCAAACTGGACTTAAGAGGTGCTTATAATCTCATCCGCATCAGAGAGGGGGATGAATGGAAAACGGCATTTAACACTAGAGATGGACACTTTGAGTATCTGGTCATGCCCTTTGGCCTGTGCAACGCCCCTGCCGTCTTCCAAGACTTTGTTAATGAAATTTTTCGTGATCTCTTATATTCCTGTGTTGTTGTGTATCTGGACGATATCCTGATTTTTTCTGCCAACCTAGAAGAACACCGCCAGCATGTCCGCATGGTTCTTCAGAGACTTCGTGACAATCAACTTTATGCCAAAATGGAGAAATGTCTGTTTGAATGTCAATCTCTTCCTTTCCTAGGATACCTGGTCTCTGGCCAGGGACTACAAATGGATCCAGACAAACTCTCTGCCGTCTTAGATTGGCCACGCCCCTCCGGACTCCGTGCTATCCAACGCTTTTTGGGGTTCGCCAATTATTACAGACAATTTATTCCACATTTTTCTACCATTGTGGCTCCTATCGTGGCTTTAACCAAAAAGAATGCCAATCCTAAGTCATGGCCTCCTCAAGCGGAAGACGCCTTTAAACAGCTCAAGTCTGCCTTTTCTTCGGCTCCCGTGCTCTCCAGACCTGACCCATCTAAACCCTTCCTATTGGAGGTTGATGCCTCCTCAGTAGGAGCTGGAGCGGTCCTTCTACAAAAAAATTCTTCCGGGCATGCTGTTACTTGTGGTTTTTTTTCTAGGACCTTATCTCCGGCGGAGAGGAACTACTCCATCGGGGATCGAGAGCTACTAGCCATTAAATTAGCACTTGAGGAATGGAGGCATCTGCTGGAGGGATCAAGATTTCCAGTTATTATTTACACCGATCACAAGAACCTCTCCTATCTCCAGTCTGCCCAACGGCTGAATCCTCGCCAGGCCAGGTGGTCTCTGTTCTTTGCCCGATTTAATTTTGAAATTCACTTTCGGCCTGCCGATAAGAACATTAGGGCCGATGCTCTCTCTCGTTCCTCGGATGCCTCGGAAGTAGAGCTCTCTCCGCAACACATCATTCCTCCTGACTGCCTGATCTCCACTTCTCCAGCCTCCATCAGGCAAACTCCTCCAGGGAAGACCTTCGTCTCTCCACGCCAACGCCTCGGAATCCTCAAATGGGGTCACTCCTCCCATCTCGCAGGTCATGCGGGCATCAAGAAATCCGTGCAACTCATCTCTCGTTTCTATTGGTGGCCGACTCTGGAGACGGATGTTGTGGATTTTGTGCGAGCCTGCACTGTCTGTGCCCGGGATAAGACTCCTCGCCAGAAGCCCGCTGGTCTTCTTCATCCTCTGCCTGTCCCCGAACAGCCTTGGTCTCTGATGGGTATGGACTTTATTACAGACTTACCCCCATCCCGTGGCAACACTGTTGTTTGGGTGGTCGTTGATCGATTCTCCAAGATGGCACATTTCATCCCTCTTCCTGGTCTTCCTTCAGCGCCTCAGTTGGCAAAACAATTTTTTGTACACATTTTTCGTCTTCACGGGTTGCCCACGCAGATCGTCTCGGACAGAGGCGTCCAATTCGTGTCAAAATTCTGGAGGGCTCTCTGTAAACAACTCAAGATTAAATTAAACTTTTCTTCTGCCTATCATCCTCAATCCAATGGGCAAGTAGAAAGAATTAACCAGGTCCTGGGTGATTATTTACGGCATTTTGTTTCCTCCCGCCAGGATGACTGGGCAGATCTTCTACCATGGGCCGAATTCTCGTATAACTTCAGAGTCTCTGAATCTTCCTCCAAATCCCCATTTTTCGTGGTGTACGGCCGTCACCCTCTTCCCCCCCTCCCTACTCCCTTGCCCTCTGGTTTGCCCGCTGTGGATGAAATATCTCGTGATCTTTCCACCATATGGAAAGAGACCCAAAATTCTCTCTTACAGGCTTCATCACGCATGAAGAAGTTTGCTGATAAGAAAAGAAGAGCTCCCCCCATTTTTTCTCCTGGAGACAAGGTATGGCTCTCCGCTAAATATGTCCGCTTCCGTGTCCCTAGCTACAAATTGGGACCACGCTATCTTGGTCCTTTCAAAATTTTGTGCCAGATTAATCCTGTCTCTTACAAACTTCTTCTTCCTCCTTCTCTTCGTATTCCTAATGCCTTTCACGTTTCTCTTCTTAAACCACTCATCATCAACCGTTTCTCTCCCAAACTTGTTTCTCCCACTCCTGTTTCCGGCTCCTCGGACATCTTCTCCGTAAAGGAGATACTGGCCTCCAAGAAGGTCAGAGGGAAAACTTTTTTTTTGGTCGATTGGGAGGGTTGTGGTCCTGAAGAGAGATCCTGGGAACCTGAGGACAATATCCTAGACAAAAGTCTGCTCCTCAGGTTCTCAGGCTCTAAGAAGAGGGGGAGACCCAAGGGGGGGGGGTACTGTTACGCCGAGCGCTCCGGGTCCCCGCTCCTCCCCGGAGCGCTTGCTACACTCTCGCTACTGCAGCGCTCCGGTCAGATCCACTGACCCGGTGCGCTGCGATACCGCCTCCAGCCGGGATGCGATTCGCGATGCGGGTGGCGCCCGCTCGCGATGCGCACCCCGGCTCCCGTACCTGACTCGCTCTCCGTCGGTCCTGTCCCGGCGCGCGCGGCCCCGCTCCCTAGGGCGCGCGCGCGTCGGGTCTCTGCGATTTAAAGGGCCACTGCGCCGCTGATTGGCGCAAGTGGTTCTAATCAGTGTGTTCACCTGTGCACTCCCTATGTATACCTCACTTCCCCTGCACTCCCTCGCCGGATCTTGTTGCCATTGTGCCAGTGAAAGCGTTTCCTTGTGTGTTCCTAGCCTGTGTTCCAGACCTCCTGCCGTTGCCCCTGACTACGATCCTTGCTGCCTGCCCCGACCTTCTGCTTCGTCCGACCTTGCTTCTGCCTACTCCCTTGTACCGCGCCTATCTTCAGCAGTCAGAGAGGTTGAGCCGTTGCTAGTGGATACGACCTGGTCACTACCGCCGCAGCAAGACCATCCCGCTTTGCGGCGGGCTCTGGTGAAAACCAGTAGTGACTTAGAACCGGTCCACTAGCACGGTCCACGCCAATCCCTCTCTGGCACAGAGGATCCACCTCCTGCCAGCCGGCATCATGACACTTGTTAGGTCCTTGGTTGCCACAGTAACCAACGGCAACTTGAGATAATTTTTCAGAGGCCTTTTTAAAAAGGAAAGAAGCAATCTGGATGTTATAGGCAACTGCGCCACTCTTCCTGTACACAGGGTTTAAAAAATCTACCCCTTTTCACCTTTAATGCCTCATATATGCCAAATGAAGACTCATTTTTATTATTTAAATTCGTTTTTATTGTGTTTTAAACTTGAAGTTTGATTTAATAAAGCTATATACTAGTGGGTTTATTAGACCCATATGAGGAGACCAGTATTATATATTATGCATTTAGGTAGCAGGAGACTGCATATGGGTTTCCTCCTAACATCTCCCCTCTGGCAGGAAGCACATGGTAGGTGTTAACACTGGTGTGGTGCTCTTTTTTGGCCATTGTTTCTGTGATGCTTTGTCTGTGGGGTGGGTTGGCCAGGGGCTTGGTCGGGCAGCAGTGGGGCTGCCTGGCCAATGGGTCATTCCTCCAGAGGGCTTGGTGTCTCGGAGGCAGTGTTCACTGCCCGGCGCTACGCCACGCCAGTGTTAGGTTAGGGACCCACTCTGACTAGGTGGCCTTGATGTGGCGAGTGGGCTTGTACTTTTTGATTAAAATGTATACTAACAACCTGTTAGTTTTTTAAATTATGCTGAGAAGCAAGTAGCAAAATACAAATGGTGGATGTTCGGCTATGTTTCTCTATTTGTGTTGTACATTATATATTATGCATCATAGTTGGGGACTATAAAGATTTTGCTTTGGGGCCCAAGATATGCCGTTTACCTCTCTGTTCCCCGTACACTGATGTATATTACATCTCATGATATTACTCACTGCAGAAAAGACTCTTACTTGCTGGCCAGAAGTCTCATCACCGTCCAGTCTGGAGGAAAGACGCTCAACTTTAGCAAGTTCCGAAAGACGCAGAAAATTTTGAGTAGGAATTCCTAAACAAGAAAAGAACATAAAAAACTACTGTGAAGCAAAATCTTCAATCTCTCCTTTCCTCCACTTGAAAAAATCTGTTAGTTGTCTTGTTTGTTAATAAATTCCGAAGCTATATCTGTTACAGGAAAAGCTGACATGTCGGCCCTTAGGCGATACCACTCAGCTTTCCAGTGATCCAGTGACCATGGTAGGAAATGGCATAATGGCTGGCAAATTTACACAGAATTAATCTAATTTAGATTTTCTACAGGATTAGTTGTAGCCTTCTAGAGTTATCCCATAGTAGTACTCCCTACATCTATGAGTGATCCAGATCACTTCCATTAACCCCCCCAAGCCCCTAGGTAGGTTCCCCTTACTCATTCCCTTATTTTCTCTCACCTTGAGCTCCTCTTTGCTCTGGAAGTTGTGAAGCAGATGCTGGTAGTGAGTGTCGGACATCAAACGGAGCAGAGAAAGGAGACAGGAAACATACTCCCCCTAATGGGGGACAAGAGTCAGCACAGTGATTGTAAGCAGAAGGCGATGTGAGGTGATGGAAGGATCATAGGTCACACTATAAAGGCTTGTCATCATATATATACTGATCAGCCATAACATAAAAACTACGTGCCAAATATTATGCAGGTCCACCTTGTGCTCTGATCCATCAAGGAATAAACTTAACAAGACCTCTCAATGTGTCCTATGGTATTAAACAATAACAAAATATCATTTAGGGGTAGGGTCACACATGTCATATTTTGCTGCTGCATATTTTCCTACCCATTGAATTCAATAGGTAGCAAAATATGTAGTAGATTTTGCTACCAATTGACTTCAATGGGTTGAAAAATACACAGCAGCAAATACGCTGCCTGAGCAGTTTTTAACAGCAGTTAGTGATATGCTTTATGGCAGGACCAAAAATGAATGGAAATTGATGACAATGGACAGGACCTGTCAAATTCACATAAATTGTGACCTTTTCAGAGGTCATTCTACAGGGAAGGAAGTTCTCTGAGCAATAGCTATTGTGTGTATCACCTTTCACTGTCTGTGCTGTGAAGAAGGTCATTACTGGGCCAGAATAGAAACTGCAAGATTTCAGGAATATTATAAAATATAGATAAAATAAATGTAAAATTAAAAGAAAATCTCCAAAAAATCTTTAAAATTATGATTAACATAAAAATTTATGATTTAAGAAACAGGTAATTTCTTGGACGATACATTTCCTTTAACCCCTACAAGACTTTGGGCATAAATGTACGCCATTGTCCCGCTCCTGTTGTATGAAACGCACTCACAAGCTGAGCAAGCTTCATACCTGGTGGGTCCCAGTTAATGCCAGACATTGCCAATTGGGCCGATGTCCTGCATTATAGGGAAAAATAAAAGAATTATAGGGGTCAGAATAGGACAATATTAAGAATACAAATTTTCGTACAAAAGTTTAAATTCTTTAAAAGTTGTATAATAAAAGAAAACCTATATTAAGTAATTCAGTATGGTTTAAATCATATGGCCCTACAGAATAAAGGTATTGTGTCATTTTTATTGAAAGGTGCCTTGCATAGAAAATTGTGTTGTTGTTTTTTTTTTTTTTTGCCCCACAAATAATTTTTTGGGGTTTTGCTTTAGATTTTGTGATGACTATTAGAAGGCGATGGGGAAAAAATTTTAGTGCAAAAATAAATAGTCCTCAAGAGGTTAAAGGGAAACTGATACACAGAAATCATGATGTGACACACCACTACAGAAAAAGTGCACCTCTAGCAAGTCACTTACCAAATTCACAGGGGGGTACACACACATTAATTAATTTTCATGACATAAAAAATTATCCCCACTACACAAATACAAAATGTCAGGACAAGTCACATGTGGATTAAGGGCCACGTATACCTCCACCTGGAAAAAACAACTACTGGGGAATGAAGCCAGCAGCTTACTCCAGCTTTCACCTACAGATAAGAAGACATCAATTGGGTAATGTAGACCTGGGGATGGAAAGGGAAGCAGTATGAGCACTGTCACCACGGATAAGTTGACTCTAATGTACCCTAATAGGATTGTGTAGTGGGACTACCCCTGGTACCATCAGGGCACCAAGAAGGGCAACCCCTGCCCCATTCTTCCTCTTGGTCTTACCCTAGAAATCCCTGAAAGTGGGTTTTACCCATGACTGACTGTGTTTTCCCCCCACATCCAGGAGTATTATAAATGAAAAAGTATTTACAAAAACAGAGAGCTGAATCTTCAATTGTTAAAGGTACGAATAGACAATACTAAATATCTAAATATTCTAAATATAAACAGACAGCACTGGTTAAATGGGAATTGCGCTGCCTCCTCTGGCTAACCTTATTGTAACACATCCTGGTGCAATCTCTTTTCCAAATAAATAATACACACACACCACCCATCCACATGATCCATATCATTGCACTTGATTCCACCACATCAATTTCAAGAACTGACTGTTAATTTGCTTAATAAATCCAACCAGAGTAAGAGAAAACACAAATTGGGCACTGCTATACTACTTTATTAGAAAGGGTGCGCCTGCAGTTGTATACCTTAAAATTCCCGTAAGATGCTGTATCAGATTAGAGGTATTAGACCACATGTAGAATTCTAATAGAGATAAGGCGGATGGCACTCCTTGATAGCAGATATTTAATATTAAAACAGTCTGGTCAAGGCCATATATGTATCCTTGACCAGACTGTTTTAAGAATAAATATTATCTGCTATCAAAGTGAGTGCCATCTACCTTATCTCTATTAGAATTCTTAATATATGGCACTTCTTGACACCGGCCCTTGTCACTTCATCTCACTTTAATGTTATGGTTGATCAGCATCTCCTGCTTGTGTACAGAATCTATGCAGGATCACAGATGGTAATGACAATTTACATTCATGTCTGCATCTAGCTACAATACCCCTGCTGTCAGGATTTCAGCAGCACAAGGTCGTTCCGTATATAGCCTGGCGGCTGTAGACCAGTCAGTCCTATATGGGTGCAGTGATGAGGGTAATGATAAGAATGCTGAGGGTGATAAGGAGGATGAGGATACTTAGGGTGATATGAAGAATGAGGATGATGAGGAATGTGAAGGATTAGAAAGAAGAAAAATGAGTTAATTACTAACAGTGATCTCTGCTGTACACTGGGGGCAGCGCTGGCCTCTTACCGCCTCCTGGGACTGAGATTTACTCATTATAATGAGCAGAGTCTGCAGCAGGACGTCCAGCAGACTCTCCTGCAGCATCTGAACCTCTTCCCCTACATCCACCTCCTGCCAGAAAAAAAAAAAAAAAATAAGTTAAAAAAGAGATGGGTGTAAAGACAATGATGTAAATTTCAGAGCGATGTTCCCTCTAAGCCCCTAAGCCCAAGTAAGTGGGGAAGTAAGAGACCTAGTTGCTTTTTCTCCTAAATAAGTGGCAAATAAATAGGCTGCTCTCCATGACCCCTCACACTGACTGCTATCCATGCCCCTTCCCTCTTACAAACAGCTCCCATGGTCCCTTTCCTTCTCATAGACGCCTTCTGTATCCTCTTTCGCAGCCTTCATATAACTCCTTTCTCACAGACAGCTCCGTATGCCCTGTGCCAAAGATTCTTTTGCTCCATCTCTCAAACACTGCCCTCTATGTCCCCTCTTTTTGACAGACTGCTATTTAAGCCCCCTTTTTGTTAAAGCTACATATATCATGTCTCACAGACAGAACCTTATGCCTCCTCTCATTAGAAATTACTAGTGTTCTTTCTTTCACACACACAGTGCTCTTTATGCTTCATCATACAGACTGCTTCTTATGCCCCATCCCTTAAAGGGGTACTTCGGCCCTAACAAATCTTATCTCCTATCCAAAGTATGATCGCGGGGGTCCTGCCGCTGGAGACCCCCATAATCTGTCATTCCGCACCCACCTTTGTGAGTTCTCTGCAGCGCTGGAGTACCCCTTTAAAGCTCATGCCTTCTCTCTCATAGTCAGCTATTATATATAGCTTTTAATGTCACCTCTTTCATAGACAGCTCTTTATGCCCTCTCTATCAGAGACTGTTGGTTATGCCCACTTTCTCAAGTCCTTCACACAGGAGATGGGGGAAGATTGGATTGTCACACAGTTCCTTCTATGATCAGGCAGACAGATTTAACAGTGCTCTGCCCAATCAACAAGGAAAGACCTCGGGAACTCTATACAGCAGCAGAATTTCCCTGAGCAGGGATAGATGTTGAAGGGGTTGTCCAGGAATAAAAAAAAAAACAACCTATTTTCTTTCAAAGACTGATCCCTGTCTGTCTCCACTTTGGGTGTGGTATTACAACTTGGCTCCATTCACTTCAATGGAACTGAGCTGCAGAACCACAACCAACCTGGAAACAGACAAGGAGTGGTCTTTTAAAGATATTATCTCTGTTTTTCGATTCCTGGATAACCCATTTAAGCTTGAGGGCTGCATAGCTATAGAGAAGCTCTGCCTAACACACTTGGCCTTTTGATTTTACCCTTCCTGTAAGTTGGTTTAAAGGGGTTCTCCGGTGCTTAGACATCTTATCCCCTATCCAAAGGATAGGGGATAAGATGCCTGATCGCGGGAGTCCCACCGCGGGGGACCCCCGTGATCTTGCACGCGGCACCCCATTTGTAATCAGTCCCCGAAGCGTGTTCGCTCCGGGTCTGATTACCGGCGACCACAGGGCCGGCGGCGTGTGACGTCACGCCTCCGCCCCCGTGTGACATCATGCTCCGCCCCTCAATGCAAGCTTACGGGAGGGGGCGTGATAGCTGTCACGCCCCCTCCCGTAGGCTTGCATTGAGGGGCGCAGCGTGATGTCACACGGGGGCGGAGGCGTGACGTCACATGCCGCCGGCCCTGTGGTCGCCGGTAATCAGACCCGGAGCGAACGCGTTCTGGGGACTGATTACAAACGGGGTGCCAGCAGCGGGACTCCCACGATCAGGTATCTTATCCCCTATCCTTTGGATAGGGGATAAGATGTCTATGCACCGGAGAAACCCTTTAAGAAAAATGCTACAAATGTTTTATTATGGCCAATTTGTATCTAATGTCCTGGGATTAGTCAGTGCTCAGGGTAATCATTGTTTTACACATTAATGGATTCTCACATCCCTTACCGTGGAGCTGCTTTTGATAATAGAGAAAATACTGCTGAGTATGCCAGAACAGACAAGGAGCTCTTTCTGCTGTCGAAGGTGAAGGTGGATGTGGTGTAGAACAACTGGTAAGAGAATACGGCGAGCCTCTGAGAGAAGACAAAGAACATTAAGGAAATATTATACAAACAGATATAAGAGCAAAATATTGTGAGGTGTCCTCACCTGCCAAGTTGTTAGAAATGTAATTCATTCATCCATACATTCATACTGTTGTACAATAACCCGCCGAATATGCCCCAACAGCGTGCACCAGCAGTTCCTCACTATGTTTATGTTATATAATTCACTTTCATGGCCTGATGTAACATATGCGGTCACAGTACAATAACAATGATCCTGTTCAGTCAGTGCTGCACCTGGGTATGAGAAGAGCCGGCAATCCACAGTTCTACCAATTGACTGTAACTTCACCACATCCATGGACTGGCCCAGGTGCAGGGTGCTGGGGAGACTACTCAGTGTTCCACGAACAAACTCCGCCACCTCCGTCACTGAAAACATGGCCAGCAGCTCCTCAAAAATGGCAGGAAAGGAACTGAGGAGGGCAGCCTGCAAGAAGCAAAACTGCATTACAGACTGCAGCCATGCAATAATGTAAAATACAAGGTCACTCAGCAAAGCAGCAACCATTATAGCACTGTGCGGACAGGGTACAAAATGTCACTGTATCTGCCACCATTGATCCAACTCTCACCCCTAGATGCCCAGATCCAAGAAACAGTGGTAGCATTGTTATTGATTATAATGTTTATGGCATACCAGGGTTTCCATCATTATTTATAGTAGTCTTTTCTATGTTCCCACACATCTATTCACCGTAGCACTCACCTATACCTATAGTTACCTATAGTGACCCAGTATATATATATATATATATATATATACATACATATACACATATATATATACACTGGTGTGTACTATGGTGCGGGGGAGATCAGCAGACAATAACCATTTCTCGCTGCTAGGGCGCTTCTAAGAAGCGCCCTAGCAGCGAGAAATGGTTATTGTCTGCTGAACTTGTGATGTGATGCCGTAAATCTTGATACATTTCATAAAGAAGACATACAGCCTTCTGAAGGGTGAGTGCCACAATCTTTTTCTTACACCTATTGGCTTATGTAGCATGTACCCATGGAAAATTGATTGTTTAGTTGTGCTGCTCTCCTTCACGATTTATAGCATAGATATATATATATATAAGGGAATTATTCTGTAATTATTACAATTGGGTCCCACAAACGTCTTTGCCGAATTCCTGTTAGCTCTCGTGCTATTAGACCTTACACCTCACACGTCTCATCGGATGGTTCAGGGTGTTTAGTTCATGCTCTGCTGCGGTGCACTGTGAACGATGTGTGCAGAGAAAAAGCTGATCAGTTGCCCATAGCAACCAATCAGATTGCTTCTTTTATTTTTCAGACGCCTTTTAAGAAATGGAAGAACAGACCTGATTGGCTGCTTTTCCTCTGCGCATGTTTTGACAAATATCCCCAGTGGTGTTTGCATCAAGTACTGAACAGTAGTCAGCTTAGAAATGCAAGGCTGAATAGTTAGTTCATGGCTCTGTAGCAGCCAAAAACATGTGAGATACCAGGGTTTGATGAATGACAACTTCCCAAAGTCACTGAAATATTTTTTTACATTTAGATCCTGATTATAACATTGCAAAAGTCAATGGAAAACAGGAGTGAATGACAGATGCAGTGCACTATACAGGGGTGGTAGGATCAGTGCCTGGTCATGTGGTATAACAGGGATAAGTATGGACCTTGGGGCAACTTTAAGTGATAGATAAAGGAACTGCATATGTAACAATTCTCTGATGTGATGTTACTATTAGCATAACTCCATCAAGAAGCTTTCAGATAATATCTCCCAGACTGTCTCAGATTCGAAATGGCTGTAAAAGTGAATTAACAATGGTATTATACTAGGGTACTGATATTTATGCAATTTCCCAATATATCCTTAAAAGCAGCTCCAAATTGTAGGTTTGCTTTAAGGTTTAATGTGCAGGTAATACAGAGTGAAGGGGACAGAGTGTGACAGTCCATTCCATATGCCGGGTCCTGGTGGGGAGTGATTTTAGGGGGTGGGTTTTACTTACACAGCAGACTGTTGGTGGGCTTGTAGAGCCCGCAGTCTTTTGGGAATCAGACTCCCCTGTTCCGCTCACCTGTCCTCCAGTTGCTGGCTGCTTTAAATTTATTGGGGAAAATGAGGAGCAGAGAGGGTGTAGAAGGAGAAGCAGAAGAAAGGGGAGGGAAGAGCAGATTTGAAGCACAAGCAAGTAATCAGTTACTGCAGAATAGCGAGAAATATGAGAAAGATGAAACCCAAGCTCCGTGTACAATCACAATCCCCATATAATTCTCAGCAACTCAGTGAATCCTTTATGTGTAATGGTCTGCAGTAATTGGCAAAACGTCCAATTTTTAAAAACTATGTCTAAAAGAAACTGCTACAAAAATGTGTGTAAAAAAACCAAAAAAAAAATCTTGTATTTTTTATGCGGTGTGAATATAGCCTAATATGATAACCCAGATTTATCAATCTCTCTTAGGGTATTCTCACACAGCTGAATTTCCACAGTTCTGCAAAAATGTCATTCAGCAAAGCTTGCTGAACGGATTTGCGGAACACAGAATTCCGCACAATTCAAGCCCCATTAACTTCAATGGCAGAATTCCACAAACTATAAGACTGATCTTTTTCTGTGGAATGTGGAAAGCAGAATTTCTGCAGTGGAATGTTCGCTGCAGAAATTCTGCTGTCTTAATAGGACAGCGGAATCCCATTGAAATGTAAGTACAGTAAACTACGGCGGAATTTCTGCACAGAAATTCCGAGGTGTGAATATACCCTTAGACAAAAATATGTCTGACTTTTGGGCAACATGTATTCCATGATCAATACAAGTAAGTGGATTCAAATGTTACTCAACATTATATGTAGATTTGACGTAAAAGTAAAATGATCTTCTCTGGATGAGCAGTGCTTTAAAAATTAAACAAAAAACAGAGAGAAATAAGAGTAACAGTGAATGGGGCTTAGTATGCTGAGTGCAGCCATCCCACTAACCTGTGTAAATAGCAGAGTATCAGAGCTTCTTGTGTCCAGACTCAGCACAAAACGCATTGACTGGAATAACTCATGGATGCTGCAGCGGAACTGTTCTTCCTCCAGACCACCCGTGGAACGGGCAAACAGAAGGCGAGACTGGACAATGAACTTAAAAAGATTCTCCAGAGCCTACAGAGAGACCCAGAATAAAGATTGGAAGAACATCAGAGTGCAAATGAAGACCTAGTACACTGAGCAGGATGGGGGTATGAACTGTGCAGTAACACATGACCATGGGACTCTGCTAAGAAAAATATCCAGGAGCAACCAAGAAACCACTGATACACTTAGCAAAATGCATGGCCAATACTAGCCATAGAAGTTTACTTTATGTTTTTTTTATGTTAATAAAGTGTAATCATTGTAATACAATGGTTATTGTAGTACAATAGTCTTAGCTGATACTAATGAGCATCTCCTCTTTTCCCTGGCTACCTAATAGTCAGCAAGCTCTTCCCTGCTGAGCCCTGGCTATGTAACCTGTAACAGTGCAGTCTGCCTCTGCCCTTGTGTGGATTCTGATCTCTATGGCTGGGCTTATACTGAGGAATTTCCAAGCACAATTCCGCATAGAGATTATGCTTGGAAATTCTGATGTAACAAAATTCCAGCAGAGGAGCGTCTGCTGCTGAAATTCCGCCACCAGAACAATGATCTTGTTTATTCTTTAAGCAGAATCCGCACAGAATAAACTGCTGTCTATGAAGATGGCAATGTCCACACGGTCATACAAGACACCTTCTTACTTAAAGAGAAACTGACACGCTGTTCACCTGCACTAAACCCAATATACACTTACAAAATACAATGTTACTTTCCCTGTTGTAAATGTCACTAATTTCCAGACTCACCCTCATAGCCTCCTGAATGTGATCCTGCCTCACGAGATCCGCTGATCGCTCCATGTACCATTTTAGGCACCGAATTAGTTCTCTGCAAAAGAAAGAGCAAGAGCTTTTTTTTTTCGGTGATATTAATTCTAGTTTGATAAACTAATTTGATCTGCATATGGTGATGTCATAAACCTAACAAGGCCACAAAGTCTAGAACCTCATGAAAGCATCAAAGATCAGGCTTCACATCAACATCAGTGTAACTTATTGCCTTTTTTTTTACACCACACAACCCCTGTTCATGTAGACCACTACTTACCTATAGGCCAGGGCTCCAGCAAAATGCTTTTGTATGTATGTGTCCAACACTGGCCGGAAATGGTAATATTTACTATCCCGCAGCAGATTAATGATGAAAACCTGGATAGAAGAAGGATTATAATAGCAGATATAAGCAGTGTACAACACAGTCTAATATATGAAGAGGTAGTGTACAAAATATGAAGAGGAGCATAATGTGCACCATCCAAGAGAAAATGCAATATAAGGAATCTTTAGTCTTTTGGTCTTCTCTTGCTAACAATAGCTTCCTATTATCAGCCATTTCCGAAGTGGGAAAAGGCTTACTTTAGGATAGGTGAGTATAAGGCTCCTTTCAAACTATGAGCATTCATCCGTTATTAAAAATCAGTTTTCTGTGTAAAAACAGATGTATAATAATGGATGAAATAACGGGTGCTAACCGCGGAATAACGTCCATCAAAATAACGGGCATATTCACCCATTAAGACCCATTATAACATCCCTCATGTACGGCCATTTTAACACCTCTGCCTACAGACTCCCACAGCTGGGACTACTACTACTCCCATCATG
This sequence comes from Hyla sarda, assembly GCF_029499605.1. NCBI lineage: Eukaryota > Metazoa > Chordata > Amphibia > Anura > Hylidae > Hyla > Hyla sarda. The sequence goes on along the minus strand of NC_079194.1, from coordinate 136,548,967 downwards.
GAACAGACTTGTTTCCATGATGGGAGTAGTAGTTCCCCGGCTGGGGGAGTCTGCCGGTGGCTGGGGAGGCTACATTAGTGTTTGTACTACTACCCCCATCATGGAACAGACTCTGTTCAATGATGGGGGCTGTAGTACAGGGGCTGAGGGATTGATCGCACCGGGTCTCACTTCTGAGACCCGATGCGATTAGAAGTTATTAAACAGGGGAGCAGGCGGCATGCTTCACTATTCTGCAATCTACGATGTACTAACTTTCATTTTTAAATTCCCTCCGGGAGCCCTGAATGGCTGGAACTGAGGAGCCATTCAGGGCTCCTGGCGGGGTTTTCAAATAGAAGCGCTGCGGTGGGGAAAGATATATAGAATCGCTGGGGGGTATATGTCTGGCCCCCACAGCGCTTCTATATATTTTGCCCCCTGCTGCGCTATATAAGTCTTGCCCCCTGCAGCACATTTATATAGGTATTGGCCCCCGCAGCGCATATATATATATTTTCCCTCCCGCAGCGCATATATATATATTTCCCCCCCTGTCACAGCACATATATATATTTCCCCCCGCAGCACATATATTTTATTCCCCCCCCCCCCCCCCCGCAGCGCTATCATAAGCCCCCGCCGGCACTATGAATGAAAAGTATTCTATTAGTAGCGCATAGGGCCGCTGCGGCGGCATATGTACATCCCTTCTGAGACCCGATGCGATTAGAAGTTATTAAACAGGGTAGCGGGTGGCATGCTCCACTCTCCTGCGATGTACAGTGTATTTTACTTTCATTTTTAAATTCCCCGCAGGGAGCCCTGAATGGCCAGTACTGAGGAGCCATTCTGGGCTTCCGGCAGGGTTTTTAAACTTCAGTGCGTCCCCTAATTCCCCCATGTGTATATGTATGATTCCCCCCCCCCCCCCCCTGTATATAGATGCACTGGGGAAGTCAGACACATATCCATATGTTTGGCCCCCACAGCGCTTCTATAATCATATGCCTCCGCAGCACTATGAATGAAAAGTATTCTAACAGCAGCGCATCGGGCTGGCCAGATATTCATTCATAGTGCTGCAAAGGCATTCGATTATAGAAGTGCTGTGGGGGTCAGACATATGGATATATGTCTGACCCCCGCAGCGCATCTATATACAGATGCTGCTGCAGCGCTTTGAATGACAAGTATTCTTTCAGCAGTGCATCTGGCTGCCCCGATGCATTGCTGTTAGAATACTTTTCATTCATAGCGCTGTGGAGGCATATGATTATAGAAGCGCTGTGGGGGCCAGTCATATAGCGTTATCTGACCCCCACAGTGCTTCTATGTAGATATGCTGCCGCAGCGCTATGAAGGACAAGTATTCTTTCAGCAGTGCATCGGGTCAGTCGGCTTCCTGGCCTTATGCGCTGCTAATAGAATACGTTTCATTTATAGCACTGCTGGGGGCTTATGCGGGGGGAAATATATATATGTGCTGCAGGGGGAAAATATATATACATATGCAATGCAGGGGGAAAATATATATATGCGCTGTGGGGGCATATGATTGCGCTGCGGGGAACAATACCTATATAAATGTGCTGCAGGGGGCAAGACTTATATAGCTGGGGAATTACTACTCCCATCATGGAAACAAGTCTGTTCCATGATGGGAATAGTAGTAGTAGTCCCTCAGCACTGCAGGAGTCTGCTCATGTCACCTCTTCTGAGCATGCTCAGAAGTAATAATGGATATTATAAACTAAGGTGCAAACGGATGACATAACAGCTCATCCGTTTGCCATAGACTTCAATGTTAAAAATAACGGCCGTTAATTTACCCGATTCTTGTGATGGAAGAAAAATTTGTGTATGTGCCGTTTTTCTTCCGTCACAAATAACGTGCGTTATTCATGATAGGCTATAAAGGGTCATAACGGATAATCAGAAAAATTCCCTAGACTTTAATAGGATTTTGTAAAGGCCATTTAACATCAGTTTTTAAGGCTTTTCTCATAGAAGTTTATAACAGGTCTTTTAACGGAGCAACTTTATAGTGTGAAAGGGGCCTAATTTGTTGCTCCCTGTTATCAGTCATTTAAGGCTGGGAATGAGCTGACTGTAAAAAAAGTAAATAATATCTACTGCACACTGTTATCGTTTGTTTCAAATTGAAGATCTATTGCTCTCTCTAACCAGTCATTTCAGTTTAGGGAGATGCAAACTGTAGTGTTCAATAGCATATGTCCTTACCAGAGACTGGAAGACGAGTAGACCATATTTCTCTGTGTTATCATCCAGGATGACAAAGAGGGTGTCCAGTATGTCCTGCAGAAACTGCAGAGATACAGAAATTTTATTATTATCCACAGGACTGAACACAGCTCACAGGTTCCTATGTGCAGATGTCAGGAGATTAGGCAGTGCGAACCACAGGGGAACCAAGTCAGGGGAAGGAGAAAGCCAAGAAGACCGCCTCCCAGACACTTTATCCAGTGCCATGGATTGTCTCTCTAAAGTGTAGCAATGTAAAAGTATCCTGACAGATTCAACTTAAAGGGGTTTTCTGGGACTTTACGACTGATGGCCTATCCATAGTATAGGCCATGCTGTTCTACACCCCACATTATACAGTGAACTGGGCTGTAATGCCGAGTTGTTCAGCCAGGCTACTACATACCAGTTCAATAGGAGCTACCCAGTACCACTTCTAAACAGTGAATACAGTAGTCCCTCAAGTTCCAATATTAATCTGTTCCAGGACGACCATTGTATGTTGAAACCATTGTATGCGGAACAGATATGGACTGTCCGTAGCATTGTATGTTGAGTCTGGTTTCAAGTTCAAATGTTCCAGAAAAGACCATTGTATGTTGAAACTATTGTATGTTGAGGCCATTGTAAGTTGAGGGATAACTGTAACTCACAGTATAATGGTCACAGTATAATGGAAGGGACTTAACAGTTGATCAGTGGGGTTGCCAGTTGTTGGCACTCCCCTAATCAGTGATTGATGGCCTATTCTCTCAAACAGGACCCTCACTCTACTTGTTTGAATAACTTGTGTGTAAAACTGTAATGTCTGATAATTGTCTCTATATGAAGCATCAGAACTGTAAAGGAATTGTGTGGTATCAGCTCCGTCCCTCGCCTCTGGCTCTCGTGCTCGGACTGGTGGGTGGCGTTCCCTTACGTAAGCAAGTAGCAAAATAGAAAGACGTCCAGCACCAATAAGGCAGATACAATACTTCTTTATTGTGGCATCAGTAAAAGTAGGGTACAAAGGACAAGTAACCTACGCGTTTCGGGCTATAGAGCCCTTAGTCATGGCAATGCCCTGACTAAGGGCTCTATAGCCCGAAACGCGTAGGCTACTTGTCCCGTGTACCCTACTTTTACTGATGCCACAATAAAGAAGTATTGTATCTGCCTTCTTGGTGCTGGACATCTTTCTATCAGAACTGTAAACTGCTGTGGAATTTGTTGCCACTATATAATAGTTATTATTACTATCCTGTGGATAAGCCATTAAAGGGGTTATCTGGCGGGTTTTTTTTTGTTTCAAAACTATGGCCATTGTGTGGGATACAAAAAAAATAACTCAATTCCACGAACAAAAGAACAATAACAATCACCAGCACAATCTCTCACGCTGAAATGCAAGCACGTGTGAATAGGAGCTTATCACAGAGCAAATCCACAAGTACTGAAAACACATCCATGGTGCTCAGTCCTCTTAAATAACACAAGTCCAATGTGACGTATGAAAGAATTTTAGATGACACTCAGGGTGCAGCAATAACGTCTTTATTCCAAAGGTACAGAACAATTCTGACCCTTTAATCAGTGCGTTGTTTATGTCCACAGGATCCCCTTTCACAAGATGTTCTTCCTTGATGAAACCACTCTTTATATACACTCAACACAGTTGCAAAAGAAAACCCCCCAAGGTTGGCAGTGAAATCCTGGCTCAGGCTAGTCTAGCACTGATGTCAAGGCCTTGTTCTAAGTCTCTCAGGTCAGTAAATCTTCCCATTCTAATGTAAAACTGATCCACATAAAACTTGGGCACTTAACTTTATGCTGCTTTCCTGGGGCATAGGCATAGTTTTCATACAGGAAAGTACAAATCGTGAAAGGTGTATCTAATAAAGTGGCCTTAAATGTGTGCTGTTTCCTTCTAATAACACAGCAGGGAGGCTGCAGGGTACTGACATACCCACATCTGTCCTGCCACCTATCAGCAACATACAAGCTGACACTGTCATGGCTGACTAGACAAGTCACAGAAAGTAGAGCAGTGGCATCTGGAGGACATACTGAGTCATAGTGTCAATGTGACTGCCGTCTACATACCTTCACTATCTCCTCTCCGCTCACATGCCGCAGGCGGCCAAGAATGTCTAATATCCGATCTGGGTAAGCTTTCCACTTCAGAAGAGCCAGAAGGTCAACTGTAGGAAGAAATGAGCAAGCAGAAGTAAATCTGTGTTTTGTGTGGTTATGTGTGAGATAAAAGTGGACACAAGCTTTTCTTTACATTGGATGTGTATAGGTGTGTTCCTATGCTGAAGTGCTGTTAGTGTTTAGTATGAATAGATGTCAGCTGTGCTACGACCAGCTTGTTGTGTTAGATATGGAAAGTTGTGGGCTGTGGTGCAACCTACTGGTATTTCTTTCAAGAATCCATACACACCAACAAGTTGTGTCCATCAAAACTGGAAATGGCACCTAAAAAAAATCCTTATTTTATGTATTCCACATGGAAAACCAACAACCATGCTGATGTATTTTGGAAAGAATCCTCATTAGTGTGTATGGATTCTTGAGAGAGCAACTTCTCTGGGCTCATTTGTGCAAAAAAGGATTTTGCAGTGAAAGAGAGGCAAGATGCCAATTATGTCTGTTTTGCCTTACTTGTGTTTGGTATTGATGATGGTGTTTGGTATGGATGATGGTGATGTGACCTACTTGTTGTGTTTAGTATAGTTTAGTATAGATAGGTGTGGGGCTTTGCTGTGCATGAGATACCATTTTGTGTGAGCTTCAATGAGGAGAGCTGTGTGGATATGCAGAATGTCTCTTTTGGACTGCGCTGAAAGATAAGACTGGACGGGATGTTGGGGCAGCCGCTCAGATCGTCTTTGCAGCAGGGAAGACCCAGGTAGAGAGCGTGGTTATTGAAGGTGCTGTTCTCGTCACACTGTGGAGAGATATGCAGTCAGAGGCTGCACGATGAGAACAGTGCGTTGATGTTTCAAAATAAGTTACAATACCTTGTAGACGTAAAGCTCATGGATGTCATCAGACAGCGTAGTCCCATCGTCTCTCATCAGTGGAGTAAAGGAGAACCCAAAGAGCTTCTTCTCGCCTTTATCTTTTGCTGAAACAGGAAAAAAAACAAAAAGTTAACATTAAGATGTGGCTACTAAAGGGGTCTCCCACAGAGAGGTGAGAAGCTGTTTAAATGTAATGATAAGCTCACAAAACAGAGAGAAGCTCTGTGTGCTGCCTACTATGGTGGTGGTGCAGGGTAAACTAGATTGGACATGCCCTTTCAGGGTGGAAACTCTGTTGCCTGTTTTTTCATGCACTGGCTGTTGGTCACACATTACTATATCCCCCACCTTGCCTGCTATGAGCTTTTTTGGGGTATAATGGTCTCTTAAGACATACTGGAGCAATGCCGAAACTCAAAGCGTAGATGGGATCCCCGGAATCGATCAATAGGGATTGGCAACTTTATGAGCTCTCCCCACCGGGGACTGTTGTTGTGGTAAAGGACAAATGAGTGGTACTGCGTGCGGGGGGGCTCCCCGGTTCCCAGGCTGACACAGTCCTGCAAAACACAAGCCATAAACTTATATTATTAACAATCATAGAGTAATACTAGTAAAAATACCAGTAAACAGAAAGAAAACATCACACTACTCTTCCTGAGTACTTCATTAGGAATGGATCAAAACATGTCACTGTATACAGGTGGAGTATTGTGCAGTGTCTCAAGGTGTCATGCGTATGTACAGGGGCAGTTCAGAGAAATTTGCCCACACCAGGCCTATGTATATCAAAGGTTTAAACTCTGTTGCTCCCAGTTTAGATCCTCTAAGTTCATTCTATCTCTAGATACAATGAGAGAGATTTATCAATGTGGGGAGATTTATCAATATGGGGAGATTTATCAAAACCTCTGTAGGGGAAGAGTGGTGCAGTTGCCCATAGCAACCAATCAGATTGCTTCTTTGATTTTTCATAGGTCTCTTTAAAAATTAAAGAAGCGATTTGATTAGTTGCCATAGGCAACTGCACCACTCTTCCTCTGCACAGTTTTAGACAAATCTCCCCCTATGTGTCTGTGTACATCTACTTCACAGCCTTTTTTTGTTGGCTGTGTTTTTAGCTTATGTGTGCCAAATGTATAAAAACAGTGAACAGAATTTGATAAAAAAAAATTCACAAATGAAAAATCCCCTCAGAACTTGCTGTAGTAGGTAATTTTTCTAAGACAAGGCAGAGATAGTATGAATTTGTTTCTTTTTTTATAACGTTTGTGCATTATTTTTGCGCCTTTTTAGAAAAAGACGCAGTTAATAAATCTCGTCCACTGCATAGTCAAGAATGAAGCACTGCATTTCACTTTTGCCAAACTTGTCTATTTTGAAATTGTGCAATATTTCAGCCAATAAAATGTCAGGAAGACAATGATAAATCTCCCGCAGTCACTTTAAAGATAGTTTACAAAGCTATAAAAGTCTATACCATTATGCCTTTGTCCATATCTAAGTTCAATTGGTACTGTAGTTAGTCTAAAGACTAAATCTGTCACTGCGCAATACTATGTCGCAAATTGAAAGTCTGACACTGCCGCAAACAACATTTTTTAAATCAAGGTGCACACAATGGGGAGACAAATGAGCAGACCAAGCAGAGGTGCATTGAGGCAATAGTCACTTTGCGCAGGAAAGCGCTTCTTCCTGCCTCCACGTGAAGAGACACATCCCTGCGTGAAATGGCCATTGCCTCACCGTGCCCGTTTGGTGTGCTTGTTTATCTCCCTGCTGTATGTACCTTGACTTGAAATAAAGAAGCTCATTCTTGTTCTTAGGCCCTCATCACATATGTCTTCTGACAGCATTTCCTTCCAGGCTAGAGGAAAAAGAACTGGAGGGAAACTGATTGTAGAACTGATCGACGGAGAAACACGCCACATGGATGACGGACAGGAGAACGCATCTTGCTGCATTCCTCTGTCCAGCATGCACATATAATGAATGCAGGATCTAAACACACTTTTGTCATCAGTTGTTGCATCAGTTGCAGTGAGTTTTAGGCTGGGTTCACAGAGCCAGACATATGGGAACCCAGTCTTAAAGAAGATTGATCTGAAACAGCAAAGAGATACTGGTGGATACAAGGTCAGAAGAAAAGAACAGAATTATAAACACAGCTCTAGGTGTGACTAGAACATAACACACGATGCAAAAGGTGTAGCCTAGATTGTAATATTGATATTGCATCATACATTCTACTAAAACATGCAGTGGTTACTAGTATCTTACCCTCAGATTCTCTCCATCAGCATACAATACATGCATGGTGACCTCAATGTTCTTCTGTACGCTCTTCCCTCCTCTCTCAAAATCACCCTTCTCCAGAGTTACATAGAGGTCATTGCGCATGTCCCCTGTGATGAAGAGATACACACAGTGGATAAGACAACTATGCAAACCAGTGCACCCACAGTGGAGCATCATCAATCAACTGAGCAAAGCATTCATAGCATCTGCAGGACATGAGGTGCACTGCCAAACTGCAGAACATTACTCCTGTGCAGCGATGCCAATTTCTGCCATGCCATGCACAAATAATATAATCCCCCCCCCCCCATTGAGTCATACACTGGCCAGTGGTAAAGCTCATAAGTGCAGAGCTAGAAAGGCATCATGTGATGTCACTACATGAAAGCAGTGCCCTCCTAAGGCAGTCGGTTGGGCCCAAGCAGCAGTATGCAAAGGGACTTACACTCTGTTATCTGTATTTCTGGGGCAGAAGGATTAAAAGAAATTAGTGACAACATAAGAAAAGGAGAAAGTGATAAAGAGAGGGATGTAAAAAAATAAATAACCAGAAACAGAACCGTGCAATACTGCGCCTGCAGCATGTACAGAGTGAGCACATATGCCACTCAGGACTCAGAGACAGGAGTCTTACCAGTGAAAAAGGGACCAGGTCAAACACCACAATGTAAACTAAGTGCAAGTATAATGGGAAGACGGTCAGTGTAATATATATATATATATATATATATATACGGTATATATATATATATATATATATATATATATATATATATGGATGCAAAATCAAAAAATGTTGCAGAATCTTGTAATACCTTTTTTTATTGATCTAACAGCATTTTGTAGAGACAAGCTTTCAGGATTCCTCCCTTTATCAAGTCTAAAGCAAATCTAAGCTCACAAGCAGAAGACACAGGTTCCATCTCACAAATATGCAGGGGTTAAGACAATAGATGTGGAGAATTCACACTAAGATAAGGCCTATCTTAGTGTGAATTCTCCACATCTATTGTGGACTACTTTTACCATATAAAAAGTTCAAAATGTAGGGCGGCACATGGACTAGCGTGGTGCACGAGGAAGATTAGTAAAGTAAACTGGAATAAATCCCGGCACTCACTCTTCGTATCATGCAGAAAGGGTCTTTATTTGCGTAAATAAAGACCCTTTCTGCATGATACGAAGAGTGAGTGCCGGGATTTATTCCAGTTTACTTTTACCATATGACTGGACTATCTGTGATACATCATTTTTTCAGGTTTTAATGTGAGTTAATCTTTGTACCTTGCTGGGAGTTGTCCTTGGGTTGACCGTTGGGACCTACGCAACACCACTTCTGAAGAGTCTGGAACACCGGAGTCTTCTGGTGCTCTTGGTATAGCTTCAATTGTGGCTGGCTCTTTCTCAGCGAATTAAAGAGTGGGTACAGGGTCAGGACTGGCAGGACTCTGGCAGAGACTGCTGGAGAGACTGGTGGCAGAGTTGGCGCTCTGGAAACTGCTGTATAAACTGGAGCCAATGGTGACCAGACTGGAGCTGGAGTAGAAATTAATGTTGGTGGAACAGACCCCGAGGCTAGTGAGACACAGAAGACCGCAAGCTGACTTGGGAAAAACATAAGGAAGTGCATAAAGGGATGAATCCCCTCGCCTGGGACGTACTCTCTTACAGGTCTGACAGCTGGAGGAGATGGTGCTGTGAGCAATGGCAGATCGTCTTTTAGACACAGTTTGATTCGGTTGCAGTGAACAACTTGTGGCTCATACCCAGGCTTTTGTACTTCGTACACATCAGAGTCTGGATAGGGTATGGCCGTCACTGTGTAGGGTTCCATCTTCCAGATAAAGTGTAATTTATGAGTTCTTGGAAATTTTCTCAGCCACACTTTAGCGCCCAATTGAAGTGGTATGGCAGAGGCATGACGGTTGTAGTCCTGTTGCTGTCTTTGTTAAGTCTCGCCCATCTTTTTGCTGACAATTTCTTTGGCTTCCTGGATTCTGCTCTGATGGTCAGAGACCCACTCCAGGGAGGCTTGCGGAGAGGTGTCGAATGGGGCTTGAAACCCAAATACTTGGTCTTTAGTAAGCTGCCCATGTCGCCCCATCGTCACGTAGAAAGGGGTGTATCCTGTAGAAGAATGGACTGTATTATTATAAATCTCCAACAGTTCAGGCAGCAGACAGGGCCACTCTTCTTGTCTTGACACAGAGTCTGTTTGCAACATGTGGATAAAGACTTGATTGATGAGCTCACAGAGCCTGTTCCCCTGGGGGTGGTAAGCAGTAGTCGGGAGTTTTTTACAGGTATGGAATTGACACAGCTCTTGGAAGAGTTGGGCCTCGAAGGCCATTCCACGGTCCATCAGGACAGACTCCGGACACCCAAGGGTTTGCTCCCAATTGGAGTAGAACATCTGGGCCACTGTCTTGGCTGTGAGATCTTTAATGGGTTTAAAAACAACCCACTTGGAATAGTGATCCACCATGGTGAGAACATAACAATAAGTGTACCCGGACTGGGTAGGAGACTTGACATGGTCTAGGGCGACCAACTGGTTAGGCCTTTCACTCTGGATGGAATGGAGGGGTTCTCTGGCGTCCTTGCGCACATTCTTGGTGACGTTACAGACTGCACATTCACTGCACCATTTCTCAATGTTGCTCCGCATTCCGATCCAACAAAATCTGCTCCTGACAGTAGCTTCGGTCTTGTGGACTCCAAAGTGCCCCGACTGATCATGATATGCGTTGAGGACCATCACCGCGTCTCTTCAGGGAACAAGAATCTGATTAAGTCGATCACCAGAGACCGGATCCAAATCATTTCGGTACAACAGTCCCTTGTGCACAAACAGTCACTTCCTCTGTCACCACAGACGTTTCTGCTCATAGTCACAGTGGGCCCGGCGTAGATGGATTGGTACCATTTTCGCCAGAAGGTAATCCAACAGATCCCCCATGATTCAACTTTCGTCCTGAAGAGTCTTTCAGGTGTATAGGTCTTCTTGAACCTTTTCGGACCTGAGTTCGCCATTCCTGAGGGTGGTCAAAACATTTTGGTTCATGTACTGTTGATAAAATAAGGTCACGGCCCATACCAAAGCGAGAAGTTCCAATTTGAATGAGCTGTAGTTGGCATCGTTCTTCTTGGCTCCTCGCAGGTTATGACTGGCATAGGCAACTACCCACTCCTGTCCTTCCTGGACTTGGGACAAGACGACTCCCAGACCCTCGAAACTGGCATAGGTATATAGCCAGAACGGCTGACTGTAGTCTGGATACGCCAGGATCGGTGGTTTTGTCAGCAGACGTTTAAGAGCTTGGAACACTGCCTCTTGCTCTTAGGCCCATTCAACAGGTAGTCTTCCATTGTAGTTCTCCTTCGCCGTACCCCGTAAGAAAGCTGTGAGGGGTTCTGCAATCTGGGCGAAGTGGGGAATAAAGCGGCGGTAGTAGCCGGCAAATCGTAGGAAGCTCTTGACATCTTTCACCATGTGCGGGGTAGGCCAGTTCTTGACAACTTCCCCCTTTTTAGGATTGGGCTGGACTCTTCCGGCGCTGACATCATGACCCAGGTAGTATACCTGAGATTTAAGCAAGGGAAACTTTGACAGATTGATCTTCAGCTCATGCTTGATCAGGACTTGGAAGTAGTCTGACAGATGACTGAGGTGCTCCTGGTAGGACTTGGAATGCACAATGGCATCGTCCAGGTGCAATAGGACACTTCGAAAATTCAGATGGCCCAGGCATCTTTTCATCTAATGATGGAACGTGGCAGGGGCATTACATAGCCCAAACGGCATACTTTTAAACTCCAACAGTCCCATGGGTGTCACTAAGGCGGTCTTCTCCCGGTCTTCCACGGCCATGGGCACTTGCCAATATCCGCTGGTTAAGTCCAGGGTGGAGAAGTAAGCAGCAGACCCGAGGGCTGTAAACAACTCTTCGATCCTTAGCAGGGGATAAGCGTCCTTATGTGTGACATTGTTCAGCTTCCTGTAGAAGCGGATGGTTCCGTCTTTTTTTTTTGACCAGGACAAGTGGCGCCGCCCAGGGACTCTGACTTTCTTGGATGACATCTGCCTCTTTCATGTTGGCCAGCATCTTCTTGACAGTCTGATACATGCCTGGTGAGACCAGACGGTGTCTTTCCTTCATAGGTGGGCTGTTGCCTGTGAGGATTCGGTGCTGGATCATGGACGTATGCCCGAAATCTGTGGGATGTTTTCTAAAAGCTTCATGGTACCTTTTGGCGACATTGCTGACTCCCTTGACCTGGTCCCCTGGGGTAGTGTCGTCTCCAACTTGGAGTTGTGCCCACCAGGGCTTGGGAGGACTCGGACTGGACCCTTCGGCCATTTGGGTTGCACGCTGTCGGGCCACCATATGTTCTGTTAAGATGTCCTTTGACTCTACTAGATACAACTGGGATACTGGGGTGTATATGGGTAACACAGTAGCAGCATCGGACAGGTTGACTAACTGGACTGGAATTTTCCCGTTGGTAACAGTGACGAGTCTTGTACTCGAACTTTGCAGATTTCACCTTGCTTGTTGGCAAACCTCTGCTCCACTTGTAGAATTTTCAAGTGGTGCTGCACAGCATGCTGGCCTGAAGGGGACATATGGGGAAGAGAGGCATGCAAGGCATCTACAATTTCAACAAAACAGTTTTTCATAATGTTCGTCCTCAATATAAACTCAGAAGACCCCTTATCTGTCACATTAGTTACAATCACTCCCTGCCCGCTAAGTACATGCTCCCCCAACTGAATGGTTAGCTCCCAGTATCCATGTCTGGGGACTGGTTGCTCATTACCCGCAACTACTCTGAAGTTAACATCCTCCGGTTCACACAATAAACTAGCATCCCAATGCTGATAGAAAATGGTCTTAGGTATAGTAGACACTTGTGACCCTGTATCTATCAATGCATCCAATGGTACACCTTCTACAATAATTTGAACATAGGGGCAAGAGACGGCATAAAATGAGAGTCCTGACTTAGGTCATTCTGGGATTGGACCTGATGACTGTTTTCCTAAGGGCCGGTCCGTGACCTCAGGGGAAATCCGTTTAAATCCCAGCACTGTGTTTTCCAATGTCCTGGTTTATTTAAATGGGTACAAAAGGGTCTTTGAGTCCATGGGAGTCTACTAGGTAGAGGGTTGCGATGGTTCAAATTGTGGGGAGCAGGAGCAAGGGTAGGTTTTCTATGTAGATTCACAGTCAGGTGGAGGGGACCGGGTGGCAAGCTCCTTCACAGCCTTAGTCAGTTGTTCAATGTCCTGCCTAACACTCTGTAAATCTGAGGCTGCGGTGAGTGGCAAAGCAGGAGACACCGGGGTGGGGGCTGGTAATGGTGGTGGCCATAGGTCTGGCTACCACTCCTAGTGGTTCTTGGACAGGTGGACAAGCTCCCTCTAACTCAGTCCCGGAATCAATCATTTGGAAGCGGGGAATGACATGTTGGGGTTTTGGACTGCGAACATTCTCAGCTGGGCTTTGTCCCACTTATTATGAACAAATCTGTCCAGTAACACCTTATTGCCCTGCTCAGGAGTTAAACCATCCAGTTTTTGGACAGTCTCTAGGGCATTCTGTAGGGCTACGGCATATGCTCTCAAGGTCTCATCTGGCTTCTGTCGCCTTTCGTACAGGCAGAGACGTACCTCTGATGGAGAATGTGACTCAAATATCTGATACAGTCCTTCAAAGATCTGCTCTACAGTTGCCTTCTCGGAGGCTGACCAGGTGCAGACTTCCTCTAACGCTGTTCCTTGTAGTTGTCCTGTGAGCAATTGTAGGTAGGGAGGATAGAGTTCCCCATAAAAAGTGGCGCAGATGCTGGAACACCAGGGTTGTTGATCTGGACTGCAGGCAAAACTGGCAACATTCTGGCCGCTGGGCAGGTGATGGAGATGGAGAGGCACTGTCGCTTGGTTGATCTGGAGAGCTGGGTTCTGACATCTGGGTGGATTTTGAGTGCACTGTCGCTTTAAGAAGAATAAGGTGCTTTCCCCTTTAAGAAAATTGTTGAAGTGCTGCAGTGGCTTGGACTTGGCTAGTGGGGGTACTATAATGGATGCTCCCCCTCTATTTTGCAGGTACCCCGTAGTAATTTGTCTTGCGACCAGACTTGCGGACGCTAGTGGGTTAATGGCACCGGAAACTTGATACTGGTGATTGTTGGTGTTTGCAGAGTCTGCGCTGCAGTGGGTGCTTGATAGAAGACAGCGGAGCCGGGCACAGCCGCCTGAACCTCCAATATGGCTGCGCCCAGGGAACTTCCTGTTTTGGTCTGGTCAGCAAAGTCTTCCCCTGTGCAACACAGGGCGGCTCTTTGGTTCCTCCTTGCTGTGCTGAAGAGGCATCACCGCTGGAGACTGACGGGGCGGAGCTGCGACCGTTCGTGCGTGGGAAACACCGGACCAAATGAACCCTTTCAGGTACCGACTCTTATATTCCACAGTGGCAAACAACAGTCTTTCCTTCACCTCCCCCTCTATTTCACAAGCGCCACGAGTAAAACACTTGTCTTAGACAAAGTCCCGTACATAGACAAAGTCCCGTTATTCGCATCGGCAAGCAATTCTTGCAGACAATGTTGGACACAGTTCAGACTAGGGGGGAGGACTTGTGGCATAAGGCACACACCCGTATCCTGTTCGTGACGCCAAAAGTTGTGGCATGTTGGGGTGTGAGTTGCAGGCTGATGTAATTACCCTAGGGGCAGATGGCATTAACCCTTTGTTTTCGTGATGCCAGGGCGTGGTTTATCCTTAACCACCCGAAGGTATACCGTTGGATCCTGGGCTAGGCACGGGGGCAATAAAGACACCGACGCCAAGTTACGGACAACAGTAGCTTTACTGAGGGTAGACAGTTACAGTCTATGCAGTGCAGCCAGGGCCCAAGGAGGCGACCAGTGACACAGAGACCTCACAGAAGAATTTAGTGCAGGCCACGCTGGATAGACAGATGACTTGACTGACTTGTGAATGACAGGATGGTGACTTTATCTCACTTGCACTTGAATTGTGGCTGCAGGACTTGACTACTGAGGCCTCCACTACTCTGGACACACATACTTGGCATGACTTTACTGGACCTCAGCAGGAAGAAAAAGAGAGAAGCTAGCTCCACCCAGAGCCTATATGGGGGAGACTAGCAGAGAGCCCATAGGTCACTCTGGGGGTCAGCTGGTCACTGGTACCTCCTGGGCAACAATCACATGGTGCATTTTATTAAAGGTATAATGCATCTTTTAATATCCAACATATATACAAATGGGGAAACAACTACAGGGTGCCCTGGGGACACTGCCTGACAGGGCAGGAAAGGTATGGGGCAACACCATGCCGTACTGGGCCACCACATATATATATATATGTATATAAATACATACACACACATAAGTGCAGTCATTTTAATATAAGATAAAGACAACAGGAGGAAAACCAAAATGTAGCTTTTACATTTTTACATGATCACTCTTTTTATTAAAGGAGTACTCTAGTGCCGAGTACTCCTGCTCTGTCCTGCCCGGGCTGCAAAATAAATGAAAATGAACCATCACTCACCTTCCTGGGTTCCCGCAGAGCGCCACTACAGCTGGTCGGTCCTCCGGTGCATCTCCTTCATACTCTCGGGTGTAACGAAACGTCACATGGCGCTCAGCCTAACGCCGACTGATTGGGGGCGCTTCGTTACACCCGGAAGTATGAAGGAGATGCACCGGAGGACCGATCAGCTGTAGTGACGCTCCGCGGGAACCCAGGGAGGTGAGTGATGGTTCATTTTCATTTATTTTGCAGCCCGGGCAGGACAGAGCAGGAATACTCTGCACTAGAGTACTCCTTTAAAGAGTACCTGTTTACCAAACTAAACTTTTAATATATAATTCCTTATGTAATTATAATAATAATAATTATTATTATTATTATTTGCTATACTTGCTATTAAAATTTTCAACTTTTATATGTTTTTAAAGTAGTACTGTAGCCATAGCCACACCCCCAGCGATCTTCCATACGGGGACCTGGCATTACTGCGGCTCTGCGTGGCTAATGTGGGTGTCGTCGACCTCACGGAGGTCGACGACGTGCCCCCTCCATAAAGTTTCATGGGAAAAGTGGGGATGCATAAACACTGCATCTCCGCCTCTCCCATAGAGATACATGGAGTGAGGCAGAGCCGGGGCCCCGTACAGGAGATTGCGGGGGGTCCGAACATTGGGACCCCCAGCAATTTCCATTACGGGGCCCTGGCTCTCCCGGGTAGGAGGCGTGTGGGCCGCAGCATGACAGGGAGTAGGGGATAAGTGTCTATGGCTGCAGATCTCCTTTAATATGATTGAAAAAAATGGCCACTAGGTGGCTCTGTTCTGTTCCTTGCGCAAGTCAAATAGTTAGTTTGGTCTCCTCCTGGCCTGGCAAGAGACCAAACTCAGGAAGTGCGTGCGGGGCATGGAGAGGCACAGCTATTACAGGCTTCAGTGGTGACGTGCCTGCTGGGGAATACCCACTTTCTCCTGCCGGGAGCTCACACAATGTGAGCAAGGGGAAAGGTATGATACACAGCTTTTTAACCACATGCCGCAGAATGCCGGGTTTATACGGTGCTGCGGTACGGGAGGGTTATGAAGCGAGCTCAGGAGCTGTGCTTGCATCATACCCGCACGGTCCCGGCTGCTATCAGCAGCCAGGACCCATGGCAAATACCGGACATCGCTGTTTCGGCAGATGTCCGGCATTAACTCTTTAGACGCGGCGATCAAAGTTGATCAACGTGTCTAAAAGTGAAAGTAAAAGCATCCCGGCAGCTCAGATAAAATCGCGATGTCCCTATCAGCTAGGACGCAGCAGGAGGGTGCCTTACCTGCCTCCTGCACGCGCTAAAGGTATGATACACAGCTGAACTTGCATCATACCCGCACGGTCAGCAGCCAGGACCCATGGCTAATGCCGGACATCGCCGTTCCGGCAGATGTCCGGCATTAACTCTTTAGACGCGGCGATCAAAGCTGATCGCTGCGTCTAAAAGTGAAAGTAAAAGCATCCCGGCAGCTCAGTCGGGCTGATCGGGACAGCGCGATAATTAATTATATATATATATATATATAAAAATATATCATTAATTAAACTGCACGGTCAATGGCGTACGCGCAAAAAAATTCCAAAGTCCAAAATAGCGTATTTTTGGTCACTTTTTATAACATAAAATAAATAAAAAGCGATCAAAAAGTCAGATCAAAACAAAAATGGTACCGATAAAAACTTCAGATCACGGCGCAAAAAATGAGCCCTCATACCGCCCCATACATGGAACAATAAAAAAGTGATAGGGGTCAGAACAGGACAATTTTAAATGTATACATTTTCCTGCATGTAGTTATGATTTTTTTCCGAAGTAATAAAAAATCAAACCTGTATAAGTAGGGTATCATTTTAACCGTATGGACCTACAGAATAAAGGTAAGGTGTCTTTTGTAATGAAAAATATACCGCGTAGAAACAGAAGCCCCCAAAATTTACAAAATGGCGTTTTTTCTTCCATTTTGTCGCACATTTTTTTTTTCTGTTTCGCCGTAGATTTTTGGGTAAAATGACTGATGTCATTACAAAGTAGAATTGGTGGCGCAAAATATAAGCCATCATATGGAATTTTAGGTGCAAAAATTGAAAGGGTTATGATTTTTTTTTAAGTAAGGAGGAAAAAACAAAAGTGCAAAAACGGAAAAACGCTATGTCCTTAAGGGGTTAAAGCTTGTACATTTTTTTAAGGGCAGTAGAGGTGTTAGGAGTTGTTAGTGATTATAAACCATTAGAAAATATGGTTTGATGACAGATAATCTTTAAAGATAAAACCTTTCAAACCCTATATCATTTAAGTACAAAAGTAATACCTCTCTCCCCTGCATTTGAGGAATTTTGGCTCACTCATTTTTGCAGAATTGTTGTAATTCAGCTACATTGGAGGGTTTTTGAGCATAAACTGCCTGTTTAGGTCCTGCCACAGCATCTCAAAGAGTTTCAGCTAAGGACTTTGAGGGAGATTTATCAGAACTTGTGCAGAGGAAAAGTTGACCAGTTGCCCATTGCAACCAATCAGATCGCCTCTTTCATTTTGAAAAAAAATGAAAGAAGCGATCTGATTGGTTGCTATGGGCAACTGGTCAATTTTTTCCTCTGCACAGGTATTGATAAATCTCCCCCTGACTCCAAAACCTTCCCTTTGCTTCTTTTGAGCTGTACAGGGGTTGACTTGCACTTGAGCTTTAGGTCACATACTAACAGGAGGACCTTTTCCTTCCAGCATAGTTTCTGATAGAGAAGAATTTATGGTTCCAGAAATTATGACCAGTCATTTGCAAAAGAAAAGCAGCCCTAGACCATCGCACTACCACCTGACTGCTGGTATGATGTACTGATTGTGGGATGCAGTGTTCCAAAGAATACTGATTCAAAAGTCTTAGAGTTTTTTAGATGTTTTTTTTTGTAAAATGCACATTTCTTTCTGGTCAGTGGTGGTTTACTCCTTGAAATGCTCACATGGATGCCTTTACTGCTTTGCTACTCAAATAATATATTAAGTGCCCATGTACCCTGTAATGTGAGCGCATTATGTATGTAAATAAGAGTGTATGAGTGTGTAATAGAGCTAAATGCAAGAAATGTAATGAAACAATAGGTTATCTTTATACTACTGTTTACTTATTCATTTATACCTGGCATGATGACATCGGGGAATCCCAGTTTCCGGGTAACAGCTGCTCCCCTATTAAACAACAGCTGGTTTTCTCTACGGATCTGTTCCATGTCCCCTCGCAGAAGTTGTAAAGACACAATAAGACCTGGATGAGTGGAAAGACGATACATTTCAAATTTCCGATAACTTCTGCAGAAAACTGAAAATCCACAGCAGATAACCGGGACATATCTTATCAGTGAGAGCTATGGGTAAACACTGCAAGTACTGTAATTGGAGAAGCTCCACATCTTTCCTTGCTAGGAGAACAGTCTTTGGTTGGGAACACTCTCCATGGTGCTGAATCAAGCTATCCTGCCCAAAACACATGTGGCATTAAAGGGGTACTCCGGTGAAAAACAAATCATTTTCATATCAACTGGCTCGAGAAAGTGAAACAGATTTGTAATTTACTTCTATTAAAAAATCTTAATCCTTCCAGTACTTATCAGCTGCTGTATGTTCCAGAGGGAGTTGAATTTTTCTTTTCTGTCTGACCCCAGTGCTCTCTGCTGACACCTCTATCTGTATTAAGAATTGTCCAAAGTAGGAGCAAATCCCCATAGCAAACCTCTCCTGCTCTGGACAGTTCCTGACATGGACAAAGGTGTCAGCAAAGAGCACTGTGGTCAAACAGAAAGGAAATTCAAAAAGAAAAGAACTTCCTCTGCAGTATACAGCATCTGATAAGTACTGGAAGGATTAAGATTATAAAATAAAAGTAATTTACAGTGCCAGACTATCAGCCCTTTTTTTATTCATCATAGGTGCCGGACTAATAGTTGACTCCGGATCATTATATGCCGTTGAAAAATTGCATTTGTTTTTAACATCTATAGATTATTCTATATTCGGTGGCTGCTATATATATATATTCATATTTTCTAAATCTGTCATTAGTGCCCAATGACAGTTTAAGATAACATTGACATTGCTCTGATATTTTTAACCATTTAGGTTTTTATTGTTTTAATAAAATCTGCATTTTTTTCAAAACTTTATGTCTCAAACAATTATTCACTGTGTACCCTAGGGTAGTATTCTTGAGGTGTGGTTAATCTTTGTTTTAGTTTTTACCCATTTGGATTGGTGGGGATCAATCCTTTAACCACAATAACCTCGAATACCTGGTTGTGAGCTGCACACATTTTTCTAATTTACAAATCTGTTTAACTTTCTGGCACCAGTTGATTTGAAAAAAAAATTGTTTACCACCATAGTACCCCTTTAACCCCTTAAGGACCAAGGGCGTACAGGTACGCCTTTGCTCCCTGGTACTTAAGGACCAAGGGCGTACCTGTACGCCCGTGGGAATTTCGGTCCCCGCCGCGCGCCGGGCGGGGATCGCGCCGGGGTGACTGCTGATATCTATCAGCAGGCACCCCGCGCAAATGCCCAGGGGGGTCATTAGACCCCCCCATGTCGGCGATCGGCGCAAATCGCAAGTGAATTCACACTTGCGATTTGCGCCGATTCCGGGTCATACGGGTCTATGGTGACCCGGTGACCCGGAATAGAAGGGGGATCGCGGGTGTCCTAGACACCCACGATCCCCCTGTAGCGATAGGAGTGAGGTGGCAGAGTTGCCACCCCTCCTATCTCTGCTATTGGTGGTCTAGACGCGACCACCAATAGCAGATCAGGGGCGGAGGGGTTTACTTTCGGTTTCCCCGTCCTGCCCACCGACAATAGGCGGGGCAGAACGGGGAAACCGACAGGGACCGAACGCTGAAGATCCACTTACCCGTCGGCGACGGCAGCGGCGACGATCAGCGACGGCAGCGGGCGACGATCGGCGGAAGAAGAGGACCGCGACACAGCTCCCTGGATCCAACGGAAGCCGGTAAGTTACTTAGCAACATCTGGAGGGCTACAGTCTGAGACCACTATAGTGGTCTCTAAACTGTAACCCTCCAGATGTTGCAAAACTACAACTCCCAGCATGCCCAGAGAGCTGTTTAGGCTTGCTGGGAGTTGCAGTTTTGCAACAGCTGGAGGTCTACAGTTTGAGACCACTGCAAAGTGATCTCTATACTGTGCACCTCCAGATCTTGCAAAACTACAACTCCCAGCATGCCCAGACAGCAGTTTGCTGTCTGGGCATGCTGGGAGTTGTAGTTTTGCAACATCTGGAGGTCCACAGTTTGGAGACCACTATGCAGTGGTCTCTAAACTATAGCTCTACAGATGTTGCAAAACTGCAACTCCCAGCAAGCCTGAACAGCAAACAGCTGTCTCTGCATGCTGGGAGTTGTAGTTGCGATCCCTCCAGCTGTTGCATAACTACATCTCCCAGCATGCCTTTCGGCGATCAGTACATGCTGGGAGTTGAAGTTTTGCAACAGCTGGAGGCACACTGGTTGGAAAATACTGAGTTAGGTAACAGAACCTAACTGAAGGTTTTCCAACCAGTGTGCCTCCAGCTGTTGCAAAAGTACAACTCCCAGCATGCACGGTCTGTCAGTACATGCTACGAGTTGTAGTTTTGAAACAGCTGGAGGTTTGCCCCCCCATGTGAACGTACAGGGTACATTCACACTGGCGGGTTTACAGTAAGTTTTCTGCTTCAAGTTTGGGCTGTGGCAAATTTTTCACCGCAGCGCAAACTCCTAGCGGTAAATTCACTGTAAACCCGCCAGTGTGAATGTACCCTAAAAACACTACACTACACTTACACATAATAAAGGGTAAAATACTACATATACACCCCCTTACACTGTCCCCCTAATAAAAAATAAAAAACGTATTGTACGGCAGTGTTTCCAAAACAGAGCCTCCAGCTGTTGCAAAACAACTACTCCCAGCATTTCCGGACAGCCACTGACTGTCCAGGCATGCTGGGAGTTTAGCAACAGCTGGAGGCACCCTGTTTGGGAATCACTGGCGTAGAATACCCCTATGTCCACCCCTGTGCAATCCCTAATTTAGTCCTCAAATGCGCATGGCGCTCTCTCACTTTGGAGCCCTGTCGTATTTCAAGGAAACAGTTTAGTGCCACATATGTGGTATCTCCGTACTCGGGAGAAATTGCGTTACTAATTTTGGGGGCTTTTTTTCCTTTTACCCCTTATGAAAAAGAAAAGTTGGGGTCTACACCAGCCTGTTAGTGTAAAAAAAATTTTTTTTTACACTAACATGCTGGTGTTGTCCTTTACTTTTTATTTTCACGGGAGGTAAAAGGAAAAAAAGACCCCCAAAATTTGTAACGCAATTTCTCCTGAGTACGGAGATACCCCATATGTGGGCGTAAAATGCTCTGCGGGCGCACAACAAGGCTCAGGAGTGAGAGCGCACCATGTACATTTGAGGCCTAAATTGGTGATTTGCACAGGGGTGGCTGATTTTACAGTGGTTCTGACATAAACACAAAACAATAAATACAGACATGTGACCCCATTTTGGAAACGACACCCCTCACGGAACGTAACAAGGGGTATAGTGAGCCTGAACACCCCACAGGTGTTTGACAAATTTTCATTAAAGTTGGATGGGAAAGTGAAAAAAAAATATTTTTTTCACTAAAATGCTGGTGTCACCCTAAATTTTTCATTTTCACAAGGGAAAATAAAAAAAAGCCCCCCAAAATTTGTAACCCAATTTCTTATGAGTAAGAGCATACCCCATATGTGGATGTAAAGTGCTCTATGGGTGCACTACAATGCTCAGAAGAGGAGGAGCGCCATTGGGATTTTGAAGAGAAAATTTTTCCGGAATTGAAGGCCACTTGTGTTTACAAAGACCCCATGGTACCAGAACAATGGACCCCCCCCATATGTGACCCCATTTTGGAAACTACACCCCTCATGTAATGTAATAAGGGGTACAGTGAGCATTTACGCCCCACAGGTGTCTGACAGATTTTTGGAACAGTGATCCGTGAAAATGAATAATGTAATTTTCCATTTGCACAACCCACTGTCCCAAAGATTTGTCAAACGCCAGTGGGGTGTAAATGCTCACTGCACCACTTATTAAATTCTGTGAGGGGTGTAGTTTCCAAAATGGGGTCACATGTGGGGGGGGGTCCACTGTTCTGGCACCACGGGGGGCTTTGTAAATGCACATGGCCCCTGACTACCATTCCAAACGAATTCTCTTTCCAAAAGCTCAATGGTGCTCCTCCTCTTCTGAGCATTGTAGTTCGCACGTAGTGCACTTCAGGTCCACTTATGGGGTACCTCCATACTCAGAAGAGATGGAGTTACAAATTTTGGGGGGTATTTTCTGCTATTAACCCTTGCAAAAATGTGAAATTTGGGGGGAAACACACATTTTAGTGAAAAAAATATATATATTTTTTTACATATGCAAAAGTCGTGAAACCCGCGTGGGGTATTAAGGCTCACTTTATTCCTTGTTACGTTCCTCAAGGGGTCTAGTTTCCCAAATGGTATGCCATGTGTTTTTTTTTTGCTGTTCTGGCACCATAGGGGCTTCCTAAATGCAACATGCCCCCCGAGCAAAATTTGCTCTCAAAAAATCAAATATCACTCCTTCTCTTCGGAGCATTGTAGTTCGCCCGTAATGCACTTCATGCCAACTTATGGGGTACCTCCATACTCAGAAGAGATGGAGTTACAAATTTTGGGGGGTATTTTCTGCTATTAACCCTTGCAAAAATGTGAAATTTGGGGGGAAACACACATTTTAGTGGGAAAAAAAAATATTTTTTTTACATATGCAAAAGTCGTGAAACATCTGTGGGGTATTAAGGCTCACTTTATTCCTTGTTACGTTCCCCAAGGGGTCTAGTTTCCAAAATGGTATGCCATGTGGGTTATTTCTGCTGTTCTGGCACCATAGGGGCTTCCTAAATGCAACATGCCCCCCAAAAACCATTTCTGAAAAACGTACTCTCCAAAATCCCCTTGTCGCTCCTTCCCTTCTGAGCCCTCTACTGCGCCCGCCGAACACTTTACATAGACATATGAGGTATGTGCTTACTCGAGAGAAATTGGGCTACAAATATAAGTATACATTTTCTCCTTTTACCCCTTGTAAAAATTCAAAAATTGGGTTTACAAGAACATGCGAGTGTAAAAAATAAAGATTGTGAATTTTCTCCTTCACTTTTCTGCTATTCCTGTGAAACACCTAAAGGGTTAAAACACTTACTGATTGTCATTTTGAATACTTTGGGGGGTGTAGTTTTTATAATGGGGTCATTTGTGGGGTATTTCTAATGAGAAGACCCTTCAAATCCACTTCAAACCTGAACTGGTCTCTGAAAAAAAGCGAGGTTCAAAATTGCTGCTGAACTTTGAAGCCCTCTGGTGTCTTCCAAAAGTAAAAACATGTCAATTTTATGATGCAAACATAAAGTAGACATATTGTATATGTGAATAAATTTTTTTTTTATTTTGAATATCCATTTTCCTTACAAGCAGAGAGCTTCAAAGTTAGAAAAATGCAAAATTTTCAAATTTTTCATCAAATTTTGGGATTTTTCACCAAGAAAGGATGCAAGTTACCACAAAATTTTACCACTATGTTAAAGTAGAATATGTCACGAAAAAACAATCTCGGAATCAGATTGATAACTAAAAGCATTCCAGAGTTATTAATGTTTAAAGTGACAGTGGTCAGATGTGCAAAAAACGCTCTGGTCCTAAGGTGTAAAATGGCCTGGTCCTTAAGGGGTTAATGTTATGACATTTGCAGTAAAGTTTATTGTAAAATGTGTTATAGGTGTCTACTGAATCACTCTGTAAACTTGCTGAAATCTACTGCTCTGAGTGGGGTGCTCATAATCAGTCTGGTACCGTAATTGGAGCTGGGTGTGGAGTACTTGGTGCTGGTCTTCCGGATGATGTTTTCATGGATCTGGTACCATTCATTCTCATTATTACACCTGAAGGATAAAAATATCACAATGATGCCAAGTGAGCGGACACCTTCATGACTGCTTATACAAGTCCAATAGGAGGACTTAAAAAAAAGCACAGCAGCTGCATTGTGCCCAGAACAAAGGTGGGCCCATATCTTCATAAAGTTTAGTTAGTGGTGAAGAAAAGCTATGTGTAAAATGACATGCGGCCATGGTGGAATGGGGGCCCTATGGTTACTTAGTATGCCCCTGGTTGGAGTTTGACCATTTAGTACTTGGATGCTGTACAATTTAAATGTATGCATAGAGCGACTCCTTATGTTTAGGTAGAGCCCTGTATGCAGGGAAGTATTTATTTTCAGTTTTGTTACATGTGTTAAATGTTAAAAAATGCTTTAACAACTTCTGCTGCCAGTATTTATTTTGGACTAAACTAAGTCAAGTTCAGACTTTAACCCGTAAAGTGCCAATGCCAACCACACCCAACTTGCACAAATCTCGATAACTATTATCAGGTCTGTGTACTCACATATAAACCTTCATGACAAAGTCCTTTTCATCTCGGTGTTCGCACAGAGCTGGCAGCACTTCCCCCAGGCTCAGCACAGCACACCCGTAAGGTCTCCGGTAATGGACATGAGAAGGACCTTTTCGGGAATCATTTAGAAGCATGCGTCCTAAAAAAAACAGTGTGACAATGTTTGTCCTCACATGTTGATGTCCTTACATGTTGGATAATTATAATACGACTATGCAGTGGTTACCTACCTATCCGGATGACATGGACGATAAGGTGGAGGTCACGCTTCACATCCTTACTGCTCAAATCCTGTTGTAGAGTATAAACAAATTACACATCACCTAGAGAATACAACCTTACTGAAAATAGACATCAGATGCCCGTAAAAATGCCCCCTGATCCCTTGTAACTGCACATGCAGTCATTATAGCTGTGAGCAAAATGGAACAGACAAACCAGAAAACTGTGACTTCAAAGGCAGGATATGCTATGCATATTGTACAGCCTAATTTCATGTAATAAAGTATAAAATATAAAACTTAAAGCATACCTGTAGATCCCACAAAAAAAAAACTGTTATATGTTAATCAGTACCTCATTCTGATCATGTACATGTATGTTTTTATGCCCCTATCACCCATATTTAACTAAAAATAGCATATTATAGCTGCTCAATGTCTTTTTAATTGTCTCACAGGGAGGGGGCATGTCTTTCTCTTGCCTGCACTGCGATGATTCCTCCCCTCCCTTACCCTGCCTACAGCATTTGCAAAACTACAACTCCCAGCATGCCCAGACATCCTTTGACTGTCCAGGCATGCTGGGAGTTATAGTTTTGCAACAGCTGGTGGCACCTGTTTGGTAAAACTCTGTGTTACAGCAGTGTTGCTGCAGGCTGTGTTCCTCCTGCAGCCTTGTCAATCAACCATCTTGTGTCCATGATCCTTGGACATGCTCATGCTGCTGTGGGACTCATCAGTGTCCCAGCAGCTATGGGGACCCCTAATGGTGGGATTTTCGAAGGCTGTTTTTTAAAGAAGTATATTAGAAAAACTATTGTTTTGCCAAGATGTACAACATATATAAAGTTTTTATATCTGACAGTGCCCATTTAAAATAACATTTGAGGAGCATATTAAATCAACATGTATATAAGACTCTATTTATAAATACATTACTTATCCTGTACTGATCTTTATTTACAGACTGTATTATACTCCAGAGCTGCACTCACTATTCTGTTTGTGGAGTCATTGTGTACATATATTACAGACCCTGTACTGTACCTCAGCTACAGTCAGGTCTATAAATATTGGGATATCAACACAATTCAAAAATTTTTTGGCTGTATACACCACAATGGATTTGAAATGAAACGAACAAAATTTAACTGCATACTGTCAGCTTTAATCTGAGGGTATTTACATCCAAATCAGCTGAACTGTGTAAGAATTACAACAGTTTGCATATGTGCCTCTTACTTGTTAAGGGACTAAAAGTAATGGGACAATTGGCTTCTCAGCTGTTCCATGGCCAGGTGTGTGTTATTCCCTCACTATCCCAATTACAATGAGCAGATAAAAGGTCCAAAGTTCATTTCAGGTGTGCTATTTACATTTGGAATCTGTTGCTGTCAACTCTCAAGATGAGATCCAAAGAGCTGTCACTATCAGTGAAGCAAGCCATCATTAGGCTGAAAAAACAAAACAAACCCATCAGAGAGATAGCCAAAACATTAGGTGTCACCAAAACAACTGTTTGGAACATTCTCAAAAAGAAGGAACGCCCCGTGAGCTCAACAACACCAAATGACCGAAGAATTCTTTCCCTGGTGAAGAAAACCCCCTTCACAACAGTTGGCCAGATGAAGAACACTCTCCAGGAGGTAGGTGTATGTGTGTCAAAGTCAACAATCAAGAGAAGACTTCACCAGAGTGAATACAGAGGGTTCACCACAAGATGTAAACCATTGGTGAGCCTCAAAAACAGGAAGGCCAGATTAGAGTTTGCCAAACAACATCTAAAAAAGCCTTCACAGTTCTGGAACAGCCTCCTATGGACAGATGAGACCAAGATCAACTTGTACCAGAGTGATGGGAAGAGAAGAGTATGGAGAAGGAAAGTATACATGATCCTAAGCATACACCTCATCAGTGAAGCATGGTGGTGGTAGTGTCATGGCATAGTGGGAATATATGGCTGCCAATGGAACTGCTTCTCTTGTATTTATTGATGATGTGACTGCCGACAAAAGCAGCAGGATGAATTCTGAGGTGTTTCGGGCAATATTATCTGCTCATATTCAGCAAAATGCTTCAGGACTCATTGGACGGTGCTTCACAGTGCAGATGGACAATGACCCAAAGCATACTGATTTATAACTATTATTCTGTTCCATTACTTTTGGTCCTGTAACAAGTGGGAGGCACATATGCAAACTGTTGTAATTCCTACACCGTTCACCTGATTTGGATGTAAGTACCCTCAAATTAAAGCTGACAATCTGCAGTTAAAGCCCAAAATGTTGAAATTGTGTTGATGTCCCTTTATTTATGGACCTGACTGTCTATCCTATAATATACTCTAGAGTTGCACTCACTATTCTGTTGGTTGAGTCACCATGTACATATATTGCAGACCCTGTACTGAACCTAAGTTATATCCTATAATATACTCTAGAGCTGCACTCACTATTCTGCTGGTGAAATCATTGTGTATAATCATTACTTATCCTATACCGATACTTAGTTTCAAACTATATTACAGAGTATATTATACAGAGCTGCACTCATCATGTACCTAAAAAATAGTTCTACTTTTTAATGCTAATTTCTTTCTAGATAGAAAAATTGGGGCCAGTATTGACAGTCTTTTAAATGGGCACTGTCATTAAAATAATTTTTTTGCATAAGATAGTGCAGTCAAAATTAATAAAATTTATAATTTACTCCCTGTAAAAAAAAATATATATATTTTTATGTCACTTTCATGACATTATAAATCTGGCCACTAGGGGTCTCCCTTCTTGTCCAGACCATATTCCATCTGATCAAAAGCACAGACTTTGGTCTCCTGGCAGGAGACCAAACTCAAGAAGTGAAGTCTGGCCATAGGCAGTGAATAACATTTGCTCTCCCTGTTTCATCCACAGACAGAGAGCAAGTGCTATTCACTGCCTACTGCCAGACTGCACTCCTGAGTTTGGTCTGTTGCCAGGAGACCAAAGTCTGTGCTTTTGAGCAGACAGAATGTGGTCTGGACCAGAAGGGAGACCCCCTAGTGGCCAGATTTAAAAGGCCATGAAAGTGGCATAAAAAATATATTTTATCTGCTGTATCATATGCAAAAAAAATGATTTTAATGACAGTGCCTATTTAAGTCATCTGTGTAACTAAGCTAGGCTCCATCCTCCTGAACAAATTCTATTCATCTGTAATTTCTGCAACTGATTTTATTCTGCAGTCTTCTTAAAGGCCAAAATATAAACTAATGTGGACCCCTGAAACAGCTGTACCCCCCCCCCCCCCCCCCCTGTGTGACTGCAGAATTCTGGCCCCACAGAACCTCATGTATCATAAATGCAGGATATGTCCAAAAATCACATACAGTGAATAAGGCGCAGAGTCGTTCCAGCTTTTCTGGGTTCCTGGGGCCTCCATTCTTGTTGAGTCGAACCATGAACCTCTCGCTAAGAGGAGAGAGAGAAGTTAAAGTTACATAACCAGAATTATTCTGAAGAAGGGCAGAGATCTATGGATCAAA
The DNA here is from genome assembly GCF_029499605.1 of Hyla sarda. Lineage (NCBI taxonomy): Eukaryota > Metazoa > Chordata > Amphibia > Anura > Hylidae > Hyla > Hyla sarda. The sequence continues at coordinate 136,520,560 of NC_079194.1, read as the reverse complement.
GGAGCAGGCAATAGCAGCATTGATGGAGTTGATGGGAGAGGAATCACCTGATTTGACGAGCTTCTCTCATGTCGTATAATGAGAAAAAGAGATCTACGTCTTCTCCAATGTTGCTGTGTGTGAAGCTCTTCAAGTTGAGGAGCAGGTGGTGAGGTACCGGGGCACGAGGTTCCTTATGTCTCTGCCTGAGAGTATCGGCCTGTGACAGCAAATCAGGTCACCTGTCATCAGTCTAGATACAGATTCTGTGCCATCTGCCAGTCACTATAATGCCACCTGCATCTCCCATTACACATGGCCCCATTAGTTCTTCTCCGAATGTTACCTCTACATGCTATGGGCATAACTCAGACTAAGGGGGTGCTGATATAGGATCTAGTATGTGTCCTTAAAGGGGTTATCTGGGAAAAAACTTTTCTTATATATCAACTGGCTCCGGAAAGTTAAACAGATTTGTAAATTACTTCTATTAAAAAATCTTAATCCTTTCAGTACTCATGAGCTTTCTGTCTAAATCCTCTCTGATGACACGTGTCTCTGGAAACGCCCAGTTTAGAAGCAAATCCCCATAGCAAACCTCTTCTAAACTGGGTGTTTCCCGAGACACGTGTCACCAGAGAGGATTTAGACAGAAAAGAACAACCTTAACTTCAGAAGCTCATAAGTACTGAAAGGATTAAGATTTTTTTAATAGAAGTAATTTACAAATCTGTTTAACTTTCTGGAGCCAGTTGATATATATAAAACAGTTTTTGCCTGGAATACCCCTTTAAGAACACTTTCCCTAAAAAAACTATGACATAATTCACACTTGCTACTCAGGATTCTGGGAAAGCTGTATGAGATGCTTTGTGGATGCTCTAGCGACAGCCATTCTGGTTGTCATTCAGCTTTTCCAAATTTCTGTATCTGCCTTCTGCAGTGATTTTGGTGTGGATAAGGGGGGGGGGGGGGGGTATATTAAAGGATAGCTACCCAGGATTACTAGGAAAGCTAAAAAGCAACCCATCGAACTGTTATGGTGGTTACTTGAGATCTTAAAGATATTCAGTCATCATGCACACTTGTATTATTCCGAATTGAACAAACACTAATCGTTCCCTCTTCATGATTTCCCCTAGAATTGGGATCCCTATGGCCCCACTTTTTGCATCCCCCTCCTTACCTGGTTCGTGCTCTGCTGAACACTGTGTCGACTTGACAGATGCTGCAGAGAAAATAATACATTGTCAGAGCTGCACATTTCACTGTCATCCGTGAGTGACAAAAGGGCGAGAACACAAGCAAAGAGCTGACATCACACAACTGTGGCAACTGCATTGAGCTGAGTAGGACTGCGCTGTGGAATCACTGAGGATTTCACCCCTAAACACTGATGGGGTTCTCTCCGCTGTGAAAATCCACAACAACTACACAGTATGCTTGTTTTTTCTATTTTGTCCTCTACATATGGATGGCGTTTTCAAAACCCCACCCACATATACTGTACTGTAATTTACTGCAGATTTTGTGGTGCAGAATCTGCTCCCTTGAACCCTCTCACTGCTGAGGGTTTGCTACAATAATTCAGCCTTGGTGATCATCTGAACAGTAAAAGGCCTGCAGATGTGTGAGCAACGCTAGGTATAAATGGATTGGAACCTTTTGTATGGAAAAAAATATTTACACTCACTGACAGCAAGCAGAGTTTTTACTGTGAAGTGTACCACAAAGTCTATAACTGTGACAGACATCTGTATACAGAAGTATAGGAAAAAAGCTGCGATGGCGCTCCCAAGGAAGTAACCCGAAGTCGTCGGTATTGATGAAGAATAGATAATTTATTTACAGCATAAGAAAATAATAAATAAATAAAGCAAGACTCGTTTCGGGAGTCACAGCTCCCTTTCTCAATTGCAGGTGGTTGCAATTGAGAAAGGGAGCTGTGACACCCGAAACGCGTCTTGCTTTATTTATTTATTAATTTATTATTTTCTTATGCTGTAAATAAATTATCTATTCTTCATCAATACCGACGACTTTGGGTTACTTCCTTGGGAGCGCCATCGCAGCTTTTTTCCTATACTTCTGCATTACTCTACGGACTCTCCTCTGGGCTCCGTCCACACGCTGCTGGCCTGCATACCAAGCTACCATCACCGGCAAGGGATACGCTACCCCCACCTGGGTACCCACCTACACCGGCTAAAGACCTACACAGCACCCGACGCTACCTCCGCTTTTTTCCTCCATATTCTAGACATCTGTATAGTCTGCTAACAGAGAGATACTGGGGTGGATTACATGAACATAAGAGCCCACCAAAGTGCCAAATAGGAGGGCTAGAATGAAATTACTTCCTTGGTGTATGACGTAATCCCTTTTTAGCAATTCAGCAGTTTTGAGAACCATCGTGTGGTACAGCCAGTGAATTCTGCATCTAAGTGGATGTCACATGATTATTTTCAGCACTACTAACTGGCTGAGAAGTCTCAAGTGATGTACGTACCACTTCTGACAACAAGTATGAGCTTTTTTTTCACACTTATGCTCTAGTTCAATGTTTCCCAACCAGGGTGCCTCCAGGTGTTGCAAAACTACAACTCCCAGCATGCCTGGACAGCCTTCGGCTGTCCAGGCATGCTGGGAGTTGCAGTTTCGCAACACCTGGAGGCACCCTGGTTAGGAAACACTGCTCTAGTTTGTAATACATGTCATAGTGACATTTACTGTATTTACTGTAATGTGAATCTCTCAGGTGATTTATCCGAGAGCAGAATATGAGCCGAGCTCTGTGATTTGTAGGTTTATATGATCCAGAGAAGGATTTTAGAATAAGAAGCAGATAAATGTTCTTTCATACAGGCAGATTATAAGGGAAATTAGCATTCTATTTGGCCTGTGTAAATGGGCCAGTGATCAGCTGATAAACTAAAAAAAGGCTACCATGCCAGCTAATGAAATGTTTTGTGTGGCCATATGAGCCACCATTATCGGCCGTACATCACCCCTTTGTTCCCCTTTGTAAATGGGTGATATGAGGCCGACAGTGATACAAATGTCTAAGGCTGCATTCCCACTTCGTTTTTACATTACGGGTTCCGTTTCCGGCTGGGGGAGGGGAAAACCGGGCTCTCCCATACCCCAGCCGGACCAGCGCTGAAATCCATTTACTTTAATGAGCCGACCGGAGTCAAACAGTGACTCCGGTCGGCTCATTTTTGACCCGTATGCGGTTTCCTGACTGGACCTAAAACCGTAATATACTACGGTTTTAGGTTCGGTCACAAAACCGGATATGGGTCAAAAATGAGCCGACCGGAGTCACCGTTTCACTCCGGTCGGCTCATTAAAGTAAATGGATTTCAGCGCTGGTCCGGCTGGGGTATGGGAGAGCCCGGTTTTCCCCTCCCCCAGCCGGATACGGAACCCGTAATGTAAAAACGAAGTGTGAATGCAGCCTTAGGAAGACATCAAAGGAGATGTATGGTCACATGGCTTCTCTACATTGGCCATCTTATAGACAGGATCAGAATTCACAGTACCAAAAAGGACCGCACAGAAAGGGGGCGGGGCTCCTCATAACTCCACAACAGGGCACATAGCAGTAAGTAGGTGGCATAACTATGCTATTAAAATGCAATTAATAATTTAGCCTAAAGTGGACAAGCCCTTTAAATCCTGATAGGACTCCTAGGAGTCACAGTAAGAGTCCTGAATATCCCACCCACTTTCCCTGTATCAGTGTTAGTACACAAAAGGTTGTAATTCACCTGTTATGGATGGGGTTATCAGGACTCTCATTGTCTCCTCTTGTAGTCCTGTCGGGATTTACTCTATTTTTTACCCAGTTCATATAAACATATCTATTGCAGAGCTTAGGCCAGTGTCATTTTTGTGGAATGCCAGGCCGGAAAATGTCTCAGACTCTTCAGTTGGTGCTAGGTCTTCTCAATTATGTGTCCTCTCCATAGACGGCCATGCATTTCCAAGCAGATTCCAACAAATTAATAGACATGTCAATTCTTTCTGCGAAGGCTGGAAGTTAAATTTCCAAACCAGATGTTTCTGATGCAGAAATTCTGCCGTGTGCACAGTGCAGCAGAATCCCATTAAAAACGATGGGACTGCTAGAAAGAACAGAATTTCCAAGCTAAATTTTTCTCCTGGATTTCGCTCTGAAATTCTGCTGTGCGAACGAGGCCCATGGGAAACAAGGTTCACTTTAAGTACCTTGGAGGAAACTTGATGGGCATGAGACTTAAAGCACAAACATGGGTCTAATGTATACACAAATTAAAGTGTACAGTCATGGTTGTAAATGTTGGCACCCCTGAAATTTTTCTAGAAAATGAAGTATTTCTCACAGAAAAGGATTGCAGTAACACATGTTTTGCTATACACATGTTTATTCCCTTTGTGTGTATTGGAACTAAATCAAAAAAGGGAGAGAAAAAAGCAAATTGGACATAATGTCACACCAAACTCCAAAAATGGGCTGGACAAAATGATTGGCACCCTTAACTTAATATTTGGTTGCACACCCTTTGGAAAAAATAACTGAAATCAGTCGCTTCCTATAACCACCCAAGAACAATTTTAATATCTCTCCACAGGTGATCAATGGGATTTAGATCTGGACTCATTGCTGGCCACTTCAGAACTCTCCAGCGCTTTGTTGTCATCCATTTCTGGGTGCTTTTTGACATATGTTTGGGGTCATTGTCCTGCTGAAAGACCAAAGATCTCGGACGCAAACCCAGCTTTCTTACACTGGGTTGTACAGTGCGACCCAAAATCCGTTGGTAATCCACAGATTTCATGATGCCTTGCACACATTCAAGGCACCCAGTGCCAGAGGCAGCAAAACAACCCCAAAACCTCATTGAACCTCCACCATATTTCACTGTAGGTACTGTGTTCTTTTCTTTGTAGGCCTCATTGCGTTTTCGGTAAACAGTAGAATCATGTGCTTTACCAAAAAGCTCTATCTTGGTCTCATCTATCCACAAGACATTTTCCTAGAAGGATTTTAGCTTATTCAAGTTCATTTTGGCAAAATGTAGTCTTGCTTTTTTATGTCTCTGTGTCAGCAGTGGGGTCCTCCTGGGTCTCCTGCCATAGCATTTCAGCATTTCATTTCATTTAAATGTCGATGGATAGTTTGCGCTGACACTGATGTCCCTGAGCCTGCAGGACAGCTTGAATATATTTGGAACTTGTTTGGGGCTGCTTATCCACCATCCGGACTATCCTGCGTTCACACCTTTCATAAATTTTTCTCTTCCGTCCACGCCCAGGGAGATTAGCTACAGTGCCATGGGTTGCAAACTTCTTGATAATGTTGCGCACTGTGGACAAAGGCAAATCTAGATCTCTGGAGACGGACTTGTAACCTTGAGATTGTTGATATTTTTCCACAATTTTGGTTCTCAAGTCCTCAGACAGTTCTCTTCTCCTCTTTCTGTTGTCCATGCTTAGTGTGGCACACACAGACACGCAATGCAGAGACTAAGTGAACGTCCCTCCTATTTATCTGCTTTCAGGTGTGATTTTTTTTATATTGCCCACACCTGTTACTTGCCCCAGGTGAGTTTAAAGGAGCATCACATGCTTTAAACAATAATTTTCTTATTTTTCCACAATTTTTAAAGGGTGCCAATAATATTGTCCAGCCCATTTATGGAGTTTAGTGTGACCTTATGTCCAATTTGCTCTTCCCCCCTCCTTTTTTGGTTTAGTTCCAATACACAAAGGGAATAAACATGTGTATAGCAAAACAAGTGTTACTGCAACCCTGTTCTGTGAGAAATACTTAATTTTTTTTTTAAATTTCAGGGGTGCCAACATTTACGGCCATTACTGTATGTAATATACATTGTGTAAAAAAATGCTGTCCCTGCAGCTATTGCCTGTGTGTCTCTGTAAAGAAACCAAATACAGGAAGTGAGGGCAGGACAAGCAGTGCTCTGTGCAGGCTCCTGGCTTGTCAATCATCCTGCTGTGTGAGCCGGGAATGTGTCACAGAGAATCAGTGTACAGAGCCCTGCTTGTCCTCAGTGTACAGAGCCCTGCTTGTCCTCAGTGTGCAGAGCCATGCTTGTCCTCAGTGTGCAGAGCCCTGCTTGTCCTCAGTGCACAGAGCCCTGCGTGTCCTCAGTGTACATAGCCCTGCTTGTCCTCAGTGTACAGAGCCCTGCTTGTCCTCACTGCAGAGCCTCACTTGTCCACAGTGCACAGAGCCCTGCTTGTCCTCAGTGTACACAGCCCTGCTTGTCCTCAGTGTACAGAGCCCTGCTTGTCCTCACTGCACAGATCCCTGCTTGTTCCCAGTATACAGAGCCCTGCTTGTCCTCAGTGTACAGAGCCCTGCTTGTCCTCAGTGTAAAGAGCCCTGCTTGTCCTCAGTGTAAAGAGCCCTGCTTGTCCTCAGTGTACAGAGCCCTGCTTGTCCTCAGTGTACAGAGCCCTGCTTGTCCTCAGTGTACAGAGCCCTGCTTGTCATCAGTGTACAGAGCCCTGATTGTCCTCAGTGTACAGAGCCCTGCTTGTGCTCAGTGCACAGAGCCCTGCTTGTCCTCAGTGTACAGAGTTCTGCTTGTCCTCACTGCACAGAGCCCTGCTTCTCCTCGGTGCACAGAACCCTGCTTGTCCTCATTGTACAGAGCCCTGCTTGTCCTCACTGCACAGAGCCTTGCTTGTCCTCAGTGTACAGAGCCCTGCTTGTCCTCACTGCACAGAGCCCATGCTTGTCCTCACTGCAGAGATCTGCTTGTCCTCAGTGTACAGAGCCCTGCTTGTCCTCACTGCAGAGCCCTGCTTGTCTTCACTGCACAGAGCCCTGCTAGTCCTCAGTGTACAGAGCCCAGCTTGTCCACCCACACTTCCTGTATTTGGTCTCCTTACAGAGACACACAGGCCATAGCTGTAGGAACAAAATATACACATTTTTTAACCAATGTATATAACAAATATACATATAAGGTTATTTTCTACATTATATAAAAAGTTTTTGCTAATGACATGTACACTTTAATGCAGATTGTGGCTCACCAGCTTGGTGTGAACTGTCGGAGAGCTGCGGGCTACTGACTACTGCTTTACTATCACATTGTCAAGAGAAGAAAAAGCTGTTTACATGTCTCACCATCTTGTATAAGTCAGAGACACTGATCTGGTCAGAATCTACGGCTTCAAACTCCTTGCGGGGAACTAAGTCCAAACCCAGGTGTCTAGAAATAGAAAGAAGAGGGGAAGGGGAGTCAGAGTACAGAAGAGCCAGCACTGGTTACTCACCACACATCACGCCCCACCATGCTTCTCTACGACTATATACCCTGAATCAATACTCACTCATTGCCCCAGTCGAGACGCACGGTCAGATGTCTTTTGACCTCTCGAATCTGATCCTGGGTAAGGTGACCTGATAGCAGCTGCCTACGCAGGTCAATCACCTCGTTCATCACATGCCGCAACTTGTAGAAGAGGTCGACCTTGTGCTTCTACAAGGGACGAAACAGCCAGGATGGAGACAATGGATGGAGTATGGGAGAGAGAAAAGGACAGGGATTAAGCGCATTGTTTTTCTTCATTGTCTGCAGAGATTTATGACAGTTAGTATGCATGTGTTAAGGATCCACAGAAGGATAAGACCTTAGCCAGTCGGATGGTAATAACACTGCATCTAATATGTTCTTTAATTTTATAATTTACTTTTTCAAGATCTCTGCTTGCTGTCAGAAAATAAATATATTTAATGTCTTGTCTATGGACTCCTGTTAGCTAAACCCAGTCAAAGGCTGTTCGGTCATGCTGGGAGTTGTAGTTTTGCAACAGCTGAAGGCACCCACGACTGTAGAAAATGACTCACCTCCTTCCTGCCAGCAATGCCTTCAGCTTCAAATAGCAGGTATTGAAAAATGGATTGTCTGGCATCAGATGAGTCAAACCAAACATTTTTGGTTTATCAGAGAGTTAAAAACAACAAGCAAGCAGTGAAATAAAGGAACCACTGACGTGTTTCGCACTCTCTAGCGCTTAATCATAGTAGGGGAGATTTATCATTGTTGTCTTTGAAAAAAAATTTGAATTTTTTTTTTCTTTTGCTTTGGTTTTGCTTATGTGCAACACATTTGTCATACTATCAAGAGAGGGGGTGGACTTTGATAAATTTGGCGCACATAAGCAAATAACAATAAATCCCTTCAGAAGACCATTTTGTATGATTCCTTCTCTCCTTGTAGCTTTTTGCAAAAAAGCCTCAGTTGCGACTTTTTAAATGTGCCTTCTAAAGGTAGTTTTGTAAGCACGGTTGCATAGGGCTTTTACTTGTGACTTTTTTGAGGGGTTTGCTTCTTTTTTATGCCTATGTGAGATATTCGCACTTGATAAATTCCCGACCACTACAAAGTGAAAACTGAAAAATGCTTAGGCAAGGCTGTTTGCTACTTTATTCGTACCCACAAAAGTCTCTGAAAAAATGCTTTTGGGACATGTGCAACATTTTTGCGCCCGGAGTAAGCAAAAAAAAATAAAATAAAATAAAAAACTCTAAATGCAAAGGTAAATCTCCCCATTGTGCAATAAAACATACAAGGACACATTTACATACCCTTTCCTCCTAGTCACGTTCTAGTCCACCTTTTAGAGTATACCCAGTGTGAAACATTATGAACGTATGAGTAAAAGGAAAAGGTATTTTTGTGTGTTTTTGTATGTTTTTTATGCACACTATGATTAAGTGCTAGAGATTGTGAAACATGTCAAGTGTTGCCTGTTCTTGAACGGTCACCTGGTTAGGAAAACATTTGTGTGTGCAAAGGGGGGGGGGTCTGTCAGGAGGAAAGCTGTAAGCCACGCAGATATTGAAGGTGTATGGGTAGCTTAAAGGGGTTATCCACCACAAGGTGAATTTAGTACATACCTGCCAGACAGTAATGGACATGCTCAGGAAGGATATGTGCTTGTTGTCTTGGGGCTAAATGGATATGTTGTGAAACTACCATAACGCTGTGGCTATCTTTTTGTGAACTGGGTATTTCCTGTAGGATTTCATTCTCAAACTACAAGTCCCATAGTTATATAATGAATAGTATGTGTAGCTCACCTGAGATAAAGATATAAGTACTTGAGGTTAACGGTGTTATCTTCACTCAAAATACACTCCATAGTTATATAGTTTGTAAGTGTGTGGTCACTTTACTCCCTTCCACACATCAGCCACCCCACCCATTGAACACAAAGGAGTTGCATTCCATTCAAAAGACCTGTGTTTTCTAACCAGGGTGCGTACAGCAGGACAGGCTCCCTCTGATCACCTGACTAGAGATGTCCCGTCTTGACGCACTGTAACCTGGGAAATCCCGAGACCTGAGTAATTTTGTATGCTGTTAAAAATAAATATTGGGGCGAAAATCACAGAAGAATTGTGAGACCCCCATCACACACAGGTACAGACACTATATTATGAACTACACTAACTTTACAGCCCCTGTAGCACAGTCAAATAAAAAAAAATCCTGGAATACCCCTTTTAAGACACAATGTATCAATACATGAGCTCCAGATTTAATGGAGTATAAGAAAAAAATTTAATGCAAAATTGTGAGTGTAGCTTTCAATAGCTAGAAAAAACTGTACAACTCTGATTCACCAAACAGTAAACAGATGATATTTGTCATGCTTCCTAACATTGTGACATATGTCACCTCCAATCTATATGCGGAGAGCATCAAGCTGAGTGCGCAGATACCGAAGCTTCACATGACCACAGAATTCCCTTTTAAGAGAATTTTACATAAACTACATTTGGAGATAGAATTTGTCAGTCACACAAAGCCCCTCAGGACCACGATGGCCGCCCTCTCACTCTTGATCACTTTTCTGGATCTCAGCCAAGGCTACAGGTTTCCACCTCCTCTGTGAGATCCTTCATGGATGAACCAGTAACTATGTGCATTAGCAGAACATTCACCATGTGGCCAGGCTCTAAGCTGTGGTTCATCTTCATACTGGTGGCGCTTACATTAATAAAATATAAATAAAATTAATTTCTATCCATAAAAGAGATGATGGATGCAGAAGAATCAATTTCCAGCACTGCATGTAAGGGAAGCCAGGAGGCAGTGGTGAATTTGTTACACGATGGCACTTAATGGCACCCATAGAACATGACAGACTTACAATAGAGTCTGCTTGGATTCCACTGTAATAACTAAACAAATCCCTGAGTCTCCATTACAGGAGAGAATAACACTTCAGTCCTGTGGTTAAAGAAGCACTCCAGTTTTTTTTGTTTTTTTTGCCAATATCATGCACACTTATCATCACTAGTCCTACAGCGCCATTTGTTTTATTCCAGCACAGCTGCATCTACATGTTTCATTGCTGTAAACTGATCATGTGATCACCAGTCTGACACACAAAAAAGCACAGTGATTACTATTTCAGGGGAAGTGGACAGTATGGGTCAGCTGACTTCTTGTGATCTACAGGATGAAATAATTGCATACCAAATCCCTCCTAGCAGCTCACAGACCCTTTCCCTCCCCACTCCGTCCATATGTTGCTCCTGCAGCTATTTTTTGGGATTAGGATATATACTATTTATAAAACTCCTCTGAGGCTGTATTCACTCTTTGAAATTTTTGCAGCATTTTTTTTTGTTTTTGATGTGATTTGTTTGAAATTGCTGTAAAATGGCACTATTCTATTGCTACAAAAAGTTAAAAAAAATGCAGTAAAAACCCAACAAGTCAGCACAGCCTGAAGACGTCAAATCTTCATAAAGCACCTCAGTTGTAATTATAGGTCAAATCACTTTCATCTGATATTTCACAAAACATTTTTGAAGAAATGAAGGCAGAATAAGGAAATAATTTCTGTGATTCTGTGTGCAATAAATGGCTGAAATCGCATGCATGCCACATGAGCCAAAACAGGTACAAGATATACACAAGAACCTCTACATTATTATCTAATAACAGCCAATGGTATACTATATAAACAAAAACAAAAAATGCTTCTTTAATACCTAAAAGTCAGAGATGACTGCAGCAAGTTGCAACTCTGCAAATCCAGAGTTCAAAACCAAAGATTTGTGTTTTTTAACTTTTTTGCATAATCTACAGAGGCAAATCCACACCAAATTCTGCACAATTTTAAATTAAGCTCAGACCACCATAAAGACTTCTTCCAACCATGTCTCATCTCCACAGAATCTGCCAGTCAAAAATCTTAGGTTCTGCATTTTTTCAGCACATTCCCCACCTTTTCTCTGCATTCATGCCCCCAAACAATGCCTTTCTTGAAGCACTGATAGTATGAGTGAGCAGGTAAGTGGGTGGAGAGGGGTAAGAAGCATTGGGTGGGGGCAGATAGGTAGGTCCCCTGTGGGTAGATAATTCCCCACCATTAGGTAGATGCCCCCAGTAAGTAGGAAATGTCCCCCTATTTAGGTAAATAATTCCTACCCCATTACGTAGATGCCCCAGTAGGCAGATAACTGCAGTAGATAGATAATTCTCTGCCCACCACATTAGGTAGAAGCCCACAATAGGTTGATAATCCTCCCCTCCCCACCCCAATTAGGTATATTACCACAGTAGATAGTTCTTACCCCACATAGATTAGAAGCCTGCAGTAAGTAGATAACCCCCCGCCCCCATTAAGTAGATGCCCCCAGTAGGTAGAACATTTTCCTCCCACATTAGGTAGAAGCTCACAGAAGGTAGGTAATTTCCCATTAGGGAAAAGCTCCAAGTAGGTAGGTAAGGCCACATTAGGTAGATAGTCCCCGCATTAGGAAGAAGCCCCCAGTAGGTAAAGAATCCCCCCCCCCCATTAGTTAATGTTCCCCCCTCCCACCATAATGTAAGTTAGAAGTTAGAAAATCCCTCAATAAGGTAGAAGCGTTTAGTAGGTAGGTAATCCCCCCCCCTCCACATTTGGTACATGCCCCTAGTAGACAGGTATACCCCCCCCCCCCCAATAGCTATGTAACCCCCCATTAGGTAGGTGATCCTCCCCACATTTGGTAGATTCTCCCAGTAGGTACAGTAGGTATTCAAAATCCTCATTAAGTAGAAGCCCTCAGTAGGTATAGGCAGGTAGCTTCTCCCCCAGAATGCCCCAAGTTGTAAGGTCATTTCACCTAATAGATCCCCACCAAAATGAAAAAACAATAAAAATCCTACTAACCTTCCCTCCATTCCCACGCTGTGGCTGGGCCCTCTTTTTTCTCCTCCGCTCTGTGTTCCATCACCTGGAGCAGTGCAGAAATTCCTTTTTACCGCTGGAATCCTTGCTCCTGTACAATACTGAGTGGCGCCACTTACTTAACACTCTTAGAAGGCACAAAATACACAGCTAAGAATATTTTGCCCAGGGCAACCGCCTCCCCCATGCAATGCCACTATACTAATGGGGTAACATTCTTCATATATAACTTATCCTGTACTGATCCTCAGTTACATTATGTATTATAAGGGCTGCACTCACTAATCTGCTGTTTCAGAGCTAAAAATCTCCCTGAATTTTCTGCTTGTTCAGTGTCAGCATAACCATATGATGTCCTGTTGTATGATAATCACAGGCAGACTGGAAACCGTCCCCTCCTATTAATGACCAATCGCAGGAGGTCAGGACTAAGATGTATTGTAATACAGCCTAACACATGGTAGGCAACTCTTGGCAATAGGCTTATAGGCACCAGCAAGCATCTCCCATAGAAAAAGAAGCGATGAACCTGTCTGAAACAATCATGAGATCAGCCATGTGGAAGAAATCCTTACTAGAATATTAATGCAGCCAAAATGTTGTAGATGTCTGTTAACTCATCCCCTGGCAGCCGGCACCAGGATCCCGTCAGAGAAGGTGACCCATCCTTCAAAACAATTCAACAATTAGAATAATATTGCACCTGCAATTGAAAATAGTTTATTTGATGAAGCGTCCACACGGTGCTGGAGACTGCCTGGTCTGTCAGAAATATACGAGGCCTGGATACACAAACCTGGTAGCAACTCAGTAAATGGGTCAAGTACAAAAGAAAGTATCCCGGCACTGGCTTCTTTGATGCTTTTTCACTGCTTTATTAATGCATTTATTAAGTCGCATACATAAACGCAAGATGCGTTTCGGCTTCCGGGTTTATCAATTGCATACACAACACTGGATAATACATGTTTATATAGCTGTTGTTAAGAATGATTGACATATATGCAAACCAATGTTATTTAAACGGTAGCTCCCACCATTCTCTTTTTTTTTTTCTGTCCCTGCCTATTACCCATCTATCCCTAACCCCCTCCCTGCCTTTATTTTATTTTTTTATTATCTTAAAAATGCCATTTTGTCTGCCTGGTAGTGTGCTCATTACCAGGCAGACTTCCCCAGCAGGCACCACGTCACTGATGCCTGCTGGGGGCCGACTTCCGCCCTTAGTTCTCCTGACAGGGTGCCTCCAGCTGTTTCACCACTACAACTCCCAGCATGCCATGACATCTATTTTCTGTCAGGGCATGCTGGGAGTTGTAGTGGTGAAACAACTGGAGGCACCCTGTGTTGGAAGACACCCAGCCCCCGACCAATATCGCCCCCCCCCCCCCCCCTCACCTGTGCCGGACCATGAGCTGGGGTCCGTAGCAAGCAACAAGCATGTGCCCGGCTTCCTGTCATGCCCGTACACTCTGGAAACTGTCTCTATGTTTCTGGAGTCCTCCAGAACCATAGAGAGAGTTACCAGAGTGTAGGAGCATGACAGGAAGCCGGGCACACGCTTGTTGCTCAGTGTGTGATGGGCCCTCCTGTAAATGGCGCCCCCCTCTCCGTATAACGCGCTCCCCCCGGTAATGACAGGACACAGCTGCGAGGAGAAGTGAGGAGGTGGCGTATCCCCACTGGAGCCGTGGCTGTAAGGAGAGGTAAGAGCCACGTGCCGCCATGCTGCAGGGAGAATATGCAGCAGGCAGGCAGCCAGTGTGTGAGTCCAGGGAGCCAATGCGCAGCCCTGGATTTCACTGTGCTCGCTCTCGCCTGTTTGATTGACAGGTGGGAGCGAGCACCGCAGTGACTGAATTTTGACTCATTTGCCAGGCTCAAATGAGACGAAATTCTGTAGTGACGTCACTGCCGAATGCATTCGGCCACTAGGAGGGAGACCCCTAGTGGCCGAATTTAAAAGTGATTTTAAACTGGTTTCAAATCACTTTTTTTATTAAACTATATTAGAGATATGTTGTAGTACTTAAGTACTACAACATATCAATTTTTGGATTTCATGACAGTGCCCATTTAAAGAAAACATAAACAAAACACACGTGGATGACCCGATAGACTTCCGCAAGTCTGGCACTACATCATCATACTATGTATCTGCAAAGAAGAAGACACATACTGTTATTTGCAATAAGCGTGAGATTTCATAGGTAAGAATGCAATACAGTAGGCAAATAATAAGCAATTAGGTAAGGAGGCTAGTGAGTTCTTAGTCCCAATTTAACCCTTTCGGTTCAATAGTATTTAGCTTATGTATCCATGAGGCATTTTTCCTCCATAGCAGCTTTTTGATGTCTCTACCCCTTCTTGGTAAAAGCACATCCACCACCTGGAATTTTAGTTGTGAAATAGTATGTCTGGAATGGGAAATAGGAGATTTTTGAAACGAATGGTAGATTTATGGCGATTAATGTGGTCTTCTACACGTTGGGCTGTTTCCCCAACGTATAGGAGACCGCAAGGGCATTTTATTATGTTTTAATACTTTTGCAAGTAAAAAATCCATTAATGGGAATTTTCTTACCAGTGTGATGGTGGGAGATAAAGTCCCCTTTTATTACAGTCATGTCTATAAATGTTGGCACCCCTGACAAAATGAAGTATTTCTCATAGAAAAGGATTGCAGTAACACGTTTTGCTATACACATGTTTATTCCCTTTGTATGTATTGGAACTAAACAAAAAGGGAGGGAAAAAAAAGCTAATTGGACATAATGTCACACCTAACTCCAAAAATGGGCTAACAAAATTATTGGCACCCTTTCAAAATTGTGGAAAAATAAGATTGTTTCAAGCATGTGATGCTCCTTTGAACTTACCTGGGGCAAGTAACAGGTGTGGGCAATATAAAAAGGCAGACCTGAAGGCAGATACAAAAGGAGAGTAGTTCACTTAGTCTTTGCATTGTCTGTCTGAGGACTTAAGAACCAAAATTGTGGAAAAATATCAACAATCTCAAGGTTACAAGTCATCTCCAGAGATCTAGATTAGCCTTTGTCCACAGCGTGCAACATTATCAAGAAGTTTGCAACCCATGGCACTGTAGCTAATCTCCCTGGGCATGGACGTAAGAGAAAAATTGATGAAAGGTGTCAACGCAGGATAGTCTGCATGGTGGATAAGCAGCCCCAAACAAGTTCCAAAGATATTCAATCTGTCATGCAGGCTCAGGGAGCATCAGTGTCAGCGCAAACTGTCCGTCGACATTTAAATGAAATGAAACGCTATGGCAGGAGACCCAGGAGGACCCCACTGCTGACATAGAGACAAAAAAAAGCAAGACAACATTTTGCAAAAATTAACTTGAGTAAGCCAAAATCCTTCTGGGAAAACGTCTTGTGGACAGATGAGACCAGGACAGAGCTTTTTGGTAAAGCACATCATTCCACTGTTTACCCAAACATTTGAAATATGGTGGAGGTTCAATGATGTTTTGGGGTTGTTCTGCTGCCTCTGGCACTGGGTGCCTTGAATGTGGGCAAGGCATCATGAAATCTGAGGATTACCAATGGATTTTGGGTTGCACTGTACAGCCCAAAGTCAGAAAGCTGGGTTTGCGTCTGAGATCTTGGATATTCCAGCAGGACAATGACCCCAAACAGACGTAAAAAAGCACCCAGAAATGGAAGGCAACAAAGCGCTGGAGAATTCTGAAGTGGCCAGCAATGAGTCCAGATCCAAATTCCCTTTGAACACTTGTGGAGAGATCTTAAAATTGCTGTTGGGAAAAGGCATCCTTCCATCTGGAGCAGTTTGCAAAGGAAGAGTGGTCCAACATTCCGGCTGAGAGGTGTAAGAAGCTTATTGATGGTTATAGGAAGCGACTGATTTCAATTCTTTTTTCCAAAGGGTGTGCAACCACATATTAAGTTAAGGGTGGCAATAATTTTGTTCAGCCCATTTTTGGAGTTTAGTGTGATATTATGTCTAATTTGCTTTTAGTTCTGTATATTGCTACACTGCCCGCATCGTAAACAAGGGAAGGTTAAATTTTTCATGGATTTTAGACATTTTTGTTTATGGACCTTTTTATTAGTCCCCATGTCTGCCCTTACTAATGGATCTTTGGTGGTCTTTTGTTGCATATCAGGAGGGATCATTTAAATTCCTCTATGGTGGAGTAAGATTTTTGCAGAATCGGCCAATATTCTCTCAACACTTTGTCTATTTTGTATTGCTGCGGCTGGAAGGTGCGTACAAAGGGGATTCTTTTCTCACCTTCAGTGTCTCTATTTTGGTTAGTGTCACACATAGCTTCCTGCAATACCCTATCTGGGTATCCTCTCTCTCTCTTTGAATTTAGAATGTAGTTCTTTTATTCTTACAGGGAGGATGTTGTCATCTTTTATATTGTGAACAAGGGATCGATTTCTTAACGGACGGTGGATGAGCACTGGAGTATAACAGTAAGTTGTTTCTGTCTGTCTCCTTGCGATATAAATCAGTGTGAAGGCCTCCAGCTCCATCCTTTAATACCACAGTGTCAAGGAAATTAACCCTGTTGTGACTTTCAGACATGGTAAATTTTAACTCAGGTCTCACATGATTAATGGACTCAAAAATGTCGATCAAGGTAGAATGTGGCCCTCCCATACGCAGAAAATATCGTCTATGAATCCATGATGGTCTTCAAAAAATGCCATATAGGCATTTGCGTATGGGAGGGCCACATCCCCCCCCCCCCATCGCCGATCCCCGTTTCTGTAAATAGAATTGATCTTTGTATAAAAAGTAATTGTCGTACAATACTACGTGTAAGAGTTGTAACAGGAAAGAATTTTGATTCTCCGAGTATGTGCTGGAGTCTAATAGCCACTATACTGCTTCTATACCCATTGTATGCTCAATTGATGTGTAAAGGCTAGTCACATCTATCGTGACTAGCTATGTTTGTTCATTGACATCATGTATTTCTGCTAGCGGATTCAGAAAATCAGTGGTGTCCGGTAGAAAGTTTCGTTTTAGTCAGTGGGGTAAGTGGTTTTTCCAGTACTATTGAAAGTGGGGATAATACAGAGTCGACTGATGCCACAATAGGCCGGCCCGGTGGATTGTGTAAATCCTTGTGGATTTTTGGTAGGGTATAAAATATAGGTGTGATGGGTGTTCTATTGATAAAAAATGTCTTAATTTTACTGTCAATTATACCCCTCTGTGCGCCATCCTCCACTATGTCCAAAATATGCTTTTGGATCTCTCTCAATGGATCAGTGGGCAATGACGCATATGTATCTGAATCGGACAATTGACGTAATATTTCTTTTTTATATAATGGTCTGTGTCTATTACGACAATTGAACCACCCTTGTCTGCGGGCTTCATAGTTATTGTCTTCTCTGATGTCAGATTTATTAGAGCCATTCTCTCACCTTCTGGTAAATTATTATGCATTTTTATTTCATTGTGGGTTATTTGCTTAGACACAGTTTCTACCTCATTTTTCACCAGATTAACAAAGATCTCCACTGCATGTTGCGATCTCGGGGGAGTAAAGGAACTTTTATTTCTTAGCCCCAAATCCTCTAATTTAAGTACCTCACAAGTCTTCTCCCTAGACACATTCTGTACCATAGATTTATCAGCAAAAAAAAGCCTTTAAACGAATGTTCCGAAATAACCATTCCAAAGCAATGTCCAAATAAAATGTATTTAGTCTATTAGTTGGGCTGAAAGATAAGCCCTTTTGCAACATGTTCATTTCTTGTGGGTTCAGACATTTGGATGAAATGTTAATCACCAATGAAGATTCCCTACCTGGGATTGTGTCAGGACGCTGCCTGTTGGTTTTACCTATGATTGCGGCCCCCTGCGTCTCCTCTTCCTTGCCGGGGGCGCTGCCAAGAAAAAGGATGTGACCCACAAAATGAAGAGGAATATTCGCTGCCAGAACTCGATGATCCATAGTCTCCACATTGTTGTGGTCTGGAATAGCCTCTGTACAACGTATCCTTCCATCTATAGACTTTATTCCGTAGATAGTGCTCAGTATCTCTCAAATACTTCTTTCGTTTCTTTCGTTCCAAATCCTTCCGCTAGGAATCAATCTGGGTATTCAGGGATTCTTTGAGGCTATTAAACTCTTCACTTTTGATGCTGACTTTCAACTGTTGTTCTATAGCCACTATTTCACTTTTAACAGATGTAGTGGTTTGTTGTAGCTGGTCAATAGTTAGCAGAATGATGTCCATTGAACATTTATTGAGTATTTGTTCAAACTTATCGCAGTAGCTTGGCACCCCAGAAAATAAAGTTGGTCTTAGTGGAACCCGTAGACCTCTCGGGATCTTCTTGTTGCGATGATATTCCACAAAAGTAATACCATGCAGTTCGTGTGATGATAGTTTACGTGTCTCCAGCTCCAATCTCCATTTCTTTACCTCACTGGCCGGGATTTGCAGAAACTCTGCCGATGTGCCCAATTCAGCTAGGATCCATTCTGAATCGTCTTCACTGAATGTTATGGTCGACATCTGTTGGCTCTGTGCATGCACCTCAGGAAAATGCACACGAAAAATGGGTCAAGTACAGACTGAGTAGTGAGATGTCTGCTCTTATTCAGAGGGTGAACGCATCTTGTCAATCTACATCCTTATTAGCTGTGTGCACGGGACAGTTATTCCTCGATATTTAGTGAATAGATGATTGCCTGGACAACATACAGAGTAGCAGACTCTCAGCTGTGAATTGTTTTAGGCCTGTACAGGTTTGAAAACTCTGGATGTAAACAATGATGTGCTCCAACAGCAAGCATAAATCTTGTGAGGAAGTAGAGAAAAATGAAGGCATTTGTACTAGTAGCCATAATGTGACAACTTATCAAGGATCCTGCAATAAGAAGAATAAAGCTGGCACTACCTCTTTAAAGTCCTCAAACACTGTATCCCCCAGCGATGCGCTGCTACTGCTTCTTCTCTGTGTGTGGTGGCAGCGGTGTTGTGTTCCGTATCCAGTAAAGATAAATCCAAGCAAAAAGAGAAAGTCGGACAGCAACTCGCTGTGTTCCACGATGCTTTATTCAGAGACAATGGGTGCAAACGATATACAGGCGATGTTTCGCGATATACGCTTCTTCCGACCCTGACAGAGCCGGAAGAAGCGTATATCGCAAAACGTTGCTCTATCTTGTTGCCTGTATGTTGTTTGCACCCATTGTCCCTGAATAAAGTATTGTGGAACACAGCGAGTTGCTGTCCGACTTTCTCTTTTTGCTTGTATTTATCAAGGATCCTGTTTTCTTTCCAGTTTGTTCGTTCTCCAGAGCTGCTTTTCCTGCTGCAGAGGATAGATTCAATGCAACAAAAAAAATTCTGCAACTAAAAAAAGTTCGATTTATCTGAATGGAATTGTCTCCAACAAATGTCTGCAGATTACATTCAGATGAATGAAACAGTTGCAAAAATATCTGCAATAAGATCTGCCACATGTGAATTCACCCTAATAAGGACAGGAGAGTTGGTGCCATAGTCAGCTATGCTGGAGGCTATGTAGCTGGTCACCCAACTAAACCCAGTTATATACAGACAGCAATGACGGACATCCATGACCACAAGGTATCACAAGAAATATATGAAGTCAGGGAGATTAAAGCTGGAAAAAAACAACAACTCATAAAAAATGTTAGGCTTTTAATGTTAAAAGGGAACTCCAGTGTAAAAAAAAAATTTTCAAATCAAATCAACATATTTGTACATTACTTTTATTTTAAAATCTTAACCCTTCCAGTACTTCTCAGCCGCTGTATACTACAGATATAAAACAGAGAAATTTCTAAAGTTCTTTCCAGTCTGACAACAGTGCTCTCTGCTGACACCTCTGTCCATGTCAGGAACTGTCCAGAGCAGCGGAGGTTTTCTATGGGGATTTTTACTCCTACTCTGGACAGTTCCTGCTTGGAGAGAGGTGTCAGCAGAGAGCACTGTTGTCAGACTGGAAAGAACTTTACAATTTTCTATGTAGTATACAACAGCTGATAAGTACTGGAAGGGTTAAAATTTTGAAGTAGAAGTAATTTACAAATCTGTTTAACTTTCTGGCTCCAGTTTATCTGAAAACATTTGTTTTCCACTTGTTTCCACCAGAGTTACCTTTAAAGGGGTACTCCGCTGCTCAGCGTTTGGAACAAACTGTTCCGATTGCTGGAGCAGGGTGCCAGGAGCTCGTGACATCATAGCCCCGCCCCCTCATGGCATCACACCTCGCCCCCTCAATGCAAGTCTATGGGAGGAGTTGTGACTGTCACGCCCCCTCCCATGGACTTGCATTGAATGGGCGGGGTGTGACATTATGAGGGGGCGGGGCTATGACGTCTCAAACTCCTGGCACTGGCTCCAGCGTTCGGAACAGTTTATTCCAAGCGCTGAGCAGCAAAGTACCCCTTTAAGTTTACAGCTGCAATGGAGCTGCGTTCAGAGTGCTCCGTCACAGAATCCATTTATTTAGCAGGATCTGACCAGACAAAAAAAATACTACAAGCAGTGGACACCTCATGGATCCCATTAAAGTTAATGGAAACCCTTAGTGCCCATTGTACAACAGACCATTCATCTCAGTCTTTGGCCTTGAGCGGTCAGCTCCAAAAGACGGCTGTGACACTGATGTCAACGAGGCCTTATATGTAATCCAGCGACCAATTATATACAGAATATTTCCATATTTACCATGGGAGGAGTTTATTGTGCTGTCCTAAATTAAACCCAGTGCAATCATTTTGGGGTTCCTTTTGGCCTCCTGTTCTAAGACACTGCGGGGGTATGAAGCAGAAGGAGGTGAGATGTGAGTGGGCAGAGAGAGAGAGAGACAGGATAAGAGGGTGCGTAGGAAGCGCAGTTTGCTGGGTCTCCATGGAAACACATAGCACAGAGCCTGGATCCTGTCATTCGCATTCTTCCCTTCCAGAAATGGGTTAATAACGCAGAACTGTTGATGTGCAAGTTCAGACCAAGATAATAAATGCAAAGACCAGAGGAGGGAGAATGTACAAATCTCAGTAGAAAATGACAATATTCCGAGAGGTTCTAACAAGCACAGCGGACGACGCCATCGTAACTATAACTATTTTACTTATCCTGTACTAATCAAGAATTGGATCATGTCTATCCAGAGCTACATTTATGGCTACAAACTTAGGATACAATGACACTGTATTCCTGCCTCCATTAATTATATCTGTCAGAATCCTGCCTGAAAACAGGATAGCGACTTACACTGTTAACGGGAGCAGCGAACCCCTTTCATTTGTATGGCCGAACGGTGACACCTAGTGACTTCTGTTACGACCTATGCACCGTTTGAAATGCACAACAGCCCCAGCTACAAGTCTGCTTAATATATTGGATACGTCCTGAACGAGTGGATAGGTCCCACGTCCTGAATGAGTGGATAGGTCCCACGTCCTGAACGAGTGGATAGGTCCCACGTCCTGAACGAGTGGATAGGTCCCACGTCCTGAACGAGTGGATAGGTCCCACGTCCTGAACGAGTGGATAGGTCCCACGTCCTGAACGAGTGGATAGGTCCACTGCTCCAGTTAACAGCATCCTGTTCTTGGAGGAAAGACAACGGATAAGATTTACTTGGGCAGGAAAATGGTGTGATAGTACCCCAACAGACACATCTTTGTAAAAGATCTTATTACGTGAGGAAGTGTGATGCATTGCACTATGGGACAATCTTTGCTTGATGTCCATAGATGAAAACACTCAATGTTTACATCTGAAGGTTAAAGACTCAAATAGTCCACCTTTCTCAACTGAGGGTTTGTTAGAGATGTCAATCAATTCTCTCTTAAGTAAACATCCTTGACTCCAAATGATACAATATATCAGTACAGGTAATTTGTTCCCTTGTCTATATATATATATATATATATATATATATATATATATATATATATATATTACACACACACACATTTCAGGTTATAAATGGGGGCCTGGAAGGAATTACTTCTACAAGAACCACAATGTTGGAACCACTGCTGAAGTTTTCAATGCACTTGTGTTGTCATTGGGTTGGTCATCTAAGGGCACTGGGTGAAACAAGTAACATCTGCGCAATGAATCTACAATGAAAAAGGCGAAACATGGATTTTACCACATGCTATAATCTGAGCCTTCTGGTCACTGCACATGCTGGAATTCTTATTCTGATTTTTATTGTGTATCCGGAGGGCGGCTGAGGCTTCTTGCTTAGGACACCATTTATCTCTTTACTTTTACTGCTGACTGAGCAGAGTGTGTATATAGCACAGAAGGTCTCCCCCACCACACTACAGAGTCCAAAAGGGTGGAGTTGGGGGGCATTTTACCTGTTATATTATACCCTCCTGTTACTGCGCTTTGCCCAGTTACAATTTTGGAAACTAATGCATTTAAATCCTGGGAGAGTCGCCAGCAGTGTACACCCCACATAGCCTATCTGAGCTCTGTCAACACATGGGGGAGGGGAGGGGGTCAGCAAAGGATTAAATCCGTGGGAGCCTAAAAATCCTGTATCCATCCTGGCAGGAGGACAGTAATGGGTAGAGCACAGGGATAATACGATGAGGGGATTTACACATTGGGAAGGGTCAGACTGGCTAAATGGATGAGGAGGGGCGTAAAGAAATAATGTCATGGTAAATGATGAAGCTGCTAGGGGGCACCAGTCCCACAGAAACTGGGTCACTCTAATAAGGTCACATCAGCACATGGGTGGCTAAGGATTCTATACACATACACTATAGACAAGAGTGGGAGAGAAGTGATATTTCATTTAGAATGTCACTTTACATGATAAATTATTTAGTCCTGTTTGGTTTTCTGGAACAGTATTACACATAATGGGCTCCTATACAGGTGCTCAGCACACAGTACCACACACTAGGCTTAGATACAGTGGGCTCAGCAGAATATATCACACAGGATGGGATTAGATACAAAAGCTCAGCAGACAGTACAACACTTGACAGGATTATATTAAGTCCCTCAGCAGACAGTAATGAACAAGAGGATTAGATACAGAAGCTCGGCAGACAGTATCACCATTTGGATTAGATACAACACAACTCAGAAGAGTATACCACACATGATCGAATTAGATTAAGTGGCTCTGCAGACAATATTACATATGACAGGATTAGATGCAGTAGCAGAGCTAACAGTACCACATCTGGCAGAATTAAATGCAGTGACTCCACAGTACACTGTATCACACCTGATGGGATTAGATACGCAATTGCAGTTCACGTCAGTAAAGTTCCGTGCTGTGCCCTCCAAGGCAGCTGTGGGTGAAGGAGTGGCTGACAGGTCAACAACTGTCTGCAGGGAGGAAGACCAATCGGATGCAGTTTTAAACAATTGTTGGACATCACAATTAATATGTCAGAAATGACTCATGTCCTCTGGACAGCTAGGCCTCAGCCTTCTCATACCTTTAGGAGGATATCACTTGTGGATTCAGGGCTCTGAGCGTAAGGACTACAGACAAAATGAAAGGCTCCTTCTGAGGAAGGAGCCAGTCCGGCTCGGAAACACATTGTAAATTTTTTATTTGATTTGGCATTCCCTGCAGTATCGACACTTAGGAAGTAGGGAGCAGCAGGAAATAGAAACAATCATAATGGCATCTGTGGGGAATAAGGGCATGTGGATATATTTTCTTTATTACTTTTAAAAGCACCCTACTCTGTTTTTATAAAAAAATAATAAAAAATTCTTAAATAGCAGAATAGAGGACACTCGTTGGAGGCAATGTGGTGTGTAGCAGAGAGGGTCTGAAATGCAACTTCTGTAGCAATGTTCTGTTACAGTGCTCTGACTGGAAAAAAGGGACAATTCAGTTAAAAGTGTACTCTGCCCCTGGACATTTTATCCCCTATCCATATGGGTATATAGGGGATAAGATGTCTGATCGCGGGGGTCCTGCTGCTGGGAACCCCCATGATCTCCTGCATGCCACCCTGGCATTCAGAACTTTTTGTTTCAAATGCTGGATTTGGGGCCATGGTTGTGATATCATGCTGTGCCCCCTCGTGACGTCACACCACACCCCCTCGTGATGTCACACCACGCCTCTCCCATAGACATGAATGGAGGGGGAGTAGGGTGACACCACGAGGGGGCGTGGCATGGCGTCATGACCTTGGCCCCAAACCCAGCTTTCGGGACAAAGTTCTGAATGCCGGGGAGGCGTCAGGAGATCGTGGGGATAAGATGTCTAGGGGCGAAGTACCCCTTTAAAAAATTCAAGAAAACTGTTTACAATGCAACTCTAATATATATATGTTACAGTGGTAGCTCCCATAGTTCACCCTAGTGGAACTACAAATAAAAGTTCTAAAACCACCACATTGCCTGGATATGTTTCCTGTTAACCCTCCTGCCTGATATGCATGGCTCCTGTGACCTCTGTTGTCTTCTATGGCTGCTTGATATGCTTTGCCATCCTTCCCTTCCCTTGCCTACATTTCCCAGTAATCATTGCAGCTCTGCTCTGTCAGCCAGCTCACTCTCTGAGAGCAGCAGAGAGAGGCTTAGTGTATGACTGGCTAAGGCTGCACACACCTTCCAGTTTGCAGCACTAAAGACAGCATGACTCATCAGTGCAGGGCAGAAACCACATGGTCTGTCTTTTTCAGGAGGGTGGGAGGCTGCTTTTAGAGAGGGATTTGGACAGAGACATAGTGGATGACTGGATGAGGTCATTCCCTCACTTCATACATGTAAAAGACAACCAAAGAGGTTAATCTGCTCTATATAGCTAATGAATGATATTTAGACAATTAAATAGGTCGATGAGAGGGAAAGGATGGGCAATGGGTTTAGATCCCCAGAGTACCTCTTCAAAAGTTCTGTTATTAGAGAATTCAAAAACCATTTCCCCTCCTTCACCTATAGATGCGTATTAGATACGGTGCAGCCAGGAATGTTGCGTATACCCTATAGAAATGTAAAATTGCTGCAAAATTTTTATCCGCCAACAAGCATGAACCGCTCCGAGAGCTGCTTTTTCCCCATCCAGTCACAGGTGGCACCTTCATTACACACCTGACTCTGCCTGGTCCATTTCCAGGCATTTAGCAGAATAAAATTAGGTGTCACAGCACCCATTATTTGTCCTGCAACTGACAGACAGCGATTGTCACTTTTTTTGGTGTAGTGAACAACAAACTTGGACTGCTACAGACTGGAATGCTATTGTTTATAGCAACAAATCCAGGATCTGTTTGGGATCAGACGATAGTCGGGTTCAAGTATGGAGGCCATATTCTGTGGAGCAACACCCTGCTCCCACTGCTGGTGTGATAATCCTGGGAGCCATCATATACAACAAATCTGAAAAGAGCAAAAGAAGGAAAGACCGACGGAAAGGCGCCTAGTGTGATACCGTTGATGACAGGTGGGAGGGGTTAATCGAAGAGTAGATGATGGGTGCTCACCTTGAGCGAGCAACAAACTCGCATGTAGACCCACAGTGGGGTTAGTAGTATGGATAATAGTCCACCGGATACAGCTGCTAAGCCCAGGGTACAGGACAGGACTAGCCAGTCCTGGATAGATATGCAGTGGTAAGGAAGAAAAAAACCCTTTTCAAAGGGCGCTGCTGTTGTCCTGGTGAGATGAAGATGAAAAGTCCAAGGCAGAAGTATTTTGCAAGATATAGCTTCTTTATTGGTGTAGAATCATAGCAAGCAGGGATACAGGCTAGATAACGCGTTTCGGGGGACAGCGCCCCCTTCTTCTTCAGATCACTGATCTGAAGAAGAAGGGGGCGCTGTCCCCCGAAACGCGTTATCTAGCCTGTATCCCTGCTTGCTATGATTCTACACCAATAAAGAAGCTATATCTTGCAAAATACTTCTGCCTCGGACTTTTCATCTTCATCTCACCAGGACAACAGCAGCGCCCTTTGAAAAGGGTTTTTTTCTTCCTTACCACTGCATATCATATACAACAGTCTGTCAATCTCTAGAAGTGATACGAGGCACACTAATAGCTTAGCATTATGTGCAGGACATCCAGCGGCTTCTCATGGCAAGGTTTTCAACTGGTATATCTAAAGACAATGTTCACCCACACACACCGTAAGGTTTTCCTAGTAGTTTTTACACCAGATTGCAATACTTTTCTTGGCATGCCCAGTTGAATTTATTGTGAACCAGCTTTGCAACCTCAGAGCGTGCAGGATCTACAGGTACTGCTTCAATATTTGTGGCCAAATAAGCCACAGGATGCCATTTGGAACCTGTGTCTTCATGCCCAACTGTATCTCATCTTGCATCCAGGCTAGAGGTAGCCCAACAGGGTACTAGAGACTCCTTGAAGTTGTACACTTTTCTTTCCAATAAACTTAGAATTTCACTCTAATATTGTACAGTGACCCCCCCGACCTACGATTGCCCCGACATACGATAATTTCAACATACGATGGCCTCTCAGAGGCCATCGCATGTTGAAGGCAGCATCAACATACAATGCTTTTGTATGTCGGGGCCATCGCATAAACAGCTATCCGGCAGCGCAGACTGCTTCAGCTGCCACCGGATAGCCGTTTACGGTGCCTCGTGTGCTGCGGTGACGGCGCGTCCTCTTCGGGATCCCCTGCATCGTCGGCGCTCTCCATCGGTGTCATCACGTCGCTGCGCACGCCGTCCCGTCATCCAATAGGAGCGGCGTGCGTAGCGACGTGATGGCGGCAACGGAGAGCGAGGATGCCGGGGAAGCAGGGGCCTTGCCGGAGCATCGGGGACACCCCGGGGACGTGGCGACAGCGATGGAAGGCGACATCCAGGGCAGCGGTGACGAGCGGTGATGGTCCGGAGCAGCGGGGACAGGTGAGTACAACTTTCTATACCAGTGGTCTTCAACCTGCAGACCTCCAGATGTTGCAAAACTACAACTCCCAGCATGCCCAGACAGCCAACGGGCATGCTGGGTGTTGTAGTTTTGCAACATCTGGAGGTCTGCAGGTTGTAGACCACTGTCCTATACTTTACATTGCACGGATCCCTCAACATACGATGGTCCATTCTGAACGGATTACCATCGTATGTTGAGGGACCACTGTAATTACTTACATACTGTATATTGGCCCAGATTTATCAAACTGTGTTAGAGGAAAAAGTAGAGGGATTTCCCACAGCAACCAATCACGATTCAGCTTTCACTTTACCAGAGCTTGTTAGCTGAGCTGTGATTGGTTGCTGTGAGAAAATCATTCTGTTTTCTCTCACACAGTTTGATAAATCTGGGCCATTATCATTGCATATATTATAATTGCATTCACACATACAATGTCTCATTTGATTCCAACAACTCTTTATTGCTGCATTAGTTTTTGTAAAGTTCTAAGACTGACACAAATTTTAAATTTTACAAAGTTTGCTGCTTCAGTGATTTTAGATCTTTTAGTGGATGTTTCTATGTACACTGAAGTACAATTATGAACTTTTCATAAGTTTTTAAACTTTTGTTGACCAATGCATCAAGTGTATGCAAAGATTCAATATTTACAATGTAGTCCCATTTTTCCAAGACTTCTGCAATTCACTTGGCATGCTGGATATCAGCTTCGGGACCAAATCCTTGACTGGTGGCAACCAATTCTTGCCAAATCAACGCTTGGAGTTTATCGGTGCTTGGTGTTTTTGTTTGTTCATCCACTTTTTGAAGTTTGACCCCAGGTTATCAATGAGATTGAGATCTAGAAACTTTCCTGGCTATGGAAGCAACATTTGAAATATTTTGTTCACCGATCCAATTAGTTATCACCTTTGCCTCATAACACAGTGCTCCATCATACTGGGGAAAATCATTTTCAAATTGCTCCTTTATCATTTGGAGAAGTCCATATTAAAAAACATAAAAAAAATAAATAAAAAAAATAAAACAGTTTTAGCCGCCAGCCTCCATGTTTCCACAGATGTCCGCTGCAGCCAATCAGCAGCTTAGGAGGTTACTCTACATACTCAGGAGTACAGAGCATCAGTGCTGCTGATTGGCTGCAGTGGCCATGTGACAGCCTATGCTCAGGTGATACTAGAGCACAAACCATGAATATCCGCTGCAAAACACCAGAGGCAAAACAAGGGATCATCGCAGGAACAAAGACTGACGTAAAGCTTTTTTTTTAAGAGGAGAGAGCACTAATGACTGTGACACACAAGAGGGAGATTAAATTAAAGTAATAACTGTGACACACAGGGACAGGTGAAGGGACAGTAATGACAGTGACACATGGGGGTTCTCAGGGAATAGTAATGACTGTGTGGTAGCGGGGTGTGTGGTGCAGGGTAGATGTTGTTACCCTAGGGGCAGATTGCATTAACCCCCTGTATTTGTGACGCCAGGGCGTGGTTTAGCATAAAACCACCCAAAGGTATACTACTGGATCCTGGTCTAGGCACGGGGGCAATAAAGACTCCGACGCCAAGTTAAGGACAACGGTAGCTTTACTGAGGGTAGACAGTTGGTAAAGTCTATACAGTTAAGCCAGGGCCCAAGGAGGTGACCAGTGACTCAGAGACCTTAACCCCTTAAGGACCGGGGTTTTTTCCGGTTTTTGCATTTTCGTGTTTTGCTCCTTGCCTTTAAAAAATCATAACTCTTTCAATTTTGCACCTAAAAATCCATATGATTGCTTATTTTTTGCGCCACCAATTCTACTTTGTAATGAGGTCAGTAATTTTGCCCAAAAATCTACAGTGAAACGAAAAAAAAAAATCATTGTGCGACAAAATTGAAAAAAAAAACGCTGTTTTGTAACTTTTGGTGACTTCCGTTTCTACGTAGTACATTTTTCGGTAAAAATTACACCTTATCTTTATTCTGTAGGTCCATACGATTAAAATGATACCCTACTTATATAGGTTAGATTTTGTCGTACTTCTGGAAAAAATCCTAACTACATGCAGGAAAATTATTACGTTTAAAATAGTCATCTTCTGACCCCTATAACTTTTTTATTTTTCCATGTATGGGACGGTATGAGGGCTCATTTTTTGCGTCGTGATCTGAAGTTTTTAACGGTACCATTTGCATTGATAGGACTTATTGATCGACTTATTGACTGACTTTTTATTCATTTTTAAATGATATAAAAATTGACCAAAAATGCACTATTTTGGACTTTGGAATTTTTTTGCGCGTACGCCATTGACCGAGCGGTTTAATTAACAATATATTTTTATAATTTGGACATTTCCGCACGCAGTGATACCATATATGTTTATTTTTATTTTTATTTACACTGTGTTTTTTTTTATGGGAAAAGGGGGGGTGATTCAAATTTTTAATAGGAAAAGGGTTAAATGATCTTTATTCACTTTTTTTTCACTTTTTTTTTTTGCAGTGTTATAGCTCCCATAGGGACCTATAACACTGCACACACTGATCTTCATCATTGATCACTGGTTTCTCATAGGAAACCAGTGATCGATGATTCTGCCGCTTGACTGCTCATGCCTGGATCTCAGGCACTGAGCAGTCATTCGGCGATCGGACAGCGAGGAGGCAGGTAGGGACCCTCCCGCTGTCCTGTAAGCTGTTCGGGATGCCGCGATATCGCCGTGGCTATCCTGAACAGCCCACTGAGTTAACTGGCAGTTTTTACTTTCACTTTTAGCCGCGTGGCTCAGCTCTGAGCGCACGGCTAAAGGGTTAATAGCGCGCGGCGCCGCGATCGGCGCTGCGCGCTATTAGCGGCGGGTCCCGGCTTCACTATGACGCTGGGCCCACCGTGATATGATGCGGGGTTACCCCGCGTTATATCACGGGAGCAGGACCAAGGACATACCGGTACGTCCTTGGTCCTTAAGGGGTTAAGGGCTTACTGGGACTTGTAGTAGAACTGGACAATTGAATGCAGACCACGCTGACTTGACAGATGACAGGGACTGACTTGACTTGACTCATAAAGCTGTGACTTTAGCTTACGTCACTTGATGGTGGCTGCAGGACTTGACTTTGAGGTCTCCAAAACTCTGGGCACACACACTAGGCACAACTGCACTGGACCTCAGCTTAGCAGAAGAGCAGAGCTCAAAGAGAGAGAAGCTAGCTCCACCCAGGGCTTATATGGCAGAGACAAGCAGAGAGCCCATAGGTCATTTTTGGGATCACCTGGTCACTGGTACCTCCTGAGTAACAATCACATGACATATCACATGGTATAACTCCATATAACACTTTACATGGTAAAACATATTTACAATGGGAAAACAAGTGCAGGGGGCACGGGGTAACACCTCCCGTACTGGGCCACCACAAACTCCCCCACTTAATTAAAGTGGTCCTTGATGCCCAGTCCTGGAGGGCGGAGGACTGAAGTGGCCACTGAGGCATTTATGCACAATGTCCTTCTCAGGTCTGGATTACGAAACAAGATAAGGATGAGTCCATGTGGCATGGTGAATTTCCATACATGCTCTTTAAACATATGGGGTTAATTTGGCTTTGTAACTGCTTTCTGAAGACATTCAAGACAACAATATACATATCAATATACATAGATTCACGGAATGGGCTGCCGGAGGCTATCTACCCAATGCCTTGGATGTTGGGGCCCCTCGGTTCTCAACTCTTTTCCCCAGAACTCAATATACATTGTTACACTATATAACAGTGTTACCTTCAAATTTATCAATTCTATTGCTCTATGTGCATTATCTAGATATCAGGTGAACCCTCTGGCCAGTAGAGTACCCCTGTACACGTGGACAGCAGAGAAAACATTAGACACATAACTGTATATATTTAGAACTTGTGGACTGGGACGATAAACAATGTTACAGTCCTATCTTAACTATTTGCATATGTGTGGACTACTTTTACCATATGTGAACTGACTATGTGTGGTACATAACTCTATAATATAGAGTTATTCTTTGTACCTGGAGGGAATTTGTCATGGCGGTGAGGTAGTGGCTACGCTTTTCCTGACCGGGTCAGGATACCTCCTATATAAATTGTCATGAACAACAGACACTGTACATCTTCACATTTTGTACAAACACAATATATACATTTTATTACAATACACAATAACCATTATAGTACATCAATATAAGCGTTTACTTGTGCAAAGGTAATGAGCAAAAATATATTACTCTAATGGTATATACATATTTTCATTATACCGCTCCACAGCCCTGTTACATTTTAGAGTTCTTAGTAAAGAATCACGGCTAGAAGCCGGGCACATACACTTAAGCAATTGGTTACAAATAAACTTCTTGACAAGTTCGTCAGGTACTTTTCTTAAACGTTGCATAACCTGTGGAGAACAAAACTACTTCACAAAGAAAGTTAAAGGGGTATTATGGTGGAAAACATATATTTTTTTTAAATCAACTGGTGCCAGAAAGTTAAACATATTTGTAAATTACTTCTATTAAAAAATCTTAATTCTTCCAGTACTTATTAGCTGTTGAATACTACAGAGGAAATTATTTTCTTTTTGGAACAGAGTGCTCTCTGCTAACATCACGAGCACAGTGCTCTCTGCTGACATCTCTGTCCATTCCATATGTTTGCTATGGGGATTTTCTCCTACTCTGGACAGTTCTTAAAATGGACAGATATGTCAGCAGAGAGCACTGTGCTCGTGATGTCAGCAGACAGCTCTGTGTTCCAAAAAGAAAATAATTTCCTCTGTAGTATTCAGTAGCTAATAAGTACTGGAAGGATTAAGATTTTTTAATAGAAGTAATTTACAAATCTGTTTAACTTTCTTGCACCAGTTGATTTAAAAAAAAAAGTTTTCCACAGGAGTACCCCTTTAATTATGTATATCAGAATTATCACAGGTAGACTTCCCTAACTTGGGGACTTGCCATGCCAGCCTCGCTGTCGGACTGCTTCCCAGGCTGGGACATGTAACTGGGTCCACGGGACTGTGCCCCCCTCCATGGGGGTCATGCAGGTGTTCCAGTTCACCAGTGACAAGATGGGCTCTGTAATCGTGGGTCTGATGGTAACCACTCTTTGAACCATAGCAGCTTGCTCTACTGGGGGAACAACGGTTGGTGCCTGTTGGGCCGGCCAAACCTCCTCTGTGGGAGTACGCTGAGGCACTTCAGTTGGTGTCCTCTGGTTAGGCCAAACCTCCTCGACCACAGGAGTAGGCCTGGGCACATTCACAGACGACTGTGGTAGATACTTTGGTGCCATGACAGGCACTTTGGGCATGTAGACCTCCTACTCCTTGATGGTACCTCTGACTTTAGGCGGCCGCAACCCAAAGGGATCGGCATCCTCCCAGTCAACCGATGGGAAGTAGGCAAACAGAATCTGGGTTGGATTTTTCGGACGGGTCAACACAGCTGCCCACTCTCCTCTCAAGCTCTGTACAGGAGTATACTCCACGATCTCCCCACTCTCTAGAGAATGCATGGACGGGGGAAGATAGTCTCTCTGCACTGTTCGACGATTGACCAGGATGGTCTCTCCATGACGACAATCCATGAGGGTGCCAAACCCCCCCGCAGTTTGTCGAATTTCACCACCGTATCGCAGCGGCGTTCCAGCAGTGGCTCTCCCTCTCGGGGGTGTTCCAATTTTCTAATGTACAGGGCCTCTATTGCTTTGGTGTCCTGTTGCTGCACCTGTGGCAAATCATATGGCAGCAGCTTCGGCCCATATCTCTCCACTCTCTGTGCCCTCAGTCCCTCTATGATTTTGGCCACCTGAGCCTCTCTTCTGGCCCTCTCGGACTGGGTTGGAGGGACTGAGGAATGGGACTTCCCTGGCAGGGGAAGAAGGTGCTCCCTTATGTATCGGATCAGTCCAGTCTCATGGACAAACAACCACTTAGGTAATGGTGGTGACTGGGAACGGGTGACAGACTTCTGGGCCTGAGGGGGTTTGCTCTGGGCTAGGAGTAGAAGGAGGGGTAGAGAACGTGGCCTCAGCCGTTGTACTCACTTCTGACTCCTCGGTCAGGATTTCGGCCCAGGACCCCCAGGTCCGGTGGTGAGGGGACAGCCTCACAGGCGATGATGCACTAGAAGATGCTGGCGTTCCCTCCTTCGGGGTTGGTGGACAGTCTCCATCATCCACAGGCAGCGGGATGTGGTAGCAGGCCTGGCCCCGATGGAGATGCGCTGTAGACAATCTGACAGCTACTGAAACATTTGCACCACAGCAACTTTCTGGGCCTCCGGTGCCATCTTGGAACTCTCTGCACGTGTGCTTGCCTGTTCCGCCATGCTGCTCCTCTTACTGACTTTCGGCAAACTGAGAGGTTCCAGTGGTGCTGCTCCTTTTATGCAGGCCTTAGGGAAAATGGCCGCCGGCCAGAAGTGCATCAATGGTGAAGCGCTGACTTCCTCTTCCCCGGGAACAAGGGGGGGGACCTTCACAGTTCCACTTCAGCATCGATAAAACAACATGGTTTCCACGCCCAGGGGCGGAACACAGACCAGCATGGGACATTTTCGCGTGCTTCTCCAGCACATCTTTAATCCTTGCAGGTACAGGCAATACTTGGCACTGTAACATAGTTTCTGATCTGATCTTGCACATGGTTTTCACGACTTCCATACTGTTCCAAATAGCAGGCAACAAACTTTTCTTCCCCTTCCCCTCTATTTCACAAGCGCCTCAGGTAAAACACATTTCATAGACAAAGTCCCGTACACTTTTTGGCGCAGACTTAAATCGCATCGGCATGCGGTTTTTGCAGACAATATTGGACACAGTTCAGACTAGGGTGGAGAACTTGTGGCCTAAGGTGCACACCCATATCCTGTTCGTGATGCCAAAAGTTGAGGTGGCGGCTTGTGTGGTGCAGGGCAGATGTTGTTACCCTAGGGGCAGATTGCATTAACCCCTTGTATTCGCGATGCCAGGGCATGGTTTAGCCTATAACCACCCGAAGGTATACCGCTGGATCCTGGGCAGGGCACGGGGGCAATAAAGACTCCGACACCAAGTTACGGACAATGGTAGCTTTACTGAGGGTAGACAGTTGGTAAAGTCTATACAGTTCAGCCAGGGCCCAAGGAGGTGACCAGGGACGCAGTGACCTTAAGGGCTTGCTGGGACTTGTTGTAGGACTGGACAATTGAATACAGACCACACTAACTTGACAGATGACTGGGGCTGACTTGATGTAACTCATAAAGCTGTGACTTTAGCTTACTTGACATGATGGTGGCTGCAGGACTTGACTTTGAGGCCTCCAACACTCTGGACACACACACAAGACACGACTGCACTGGACCTCAGCTCAGCAGAAGAGCAGAGCTCAAAGAGAGAGAAGCTAGCTCTATCCAGGGCTTATATGGGGGAGACTGCCAGGGAGCCCATAGGTCACTCTTGGGATCAACTGGTCACTGGTACCTCCTGGGTAACAATCACATGACATATCACATGGTATAACTCTTAAAGCAACATTACATTTTATAACACTTTAAATGGCAAAACATATTTACAATGGGGAAACAAGTGCAGGGGCCTTGGGGACACTGAAGGAGGCTGCCTGACAGGACAGCAGGAGCACAGGGTAACAACTCCCATACTGAGCCACCACAACTGTGACACACGGGGAAAATAAGGGGACAGTAATGACTGTGGCACACAGGGAGGAAATAAGGGGAAACTTTGTTTGCTGGTTCCTAGATTCATAACAAATTTTTCAAGCCTTTAATTATGACATAGATAGACTATGTTTGGCAGATATTCCTCTCTCAGTAGGATGGTGCACCTCTACATTTCCATATGGATGTTCACAGATACATCAATAGATACAGATACATTCATAGCCCGGGGTTGGTGACGATAAAGATTTTAGTATATATAACACGTTGTCAAGCGTTATAAATGCTAAAATCTGCTGATTGGTTCAATTTAAGGAGTAGACACAATGGGGGGTATTTATCAACTTTGCCTGTTGACAGTTTCTTTTTACCCTTTTTTTTTCCACTTTGGTTTTCGTGGACATGAACCAAATTTATCATTTGGTGCAAGTTGTTAGTAATTTTGGCTCAAATGTTGAAATCAGCTGTTCACAGCGCCTTTTACACAGAACTTACCACCACAGAGGATGCGTATTTTACCCCTTGTGCAGCCATATCACAGTCCCTCCTGCAGGATATCAGCAAGAGATGTGAGTTAGTTTCTTTTGTGGGGTCTATAGCCACCATGTGAAATGGATTTTATTTTCAACTTGGGTATTTTTTTGTTTTTGTTTTGTTACTTTAGTGCAGTGGTCTTCAACCTGTGGACCTCCAGATGTTGCAAAACTACAATTCCCAGCATGCCCGGACAGCCGTTGGCTGTCCAGGCATGCTGGAAGTTGTAGTTTTGCAACATCTGAAGGTCCGCAGGTTGGAGACCACTGCTTTAGTGCTTATCTTTCCTGAACCTGTGTGGCCATGTCCAATGCTGGTTCAACGGAGGGTGAAGGTCCCTCAGAGACAACTATGTCGCAGGATAGTATTGAGCAGCCCTGGAGGCGTCGCTGCTTTCACAAAAAATTTTTTTTAATGTATTTTGACGCCTTTACATTTTCTGACATTGCTAAGTGTGTTTTCTATGTGCAAAATTTCTTGGCGGGGATTTGCGCCAAAAAAAACGGATTTGCGCCAAAATTGCGCCAAAGATCGATTGGTGCAAATGATGAATTACTGACTAAAGTTAAAATCACACACAGGACCGTGTGATTTTGAGAAAGTTCTAAAAATGACAGGGAAGAAGATGCGCCAAACTTTGGCGCAAAAAGAGAGTGCGCCAAAGTATTGCGCCAAAGTTAGGTTAAAAAAGACACATAAATCCTTTGATAAATACCCCCCAATGTGCTCTAAAAACATACACTCCTCAACATTCGAATTGCAACACCAAGAAGGGTAAGCTGTAAGGTTATGCAAATTGATGAAGCAGTAGGTGTATCTCTAAGATCTGCAAATTATCAAATTTTTCTACCACATGAAACCTCATCAATTGGATCAAGTCAGTACAGTATGACTGTGCAATGCCTCCTGTTCATTGTGTATGCCAGTTATTGCCACTTGCCACAAATAGAGAGACAGAATTTTAAAATGAGATACTTTTTCACTACAGTGAGCTGTAATAACAGCAGAAAGTGCACAAAAGTCTGATTATAAGAATGGCATATAGTGATCCTGGACATCTTTTACCAAGCCTAGGGCATAAACCATCAGAAGACATTGGGTTACAAGCCAGATGTCCAGTTACAGGTGTTCCATTGACCTCATCCCACTGCTCTCTTAAAGGATATCACGGTGCAGAGCAAGAAGGCAATGGAGGCTGGAATTTAGGTCTATCATCTTCAGCGATGATTTATGTTTTTGTATTAGTCTTCATTCCAGGTGCACAAACAGCTCGACGTTACATTGATCTGGTTGGAAACAAGTGAGGAGATGCACTGTCTTCTAATAACATATTTTACATGGTAGCTGCAGGGAGAAGATTCTACAGACTGATGGAAGGTGAGGAGAAGACGCTGTCCTCTAATCACATATATTACATAGAGGCAGCAGGGAGAGGAGACTACAGACTGATGGAAGGTGAGGAGATGACACTGTGCTCTAATAACATATTACATAGAGGCTGTAGGGAGAGGATACTACAGACTGATGGAAGGTGAGGAGATGACACTGTCCTCTATTAACATATATTACATAGAGGCTGGAGAGAGAGGAGACTACAGACTGATGGAAGGTGAGAGATGACACTGTCCTCTAATAACATATATTACATAGAGGCAGCAGGGAGAGGAGACTACAGACTGATGGAAGGTGAGAGATGACACTGTCTTCTAATAACATATTACATAGAGGATGAAGAGAGAGGAGACTACAGACTGATGGAAGGTGAGGAGATGACACTGTCCTCTAATAACATATATTACATAGAGGCTGAAGAGAGAGGAGACTACAGACTGATGGAAGGTGAGGAGATGACACTGTCCTCTAATAACATATATTACATAGAGGCAGCAGGGAGAGGAGACTACAGACTGATGGAAGATGAGGAGATGACACTGTCCTCTAATAACATATATCACATAGAGGCTGTAGGGAGAGGAGACTACAGACTGATGGAAGGTGAGGAGATGACACTGTCCTCTAATAACATATATTACATAGAGGCTGAAGAGAGAGGAGACTACAGACTGATGGAATGTGAGGAGATGACACTGTCCTCTAATAACATATATTACATAGAGGCTGAAGAGAGAGGAGACTACAGACTGATGGAAGGTGAGGAGATGACACTGTCCTCTAATAACATATATTACATAGAGGCAGCAGGGAGAGGAGACTACAGACTGATGGAAGATGAGGAGATGACACTGTCCTCTAATAACATATATTACATAGAGGCAGCAGGGAGAGGAGACTACAGACTGATGGAAGGTGAGGAGATGACACTGTCCTCTAATAACATATATAACATAGAGGCTGAAGAGAGAGGAGACCACAGACTGATGGAAGGTGAGGAGATGACACTGTCCTCTAATAACATATATTACATAGAGGCTGAAGAGAGAGGAGACTACAGACTGATGGAAAGTGAGGAGATGACACTGTCCTCTAATAACATATATTACATAGAGGCTGAAGAGAGAGGAGACTACAGACTGATGGAAGGTGAGGAGATGACACTGTCCTCTAATAACATATATTACATAGAGGCTGAAGAGAGAGGAGACTACAGACTGATGGAAGGTGAGGAGATGACACTGTCCTCTAATAACATATATTACATAGAGGCAGCAGGGAGAGGAGACTACAGACTGATGGAAGATGAGGAGATGACACTGTCCTCTAATAACATATATTACATAGAGGCCGCAGGTAGAGGAGACTACAGACTGATGGAAGGTGAGGAGATGACACTGTCCTCTAATAACATATATTACATAGAGGCAGCAGGGAGAGGAGACTACAGACTGATGGAAGGTGAGGAGATAACACTGTCCTCTAATAACATATATAACATAGAGGCTGTAGGGAGAGGAGACTACAGACTGATGGAAGGTGAGGAGATTACACTGTCCTCTAATAACATATATTACATAAAGGCTGAAGAGAGAGGAGACTACAGACTGATGGAAGGTGAGGAGGTGACACTATCCTCTAATAACATATATTACATAGAGGCAGCAGGGAGAGGAGATTACAGACTGAAGGAAGGTGAGAGAGGACAGTGTCATCTAATAACATATATTACATAGAGGCTGTAGGGAGAGGAGACTACAGACTGATGGAAGGTGAGGAGATGACACTGTTCTCTAATAACATATAACATAGAGGCAGCAGGGAGAGGAGACTACAGACTGATGGAAGGTGAGGAGAGGACAGTGTCTTCTAATAACATATTAAATAGAGGCTGAAGAGAGAGGAGACTATAGACTGATGGAAAGTGAGGAGATAACATTGTCCTCTAATAACATATATTCCATAGAGGCAGTAGGGAGAGGAGGCTACAGACTGATGGAAGGTGAGAGATGACACTGTCCTCTAATAACATATATTACATAGAGGCAGTAGGGAGAGGAGACTACAGACTGATGGAAGGTGAGATGACACTGTCTTCTAATAACATATATTACATAGAGGCTGAAGAGAGAGGAGACTACAGTCTGATGGAAGATGAGGAGATGACACTGTCCTCTAATAACATATATTACATAGAGGCAGCAGGGAGAGGAGACTACAGACTGATGGAAGGTGAGGAGATGACACTGTCCTCTAATAACATATATCACATAGAGACTGCAGGGAGAGGAGACTACAGACTGATGGAAGGTGAGAGATGACACTGTCTTCTAATAACATATATTAAATAGAGGCTGAAGAGAGAGGAGACTACAGTCTGATGGAAGATGAGGAGATGACACTGTCCTCTAATAACATATATTACATAGAGGCAGCAGGGAGAGGAGACTACAGACTGATGGAAGGTGAGGAGGTGACACTATCCTCTAATAACATATATTACATAGAGGCTGAAGAGAAAGGAGACTACAGACTGATGGAAGGTGAGGAGATGACACTGTCCTCTAATAACATATATTACATAGAGGCTGCAGGGAGAGGAGACTACAGACTGAAGGAAGGTGAGAGAGGACAGTGTCATCTAATAACATATATTACATAGAGGCTGTAGGGAGAGGATTCTACAGACTGATGGAAGGTGAGGAGATGACACTGTCCTCTAATAACATATATTACATAGAGGCTGAAGAGAGAGGAGACTACAGACTGATGGAAGGTGAGGAGGTGACACTGTCCTCTAATAACATATATTACATAGAGGCTGTAGGGAGAGGAGACTACAGACTGATGGAAGGTGAGGAGGTTACACTATCCTCTAATAACATATATTACATAGAGGCTGAAGAGAGAGGAGACTACAGACTGATGGAAGGTGAGGAGATGACACTGTGCTCTAATAACATATATTACATAGAGGCAGCAGGGAGAGGAGACTACAGACTGATGGAAGGTGAGGAGATGACACTGTCCTCTAATAAAATATATTACATAGAGCCTGTAGGGAGAGGAGACTACAGACTGATGGAAGGTGAGGAGATGACACTGTCTTCTAATAACATATTTTACATAGAGGCAGCAGGGAGAGGAGACTACAGACTGATGGAAGGTGAGGAGATGACACTGTGCTCTAATAACATATATTACATAGAGGCTGAAGAGAGAGGAGACTACAGACTGATGGAAGGTGAGGAGATGACACTGTCCTCTAATAACATATATTACATAGAGGCTGAAGAGAGAGGAGACTACAGACTGATGGAAGGTGAGGAGATGACACTGTCCTCTAATAACATATATTACATAGAGGCAGCAGGGAGAGGAGACTACAGACTGATGGAAGATGAGGAGATGACACTGTCCTCTAATAACATATATTACATAGAGGCCGCAGGTAGAGGAGACTACAGACTGATGGAAGGTGAGGAGATGACACTGTCCTCTAATAACATATATTACATAGAGGCAGCAGGGAGAGGAGACTACAGACTGATGGAAGGTGAGGAGATAACACTGTCCTCTAATAACATATATAACATAGAGGCTGTAGGGAGAGGAGACTACAGACTGATGGAAGGTGAGGAGATTACACTGTCCTCTAATAACATATATAACATAAAGGCTGAAGAGAGAGGAGACTACAGACTGATGGAAGGTGAGAAGGTGACACTATCCTCTAATAACATATATTACATAGAGGCAGCAGGGAGAGGAGATTACAGACTGAAGGAAGGTGAGAGAGGACAGTGTCATCTAATAACATATATTACATAGAGGCTGTAGGGAGAGGAGACTACAGACTGATGGAAGGTGAGAAGATGACACTGTCCTCTAATAACATATATCACATAGAGACTGCAGGGAGAGGAGACTACAGACTGATGGAAGGTGAGGAGAGGACAGTGTCTTCTAATAACATATTAAATAGAGGCTGAAGAGAGAGGAGACTACAGACTGATGGAAAGTGAGGAGATAACATTGTCCTCTAATAACATATATTCCATAGAGGCAGTAGGGAGAGGAGGCTACAGACTG
Source organism: Hyla sarda (assembly GCF_029499605.1). Classification (NCBI taxonomy): domain Eukaryota; kingdom Metazoa; phylum Chordata; class Amphibia; order Anura; family Hylidae; genus Hyla; species Hyla sarda. The sequence goes on along the minus strand of NC_079194.1, from coordinate 136,479,771 downwards.
ATGGAAGGTGAGAGATGACACTGTCCTCTAATAACATATATTACATAGAGGCAGTAGGGAGAGGAGACTACAGACTGATGGAAGGTGAGATGACACTGTCTTCTAATAACATATATTACATAGAGGCTGAAGAGAGAGGAGACTACAGACTGATGGAAGATGAGGAGATGACACTGTCCTCTAATAACATATATTACATAGAGGCAGCAGGGAGAGGAGACTACAGACTGATGGAAGGTGAGGAGATGACACTGTCCTCTAATAACATATATCACATAGAGACTGCAGGGAGAGGAGACTACAGACTGATGGAAGGTGAGAGATGACACTGTCTTCTAATAACATATATTAAATAGAGGCTGAAGAGAGAGGAGACTACAGACTGATGGAAGGTGAGGAGGTGACACTATCCTCTAATAACATATATTACATAGAGGCTGAAGAGAAAGGAGACTACAGACTGATGGAAGGTGAGGAGATGACACTGTCCTCTAATAACATATATTACATAGAGGCTGCAGGGAGAGGAGACTACAGACTGAAGGAAGGTGAGAGAGGACAGTGTCATCTAATAACATATATTACATAGAGGCTGTAGGGAGAGGATTCTACAGACTGATGGAAGGTGAGGAGATGACACTGTCCTCTAATAACATATATTACATAGAGGCTGAAGAGAGAGGAGACTACAGACTGATGGAAGGTGAGGAGATGACACTATCCTCTAATAACATATATTACATAGAGGCTGAAGAGAGAGGAGACTACAGACTGATGGAAGGTGAGGAGATGACACTGTGCTCTAATAACATATATTACATAGAGGCAGCAGGGAGAGGAGACTACAGACTGATGGAAGGTGAGAGATGACACTGTCCTCTAATAACATATATTACATAGAGGCTGAAGAGAGAGGAGACTACAGACTGATGGACGGTGAGGAGATGACACTGTCCTCTAATAAAATATATTACATAGAGCCTGTAGGGAGAGGAGACTACAGACTGATGGAAGGTGAGGAGATGACACTGTCTTCTAATAACATATTTTACATAGAGGCAGCAGGGAGAGGAGACTACAGACTGATGGAAGGTGAGGAGATGACACTGTGCTCTAATAACATATATTACATAGAGGCAGCAGGGAGAGGAGGCTACAGACTGATGGAAGGTGAGGAGATGACACTGTCCTCTAATAACATATATTACATAGAGGCTGTAGGGAGAGGAGACTACAGACTGATGGAAGGTGAGGAGATGCACTGTCTTCTAATAACATATTTTACATAGAGGCAGCAGGGAGAGGAGACTACAGACTGATGGAAGGTGAGGAGATGACACTGTCCTCCAATAACATATATTACATAGAGGCTGCAGGGAGAGGATTCTACAGACTGATGGAAGGTGAGAGATGACACTGTCCTCTAATAACATATATTACATAAAGGCAGCAGGGAGAGGAGGCTACAGACTGATGGAAGGTGAGAGAGGACAGTGTCATCTAATAACATATATTACATAGAGGCTGTAGGGAGAGGAGACTACAGACTGAAGGAAGGTGAGGAGATGACACTGTCCTCTAATAACATATTACATAGAGGCTGTAGGGAGAGGAGACTACAGACTGATGGAAGGTGAGGAGATGACACTGTCCTCTAATAACATATTACATAGAGGCTGCAGGGAGAGGATTCTACAGACTGATGGAAGGTGAGGAGATGACACTGTCCTCTAATAACATATATTACATAGAGGCAGCAGGGAGAGGAGACTACAGACTGAAGGAAGGTGAGGAGATGACACTGTCCTCTAATAACATATTACATAGAGGCTGTAGGGAGAGGAGACTACAGACTGATGGAAGGTGAGGAGATGACACTGTCCTCTAATAACATATATTACATAGAGGCTGAAGAGAGAGGAGACTACAGACTGATGGAAGGTGAGAGATGACACTGTCTTCTAATAACATATTACATAGAGGCTGAAGAGAGAGGAGACTACAGATTGATGGAAGATGAGGAGATGACACTGTCCTCTAATAACATATATTACATAGAGGCAGCAGGGAGAGGAGACTACAGACTGATGGAAGGTGAGGAGATGACACTGTCCTCTAATAACATATATTACATAGAGGCTGTAGGGAGAGGAGACTACAGACTGATGGAAGGTGAGGAGATGCCACTGTCCTCTAATAACATATATTACATAGAGGCCGCAGGTAGAGGAGACTACAGACTGATGGAAGGTGAGGAGATGACACTGTCCTCTAATAACATATATTACATAGAGGCTGAAGAGAGAGGAGACTACAGACTGATGGAAGGTGAGGAGATGACACTGTCCTCTAATAACATATATTACAAAGAGGCTGTAGGGAGAGGAGACTACAGACTGATGGAAGGTGAGGAGATGCCACTGTCCTCTAATAACATATATTACATAGAGGCCGCAGGTAGAGGAGACTACAGACTGATGGAAGGTGAGGAGATGACACTGTCCTCTAATAACATATATTACATAGAGGCTGTAGGGAGAGGAGACTACAGACTGATGGAAGGTGAGGAGATGACACTGTCCTCTAATAACATATAACATAGAGGCAGCAGGGAGACGAGACTACAGACTGATGGAAGGTGAGGAGGTGACACTGTTCTCTAATAACATATATTACATAGAGGCTGAAGAGAGAGGAGACTATAGACTGATGGAAGGTGAGGAGGTGACACTGTCCTCTAATAAAATATATTACATAGAGCCTGTAGGGAGAGGAGACTACAGACTGATGGAAGGTGAGGAGATGACACTGTGCTCTAATAACATATATTACATAGAGGCTGCAGGGAGAGGAGACTACAGACTGATGGAAGGTGAGGAGATGACACTGTCCTCTAATAACATATATTACATAGAGGCTGCAGGGAGAGGAGACTAAAGACTGATGGAAGGTGAGGAGGTGACACTATCCTCTAATAACATATATTACATAGAGGCTGTAGGGAGAGGAGACTACAGACTGATGGAAGGTGAGGAGGTGACACTGTGCTCTAATAACATATATTACATAAAGGCTGAAGAGAGAGGAGACTACAGACTGATGGAAGGTGAGGAGGTGACACTGTGCTCTAATAACATATATTACATAGAGGCTGCAGGGAGAGGAAACTACAGACTGATGGAAGGTGAGGAGGTGACACTGTTCTCTAATAACATATATTACATAGAGGCTGCAGGGAGAGGAGACTACAGACTGAAGGAAGGTGAGAGAGGACAGTGTCATCTAATAACATATAACATAGAGGCTGCAGGGAGAGGAGACTACAGACTGATGGAAGGTGAGGAGGTGACACTATCCTCTAATAACATATATTACATAGAGGCTGTAGGGAGAGGAGACTACAGACTGATGGAAGGTGAGGAGATGACACTGTGCTCTAATAACATATATTACATAGAGGCTGCAGGGAGAGGAGACTACAGACTGATGGAAGGTGAGGAGATGACACTGTCCTCTAATAACATATATCACATAGAGACTGCAGGGAGAGGAGACTACAGACTGATGGAAGGTGAGGAGAGGACAGTGTCCTCTAATAACATATAACATAGAGGCAGCAGGGAGACGAGACTACAGACTGATGGAAGGTGAGGAGGTGACACTGTCCTCTAATAACATATATTACATAGAGGCTGAAGAGAGAGGAGACTATAGACTGATGGAAGGTGAGGAGGTGACACTGTCCTCTAATAAAATATATTACATAGAGCCTGTAGGGAGAGGAGACTACAGACTGATGGAAGGTGAGGAGATGACACTGTCCTCTAATAACATATATTACATAGAGGCTGCAGGGAGAGGAGACTACAGACTGATGGAAGGTGAGAGATGACACTGTCCTCTAATAAAATATATTACATAGAGGCTGAAGAGAGAGGAGACTACAGACTGATGGAAGGTGAGATGACACTGTCCTCTAATAACATATATTACATAGAGGCTGAAGAGAGAGGAGACTACAGACTGATGGAAGGTGAGGAGATGACACTGTCCTCTAATAACATATATTACAAAGAGGCTGTAGGGAGAGGAGACTACAGACTGATGGAAGGTGAGGAGATGCCACTGTCCTCTAATAACATATATTACATAGAGGCCGCAGGTAGAGGAGACTACAGACTGATGGAAGGTGAGGAGATGACACTGTCCTCTAATAACATATATTACATAGAGGCTGCAGGGAGAGGAGACTACAGACTGATGGAAGGTGAGGAGATGACACTGTCCTCTAATAACATATATTACATAGAGGCTGCAGGGAGAGGAGACTACAGACTGATGGAAGGTGAGGAGGTGACACTGTGCTCTAATAACATATATTACATAGAGGCTATAGGGAGAGGAGACTACAGACTGATGGAAGGTGAGGAGATGACACTGTCCTCTAATAACATATATTACATAGAGGCCGCAGGTAGAGGAGACTACAGACTGATGGAAGGTGAGGAGGTGACACTGTGCTCTAATAACATATATTACATAGAGGCTGCAGGGAGAGGAGACTACAGACTGATGGAAGGTGAGGAGATGACACTGTCCTCTAATAACATATATTACATAGAGACTGCAGGGAGAGGAGACTACAGACTGATGGAAGGTGAGGAGATGACACTGTCCTCTAATAACATATATTACATAGAGGCAGCAGGGAGAGGAGACTACAGACTGATGGAAGGTGAGGAGATGACACTGTCCTCTAATAACATATATTACATAGAGACTGCAGGGAGAGGAGACTACAGACTGATGGAAGGTGAGGAGATTACACTGTCCTCTAATAACATATATTACATAGAGACTGCAGGGAGAGGAGACTACAGACTGATGGAAGGTGAGGAGATGACACTGTCCTCTAATAACATATATTACATAGAGACTGCAGGGAGAGGAGACTACAGACTGATGGAAGGTGAGGAGATTACACTGTCCTCTAATAACATATATTACATAGAGACTGCAGGGAGAGGAGACTACAGACTGATGGAAGGTGAGGAGGTGACACTGTGCTCTAATAACATATATTACATAGAGGCTGTAGGGAGAGGAGACTACAGACTGAAGGAAGGTGAGGAGGTAACACTGTATTCTAATCACATGTATTACAGTTTCATGTATATCTATGTGTACTGTTAATTTATATCTGGATTACCACTGTGCAGGGACTTTGGAAATTTGACTTTGGAAATCAGAAAAATGAACCAGACCACTAAGACTTCAGGTCATTCTTCAGACACTTCACAGGGCGGAATGGGGTCTGGGAAGAGGTTGTGAGGTTGATGGTGGTCACACCCTGCAAAGCTTCTAAAATCCCTGTGTCCTAAATGATCCGTGTCAACTGGCAGTGAACATTCATGGCTCATCACATGTGCAAAACCTCAATATCTTGACTGCTGTCATTGATCTCACCACTTCAGGCACTGCTGTGAAATAGACCGGATGAGGTGTAAGTCATGTAGTAAACTTGGATTACACCTCTACTGATGTTGCCCAGGGACAGAGTAAATATACAACTAAAAGAGCAGCACCAGATTGCTGCTCTCATTTTTTAAAAAGGACTCTGAAAAATTAAAGAAGCGATCTGACTGGTTGCTATGGGCAGATGCACCAGTTTTTCTTTGCACAGGTTTTGATAAATCTCCCCCTATGACTATATACCACTGTGTACCACTATGACCACACATTGCTGTCTACCTCTTGGTCTGTACACAGCTGTGTACCACTATGGCTACTTTCACACTGCTGTTACAGTGACATGTGACGTGCGCTGCACTGCCGTTCACATGGCAGTGCAGCGCACATCAGCAGATCAGGGGAGAATAGCAGGAGAAAAATCACTGGAAGTGCCGTTTTTTTCTCTCGCTGAAAAACAATGGCTACCGACAGACCCCATTGACTATAATGGGATCCATTGTGATCCGTTGTTCCCCATCCAGATAACGGCCGTTAAAGGCAAAAAAAAAAAAGAGCTTAATGGCCGTTCTTGATGGGGCACAACAGCAGTGTGAAAGTAGCCTATGACTATCCACTGTTGTGTGTCTTTATGACTATCCACTGCTGTGTACCACTACAACTATTGTGTACCTCTATGACCTACCACTGGTCACTTCTATAACAATGCATGACTGTGCACCACTATGAATATCCACTGCTATGTATCTTAATGACTACACATCATTGTGTACTTCTATAACGATACAACACTGTGTACCACTATGACTATCCACCTCCCTTTACCTCTTTAAATACACCGCTGTATACTACTACCAATATTTAACATTTTGTAACTCTATAACTAGCCACTGCTGTGCACCACTATGACTATGCACCGCTGTGTACCTCTATGATTACACACCGCAGTGCGCCTCTATGACTATCCACCACTGTGTATCTCCATGGTTATACACTGCTATTTACCTCTAAGACTACACATCGTTGTGTACCTCTGCGACTATACACTATACCAACATGAATATACATCGCTCAGTTTCCTGTGCTTCCATCACTGAATAGAATATGCGTTACTACAGCAACAGCTGAATTGCTTTAAAGAGACAGGAAAACGTCAGACATTAAACCCCTTCACTGCCAGTGCCCAGCTAGGTGATAGACCCCCCCCCCCCCAACCAGCCCCAGCACGCAGCGTGATTAGTACAGCGCTGCACATCCGCCTCTGCATTGTCAGCACGCTATTTAACTTGTCACAGAGTCAAGGATCCTTCAATGTCGGGGACTTACCACGTACAGCTGCTTCCACAGAGAAGCCCATTCTTGCAGCGTGGATGTCACCTCTGTGACAATAGGGTCTTCCACAGGAACCACGGTCTCATACTGCCTACAGGGGAAGAAGAAAGAGTCGCATAAGGCCAGTCACATCCTAATGCTGCAGTCACTGTGACATAAAAACAGGCAGCTGTGAGTCACCCTGCAGAGCTCTGTGGCCCTCAGCTCCCTAGTACCAATCACATTGCTACTATTACTGGGGTCCCATCTTCCAGGACCTGGACCTCCCACACAGAGCTGCAATAATAGAGGTACTCAGATAACTACGCTGGGAATTGAATAACATTTGTTGTCAGCCTGCAACCTTTATACAGAAAATTAAATACGCTATGTGGAAAAACCAACACATATCTACAGTAGCTTTTAGGACAGCCCATTCTAGAACCATAGTCATTAATATGGACTTGGCCTTCCCTTTCCAGTTCTAACAGCCTCCACTCTTCTTGGAATACTTTCTATAGGATTTGGGGGTGGGAATTTATGCCCATTCAACTAGGACAGTGTTTCCTGAGCCCGGTCCTCATGTACTCCCAACAGGTCATGTTTTCGGGATTATTTCACCTGTGAATAATTAAGAAAATCCTGAAAACATGACTTGTTGGGGGTACTTGAGGATCGCGCTTGTGAAACACTGATCTAGGATATCATTTGAGAGATCCGACGTGGATGTTGGATAAAAGGGCCTGACTTACAATTTCTGTTCCACTTCATCCCAAATGGGTTCTTGTTATATGGGGATGAGGTCAGGGCTCTGTGTGGGCTAGTCTTTATGGACCTTGCTTTCTACACTGGGGCACAGTCATGATGGAAATGAAAAGAAAAGAACTGAACCCCAAACAGTTTCTACTAAGTTGGAAGCATACAATTGTCCAAAATGTCTACTTATAATAAAAAATTTGAATTTCCCTACACTGGAACTAAGGGGCTAGACCAAACCCTAAAAAAAAAAACATAGCATTACCATCCTCCAAACTTTACAGCTGGCACAATGCTGTCAGGCTTGTAACATACTCCTGGCATTCCCCAAACCCAGACATCTCCATAAGGCTGTCAGATAGTGAAGAGTGTTTCTTTACAGAACATGGCAACATGCTGTACACCTCTCCATCCAACACGTGGCATTGTGCTTGGTGATGTGTATGACTTGCATGTAGCAGCTCAGCCATGGAAACCCATGCCAAGAAGCTCCTGATGCAGTTTTTCTGCAGATTTTAATGTAAGATGAGATGTAGAACTCTGCAGTTACTGAGTCAGCTGAGTCGACTTTAATGCACCATGGGGGAGATTTCTCAAAACCTGTGTAGAGGAAGAGTGGTGCAGTTGCCCATAGCAACCAATCAGATTGCTTCTTTCATTTTCCACAGGCCTTTTTTTTATGAAAGAAGCGATCTGATTTGTTAAATCTCCCCGTATGTGCCTCAGCACTAGGCAAATGCATGTCTGTAGCTTTACATGGTCTGCCACATTCAGTTGCTGTGGATCCTAAATGCATGTACTTCTCAGCTGATTTAGGAGGGAAGAAATTTCAATAACTGACTTTTTGGAGTGGTGAAATCCTATTACAGTGCCACACTAGAACTCAGTGAGCTCTTTAGAATGACCCATATTTTTTCTTTTTATAAATCTTTATTTTCAAATTTTACACATTAGCATACGGTAAAACTATCCCTACGCAGAGAGAACTAAACAGAACAGAAACTGGACACAAACCATGGGGAAAGCCAACAGGAAGTGCAGGATGACATTCGCCCGGTGGTGTATCATAAAACAACATAGTGCAGGGGCAAAAAAGTGGAAAAATCAAAAAGGAGGAGAAAGAAGAAAGAACAGAGGGGAGGAGGAGGAAAATGAAAACAAAGGACAACATAAACATTCAGACCAGAAAAAAAATTCATCGCTGTATCAAAAGAGGAGGAGAGGGGATATAAGGAGCCCTCAACAGCACAGGAACAGAGGCGCAGAAAGGCACAATATTCCGATGTCTCCTGAAAACATGACCAGAAATAACGTGTTTAACAACAATGATCCGTGTGTTGATAAAGGCGAGCAGTAAGCTCCTCCATGCGCTGTATGTCCAGGATTTTCATGATCCACAGTCGCAGCAAGAGAGGTTCTGGGCCCTTTCACAGAGCCGGGATACAAGCTTTTGCAGCATTGACCAGATGACACAGTATAGAGAAGTGGTAAGATGAGATTGGTATGTCAGAAAAGTAAAGGATAAAGAAGGTAAAACATTGTCCATAAAGGACAAGGCCAGTTTCCAAACTTTTCTCCAAAACGAGGAAAGCCAAGGGCACTCCCAGACACATGAAGAAGAGACCCAGACTGGCCACTTCACCTCCAACAAAGAGGTGAAGTAGCGGGAAACATCTTATGAATGCGAGTCAGTACATGGTACCATTGAGTCAAAATGTTTGCATCCCACCTCCTGGAACCTGCTAGAACGACCCATTCTATTACAAATGTTTAAAAAAAAAAAAAAGGTGGATGGCATTATTAAGTGCGTCTAGTATACCTGCGGCAATTGCACTGAATGAAACACTTGAATTCAATGATTAAGAGGTGGGGCTTATTACATACCTAGATATTGTTATTATGTCCCAGGTTTAATAATCTGTCAAAGACAAAAAAAACTGTGTAGTTTGCCCAGGATAACTGTCACAGATCAGCTTTTATATCTTAATAAAAGCTGAGCTGTGATTGATTGTTATTGGCAAATCCAGACAGTCTTGGTCTCAGGCAGATTGATAAATCTTGGCTTATATATTTTCTACATTGTAGTAGCTCCTACAGTAGCTGAAAATCATGTGTCAACTATTTTCCCACAACAGCAACTCCAGTATAAGACTCCAACCCCATATGTCCAGATCTGTCAAAAAAAAGTCTGATTGCCACTTTATGTAATATGATAATAAACCGATGGAACCATAGCAGCATATCTGATCCGTCATAAACAATTAGTTACTGTGAGGACTGAGAACACAGTGGGAGTGGAATCATCCGTAGTATGCAAGTGTATCAGAACATTTATGGGACACCTACTCGCCTCCTTAGTCATTTATTGACTCCAGTAAACGTTGTTTTTCATCTCTGCTTCATTACATGACAGCTCCTATCAGTGACTTCAGCTCAGATGCATTGCCTATTGGAGTCTGAACTCTCCTACTGTATGATCGGAGACTCACGCTTCTCTGTCACTCCCTGAGGCTCTGCAGTTCTGCCCTATAAGGCCCAGTTCAACCTATAGAGATTACACATGGAATCTCTGTATTGTGAACACTGATAAGTCAATTGCAATGTCTTATGAAGCTTTAGTTGGTCTGAAATGTACTTAATGACAGATCAGAAACTCATGCTACCCCATGCTTTATCCTGCAGCATTGTTTCCCTTGATAACTGTTGTTAGAATTGTATATGCATTATCTACTAGTCCTAGGGGAGATTTCTCAAAACCTGTGAAGATATGGGAGAGTGGTGCAGTTGCCCAAAGCCAGATTTTTCAGAGGCCTCTTTAAAAATGTAAGAAGAAATCTAATTGGTTGCTACAGGCAACTGCACCACCTTTCGTCTGCACTGGTTTTGATAGTTTTTGAAAGGTGCCGAGTTGCCCATAACAAGCAATCAGATCACTTCTTTCAGTTTTCAAAAATGAAAGAAGAGATCGGATTGGTTACTATGGGCAACTCAGCAACTTTTCCTCTGAACAGGTTTTGATAAAACTCCCCCCTAAAGTTTAAAATGTTTGTTCATTCTTCTTGGTCAAATTGAATGGAGACCGCCAGTGAACAGATATTTTCAAGCCTTTGCATATATTCCCTAATGGACTAGGGTCTGGGCTTTAACGGGGCCATTTTAGGACATTAAAGGAGAAATCCAGAATAGAAAAATTGTCTTCCATACTGCCGGCAGTAAAAAAATTTAATAGATACATACCTTCCTTCGCTCCCCCGGTCCGGTCTCCGCCACGATCCTCTTTCTGGTTGCCGGTGGTCAGCGAGTCATAATGCCGAAAATGTCACACTGCCGCTCAGCCTATCGCCGGCCGAGTCAGGACTTCACTGCGGCCGGTGATTGGCTGAGTGCAGTATGACTCGCCGACCACCGGCAACCAGGAAGAGGATCGCGGCGGAGAGCGGAGTGGGTTACCGGAGGCACCGGGGGAGCGAAGGAAGGTATGTATCTATTAATTTTTTTTTACTGCTGGCAGTATGGAGGACAATTTTTCTATTCTGGAGTTCTCCTTTAATATGCTTTGATCAAAATCCATTTTATTGTAGCTCTTGCTGTATGTTTAGGGCCATTGTCCTGCTAAAAGATGAACCTTCATCTCAATCTCAAGTCTTTTGCAGATTGTATCTGATTTTCTTTAAATGGGCACTCTCATTAAAACAAATTTTTGCTATTGCACTCCTTATGGTAAATAAAAAATCTTTCCAATGTACTTTGTTTAAAAAAATGAAGTTTTCTATGTTCTATTTGTGTTTAAAAAAAGCTGCCACTAGGTGTCTCCCTACTTGTCCAGAGCACATTTTCACCCCCCCCCCCCTCATATCTTGCACAGACTTGGGACTCCTGCTGGCCTGGCAGCCTTATCCAATCATAGCTCATCTCACATTGAACTGCTCTGGGCTGTGTGTAGCAGAGTAAGGGAGGAAGTTCTCCCCTGTATGGCTTCAGATGATGTCAAGCCTGCTTGGGAACGCCCCCTTCCCAGTCTGTGAATTTGACTGAGACTGAGCAGAAAATACAGAGCAATATTAAGGTAGAAAACTAACAAATAATAAAAATAAAGCAGGGGGTGTTTTATCATGATGGGGGCAGTGAACTGAGAGGATTATAAAATTTAACAAGATCATGAAAGGTACTCTTTCAGGATTGCACTGTATTTGTGTACAACCTTTTCCCCATTAATTCTAACCAGTTTCCTATACCTGCTGAAGAGAAGAATCCCCACAGCATGATCCTATCTCCGCCATGTTTCAGTGTAGGGATGGTGTACTAAGGGTGATTGGCACTGTTGGAGATGTAAGACTTCCATAAATTTTGAAGCCATAGAAAAAAAAATGTCCCGTTTTTTTTTTCTCCCAAAAAATGTGGAAATTTTCAGAAAAGATTAAGAATAAATGCAGGGTGGAGAAGATTTATAAATTCATTTTAAAGGGTTACTCCGGCCCTAGTCATCTTATCCCCTATTCAAAGGATAGAGGATAAGATATCTGATTGCGGGAGTCCCCCTGCTGGGGACCCCCACAATCTCTCCTGCAGCACCCACTTGTCATCAGCCTCAAGGAGCAAAGATCTGTCTGAAGATGTCTGATGACTCACGATAAAGGGGCCGTAGTATTGTGACGTCACGGCTCCATCTTCTCTTGATAGCCACAGACTTGCATTGAGGGGGCAGGGCGTGACATTATGAGGGGACGGAGCCATGACGTCACGATACTCCAGCCTCTGTATCGTGAGTCATCAGACACGAAGCGATCGTCGCTCCGTGAGGCTGATGACAAGTGGGTGCTGCAGGAGAGATTGCGAGGGTCCCCAGCAGCGGGATCCCCGAGATCAGACATCTTATCCCCTATCCTTTGGATAAGATGTCTAGGGCCAGAGTACCTCTTTAATGCTGAATGTTGGTCTCCCCATTTTACTGAATGGAGGAAATGTAAACCAATTTACTAGTCAGCCAACATTATCTGTGATGGGGAAGAACATTATCTGTGATGGGGGAGAACAACATCTGTGATGGGGAAGAACATCAATAGGAATCAGATAGTTAAATGTCAATTAAGGCCGATCTGAGAGGAAAAAAATATAAACTACTGTAATACCCACAAGATGGAGCCCAAACAAAACAAAACAAAACAAAACTGAAACCTTTTTTCCTGCAGCGCTCCTAGAGACAGAAATACATATTAAAAATTACATTCTCAGTCTGTATTGTTTTCCAGGATTTGCTTGTCTTCAGGTAAGGCTGGAGAACTCTTTCATGAAGGTCTTAATGTTATATTTTTTTTATTTTTTTCAAGAAAACAAAAGACCTTGGAAAAAAACAAAACAAAAACAAACAAAAAAAAAAGTTATTTTTTCCAATTTTTTTGTTCTTTTTCCAGGCCTTCCCATCTGTAGTTTCCGTCACACATAGCATTTTGCATTAAGGCCAAAAAGTCCAATGAATTGACCAGAGCACCTTCTATCCCATGTTTGCTGTGTGTCTCAAATGGCTTGTGGCAAACATAAAACAGGATCCTGGGACTCTCTTTAATCAACTTTTCCATGAAAGCCAGATTTATCGAGAACATAACTAATAGTTCTCCTGTGTCATTGCAGCTCCTCCAGAATTACTATGGGCCTCTTGGTTGCTATTCAGATTCATTTTCTCTATGCTCGGCTTTGGGTGATCGGTCTTGTCTTGGAAGGTTTGCACTAAAGCCATATTCTTTGAATTTTATGGTGCTCTGTGAGATGTTCAAAAGTTGGAATATTTTTTTTTTTATAAACTAACTCTGCTTTGAAGTGCTCCACAACATTATCCTGGACCTGTCTGGTGAGCTCCTGGTCTTCAAGCTGCTGTATTTGCAAGTCATATAATTAGTAAATAAGGACCACCTAACAGCCTGTTTGTTCGGTAATGCTCTGTAACAGACTCTGAAGCCTTCACAGAACAGTTGTGTTTTTTATGAAATTAATTTGCAGACAGGTGGTCCTTATTTATTAATTATATGACTTGCAAATGTGACTTGTGAAGACAATAGGTTGCACAGTAAAGAGGGTGAATACATATGCATGCAACACATTTTTACTTGTAAATAATTTTAAAATTCATATAATATTTCAAATAATGGACTATTTTATGTTGCTCCATTACATAGAACGACAATGAAAAAAAAAATCTGTGGTTATACCATGACCAAATGAAGACAAGTCCTTGTTGGGAGAACACTTATGCAAGGCACTGTATATGGCTGCATTCACATCTCGTTTTTGCAATACGGTTACTGTGTCAGGTTTTTTGTAAAAAAAAGAAAAAAAGAAAAGAACGTATGTCTCAAAACTGGACCGAACCGTATACAACCGTATATACCTCTGTACAGTTTTAAACCGTATACGATTTGAAAACGGTTGTCCGGTGGCATTCGGTTTAATATGTTTTTTTTATGTTTGTCCTTAATTAAATAAAGTTCTTTTTGTTCTATTTGTGGGAAGAACTTTTGCCATGCACTGAACAAGTTTGTGCAAACCGGATGGAACTGTACGCACATACGTTCTGTACAGTTCCCGTTGACCACCATCTTAAAAAAAACTTATACGGATTGTATCCGGTTTTTAACACAGACAGAAAACCGTAGTAGACTAAGGTTTTGTGTACGGGAAAAAAACGGATAAAACTGTAAATGGTGCAAAACGTGCACAACCGGATGCTACGTTTGGCATAAGGTTTTCAGTGACATGTCTATACATACGGTTTGCAATACGGTTCCATGCGGTTTTACACTGAAACCGGATACGGGAAATATTGCAAAAACTAGATGTAATGCAGCCTATCTTGGTTCTGGTAAGGACTATGGAAACAACAAATGTACGTCCAGAATCCTGATGAGTCGTCCTGACTAGCCATTTGCTTATTCACAGCCCTGTTTTTCCTGCTTACAGGTTCATTTTAAAGGGGTACTCCGGCGCTAAGACATCTTATCCCCTATCCAAAGGATAGGGGATAAGATGCCTGATCGCGGGAGTCCCGCCGCTGGGGACCTTATTGATCACTTATTGATCACACCCACTTCTTGAAGACCCTACCCATTTTCTTTGTCACAATGATTGTGGGAAAAAGAATTTATTTATATAAAAAAAAAATTGAAATTCCCCCCAAACTCCAAGGAAGACCAAAAATATATAATTTTATACGGGAACAATAGCAGATCAGTAATGGAGAATGACATCTTGTCTCAAATTTAAGCCAAGGGGACACTTAGTTTGAAGTTTAATGATCCAGAAGACTTCTCTATCCAATAATTTTTGCTTGATATTGCCCCCTCTAATATTATTGGTGACCCTCTCAATCCCCTGAAGGCTGAGACCAGAAAAATCACCCTCATGCTTTTCGGCAAAATGCTTACTAACCATGGAAAGATGTCGGGTTTGGAAATGGGGAATGTCCGACAGGTGTTTTCTGGTCCTAGCCTTCAGGGGATTGGAGGTGCACCCCACATACTGTAATTGGCAGATGTTACATGTCATTAGATAGACCACATGACTCGTATTGCGATTAATATATTCTGACATACCAAATGTTTCTCCAGTTACTGTGGACATAAAGGTTTTGGAATTTTTCATGATTTTACAACAAATACACTTTAGATGTCCACATTTGAAATTGCCCTTGGTATTGAGCCAGGTGGGTTTCTTAATCTCACCAGAACTGAACAAGCTGGGGGAAACACATTGGCCAATGGTTTTAGCCCTCCGTGACACAAATTTGTACCCATGTTCAAAAAATTTTATATATTGGCTATCGTTAGCTACCATTGGTAAATATTTCTCAATTATTTTACATATTGGTTTGAAATCATGGCTATAATTTGTGGAAAAAACAAGGGGTTTTGCTTCACTATTATTTTTATTTTTAGGAACTTGGGATGATGGCTCTTTGATGCCATATACCAAGTCAGACCTATTTTTTCTCCTAGCAATGTCCTTGGCTCGGTTCAATGACCAAGTCTGATAACCTCTTTGACTCAGCCTCACTGATATATCCTCCGCCTCCTTTTCAAACAGCTCCAATGTGGAGTTGTTCCTCCTGGCTCTAATCATTTCTCCTACCGGGAGATTCTTGACCACATGTGGTGGGTGGCACGATGCTGCTTGCAGTATCGAATTGGTGGCCAATTCTTTACGGTATGTAGAAGTGGTGACCCTATAATTCAAAGGATCACCCCTCAATATCAGATCCAAAAAACTGACCTCATGCTCTTCACTGTGTAGTGTGAATCTGAGGTTGCAAGGATTCTGATTGAGGTACAGGCCAAACTGCTGTATGGTCGGCATAGACGACCCCCCGACAAACAGGAGGTCGTCTATATACCGACCATACCACAGGATGTGCTCCCCAAAAGGATTGTCATGTGAGAAAAGAAAATTTCTTTCCCACCAACACATGTATATATTTGCCAATGAAGGCGAGAATTTGGCACCCATAGATGCTCCGGTGATCTGCAGAAAATAATCTCCATCAAACATGAAAAAATTATGGGTAAGTAAATACTCCACCACCAAAATAATAAAATTCTGCAGGTCACCGGAGTATGGGGCATAAATGGACAAAAACCATCTCAGGGCAATCAGTGCCTCCTTGTGGGGAATCACGGAATACAAAGCGGTGACGTCAGCTGTTATCCATCTCATCCCGGGTTCCCACCGGATGTTGTCCATGGCAACCAGGACATCCCTGGTGTCTTGGAGGAAACCCGGGATGAGAGGGACCAACGGCTGAAGTCTGGAATCGACCCACTCACAGAGTCTCTCATTGAGAGAGCCAATCCCCGCTACAATAGGACGCATCTGAGGAGGAAATGTGTTCTTGTGGATTTTAGGGAGCGAATGAAAAATTGCCATGACGGGGTTAGTTATTTTAATATAATCTGCCTCCTTAGAGGTGAAATGGCCATCCTTTACTCCCAAATCTACCAGATTATATAATACCAATTTGAATTGTGGTGTTGGATTCATTTTTAATACTCTGTATGTATTTATATCCAACAAAATGTCCATATTAAGCTTTCTATATAATTTAGAATCCAACACCACAACCCCTCCACCTTTATCTGCTCCACGAATCACTATCTCTGGTTTCAGACAACTCTTTCAGGGCCACTTTTTCACATTTTGTTAGATTATGTTTCATTATTGTAACATTTTGAGATAATTTGTATAGATCCCTTTCCACTAAGTTTTGAAACTGTTCCAATACAAGTGTGCGGGACATGATGGGATAAAATTCGGGGTTGGGGGTAGGGAAGGAGGGTTCTATATGTTTTCTGGATGTTGTCAATTGTTGTAATTCCGAGAGAGTGGAGAGGTCCCGAAAAGAGAATCCCTCCACTCTGTCGGATATATATATATTAATTTAATGTATAGGAGATATATGTATAGGAACTTAGTGGTCACGTGATACACAGTTGTAATGTATAAAATGCTTAAGGACCTTTGGAGGTCTTGTGATGTACCCAGAGTTCACTGGGTTCATAACTTACAGGTTTGCTGACCAATGAGCTTAGTCCAGCCCCTTATTATATAGAGGGCTGTACACTGTAAATTCTCTCTCTTATCTCCCGGACACTAAAAAAGCACAACCATCTCATCAGCATCAATTCAATTCAACTAGGCCCAAAGCCTAAGAACCTGCAGCCACTAAACACGAGTTACTCAAAGCTCAAACTACTGAATCCTGTGTGACTAGTATCAGCTCAAATATTCTAAAATAGTAGCACAATGGCTAGCATCAAAAGCTCATTGCTTCCAAGTCCCAGCAAACCTGTGAGGAACCTGTATCCCGGTTCACTCTTGAAAAGACTGTTATGTTCAATACCGTTGGATAAAATCTGCAAGTAAAGTTTCTTCAGTTTACTTCATAAAATCTGCTGTGGACATTCCGTTATTTCTCCTTGCTGTTTGTGGGACGGTTGGCGGTAGGAACATTACTATTGCGGAAACCGCACCCTGACGTCACGACATTCAAGGGTTAATACCACCAGACCCAACACTATTACAGCAACACCCCAGACACCATTACTCTCTCCCGACACCACAACTCTTTTGGCGTCTTACGAACAGGATACGGGTGTGTGCCATAAAGAACTTTGCTACCCTGACAGAAGCCATAGTCCTCCCCCTATACAGAAAGGTGTTATATGAACTGTCTGGAATTATCGCATGTAGCGAATACAACTGCGCCTAGAAGTGTACGGGACTTTACTGTATTGCTGAGATTGTGCTTAACCTGGGCGCAAGAAAAAGTAAGGGGGAAGGTGAAGAATTCTGTGTGGTTGCCATTTGAACCTGAAGGGGTTAAAGTCAGTGCCGGGCCTTCCCGCGCGCGAACAGTTGCAGCTCCTACCCGCTAGGTCTCCGTAGTCACGCCTCCAGTTCCAGCCGGCCCGGAACGAAAAGTTCCCTCCTGTGTTTCGGAGGGGAAGGATTTTTCACCTGTACCAAACCGGAACTCCTTTGGGTGCAGCGAAAATGTAAACGCTCTGGCAGCTGCACCCGCATCTTTATACGGCACTTCCGCTGCAGAGGCTCTGCAATAGCCAAAAGAAGTATCCGGGCAGCACAGCTGGTACAATAAACTTTGGCAGCAGACTGCACCAGTTGCCACAGCACGCCGCGGTCCATCTTAAAGGGCCAGCGTACCCTAATTGCCCAACAGTGACGATGCCCTCAATCTTCAGGCAGTGCACTCAACCTTCCAGACAGCGCACTCAATTTTCAAGACAGCGCACTCAAATTTTCTATTACTATTACATTACTATTGAGGAAACCGCACCCTGCCATCACGACATTCAAGGGTTAATACCACCAGACCCTACACTATTACAGAAACACCCTAGACACCATTAATCTCTCCCGGCACCACAATGGCTTATAAAAACATGGCTTTGTCCAAGCTGAAGCACAGGTATGGACAAAGTCCAGAAAGAGAGGGTGGGCTAATTTGTCTGATAAGACAAAAGAGAGCACAAAGGAGTACTATCAGACA
This sequence comes from Hyla sarda, assembly GCF_029499605.1. Classification (NCBI taxonomy): domain Eukaryota; kingdom Metazoa; phylum Chordata; class Amphibia; order Anura; family Hylidae; genus Hyla; species Hyla sarda. The sequence goes on along the minus strand of NC_079194.1, from coordinate 136,461,182 downwards.
GGATAGAGCACAGAGGAGTGCTATCAGACAGTAGAGAGCACAGAAGAGTACTATCAGACAGGAGAGAGCAAAGAAGAGTACTATCAGACAGGATAGAGCACAGAGGTGTGCCATCAGACAGGAGAGAGCAAAGAGGAGTACTATCAGACAGTAGAGAGCACAGAGAAGTACTATCTGACAGGAGAGAGCACAGAAAAGTACTATCAGACAGGACAGAGAACAGAAAAGTACTATCAGACAGGAGACAGCACAGAGGAGTGCTATCAGATAGGAGAGAGCACAGAGGAGTACTATCAGACAGGAGAGAGCAAAGAAGAGTACTATCAGACAGGAGAGAGCACAGAGGAGTGCTATCAGACTGGAGAGAGCACAGAGGAGTGCTATCAGACAGGAGAGAGCACAGAGGAGTCCTATCAGGCAGGAGAGAGCACAGAGGAGTACTATCAGACAGGAGAGAGCACAGAGGAGTACTATCAGACAGGGGAGAGCAAAGAGGAGTCCTATCAGACAGGGGAAAGCACAGAGGAGTGCTATAAAACAGGAAAGCGCACTGAGGAGTAATATAAGACAGGAGAGAGCACAGATGAGTACTGTCAGACAGGAGAGAGTACAGAGGAGTGCTATCAGACAGAAGAGAGCACAGAGGAGTGCTATCAGACAGGAGAAAACACAGAGGAGTCCTATCAGACAGGAGAGAGCACAGAGGAGTCCTATCAGACAGGAGAGAGAACAGAGGAGTCCTATCAGACAGGAGAGAGCACAGAGGAGTCCTATCAGACAGGAGAGAGCACAGAGGAGTCCTATCAGACAGGAGAGAGCACAGAGGAGCACTATCAGACAGGAGAGAGCAGAGAGCAGTCCTATCAGACACGAGAGAGCACAGAGGACCATCAGACAGAAGAGAGCACAGAGGAGTACTATCAGATCGGAGAGAGCACAGAGGAGTGCTGTCAGACAGGAGAGAGCACAGAGGAGTTCTTTCAGACAGGAGAGAGCACAGAGGAGTACTATCAGATCGGAGAGAGCACAGAGGAGTGCTGTCAGACAGGAGAGAGCACAGAGGAGTTCTTTCAGACAGGAGAGGGCACAGAGGAGTACTATCAGACAGGAGAGAGCACAGAGGAGTGCTGTTAGACAAGAGAGAGCACAGAAAAGTACTATCAGACAGGAGAGAGAACAGAAAAGCATTATCAGACAGGAGAGAGCACAGAGGAGTGATATCAGACAGGAGAGAGCACAGAGGAGTACTATAAGACAGGAGAGAGCAAAGAAGAGTACTATCAGACAGGAGAGAGCACAGAGGAGTGCTATCAGACTGGAGAGAGCACAGAGGAGTCCTATCAGGCAGGAGAGAGCACAGAGGAGTAATATCAGACAAGAGAGAGCACAGAGGAGTACTATCAGACAGGGGAGAGCAAAGAGGAGTCCTATCAGACAGGGGGGAGCACAGAGGAGTGCTATAAAACAGGAAAGCGCACTGATGAGTAATATAAGACAGGAGAGAGCACAGATGAGTACTATCAGACAGGAGAGAGTACAGAGGAGTGCTATCAGACAGGAGAGAGCACAGAGGAGTGCTATCAGACAGGAGAAAACACAGAGGAGTCCTATCAGACAGGAGAGAGCACAGAGGAGTCCTATCAGACAGGAGAGATAACAGAGGAGTCCTATCAGACAGGAGAGAGCACAGAGGAGTCCTATCAGACAGGAGAGAGCACAGAGGAGTCCTATCAGACACGAAAGAGCACAGAGGACCATCAGACAGAAGAGAGCACAGAGGAGTACTATCAGATCGGAGAGAGCACAGAGGAGTGCTGTCGGACAGGAGAGAGCAAAGAGGAGTTCTTTCAGACAGGAGAGAGCACAGAGGAGTACTATCAGATCGGAGAGAGCACAGAGGAGTGCTGTCAGACAGGAGAGAGCACAGAGGAGTTCTTTCAGACAGGAGAGAGCACAGAGGAGTACTATCAGACAGGAGAGAGCACAGAGGAGTGCTGTTAGACAAGAGAGAGCACAGAAAAGTACTATCAGACAGGAGAGAGAACAGAAAAGCATTATCAGACAGGAGAGAGCACAGAGGAGTGATATCAGACAGGAGAGAGCACAGAGGAGTACTATAAGACAGGAGAGAGCAAAGAAGAGTACTATCAGACAGGAGAGAGCACAGAGGAGTGCTATCAGACTGGAGAGAGCACAGAGGAGTGCTATCAGACAGGAGAGAGCACAGAGGAGTCCTATCAGGCAGGAGAGAGCACAGAGGAGTAATATCAGACAGGAGAGAGCACAGAGGAGTACTATCAGACAGGGGAGAGCAAAGAGGAGTCCTATCAGACAGGGGGGAGCACAGAGGAGTGCTATAAAACAGGAAAGCGCACTGATGAGTAATATAAGACAGGAGAGAGCACAGATGAGTACTATCAGACAGGAGAGAGTACAGAGGAGTGCTATCAGACAGGAGAGAGCACAGAGGAGTGCTATCAGACAGGAGAAAACACAGAGGAGTCCTATCAGACAGGAGAGAGCACAGAGGAGTCCTATCAGACAGGAGAGATAACAGAGGAGTCCTATCAGACAGGAGAGAGCACAGAGGAGTCCTATCAGACAGGAGAGAGCACAGAGGAGTCCTATCAGACACGAGAGAGCACAGAGGACCATCAGACAGAAGAGAGCACAGAGGAGTACTATCAGATCGGAGAGAGCACAGAGGAGTGCTGTCGGACAGGAGAGAGCAAAGAGGAGTGCTTTCAGACAGGAGAGAGCAAAGAGGAGTGCTTTCAGACAGGAGAGAGCACAGAGGAGTACTATCAGACAGGAGAGAGCACAGAGGAGTGCTAGCCCACCCTCACTTACTGGTCTTTGTCCATGTCTGTGCTTCAGCTTGGACAAAGCCATGATTTTATTGTGAAATTGGTGAAGGCATATACATGATTCTCTGCACATTAAAAGAAAAATATATATGGTGACTATAAGATTTATATCATGATATATTGGTAAATATTGGTGGTGCATAGAAATATGGGATTGCTCTAGTTCAGCACCCAATGGTCTGGCTTCGTTGGTTTGTCTTTTTCTTTCTCTTAAGTGGGGTTTCTGGATCAGACATGGCCTGTAAGGCTGGGTGCACACCAAGTTTTTGTAATACAGTTCTCGTATACCTTTTCAATTTAAAAATATTATGGAACTGTATTGAAAACCGTATGCATTGACTCTCCATTGAAAACCGTATGCCAAAAGATGTATCCGGTTGTGTCCGTTTTGCATCCTGTACAGTTCTTCAGTTTTTTTCCCATACCCAAAACCATAGCCTACGGCTGCATTCACAGCACGTTTTTGCAAAACGGTTCCTGTATACGGTTTTAGTGTAAAAAACATATGGAACCGTATTACAAACCATGAAACCATATGCCAAAAGATGCATCCGGATGTGTATGTTTTGTATCATTTACGGTTTAATCCGGTTTTTATCCCGTACCCAAAACCGTAGTCTCCTACAGTTTTATGTCCGGGTGAAAAAACTGATAGAAACCGTATGTTTTTTTTTTTTTAAATGGTGGTCTATGGGGAACCGTACAGAACCGTATGTGCGTACAGTTTCATCCAGTTTTCACCATACGGTTTTTTACTTTGCACAGTTTTTTTTCTTGGAATTTCAATCAAACAAGTGAAACTTTATTCATAATGGAGTGAAAAGTTAAAAAAGTATGCGTTTTTTTCTGGAAAAAAAAACGGATGCAACCGGACATCATTTTTCAAACCGTATACGGAATAAAATTTGTACACACGTTTTGATACAGTTTAGTCAGGTTTTGAGGAATCCGTTTTTTTATCAAAAACCTGATACAGGAACTGTATTGCATAACTGTAAAAACATTGTAAGAACCCAGCCTAATACACAGTTACCTCAGGTCCCTTATTACAGTGGTAGAATATAATTCTGACCACCATCATTGGATATAATCAGAATATGTGTTCTCTGGCATTTTCATACATATATGACACCATATAATGTATCTCTACACCCACTCAACCTGCTGCCGCACATATATCTTATGACTACCCACTGATATGCTACAGTACCCACACATACAAACTGGCAGAAAGTAGCATCCCAGTACACATTTATGCACCCGTTGTTATATGAAAATGCCCCCACCTCATTAATACAAATCATTTAATGTATGAAACACACATACACCTATAAAGACCATGGCACAGGGTTCCATATCTTAATATATCATACATGCAAACACATATTCAGAATATCATACATACAATTATAGGACGGGCTGGAATATTGTAACATATGTGACATACAGTGACGCACTCAAAAAGCTGGTATATCTTAACATATTCTAAAAGCAATCCCATACGATGGCACTGCCTGGCACATCATACATAAAAGCATATCTTGTACTATGGCACAGCCTGGCATATCATACACATCCTATATGATACAATCCCATACGAAAGCTGCACCTGACATATCACATATGCAACCATATCACATACTATGGCACAGCCTTGCATGAAATAGATATTCTATAAGATATTACAGGCTGGCATAACCTAACCTATCAATACAATCACATGCAATGGCAAAGTCTGGAATGTCCTGATATATACATACAATCACATATCCCATAAATGGCACAGTCTGGCATATCATATATAAAGCTGTGTAGTCTTGAGGTGCAGTTTTAAGGCAGTAAATGAGTTAAAAGACAAGAGACTCCCCCACAAGTGCCAGTGCCACACACACAGCATGTCCCCTCTGTGCAGACATCTCTCTCCCCCCAACGTCATACATGCATAGTATGCAGGGCACATGCTGGGGGGTCAGGGCTGTCTGGATGCCAGGACAGGTGGAAAGCACATCGCCTAGATGCAGGAAGAACACACAGAAGGATGGAGGGATCCTACCTCTCTGACTATCGCTGCCTCCTCTCCGATCTATGCAGTAATGAGGCATCCAAAAAGGAACGAAAAATAAACCTCCCACGTACCCTGCACAGATCCCTAGAGCACACACATCCAGCAGCCACGCACACACATTCACAACCAGCATCAATGCACACACACACATATACAAGCAGCAACCACGCACACACAAATGCACACAAATACACATCAACTACACACATGTACGCAGTCAACAAGGCACACACAACCAGCAGCAACAAATGTGCATATACACATACACAAACAACTGACAGTAACACACACACACCCAACATCAATAAACACAAGCACAAAACCAGCAGCATTGTACACACATATACAACCAGCCCCAAACCACAGCCATATGTACGCAATCAATATCAGGCTTTGTTCACACTGTGTATTTTTTCTGCATTTTTAATGTATGATTTTGGCAAAATGGCAGCAAAAACTGCAATATTTTAAAGCCATTTGCTGTAAAACATTAATTTCGTCATCATTGCGAGAAAAACAGATCAAATGCAGAAAAATTGCTTCAATGCATTCAATACAAACACAGCCAGCAATTCACAAACATTTACACACACAACTAACAGCAGCACAAACACAACCAACAGCAGCACAAACACAATCAGCAGCAACACACACATATACACAATGAGCAGCAACACACACGCATACAAATACATAAAACCAGCCAGCCCCAACACATAATTAACATGCACACACATACACAACCAGCAACAAAACACACAGTTTATATATATATATATATATATATATATATATATATGACACTAATTAATCTCAAATGGAGTACTGCTGTTTTTGTTTTCTTGATATTGTGGAGCCCCTGACCAGGACTCTGTAGCCTGCAAACCGGCACATATAATAGGAGTACTGCTTTCCTTTGGACATATATATACACAGAAAAAGCAGTAACACACACACACACACAACCAGCAGCAAAAGATCATCGACATTTACATAACCAGCAGCAACACATACAAAAAACCGAGCCCAACACACACAATCAGCATCATACAAAACCAGAAGCAGCGCACACCTATAAACAACTAGCAGCAAAACACACATACTTAAAATTCAACCAGTAGCAATGCACACAAACAGCATGCATACAACTAGCAGCAATCCACCAACAAAACAACCATCACCATACACAATGTTTAATACCATGCATAATATTTGTGCCATTAAAGTATGTTCAGCAAAGAAAAAACCCTGGCAGAGGACTGGGCTAGAAGTGAGGGGAGAAGATGTCACTTGCTCAGTGCAAAGCAGTCTGTGCCCTAAGTCATTTAGGTTCATAAGAGCAACCTGGGAGCCCTCCTTTAGGCCCGACGCACATGACAGACTTTCCGTTGAAAAACCCATCACGTATTCCATCACATATCCCTATTACAAATCTGAGGGCATATCATTGGCGTTCTCATGTGAATTGTCACTCTGTATTTTGCCATGGTTTTGGACTAATCTGCATCCTGACTTCCAGATGAAGTTTCTGCTTGAAATCTATACCATTTTTTCCCCCAAATGCAGATCTGCAAATCCCTTTTGGAAAAATTCTAGCTGCATAAGCTTTGGAAGCAGAATCACGTGGATTTCAGGCATGAGCCTGAGTAGAGGAGGTGGTTGAGGTGCTGGGTAGAAGGCGCAAGGTCTGATCGGTAAGGGACACAGTGGCCTAGATTTATCAATGCTGGTTAAAAGCTAGACAGCATAAATTGTCTAATGCTTTGTTCACATTTGCGCCAGAGACATCAGCTGGCTTAATTTCTTCACTGCGAAATAGAATCTGTGACGGAGGCCCCAAACAGGGCCTAAATACAAATGAAAACCTAGCCTTAGGCTAGGTTCATACTGTTAGTGCTCCTGTTCGTTGTATCCTTCGGCATCCCGCCGAACGGGTAATGGGAGTAGCGGACCCTATTGATTTCAACAAACGAATGGGGTCACATATTGACTCAGTTTGAGACGTATGCACAATTTTAACCAGACACAAAAGCGCAGCAGCCAGTCCCTAACTAGGTAACTTTGTACGGTCTTTGAAATCAATGTTGTCCGCTGCTTCTGGTAACACTATAAAAATTGGCATCCTGTTTTCGGCGGGATTCTGATGGATACGACAAACGGGTGCACTAACGATGTATGAACCTAGCCTTAAACTGATTACACATGGCAGTATTTTGCATCAGTATTTGTTTAATTATGTTATTTTAAATTTTATGAAGACTCCAAATATGAACAAGTAAGGGGGCCTTGGGAGGCAGTCCCAGAAGTAATAAGGTTTGATATATTGTCAGCACTATTAAGCACCTGAATACTTTGAATTGCACCTGGCACTGTTCTTCTCTTTGTCAGACTTTGTACTTTTTTAGTTCTAGAATGGTCTTGCTTGGTCTTTTCTTTTCTTTGTAGGACTGTGGTGATACTATTTTCTTTTTTCTTGGTCACATTAATTGTGCATATCTGCAGAGGGGTGGGTAGGGAGATTTCATTTGTATGAAATATTGGGTTTTTTACTTACAAACACTGACTTACCAAAAGCGTGCGTAATTGTCCGAACTATAAAATATAACATTATTTATCCCGTACGGTAAATTGCATAAAATTTGCGTAGAATTGCATTTTTGATCTCGTCAAATGCCAGAAAAAATTAAGTAAAAAACTTGTAAAAGGCCCCTAATGGGACTAGTTAAAAAATTATGTTTAATAAATTGTAAAAAAAAATCCCTCCCCCATCACATATAAAATACATTTTAGTGTTAAACATGAAATAATTTAATTAAACCTATACATATTTGGTATCGCCACGCTCCGTAATGACCTGAACTATAACAATATTTAATTATGAAAATAATGAATTGCCAAAAATTATTAAAAAAAGAGATCAAAAAGTCGTATGTACATATGAGTTTTTGATCTTTTTTTTTTTTTTTTAATAATTTTTGGCAATTAATTATTTAAATAATTAAATATTGTTATAGTTCAGGTCATTACAGAGCGTGGCGATACTAAATGTCAGTGAAAACTATGGGAGAGCACTCTGGTTGCTATGGGCAACTGCAACACTCTTTCATGTGTGAATCTACCCTGAAGCTGGTTTCACACGCAGTATTTTGGGCTTCATTTTGGTCAAGAGTGTTACTGCTGACCAAAATTTTAAACCAACTAGAACCAACACAGAAAAAGTATAATCGAAAGATTTGTACCCACTCCTGGTTTTGATAATCAGACTGACCAAAATAAGGCCTAAAGCTGAATCCAGGATGAGGCAAATGTATCCTATGGCTCAAGCTGTTTGATGAATTTGCAGTAATTTAAGGCTAGGCCCACACTGAGTTTTGCCTGTCATTAGACGTATCCATCAACATCCCGCTGCCGTCCATTACACATATACTGTACATCAGCATCCCATTTTCAGCAGAATGCCAATGTATAAGTCTAACAAGAGGTGAAATACAGTGTGGACCTAGCCTTAAATCTATCACATCCCCCATCCCAATACAACCAGCCCCCAACAGGAAGTGCAATCAGTGCCTAAAGCACATGATAAATATGTCTTACATGTGCCACACTGCACCAAGATGCACCAAAGTTTGGCACAATCTAAGCCAACCTGAGGAAAATGTTCAATCTGGGTATGTGTTAGTTGGAAGCTCGATGACCCGGATCTTTATTTTCAACTTCTTTACACTGTACTGTGCAGTGCTTCCCCATGCAGTTATGAACCTAGTCCACTGTGTTGGATTGGAATTTCTTTAAGTGCCAACCATCTTAATCCAAGAGATGGTGGGGAAGATTTATCAAAACCTATGGAGAGGCAAAGTTGCCCAGTTTCCCATAGCAACCAATCAGCTTGCTTCTTACATTATTAACAAGGTCTATCAAAATGAAAGGAGCAATCTGATTGGTTGCTTTATGCAACTGGACAACTTTGCTTTTCCAAAGGTTTTGATAAATCTCCCCTGGTGATATCCATGACCTAACTTACCAACAAAATTCTCACACAAACACTAAGGCTGGAATTCCACTTGTATTGTTTTGGGGGAAAATATCAAGAAAAACGCCAATTCTGCCGCATGGTGTTTTTTCGGCCAAAAAACGCTGCGGCCAGGTGTTAGCTGTAAATCAATGAAAAAACGCAAAATTCTTTTTCCACTTTGCGTTTTTCAGTTTGGCGTATTTTTTTTATTCTTTTGGTGTTTTTTCACTCTTTTTCAGCTCCTTGGTGGTTTTGCAAAATCGCAGCACGTTGAGCTTATAGTGTTTTTTTCCCTGAAATCGTGGCGTTTTTCTCCCAGAAGCCTATGGGAGTAAAAAAAATGCCAAGAAAAACGCCATGTGGGTTTTAACTTTGGCGTTTTTGCAGGCGGTTTTTATTCTTTTTGGGACTTTAGCGATCCAAAAAAGTGATGGAGATACCTTTTTTAATAAAATTTCATAGGGTACATAAAAAAAAAAAGATACAGTAGTGATGGAAAAAAATAGTATTTAATGAAATTTATCTTTTTTATAACATTTTTAATAATTTTTAGACATGGATTAATTTATGTGGGCAGGCAGGTCATTAAAATGTAGCCAACAATAATAAAAATGTAGTGTGTGTGTGTGTGTTTTTCACTTTTTATTCTTAATTTTAAATTAAATTTTTTTAGGTAGTACTACTACTCCCAGCATAGAACACACTGTTCCATGATGGGAGTAGTAGTACCTGTACTAATTGACAGATTGCCCAGGTCCTTTGCGATCCTTATGTATAATTTATAGATGCGGCTGGCCGCTCTTCTATGGTCCCCTGCACTGCCATATAGATACACCTATTCATATTTCCTGCAGAGAGCTGTGATTGGCCAGAGGGTTCCAGTCTCTGTGGGAAATATGAATATGTGTATATATAGTCAGTGCAGGGGACCATAGAAGAGCTGCCGGCCGCCCGAATCTATACATTATACTGGAGGATCACAGCGGGTGTCAGGAGTGACATCAGCTGTGATCTTTCCTTAACTGCAAGTACTACTACTCCCAACATGGAGCACACTCGGCTTCATGCTGGGAGCTGTAGTACCTGCATTAATAGACAGATCGCAACAATCTGTCTATTAATGCAGGTACTACAGCTCCCAGCATGGAGCAGAGTGTGCTTCATGTTGGGAGTAGTAGTACTTGCAGTTAAGGACAGATCACAGCGGATGTCACTCCTGACACCCGATGCGATCGTCCTATCTATTATCCGAAAAGATGTGGAGCGGCTTTCTCCTGCGCTCCGCATCTCTGCACTATTCTCCGGCCAGTGATATGAATATAACATCACTGCTAATAATCATATTTACCGCTGTGATTGGCTGCGATAAGCTGTGATTGGCTGCAACTATCCGGCCAATCACCACTCTGGGCGGAAAATATGAATGAGTGACGTTCTATTCACATCACGGCCGGCCGGAGTACAGAGCAGAGATGCGAGCGCTGTATAGAGCCGCTCCGCATCTCTGCTATATTATGGACGATCGCATTGGGCAATATGTCTATTAGTACAGGTACTACTGCTCCCCTCATGGAACAGTCTGTTCCATGCTGGGAGTAGTAGTACTACCTAAAAAATTAAAAAAAAAAAAAAAAAAGAGAAAAAAAAGTGAAACACACACACACACTTTATTAAAAATGTATTTTAAATAAATGTTTTCCCATCCCTACTGCATCCTTTTTTTTTTTTTTTTCTTCCTATAAAGGGTTATGAGCCCATATTTAACATGACCTGACTGGCATATGAATCACAGTATTTTGTAGTTACAGTCCCCATGTTCACACTGAATTATCCTCTGACTAATGACTGATTAATTCTACTGACATTCTATTCATGAAGCAGGATGATGAGAGCTGTAGATTCCTACCATGCTGCGGTAAAAGGTATTATATGGGAGCACAAAGGTAAAAATTAGGCTAGGTTCATGCTGCGTTTAGTGCTCCTGTTACAGGTATCCGTTCGCATCATGCAGAGAATGGGATGCTGCCATATACTGTGGCAGAGAGCAGAGGATGCCATGCATTTCTATAGCTAAAACTGACTTACCTTTTGACTCCATTCGGGACATATACACTATTTTAAGAGGACTGGACAACACATCAAACCACACTTCTGAGTTCCCTAAAAATAGCGTCCACCTAGTGACTCTGTCCGGGCCGTGTACGCTATTTTAAGAAGAAGTGTGATTAGATGCATTGTCCAGTCCGCTTAACCCCTTAAGGACTTAGGACGTATGAGTACGTCCTAAGTCCGGTCCCTGTCTATAACGCGGGGTCCCGGCGGGACCCCGCGTCATAGCGGGATGGTCCCGGCGCCTATTCACAGCCGGGACCCGCGGCTAATAGCGCGCGGCCGCGATCGTTCGGCCACGCGCTATTAACCCTTCCGATGCGGCGCTCAAAGCTAAGCACCGCATCGAAAATTAAAGTAAATGCTTCCCGGCTGCTCAGTCGGGCTGATCGGGGTCATCGCGATAAAATCGCGATGCCCCGATCAGCTACCCGGAGAGAAGAAGCTCCCTACCTACTTCCGTCGGTGTCCGGGCTCCGATTGATTGCTCCATGCCTGAGTTACAGGCTGGAGCAATCAACCACCGATTACACAGCTTGTTGCCATGCAACGGCATGGCAACAATCTGTGTATGCAATCATCCATTGCAAGCTCATAGGTCCCTATAGGAGCTATGAGCTCGCAAAAAAAAAAAAAAAAGTGTAAAAAAAAAGGTAACCCTTTCTGGTATTCCCTTCTGAATTAAAAGTTTAAATCACCCGGCATTTCCTAGTAACAAAATAAAACAGTGTAAATAAAAATAAACATATGTGGTATCAACACGTGTGGAAATGTCCGAATTATAAAAATATACCACTTTTAAAACCGCACGTTCAATGGCGTACGAGCAAAGAAATTCCAAATTGCAAAATAGTGCATTTTTGATCACTTTTTATACCACAAAAAAGTGAATAAAAAGTGAACAAAAAGTCTGCTCAGAACAAAAATGGTACCGCTAAAAACTTCAGATCACGGTGCAAAAAATTAGCCCTCATAGCGCCCTGAACACGGAAAAATAAAAAAGTTATAGGGCTCAGAAAATGACAATTTTAAACGTATACATTTTCCTGCATGTATTTATGATTTTTTTCTGAAGTATGACAAAATCAAACCTATACAAGTAGGGTATCATTTTAATCGTATGGACCTACAGAATAAAGATAAGGTATAATTTTTACCGAAAAATGGACTGTGTAGAAACGGAAGCCCCCAAAATTTACAAAATGCCCTTTTTTCTTCAAGTTTGACGCACAATGAATTTTTTTTCCGTTTCGCCATGGATTTTTCGGTAAAATGACTGTCACTGTAAAGTAGAATTGGTGGCTCAAAAAATAAGCCATAATACAGATTTTTAGGTGCAAAATTGAAAGGGTTATGATTTTTTAAAGGCAAGGAGGAAAAAACGAAAATGCAAAAACGTGAAATCGCTCAGTCCTTAAGGGGTTAAAATAGTGTATATGTCCCAAATGGAGTCACTAGGTGAGTCAATCCAGGCCACTGAAATGAATGGCACCTGTGCTCTCTGCCACAGTATAACACCGGGAATGAGATGCCAACAGATACCTGTGACGGAAGAACTAAACACAGTATAAACCTTGCTTTACAATGCTACACTTGTCATCTATGGGGAACAGTGTATGGGCAGGGACTTTACAGTCAGATTGCTTAGTCCCTTTTCCCGAACAACACAAGTTCCATTGTTTCCTGTAGAGTTTTTTCCAACCAGTCTACATTCAGGTGTAACAAAATTACAAATCCCTGCACTTAGAGACAGCATAGGCACTCCAGGCATGCTGGAAGTTGTAGTTTTGCAACAGCTGGAGGCACACTGGTAGGGAAACACTACTGTACAGGAAAGAAAACCCTGACATTTGTCTCTAAAAAGCCATCATGGTGGGATAAGTGCTCCTGTAACCCCATACAGAGAATCCTGAGTGCAACTAACACCACGTCATCACTTTTTACCTGCACTTTATGGAATATCTACAAGTCAACCAGCATTTCCAGCATCCTAAATGACAAATCTGTTAGTAAATATGCTGATATGGGAGGCAAGGATGATGTGCTTTATGATAGGGTATCTTAGCTGTTCAGGAATCTAGTAAAGTTTGGTGAAAACCCCTAAGAGAGCTATAATTGCAGCCATACTGGTTGTCACCTAGCTATGGAGTCAGACATCAGCAGGACAAATAGAAGACGTGGCTCCCCCTAATTTCACATCTTTTAGCTGGTAGGATTCACCAAGTCAAGGTGAGTGTCTTATAAATGTGGCTGGCATACTGCCAAGAGTGTAAATGCCTGGCGCTCATGAAATATGCATGTTACAGGGCTGCCTTACTAACAGTGTGGCCAGAAGAACATGAATATTTTATACACACCTTGGTGGAGAACGTCTGCCCCATGTGCAGCTACACAGGACTGCCTGGAGCCTGCTCTCTAGAAAAAAATTGTAGTGATTCCTCAACTTACAATAGGCTCAACATACAATAGTTTCAACATACAATGGTCTTTTCTGGACCATTGTAAATGGAAACCAGACTCAACATACAATGCTACGGACAGTTCAGATCTGTGAAACATGTCAATGGCTGGAAGAACTGACCAATCAGAATGGGCATTTCACTGGTAAAACACCTGTATTACTGAAGCGTATGCACTGAATTCCTGTCTGGTAGCGCCCCCTACAGTACAGGGAGGTATTACATGTTCTGTGCAACTCAACCTGTACCACGGCTAGCTGCTCCTTTGGACACAAAATAAGGGCGGCTCCATGTTACTTTTTTAGGACAGTAAGAGACATGTATCAATAATGGTATAGCAATGTGTGATTTTATGAATGTTTTTTTGCGACAAATGGTGCATTTTTGCGCCGGATTTATCATTTGTCGCAAACCACTTGTTAAATTTGGCGCAATTGATGTGCCTATAAAATGCGCAGAATCCTGCCCCAGAATTCCAGGCAACATTTTCTGGCTGTGTTGTAGCAGCTGAAACTTGTTAATTCTCCACTTGGATTTTTCCCTGCTTCACAAACGTAAATCTAACCCAGTTAGTTCCTTTTTCCAACTTAAAAATCTGTTCCTAGGGTTGATAAATGTTTGACTTGAATAAGGCTAAGTTTCCACTTGTTTTTTTTTCTGGCAGTTTTTGGAAAACTGCCACTGCAGTTTTTGAGCCAAAGTCAGAAGTGGATCCATAAGGGAGGAGAAGTATAAGTCCTTCCTTTATATGTCCTATTCCTTATGGATCCACTTCTGACTTTGGCTCAAAAACTGCAGTGGCAGATATCCAAAAACTGCCAGAAAAAAAACCAAGTGGAATCCTAGCCTTAATGTTTCTTTTTACCTTAGCTTAACAGCATTTTTTTTTTTTTTTTTTTTTGCTTTGTGGTCCTTTTAAACAAGCTCTTTTTTTTCTCTTTACATGGGTTAAGGTTTTTGTTTTGTTTGTGAACTTGAAAACAGCCACATACTAAGACATTGGTAAGCCACTTTGTTTGGCCTGTGTTCTACCTTGTAATGTTGTTTAGCTACTTTCTGTGTCAATTTTTTCTTGTTGCAAGTTTGCGACCTAACGGGCATGATTGCGCCCGAAAATGCACCAAAACAAAAGTCGCAAATGATGAATTTCATACCAAGGCATGATTTTAACAGAAATTACGACTAACAAAGTAAAATCAGTGATTTTGTTCTAAACCATTTGGCGCAAACATTTGTCACAAAAAATGACATAAAGGAAAAATTGCGACAAATCACAGACAAAAAAACCAGGGTAAAAAGCTGCGTACATACCCCCCCACTGTGTGTACTGTACAGGACCCTGAAGAAGCTACTGTCGTCTACATAGACAGTGATTACAGCTCCCAGAAGATCTTTCTTACTTTTATATGTCAGAACTTGCTTTATCTGTTAGGGATGTAAGAAAAAATCGATTTGCGCGATTATTGCGATTTTTCACTTGCCGATACTGAATCGATTCAAAATATTTTTGAATCGATTCTTTTAGTGATATGGAATTTGTATCTCCTGATGCCCGGAACAGCATGTCCCGGGCATCAGGAGATACAAGTTCCACATTTTGTCAGCCGGATCTGACGCGGCGTCGCTCTGGGTGTATGGAGTGGGCTCCAACTCGTGCCCGCTCCATACTCTGCGGCCCCCGGCTGATTTCAGTAGCCGGGGGCCGCTGATGCATCACCGCTGCTAATATCCAGCATGCGGTGCTCTGCAGTCTGTATGGAGCGGGCTCCACACTCGTGCCCGCTCCATACTCTGCTGCCCCCGGCTGTTCTCAGTAACCGGGGGCCGCCGCTAATAGCCAGCATTCGGCGATCGCCGCGGCTGGCTATTAACCCTTTAGATCGCCGCTGTCAAAGCTGACAGCGGCGTCTAAAGGGATCTGTGAATGCTCCCTGGTGGGCTAGTGGGGTGGATCGCCCCCCCCCCCCCCCCCGCAGCGTAATCACGGGCGGGCTATCCACTGTGGAGGTAGCGGAGGGCTTACCTCTGCTTCCCTGCTCTCTGTGGCTCTGTCATTGATAGATCCTGGCTGGACCAGGCTCTATCAATGGATCACAGATCAATGAAGTTCAATAGAACTATTTTCATCTGTCTGAGGAATCTAATGATTCCTTAAAGACTAATAAAGTGTATAAAAAAATTAAATAAAAATAAAGTTTTAATAAAAGTGTAAAAGACATTGTTTTTTAGACAGAATTGGGATATATCCGGATGTATCGTCACCTAGACGGTATCGCGATATATATCGGGATATATCGAATTGCCACACTGGTATCCCGATTCGAATCGTATCGCCAAATTCTTGGCGATTCACACCCCTATTATCTGTATTAGTTATCTACTTATTTTCTTTTTTAAACTTCACTTTTTCCTATTTTTGGATGACATTTTGGTGCCTCTAGAACCAATTACCAGGTTTCCATAGAGATATTGTCTTAACATACAATGGTTTCAATATACAATGGTTTCAACATAAAATGGTCGTCCAGGAATCAATTAATATTGTATCTTGAGGGACCACTGTATATTAATAAAGGGGGCGGAGGTGACACTTTCACAGATATACAGAGTCTTCCTCTCTCCACAGGCATCGCACTGTCAGACTGATCACCAACATGACCTCATTCTATGGCAGCTGTTTATCCTGCAGGGACTGAAAATGTCATAGACTGGATCAACGTAAAAAAAAAGTCTTTAACGTTCCACTTGCTGCATAAGGATATGCCAAGACTAGGGCACTTTTCTATCGGTTACTGAAGAGGCAACAAATGGGCAGCTGACAAACAACTTATTATAGGTTAAACCTACATATTGTCCTAGATTTATAAATCTGTCCAAAAAGACAAAAACTTAACTGATTTTGCCCGTAGCAACCAATCACAGCTCAGCTTTCATATCTTAAAGAGCTCTGGTAAAATAAAAGCTGAGCTGTGATTGGTCGCTATGGGCAGATCACAACAGGTTTTTCTTGGACAGATTGTGTTACATAACTTTGTAAACTTTCACACTTCGCACTCAGGCCGCACGCACCAGCCGCAAGCGCATTGTCCTTGTGTCCCCAGCTGCCGGCGGGGCTGGGATTCACACCCGCATGCAAGTCCCAGCCCGTCACTCAACACGCTCTGCTGCTGCCTCCTCCACTGTGTCTCAGCTCCGGCACACGTGCCCCTGTCTCTTAGGGGGTGCGCGTGCCGGAGCTCTGAAATTTAAAGGGCCAATATGCCCATAATTGTACACCTGATACTACTCTATAAAGTCCCTGCACCTCCCACACTTCCCTGCCCGATCTTCAGTGCCCCTAGCCTGAGATTATAAGGGGTATTCCAGGGAAAACTTTTTTTTATATATCAACTGGCTCCAGAAAGTTAAACAGATTTGTAAATTAAAATCAAGGGCAGTGCAGCTCAATCAATGACTAGCCTGACGTTAACTGGTGAGGTCTGATTACCCCAAGACCAAGAAATATATAGAAAAATATAATGAAGAAATGATATGACCAGTCCTCAAGGATAGTGAAATAAGAAAAAATAAGTAAAAAGGGGAAAGAGCAAAAAGATGGAGATAAAAGATATAGAAAAATTGACAGATGGTAGGTCACAAATAAAAGTAAGAGATAAATGGAGATGAAACTAATAATAACTAAAGTAATCCTATCTTGATTATTGTTATAATAAAAATACCTGCAAAATATAACTTAAACAATAATGTGCATTTATTGAGTAAAATGATATTAAAACACCTGGGCAGGGCCCTTGCCCAGGTATTAGAAAAAATGTGCTTATTAAAAAATAAATTAAAAAAATATAGATTGCCAACCTTCTTATAAAAATAAATATGTAAATGTTCATAAAATATTTTGTATCGGATAGCAGCCAATGTCCAAAGTCAATATAATAGTTCTAATCTAGTTTAGCAGCCACAGTGGTTAGAATTGTTCATCACATAAAGCCAATGTACTGTATTGGTAGCAAAGTAGATACAAAGTGTCTGTTAAATGTAGCAGATGAGATGAGAGATACAGTTAAAACTTCCACTTCACTTCACAGAGAGCCGGTTAGTGTGAATAAGAACGATAACAATATTTGGACATTCAGAGCGGTACCTTGTTTGCAGTCTTCACCGTATTGCACGGCAGCTTACCGTCTCCGGAGTGGCAGACTCCTGGAGACTGTAATGAATCAGCGCCCGCATGGACTAGAACGAGGGCAACCACCAACCTTCCTCCGGGAAGGCGTTTGGGAAGGTAGGTTGGTCCCAAATGATGAGATGTTGTCCTCTGTAATGCAGAAAGCCGGCATCCAATATGAAGCGGTGGGTGAGTGAAGTTTTGCTGGGCACTATTAGCCCGTCGGCCTAAGGAGCAGCAATCAGCTGTAAGCCGGCGTCCTCGTGGTGTGAATAGCGCGCTATTCAATAGTGGGCCACGGGTCTGGGTACTGCAGCGCTGGCAAGGCGGTATCGGCTGACTTAGTGGCTCATATAAGCAAAAGATGGTTGTGGCAATACTTAAAGATTGAGGCTAGCCTGTTGCCAGACAGAAAACAACAACTCAACTTCAGCAGCTGATAATTATTGAAAGGATTAAGATTTTTTTAATAGAAGTAATTTACAAATCTGTATAACTTTCTGGAGCCAGTTGATATATAAAAAAAAAAAAGTTTTTTCCTGGAATACCCCTTTAAGCATACTGTATTGCCTGTTTCCCTCACCCGTGTATCCAGACCTTCCTGCTACGTTATTTGACTTTGCACCTTTGCCGCCTGCCTTGAATTTCTGCTACGTTTGACAACGCTACTGCCTTATCCTCCTGTACCTCGCCTTGCCCAGCTACCTGTGTCGCCTACCGCAGCAAGCCCCTCCTGTATTGCGGCGGGCTCTGGTGAAGACCGGCGCCACCTTAGACTCCGCTCCCCGATACAGTCTGTGTCATCAGCCACACAGGTTAGAGGATCCACATCCAGCTCCCTAACATAAATAATTTGCTGGTCTTGTGGTTAACACTCCTGGCATCACAAACTTTAGTCACGGACATAACACCCATAGTCTACCAACACGCCACCTCTTAGTCTCCACATACGCAGTGGATCTGCAGCACTATACATGTCTGGCAAGTGTTTGTTCATTGTTATTGTTATGTTATGCACTCCGGCCGCACACGCTAGCCGTGAGCGCATGGTCCGATTATCTGCTGCTGCCGACGGGGCTGGGACTCGCATCGCTGGAATCGCTGGAAGCGCCCGCATGCAAGCCCCAGTCTGTCACTCACCGGGTTTTTCTTCTGTTCCGCCTCTGCCTCTCTGCTCTGGCGTGTGTGTCCCTGTCCCCTAGGGTGCGCACGCGCTGGAGCTTTAAGATTTAAAGGGCCAGTGCGCTCATTAGTGTAATTCCCCTGTGGCTCATTGATATATTCCTCCACCATCCTCAGTTTCCTGCCGGATCTTCGTTGCCTTGAGCCTGAGAGAAAGCATTCCTGTTATTGCCTTGCTGTGTACCTGATCCTTTGCTCTGTGACCTGAATTTGCTCCTTGCCACCTGACCATTTGCTACGTTCCTGACTACGCTACTGTGCCGCCTGCCTTGATCTTCTGCTATCCTGACTACGAGCTGCCTTATCCCTCCTGTGCCTCGCATCTCCTCAGCCGCCTGTGTGGTCGAGCCATGTCAGGGGTTGCGACCTGGGTGCTGCCTGCCGCAGCAAGTTCATCCCGCTTTGCGGCGGGCTCTGGTGAAAACCAGCGCCACCTTAGACTCCGCTCCCTGGTACGGTCCGAGTCATCTGCCACACAGGTCCAGTGGATCTACATCCATGGGGGTTCCTGTCTTTTAAAACGTGAGTGTTACAGTTAAGTTTTTCGCCCTTTCAGTAGCTCTGGTCATTTTTCCTTTGACTTCTCTTTGCTGTGTTTATCATATTTTTTGCAGTACTTATTAAGTCTGTGAATATAATAAAGATTGAGGGGGGCATTTATCATGGAATTTACAGCATTTTTTTGTTTAATCAAGTCTCAACTGCAACTTGTGTTTTTCTTATGTGCTCCAATTTCATCAACCCCGTGTTAGTATGATAAATATGTAGCACATAAGCAAAACTAAAGCAAAAATAAATAAAAATTACTTAAAACTCACTGGTAAATGTCACCGTGTCTTTTTTGTAATTTGTTGTTGGTGCCTTCTGTTTTTGGGGTTCATGTTATTTTTGGGCCCAGCAACCCATTGTGTATTTTGGTTGGCATTAAGAATTTATATCAGCTCTAGTTACAACCAAAGCTGCATTCTCTATTCTACTGTAATGTGTTATACTCTAGTCATAACCAGAGCTCCATTTACACTACTGTTCATAGATCAATGTTAGCATGTGGATTTTGATAAAGATTTAAAAAAGGGTTGGAAAAATCCATGTGGATGTAACCTTGACACAGTACAACCTACCTAAACATTGTTGCAAGCCAAATTCAGCCCTTCATGGCCGTGGTATTCCCTAATGGAAGCGGCCCCTTTCAGCAGGACAAGGCACCTCTGTACAGGAATGATTTGAGGAACATGACAAATAGGCCAATGTGTTAAGATTATGTTACTAAACCCCGACCCTTAAGAAAATGGGTGATCCCCAGATTAGCGTTGATGCAAACACTGTATACGGCGCCATTCTCTGAAATTCACAGTCCCAGGTGTGGTGGGCTTCATGTTTAAGTTTCGCCTAAGGCCTCACAAAGTCTAGAGCCGCCTCTGAATGTGAGAGTATACAGTATGTGTGTATTGGGGGCTGTATATGTGTGTATTGGGGGCTGTATATGTGTGTATTGGAAGTTGTATATGTGTGTATTGGGAGCTGTATATGTGTGTATTGGGGGCTGTATATGGGTGCATTGGGGGCTGTATATTTGTGTATTTGGCCTGTGTATGTGTGTATCAAGGGCTTTGTATGTGTGTATTAGGGCTGTGTATGTGCTTATCGGGGGGCTGTATTTATTGGGGGATATGTGTGTATTGGGGACTGTGTATGTTTAT
The DNA here is from genome assembly GCF_029499605.1 of Hyla sarda. Taxonomy (NCBI): domain Eukaryota; kingdom Metazoa; phylum Chordata; class Amphibia; order Anura; family Hylidae; genus Hyla; species Hyla sarda. Next base: position 136,440,623 of record NC_079194.1, on the reverse strand, counting down.
TGGGGGATATGTGTGTATTGGGAGCTGTATATATGTGTATTGGGGGCTGTATATGTGTGTATTGGGAGCTGTATATATGTATATTGGGGGCTGTATATGTGTGTATTGGAGGCTGTGTATTGGGCCTGTGTATGTGTGTATTGGGGCTGTGCAAGTGTGTGTATGAGGGCTGTGTATGTGTGTGTATGGGGGCTGTGTATATGCGTATCTGAGGCTGTGTATGTGTGTATCGAGGGCTGCGAATGTGCGTATCGGGGGCTGTTAATGTACTTATCGGGGGTTGTGTATGTGCGTTTTGGGGGCACTGTATGTGTGTATCGGGGGCTCTGTATGTGCGTATCAGGGACTCTGTATGAGCGTATCGGGGCTGTGTGCATGTGTGGAGGTGCACAAAGTGGGCACAATTACTATGTGAGGCAATATTTATGGGGAGTTTGGTGGGGGTGGTGCTTGAGAAAGAAGCCTAAAATGTGTGTCCGTTAGATTCCGTCATAGCTAGGAGAAGTCTTTGTGGAGGTCCGAGCCAAATGGAGAAGTAAAGAAAAAGTGAACAACTCCGATCAGAGAAGAAGTCATTTTGGGGTCTGCATTTTGCAGTGGGATGTGTGCAGGGCTGTGGAGTCGGAGTCGAGGAGTCGGACGAAATTTTGGGTACCTGGAGTCGGGGTCGGCAAACAATGCATCAACTCCGAATTCTCTACTTTAAGAATAAAGACCAATGCATGCAGTGCCTCACGTAACCGCAAAACGAACACGTTAAGTGACCGTGAAGAAGCATGCTTTTCATGTGCCTTACTATATTGCACACAACGCATAATTAGGAGCGGCAATATATATACTTTCCATAGTGTTGTGTTCTGCTGTTACAGGGAACCCATGGGTAACCTAGCCCCTCACTGATAAGGGGTTAAGGAAATATGTTTTTTGCAGGACTAGAGACACTTGTATAAGTGAAGGGTCCAAAGGATAGGGGATAAGATGTCAGATCGCCGGGGTCCCGCTGCTGGGGACCCCCGGGATTGCTGCTGCGGCACCGCGCTATCATTACTGCACAGAGCGAGTTCGCTCTGTGCATAATGACGGGCGATACAGGGGTTGGAGCACCGTTACGTCATGGCTCTGCCCCTCGTGATGTCACGGCCAGCCCCCTCAATACAAGTCTATGGGAGGGGGCGTGGCGGTCTTCACGCCCCCTGCCATAGACTTGCATTAAGGGGGCGGGCCATGATGTCACGAGGGGCGGAGCTATGACATTACGCTGCTCCGTCCACTGTATCGCTCTGTATCCATCCCCCGAACTCGCTCTGTGTAGTAATGAAAGCGCGGTGCCGCAGCAGCGATCTCGGGGGTCGCCAGCAGCGGGACCCCGGGGATAAGATGTCTAGGGGCGGAGTACCCCTTTAAACTTTAAACATGACTATGGGATTCTACTAGGGAAATCATGTTTTATAATAAATGCCCCTTACTTGAACCTCCCACTGCCCTATCTTCAGCAGCAGATCAGCACACAAACTGTTCAATACAGTAGACTGTTGGCTTCCCAGCCAGTAGTCCTGTGGTAATGACAGGTATGTTACCTTTCTTTCCTTCAAGGAATGTATAAAATACATTTGCATATTAATACAGAGGAGTCGGAAGTACAGAAAACTCCGGAGTCAGAGTCGGAACATTTATCTACCGACTGCACAGGCTGGATTCTAGGGTCTGTATTTTGCAGTGAGATGTTATTCTGAGGTCTGTATTTACAGTGAGTGTGATTCTGGGGTCTCTATTATGCAATGGGTGTGATTCTGGGGTCTGCATTATGCAGGGGGGTAATACTTGGATCTGATTCTGGGGAATTCTGGGGTCTATATTACACATGGGGTCTATATTACACATGGGAAGGGAGATATTGGGGTCACTATTATGCATACAGTGGGTAATACTGGGGTCAGTATTACGCAGGGGGTAATACTGTAGGTCTGGATTAAAATAGTTATCCATGCTAGACAAAAACTTTAATGGCTGTTGTGGGCGATCCCCTCCCTCTATATTGCCCTCACTGTAAGGTCCTTACAGCAAGGACAATATACAGGGGAGGGGGGGGGGGGGGAGTGATAAGACACCCTCCACAAACCCCACCCACAATATTTCACACCCATAATAAAAACACTCATATTTCCGGCACACCAAGCACCATAAAAACATTCTTGGGCACGCTGCTACCAGAAGGTTGCCTATCTGTGGTATACATTTTAGTAATTCAGAAAAACACTAAAAACATTGCAATACATAAAACAGGACGTCCTATTGTATGTTTTGCAATGAATTAATGTTTTTTGGATTGATGAATCTAGGCATTCTGCAGCAATTTGCCACACAAATAAAAACATCCAGAGATATGACATGTCAGCAGAACAAGCTCCTCGATTGCCAATAGTGATTATGTATCTTTGGCTGGAGAATTGATAGCATTGTCCACAATGTTAGAATGTCTCACATCTCTGACAGGTGTTTATATGTTTCCTGATATAAAGGAGATTTGTTGAATAATCTGCCCCCTCCAGCCACATCCTGCTCCCCTCCTCCATCACTAGGGGCAGTCTCTAATTTCATAGACTAAAAAATAATAAGCTGGCTCCCACTCTCAGCCACTTTGCTCTCATGGAGATCCTATTTCTGTCACCTGTAGCTCCCCTCTCACTCATCTTTCCTGGCAGACAATCGCAGTGATAAGACTCTCTCTCTCTCTCTCTCTTTAATCCTTGACTGAATGATCTCACACACATTTTTTGATTAACTGAAATACAGTGATGCATACTAACACTCTCACACACTATGCACGTTGTCAGGGTAACTATATAATTTATCACCCAACTTTCCCAGAGACAGATAAACGTTAGATTAGATATTTCTTTATGAATCACATATTCAGCCTCTGTGGTGTCCTGTCACCTAACTTACCCTCTGTTGCTGACTGTGGCTTTCTTCAGGTGGATGATATTGGCCGGGAAGATTCCCTGCAGAGAAAAGATGGGAGATGTAAATGAAATGTGCAGTGGAATTTTATTGCTTTAATGTCAATATGGAAAATACAGTAATGTACTGTGCCAGTCAGAAGGTGCTTGGCATCCAGCACCCTATAGGATATAACCTGAATGCAGCAAGAAGGCGACCTGCACCTAACAAGGCGAGAGATACCCTTTACCAAGAAAAAAGGATGAAACATGCAAGGAGATGCCATGCACCCATCAGAGGAGATGCACAGGACCCTTTCAAAAAGACCCCCAGCACCCTAGTGAAGAGACCATTTGTACCTTTCAGTTTTATGCTGCCCAAACTGGAAGCAGCATAAAACTGGTGCAGGCAGCGCAATGCAAGGACACTATGAATTACTCAGGTTTACTAGTCATTGGAGTTGTTTACTCTCCAACGCGGAGTGACATGTCTCTCCATATATACAGATAGAAAGAGAAGGGTCAGGCATTACTCTGAAACACCTGGCCTGGTATCTCTCTTGCTGCACCAGTTTTATGCTACCTGCGCAGCATAAAACTAATGACAGATTCCCTTTAAGTAGAGAGTGATGCTCTAAAGTCTACTATAGGCTGTAACTTAAAATAACTGCAGAATAATAAAAGTTATGTACAATGCATAAGGAAAATTCTCAGATCTGTTTGCTTTTTTATATTTTGTTATGTTGGGGCCTTGTGCTAAAATAAAATAAAAAAAAATAGAATTTTTAGACCTTTGTTACAACCCTTGAAGTTTAGCTCTGGCTCCTTCCATTTTTCTCGATCATATCTGAGATGATTCTACACCTTGATTGGAGTCACCTGTAGTAAATTCAGCTGATTGGACAGAATTTGGAAAGACTTAGCCCTGTCTAAAAGTTCTCAAAGCTGAGAATGTACAGTGATCCCACAACTTGGCCTCAACATACAATTGTCTTTTCTGGACCATTGTATCTTGAAACCAGATTCAACATACAATGCTACGGACAGTTCAGATCTGTGAAACATGTCAATGGCTGGAAGAAATGACCAATCAGAACAGGCATTCACTGGTAAAACACCTGTATTACTGAAGCGTATGCACTGAATTCCTGTCTGTTAGCGCCCCCTACAGTACAGGGAGGTATTACATGTTCTGTACTACTCTTTACCTGTACCACGGTAAGCTGCTCCTTTGGACACCAAATAAGGGTGGCTCCATTCTACTTTTTTGTACATTGTGTGTTCTGTACAGGACCTTGAAGAAGCTCCTGTCCTCTACATGGACAGTGATTACAGCTTCCAGCAGCTCTTTCCTACTTTCATATGTAAGGACTTGCTTTATCTGTATTAGTTAACTACTTATTTTTTTCTTTTTAATCCTATTTTTGGATGACATTTTGGTGGCTCCAGAACCAATTACCAGGTTTCAATAGAGATTCAACATACAATGGTCGCAAAACATCTCAGAAAAAAATGGATCTTAGTCAGGAGCAGCTACAGTGGAAGAAAAGATGACGATATCCGTGGATTTACTTCATAAGATTTATTAAAAGGCACAGCAGCAATGCGTTTCTTGCCCACAAAGGGTACTTCCTCAGGCAATGTGCACATTGCCTGAGGAAGTGCCCTTTGCGGGCAAGAAACACGTTGCTGCTGTGCCTTTTAATAAATCTTATGAAGTAAATCCACGGATATCGTCATCTGTCTTCCACTGTAGCTGCGCCTGACTAAGATCCATTTTTTTCTGAGACATTTTGCTGTCATTACTAGCCGGTAAGCGAGGACCTGACTGGAGGATCAAGGCTGCATACAGATTTCAATTGTCTACATGCGATACATGCGATAAGTACTGCACTAGGGGCGCGTGTTTATTTTTTTTCTTGTTTATCTTAAACATACAATGGTCATCCTGGAACCAATTAATATTGTATCTTGAGAGACCACTGTATATCAGAGCAAAAACCAAGCCATGAGGAGGAAAGGACTGCCTATAGAGCTCAGTGACAGGATTGTTTGGAGGCAGAGATCTAGAGAAAGGTATAACAAAAATTCTTGTCTCGCAGCGTTCGTCTCCGTGCAGTGCCCCGGTCAGACCCGCTGACCGGGAGCGCTGCACTAGTGTCATCGGCGGGGATGCGATCCGCGTAGCGGGACGCGCCCGCCCGCGGGTCGCATCCTAATCTCCTCACCTGCCCTGTCCTCTGTCTGCTTAGTCCCGGCACGCGCGGCCCTGCTCTCTAGGGCGCGCGCGCGCCGGTTTTCTAAGATTTAAAGGGCCAGTGCACCACTAATTGGTGTACAAACAAGAAAGTTGCAACAGCACTCTAGGTCAAAAAATGGAGGCTCTTAGCACACTTTTTGATCAAAATGTGTCCCCCCATGGCCCAATCAGTGTCAATTAGCTTCCCTGCTCATGTGCATATAAACCCACTTCCCCTTCCTGTCCTTGCCGGATCTTGTTGCCTTGTGCCTAGTGAAAGCGTTTTGTAATTGCCCTTACCAGTGTTTCCAGACCTTCTGCCGTTGCCCTTGACTACGAACCTTGCCGCCTGCCCTGGCCTTCTGCTATGTCTGACCTCGCCTCTGTCTAGTCCTCCTGTACCACGCCAGTCTCAGCAGTCAGTGAGGTTGAGCCGCTACCGGTGGACACGACCTGGTTGCTACCACCGCAGCAAGACCATCCCGCTTTGCGGCGGGCTCTGGTGAAAACCAGTAGCAACTTAGAACCGGTCCTCCGGTACGGTCCACGCCAATCCCTCACTGACACAGAGGATCCACCACCAGCCTGCCGAATCCTGACAATTCTATTGCACTGGAAGTTTCCAAGAGTACAGAGGCCCACATAAAGAGGACCAGTGGTCCCTTTGAAAAAAGAAAGGGGCATTTCATGTACTGTACATAGCTTGTGGGGGCTCATCACACACCTGTCTACAGCATCCGAACAGTAAGAAAGGCAGCTTGTGCGGGTCAGTGAGGGGAGGAGGTGTGCCTCACCTGGCTTCTCTGGTTATTCGGCAGAATTACTCAACAGCTGGGATATAAGTTTAGAACAGCGGGCAAAGTAAGTAAAGGTACCTTCTGTTACATCTTATTATGCCCTAATCATTGGTGTTTGCACCTCGTATGAAGGTGACTTTTGCACTTTAAATAACTGGTAACATCAGCACTGAAGCAGGACTTAACAGTGTTTGGTAATTAATTAAAAATCTTATGTATTTGCATCCAATTTGTCGTCAATATCCTTAGTGTAAAAAAAAGTGGCTGGAATCTGAAGCCAGTATTCCCCTTTTGAACAGACTACATCTCTAGAATCATATGCCAGCAGCCACATTATCCACTATTAGAGGTCTTCACATGCATTCTGTGCCCCTGGCACGTGTAGTCCATGGTGCCCTGTACTCAGGGGCACTCAGGATTTAAAGAGGGTACAGTGGTGTCACTGACAAGCTGAGAAGCTGTTTCCAGACTCACGGCTCCCCACATAAGGGTTACCTTTGGCCCTGTGCTGAGGAACCCAGGTTTCTATGGTGATGTGAAGAGAGAGTCTGCAATGAGCTGGCATAATGCTGCCATTGTACTACCCCCCCCCCCCCCCCCCCTTCAAGTCTATAACACATCACTAAGGATTTCCCCTCTTCCTGTTTTTCTCACACTGGTTATTATATAAATAATTTTCACATTGCATCTATCGTCTAAAGTCAGTGGGAGGAAACCAATTGCTACATAAACGTAGAACCACGAATCCCAAAGGCTCCAAAGAGAACACTTAAAGTGTACACAAGACTCTATAAACTTTTCATTGCTCAAAATACAGTTCCCTAACATTTATAATTTAGATAGGGGAGCTAAAGTTCCCGGCATGCTTTTCTTCCAGCAGAATATAGGTTACAAGAACTACAAAAACTTGCATGGACCACCACACTCTACGCAAGACCCTACAGGTGATGAGCAGGGGGGAAAGTAATGAGGAGGGGGAGATTTATGAGGAGGGGGTTGAAAATGGGGAGAGGAAGATTTAGGAGGAGGGGAAAGTAATGAGGTGTAATGAGGAATTCAAAAAATGTTAAATGAAAATGTATTAGTCTTGGTATACTGGGAGTCTTTAGTAACAGTATGGTGTAATATTCAATCATTTCATAGTGGTAATTTGTGATCATGGTGTGTCAGAATTGTTTGGCCCTTATACAATCATATAATTGGCAATATTGGTCTGTGTAGTGGTTTTTATTTAGGTGGAGTATAATGAGGAGGTGGAGCATAACAAGGTGGAAAAGGGTAATGACTAGGTGGAGGATAATGAGGAGGTGGAGAGTAATGAAGAGGTGGGTTGTAATGAGGTGAAGGGTAATGAGGAGTTGAAGGATAATGAGGTGGCCGAAAGTAATGTAAAGAAGGAGGATATTGAGTTGCTAAAGGGTGAAGGATAATGTGGGGATGGAGGGTAATGAGTTGAATAATTATGAGGTGGAGGGTAATAAGGAGGCACAGGATAATAAGGAGGAGGTAAGTCATGAGGGATTGGAGAAAAATGAGGAGATGGAGGGTAATGTGGAGGGAGAGAATAATGAGAAGGGGGTGGGTAATGAGGAGGGAGATAGTAATGAACACTAAGATACTCCCCATAATTGCAGTGCCCTATCCCATGTCACAAGGAAAAGATGTTGAAGTGGAAATACCCATAGAGTAAGGTGGTGCAGCAGAGTGAGGTGGTGCTGCAGTTCTTAAGCAGTGGACACTTAATGCAGAATTTACATTAGACTGAAGGTATTTAATGGATTGGCCTTTTTCTCCTACTCATCTACCATGACACCCAGATTATTTCTGAGGGGACCAACACTTTTAGTTTTAATTTTTTTATTGGTCGGTTAAGACTAACCAATCATAGCTCCCAGAAGGCAATACACAATAACGGTACAACGTTAGTGTGCCCATGCTATGGAGGTCTGGAGACCGAAGATCCTTGTGTGCAGAGGTTAGGGAAGAAAAGGAAAAAATATCTGTCTGCACCAGCAGCTACAGTACATGTCTGGTAAAGACAGCAGTTAAAGTCTGCTAACTGCCCCTAATAACTGCAGTTAGAGGGATTTTTTTGGCCCTTTTATTTTTGCTTTTTTTGGGTGGGGAGGGGGGGTGTTGGGCTTTCCTTACAGATGGCACTGTTCCTTATTTGTAATTGCTTGCCTAATCTCACTCTGGTGGTCACAGGCTACTCTCTTTATCAACTGGAGACTCCCTCACCTCACCTCTCCCTACTCCAAGCCAAATGGTTTCCCTCCTGAAAAGCCATGAATATGTCAGCTCTGGCGTCTGATTTGAAATAAGCATGGCAACAAGATCTCCTACCCGTTAAAAAAAGATGTCTCCAAATTGCAGCATAGGGTCAAGGTCCTAGAAGATTTTCAAGCTTTCACCTTTGCCTCAGTATGGGACTTGCAACACACCGTACAGTCTGAAGACAGAACTCAGAAAGCCCTGACAGATAATCTGGATTACATTGAGAATAGATACAGACGCAACAATATCCGCATACATAGGCTTTCTAAAGCAACTGGTACCCAGGATCTTCTGCCCACAGTGATTGGCGTCTTCTGGCCAAACCTGCAGATGCCCATATTGGAAATGAATGGGCACGCAGATTAAAAGCTCCAAGCACAGATCCAGCTTGTCCTAAAGATGTCATAGGTCTTGTGTATCGCTATACTTTCAAGGAGAGGATAATGTAAAAAGCCTGAATACCTGGAAATATAGATTTTGATGGAGCAACCCTGGTAAAAAAGGTACCTTATTGGACCAGGTGGTGACAGTGGCATATGTATATGTCCCTAATATGGTCCTCTTTCTGTTGAAAGTCCATTGGAAGTATTTTACGCAGGGTATCCTACTAGTTAGTGGTGACTTTAATCTACCTATTCTAGCGCTTGCTTGACATATACACCTGTCACTTTTCAATTTCGTATTGTCAGCCTAGAAGGCTACGTAAGCTGATGCATACTTTGCAACTTTATGACGTATCTCCAGCATCTACATGATATAATAACTTACGCACTACTCCAATCCTCATGACTCTTATAGCCGATAAGACTACATATTTCCTCTCTTAAGCTCCTCTCAAATTGGTAACATGTTCCGACCATGCACTGGTCTTCTGTACATTCAAGTTCTCCTTGCTTAACACCCCTAGATCTCAGTGGCATTTAAATGAATCTTTTTTTGTTAGGCTCCCTTAGTCCTATGGATCTCACACTTGCCATTACTAATTTTGAGAATGACCATGCTGAGGACTCAACTTTTCCCACTATAAAATGGGAAGCTCTCAAGTGCATAAACGTGGGGTTAACCATGGTGCTCGACTTTAAATAAAAAAAGATGGCAAACTCAAGCGACTTCTTACTCAGTTAAACATGTTTGAAGCTCAACATTGCGTCAGGAAGCTACACTGCAATTAAGAGGCAACATGACATTTGTACCCTGCTTGATGGTAAATACATGAAAAATAGGCAATTGTGTGCTAAATCATACTTTGAAAGAAGTATTAAGCCAGGATGCTATCTAGCTTGGGCACTTAGACATAGGAGAACCGCTAATTATGTCCCTTCGTACCTAACAGTGGACACTCTTAGTGAGTTTGAAAAATACTATACTCACCTATATGGGTGCTCCTCTGCCTACCCTAAGCTCCCCCCACCCCTCCTCTCTCTGACTTACATGGTTGAGTACATGGAATGTACGGCCCTTCCTACACTTCCTGCAGATAGTACTGACTTTCCAGAGACTCCCTTTTCTGATGAGGAAATTGCTGCCCCATCAAACTCTTACCCTCTGGCAGGAGCCCTAGTCTTGATGGGTATACGGGCAAATTTAGAATCCTTGTGCTTGGAATTCCTTCCCACCCTCCACACCACCTTCAATAGTATTTATGCTGACTCTGGCTTCCCCACACCCTCATTAACCATTCGATTTGATCCTGCGATCTTTGGCTTTCAAATGAGTGATAAACACCGTAAGGGTTCAGCATTTGCAGATGACCTGCTTCTCTTTACCTTACCTTCCCTTGAACGTTCCTTGCTACTGTATTTCCATTTTAACAGTCACAAAGTAAACATGGCTAAAAGTGTGGCATTGAATATCTCCCCCCCCCCCAAAGGATATCACTAAGTTTCGAAGAGGCCATGCATTCTCATGGCAACAACACGCCCTATATTTCCCTCCCCTGCTTTCCCCCATAGAGAGAGATCTAGCGAACTGAGACCCTTGTAATTTCCCTTGGCTGTGGAGAGTAAACATCTTGAAGATTAATGTCTTACCATGATTTCTATATCTTTTCAGACAGTTACCATATTTCTATCCCCTCAGTTTTTACCTTTACCTGGACAAACTGTTCCTCCATTTGGGCTTGGAAGCCAAGTCCCCCCATAGTGGCCAAGAAGATCCTTGTGATGAGTTCAAGAAGAAACTATGATGTACAATGTCTGATACAATTGAGTTAATATAAAAAATAAAACAGATGAATAAATAAAATTCTATGCTGATATATCAGCAAAGTCATACATATTAACAAAATAACTCTTAGATTTTTTTTCCATTCCTGCGGGTCCAGATGTTGGGTGGGATTGGAGGTGGTGGGTGCAAGAGTGGAAGCTACTACTCATTGTTGGATGCCTCAACAGTCATACTCGGAGTTGGTTGCATGGACCATGCCTTTGGTGACGCAGGAGATGGTGGCTTTTCTACGTTCCTATGTACTTAGTACATCTTTAGTGCTCCCTAATAGCCCCATCACCCCAGTCCTGGGTAACCCCCTCTTATTGCCAGGTATGCACCTTTTCTCCTTTACCAGTGTCCCTGGCTCGCCCACTTTACCTATCAACAAGTTTCTTAGTAGGACTGTACCGTATGACATGACAGCTCCTTTGTCTTTCTGCTCTCTGGCTAGGTTCATGGAGTACCTCCAGCTCAAATAATTTGAGGAGGAAAGGGGAGTGACCTACATCTGGGTAGATCTTTTTCCATTTGAATAGCTATGCACCTATTTCTACCTAGTTCAGGTCCTGAGCTGAGTAATGGTTTTACTGGTTTAACCATTTATTCTGTTAAAGTCTGCTTCTTTGGCATACTGTTAATTCTTAATTGTAGTATTAAGAGCTACCCTTGTACATGCAAGATATATTAACACTTTCATTTTGTGTATTCTATACATGGCCCTAAAGAGGGCTCTACTGCTACTTGTGGATTGTTGCCTGCTGTGTCAGGACTCTATTTGGAGTAAACTTAATGCTGGACTGTTTCCCTCTTCCCCATTTCTTTTTGTTTCTGTAGTCCCCTTTCAGTGTTGTTCTTCCTTCTAATAAAAAGAACTTTATATATATATATATATATATATATTTTTTTTTTTTCAGCGGAGAAGGCATACGTCATATTTACCTCCGAAACCAAATCTGCCAGTGTAAAGAGAAAGACCCCACCTTTCTTCTTTCTTCCTTCTCCCCCTCCAGTGATGATGAGCCCCCTAGAAGGCACCACTGCAGGACAATGCCAGTAAAGGCCCCCATACTAGTGCTCCGGGGACTGATTATAACGGGCTGCTGCGTGCAAGATCACAGGGGTCCCCAGCGACGGGACCCCCGCGATCAGGCATCTTATCCCCTATCCTTTGGATAGGGGATAAGATGTCTTAGCGCCAGAGTACCCCTTTAAGCCCTCAGACCAATATTATGTTTGCAAAGTTGATCACAATTGCAATGCATGCATACCTTTTCCTCGTATTTAATACTCTTGATCACGCAAAAAAAGCTTTTTTGCTGTGTCAGCAACAGTCAGATGACCGGAGTTCATGGCTGTTACACCTATCCTCTGTATGTCAGCGCTGGGACATCTGTCTAACTGACACATAGGTCCACAGCGCATGCGTTCCTTATCTTAACTTGCGGGCCGCTCGTGGATTCTCAGAACAAGCTCTCGCTCCCGACCCCGATGTCTGCCTCTGCAATCCGGTGCAGTGCAGTCTGCCTCTGCAATCCGGTGCAGTGCAAGAGGCAGAGAGTGAGTGAGCTCTCTGCCTCTATTGAAAGAAAAAGCACCCAGCGCGCGCATTTCCGGCCGCAACAGAAGATGATAACGGGCCCTGTTCAAAAGTTTATTTAAAAGGTCCATATCATAAAATAAAGTGTGTATTCTTTGGGAAGAATTCAGCGGTGGAATACCACAGAAGTCAATAAAACTTCTATTTCTTCCAAAAATCAGTTGTACAGAATGTATTAAAACAGCTCCGCGGATTCAATCCAGAGTGGTCGAGATAAATTTTAGCTGTGATTTAACAATGTGGACGAGGCCTTATGATCAAAACCACTCACATGCTTTCACACATGCTTTCTTTGTTTAATTTTAAAACTTTTTCTTCTCTCCCCATGTAGTGCTGCAAGTGAATATTTTCTTTGGAAAATAAATAAATAATATTATGAAGAAATTACGGAATAATTAGGAGGTAGAAGGTTATAAAATCCCATCCCTTCCCCAATATCGCGCCACACCCCTACCCCTTAATTCCCTGGTTGAACTTGATGGACATATGTCTTTTTTCGACCGTACTAACTATGTAACTATGTAACTATGTTATGAGAAGGAGGAAGGTAATAAAATAGGATGGAAAACTACTAACAGAAAATGAAAAGCGGAGAAAGAGAATCTGATAATAATCCCTTCTATGTAAATGGAAAACATATTCCAAATGCGTCAGAGGTTGAAGGGTAAATTCAGCCCAGGAGGCACCCCACTATAACTCTGTTCACTCGGTTTACTGCACTAACTGGATTTCTGCATTCTTAGCTATGTCATGCTAAGTGGCTGCTCTGAGAGAAAAACATGAGAACATGGAGAAACAGAAAATCTCTTCTGCAAGAATTCACACAGAGATCTCCACATTTATAACAAAGGTTTGCTCTTCTATCTAAATGTTGTCAGCATGTGCATGTTTCCCTCTCTACGTCTTACAAAATGACTCAAAAATCTTTGAAATAACAATGATCACAACTAGTGATTAGGCAGGAAAGGAGAGGGCACACAAGGTAATATTCACCTTAATACTGCAGCACGGTATCGGCTACCTGAATACAAGTCTCCTGTGGGGTGCATATACAAAAGGGTGAAGTATCCAAATAATACAATGAAGAAAGTGTGTATGCACTCACCACTCAACCGAGACAGGTTGGTAAAACGGTCCGGTAGACGGGTGGCTGGATCACAGCATCAGTGCAGGTGTGATGGCACTCAGAGGCTACGCCAGCAGTTTCACACGTGAATGCGTGCTTCTTCCAGAAGAAGCACGCATTCACGTGTGAAACTGCCGGCATAGCCTCTGAGTGCCATCACACCTGCGCTGATGCTGTGATCCAGTCACCCGTCTACCGGACCATTTTACTGACCTGTCTCCATTGAGTGGTGAGTGCATACACACTTTCTTCATTGTAACAATGATCACAACCTACTTCAACAGTAAACTATATGTGGTGGCAGGGTGTGTGGTGCAGGGCAGATGTTGTTACCCTAGGGGAAGATAGCGTTAACCCCTTGTATTCGCGACACCAGGGCATGGTTTAGAATACAACCATCCGATGGTATACCGCTGGATCCTGGGCTAGGCAAGGGGGCAATAAACACTCCGACGCCAAGTTATGGACAATGGTAGCTTTACTGTTTACTGGGGTAGACAGTTGGTAAAGTCTATAAAGTTCAGCCAGGGCCCAAGGAGGTGACCAGTGACACAGAGACCTTAAGGGCTTGCTGGGACTTGTAGTAGGACTGGACAATTGAATGCAGACCACGCTGGCTTGACAGTTGACAGGGACTGACTTAACTCATAAAGCTGTGACTTTAGCTTACTTGACTTGATGGTGGCTGCAGGACTTGACGTTGAGGTCTCCAACACTCTGGCCACACACACTAGACACGACTGCACTGGACCTCAGCTTAGCAGAAGAGCAGAGCTCAAAAGAGAGAGAAGCTAGCTCCATCCAGGGCTTATATGGGGGAGACTAGCAGGGAGCCCATAGGTCACTCTTGGGATCCCTGGGTCACTGGTAACTCCTTGGTAACAATCACATGACATATTACATGGTTTAAGTCTTAAAGCAACATTACATTTTATAACACTTTACATGGTAAAACATATTTACAATGGGGAAACAAGTGCAGGGGGCCTTGGGGACACTGAAGGAGGCTGCCTGACAGGACAGCAGGAGCACGGGGTAAAACCTCCATTACTGGGCCACCACAAACTACCCCTCTTAATTTAAGTCATCCTCAATGCCAATTCCTGGAGGGTGGAGGACTGAAGTGGCCACTGAGGCCTAGTGACAGTTTCTGGGGCATTTATGCACAATGTCCTTGTCAGGTCTGGATTACAAAACAAGATAAGGTTGAGTCCATGTGGCATGGTGAATGTTCATACATGCTCTTTAAACATATGGGGTTAATTTGACTTTGACACTGCTTTCTGAAGACATTCAAGACAACAATATACATATCAATATACATGATTCAGGGAATGGGCTGCCAGAGGCTATCTACCCAATGCCTTTGTTGCTGGGGCCCCTCGGTTTTCAACTCTTCTCCCCAGAACTCAATATATGTGTTACCTTTCCATTTATCAATTCTGTCGCTCTACGTGCATTATTTAGATATCAGGTAAACCCTCTGGCCAGTAGAGTACCCTGTACACGTGGACAGAAGAGAAAACATTAAACATATAACTGTATATATTTAGAACTTGTGGACTGGGACAACAAATAATGTTACAGTCCTATCTTAACTATTTACATATGTGTGGACTACTTTTACCATATGTGAACTATGTGTGGTTCAGAACTTTACATTATGAGTTAAACTTTGTACCTGGTGGGAATTTGTCCTTGTGTCGACCGTTGGGACCTACGCAACACCACTTCGGGGGAATCTGGAACTTTTGTGTCTTCGGGAGCCCCTGGAGCCATTGAAGCTGCAGCTAACTCTTCCTTGACGAATTCAAGAGCGGGCTTGCGGGACCCAGAGTTTCTGGCATCTGCACTGGAGAGACTGGAGACTGAGTTGGTACTCTAGACACTGGTGTATAGACTGAAGCCAATGGTGACAAGACTGGGACTGGTGTGTAGATTAGTGTTGGTTGAACCGGCCCCGGGGTTGGTGAGACCCAGAAGATGGCAGGCTAGGGAAAAAAACATGGGGAAATCCATGGATGGGTGGATTCCCTCACCTGGGACATATTCTCTCACAGGTCTGACAGCTGGAGGAGGCGGTGCTGGGAGCACTGGTAGATCTTCTTTTACACAAAACTTGTTTGGTTCCTGTGAACAACTTGTGGCTCATACCCAGACTTTTGTACTTCGTATAGGATAGGGTATGGCCGTCACAGTATACAGTTCTGTCATCCAGATAGAGTCTAACTTGTGGGCCCTTGGAAACTTCCACAGCTAGACTTTATCGCCCAATTGAAGTGGTTTGGCAGAAGCATGACGGTTATAATCCTCCTGTTGTCTCTGCTGGGCATCTCGCGTCCTTGTGCACTTTCTTGGTGATATTACAGACAGCACATTCCCTGCACCATTTCCCAATGTCGCTCCGCATTCCGATCCAATAGAATCTTCGCCTGACAGTAGCTTTGGTCTTGTGGACTCCAAAGTGTCCCGACTGATCATGGTATGTGTTAAGGACAATCGCCGCATCTCTTCGGGGAACCAGAATCTGAACAGCTCTTTGTGCAAAAACAGTCGCTTCCTCTGTTGCCATAGACGTTTCAGCTCATAATCACACTGGGCCCGGCGTAGATGGGTTCGAACCTTTTTTGCCAGAAGGTAGTCCAACAGATCGCCCATGACTCGACTTTCATCTTGAAGAGTCTTCCTGGTGTACAGGCCTTCTTTAACCTTTTCGGACTTAGGTCCACCGTCCATCAGGGCGGTCACAACATTCTGGTTCACGAACCTCCCACATGTCCTCCCACACGTCTTCGACAGGTGGTTCTTTGCCATGGGTCATCCGAGACAGTACATCGGCATTGATATTCGACTTACCGCTTCTGTACTTGATGGTGAAACTGTAAGTAGCTAAGTAGCAGAGGATAAGAGTCCTTATGTGTGACATTGTTCAGTTTCCTGTAGTCGACACAGAAGCAGATGGTTCCGTCTTTTTTTGTGACCAGGACAAGTGGCACCGACAGGGACACTGATTTTTTTGGATGACGTCTGCCTAGCATGACCGGGCGGTGTCTTTCCTTGATAGGTGGGCTGTCGCCTGTGAGGATTCGGTGTTGGATCATGGATGTATGCTCTAAATCTGTGGGGTGTTTGCTAAAAGCTTCATGGTATCTTTTGGCGACATTGATGACTCCCTTGACTTGGTCCCTTTGGGTAGTGTTGTCTCCAACTTGGAGTTGGAGGACCAGTACTGGATCCTTCAGCCACTTGGGCTGCACACTGTTTGGCCACCATACGTTCTGTTAAGATGTCCTTGACTCTATGAGATACAACTGGGCTACTGGGGTGTATTTGTGTAACACAGTAGCAGCATCAGACAGGTTGACTAACTGGACTGGAACTCTCCCATTGGTAACGGTGACAAGGCTTCTCGCAGCTCGGACAAGAGGGTGGTCTTCTAGTTGCAAAGGCTCCAGCAGGGCTTGATAGTCTCTATTCTTGACTCTGGGACGTGAACGACACCAGATGATAGTCTCTGTGTTGGGTTGCAAGGTCACCGACCGGATGTCTTGTACTCGAACTCTGCAGATTTCACCTTGCTTGTTGGCAAACTTCCGCTCCGCTTGTAGAACTTTCAAGTGGTGCTGCACAGCCTGCTGGTCTAAAGGGGACATATGGGAAAGAGAGGCATGCAAGGCATCTACTATTTCAACAAAACAGCTTTTCTTAATGTTCATCCCCAGTATAAATTCAGCAGACCACTTATCTGTCACATTAGTTACAATCACTCCCTGCCTGCTAAGTACATGCTCTCCCAACTGAATGGTTGGCTCCCAGTATCCATGTCTGGTGAATTGTTGCCCATCACCCGCAACTACTCTGAAGTTAACATCCTCCGGTTCACACAATAAACTAGCTTCCCAATGCTGATAGAAAATGTTTTTAGGTATAGAAGACACTTGTGACTCTGTATCTATCAACGCCTCCAACGGTACACCTTCTACAATAATTTTTACATAGGGGCAGGAAGCAACATAAAGTGAGAGTCCTGACTGAGGTCGTTCGGGGATTGGACCTGATGACTGTTTTCCTGAGGGCCAATCTGCGACCGCAGGGGAAATCCATTTAAATCCCAACACTGCATTTTCCAATGTCCTGGTTTATTACAATAGGCACAAAAGGGTCGTTGAGTCCCTGAGGGACAATTAGGCGGAGGGTTGCAGGGGTTGAAATAGCGGGGAGCAGGAGCAGGGGCAGGTTTTTCGGGTAAGGGGCAGTTCATGGTCAGGTGGAGCGGCCGGGGTGGCAAGCTCCTTCACAGCCTTAGTCAGTTGTTCAATGTCCTGCCTAGCACTCTGTAAATCTGAGGCTGCAGTGACTGGCAAAGCAGGTGACACTGGGACGAGGGCTGATGATGGTGGTGATATACGTCCGGCCAGGCGGACAAGCTTCCTCTAACTCAGTCCCGGACTCAATCACTTGGATAGCCAGTCTCTTGAAAGTGGGGAATGACAAGTTGGGGTTTTGGAGCGCTAACATTTGCAGCTGGGCCTTGTCCCACTTATTATGAGCCCCATCAATAAATCTGTCCATTAACACCTTGTTGCCCTGCTCGGGAGTTATACCATGTAATTTTTGAACAGTCTCTAGGGCATTCTGTAGGGATACGGCATATGCTCTAAAGTTTTTTTAGCTATGCCATAGTCTGGTTAACGTTTTGCAATGGTCTGAAATTTATCATAGAGATTTGTCTCATAATTTGTCAGAAAGCCCTCAATTTGTCGCATATCGACAATAGCCCTGACCTGGCTTACAGAACTAACTGTAATAAGCATTTTTACTAATACTGTGCAAACTGGACGGAATCCTGGAGCACCATGCAAACTAGGCAGCCCCAAGGTCTGCTATGTTAACTAGGAAGGCGCCAGGCTACTATACAAACTAGGCAGACCCCAGAAGCTATGCAGACAAGGCAGATGCCAGGAGTACTTTGCGAACTATGCAGGTCCTAGAAGTACCATGTATCTATGAAAGAGATGGAAGGCGCTCCATAGGGTAAATAACACCGGTGACAGGGTGGGAATCTAGGAAAGATACAAGCCGCTCACCCTGGGTGGTTGTGTAACAGAATACACAACAATGGAAATCGCATAGTGTAGATAGGTCTGTCTGAAGCCCTCCCTCGAGATAGATCCGAATAGTATCAGCTTCAAGGAGTAGTGGGATCTAGTCGGCGCTGACAGGACCAGGACAACAGCCGGATCAAGTAAAATAAGGTTTAATATCCACAATGCAATGCGTTTCACTGCGCAAGCGCAGCTTCATCAGGCAATGCCTGAGGTCAACAGCTGGAGGCACAAAATGGGTCGGGTCACCGGCGGATCCACAGTAAAATGTGCTGCGGATCCGTTACGTGTGACCCTGCCCAAAGTAAATCAACTGCAGTGGCAGAAAAACGTAGCAGAGGTCATATGACTCCACTTGCTGGACCATATGTCACAGACCACATAAAAACTCCAAGACATAACAGTCACTTACCTGTCCTGAGTATTCATTATGTATTCCCCTAGTGACTCTGTTTGGGATGTATGCACTATTTCTAAAGTGCCAAAGCCCCCATTAGGAATCTGCTTAAAATAGCTGATACATCTTAAACGGAGTCACTAGGAGTGACTACGTTTGACCATAGAAGTGAATGGGGTCCGTTGCTTCCGTTAACAGTAAATGTCAGAATCCCGATACGAATAATGGGGGCCAGAACATAGTGTGATGGTTCCCTTAGGAGCAGAATCTAAGTACCATCTATGTTCTTACCCTTTATCCCACTGCAGGATGTGGAAGCTGGACTTAGCTGGTAGAGGGTAACACCCATACATGTTTTTACATCCGATAAGCAGTCACGGATAATGGAGCGGGCTCACGAGCGGAGCCCACTCCATATCTGACCGGTTGAAAGGGAAGAAAAAAAGAGACCAGGAGACAGTGCTTGGGGTTTTAACCCTGCACACGTTCCTCGCTAGGGGAAGAGTTGACAAATGGAACAGGTAGTAAAATGGCCGCTCACCCTAAACGTATATTAAATACAGGGGTCAAGTCCTGGGGAAAAAAAGTGTGGGAACTCACCCAAGATTTGAACTCAGGGACTGGTCCTGCAGGAACAGTGTTCCTACTGTGAAAAAGTGCAGGAACTCTGTTCCCATGCATTCCTGCAGGACTTGAGCCCTGATTATATACACATATCTGAGGAAATTTATTATTGGTTTTACCCTGTTTTGGTGGTGTTAATTTGTCGCACAACTTGTCTCAGTTGCTGTTTAGAGACTTTTCAATGCAACTTTTGCTTTAGAAGCTCTTCCTAAAGGGCCATATTACATAATATGCCATAGTCTGGTTAACGTTTTGCAATGATCTGAAATTTATCATAGAGATTTGTCTCATAATTTGTCAGAAAGCCCGGAATATGTCGCATACCAACAACAGCCCTGACCTGGCTTACAGAACTAACTGTGATAAGCATTTTTAAAAAGTTGCACATTTTGGTGCACGGGTTAAAAGGTGGCAGAAAAAAAAGGAGGCACCATCCAAAGTTGAGTACTGAAGTAAAAAAAATGTGTACAAGCACCATATGTATCACATACCCTGCAACATTTCATAAATATGGCGCACGTATGCAGTTTCTACCACACAAAGTCTACTAAAGGGACTTCAAAAGTGTAAAAAAAATTTTTGTGTAAGAAGAGATGGAAGCAGGTGGTTCTGTACATTGTACGGTGGTTGTGCTGTGTTACTGCAGCTTATTGCAGTGAATGGAAGATGAGCTGCAGTAACCAGGCACAGCCACTACACAGCGTATCAAGCTGTCTGCGTCCACCTCTTCTTACTGTATATGTGGGCACTGATCACTACTGGTGCCAGGTGTTGGTCCCCCACCAATCAGAGTTAAAAAAAAAACGTCCTGAAAATATTATAAATATTTTATTCAAATAATTTAAAATATTAATTAATATTCTAGGCAAAACTAAGAAAATGTGTTAGAACAGGCCCTGAGCAGAATCTCTTTTGGGTATTCCCTTAAGTCATGTACTACCTCCTCAGGCCCTGTGCTAGACATAACACAGACGTTTTCTCAGTGTTCCTTTAACAGTAAAAATACAGCCATTACACAATGGTCCACTGATAAATGAGATCAGTGATAAATAAGTGTAGGGAGGAAATCAATAAATCCCTCATTTTTCAACTGAAATTATGTTAAAATTAAAAGAGACTGTTCAGACCCCAACCAACTGCTTGAACGAGCCAGAAGTAGTGCTTGGCTGGGCGCTTCTCTGCCGATCTTGCTTCTCTCCCCGTCTTGTTGTAGAAGATGTGCCACAAATACTATAGAATCTGTCTCTTGCAGAGAGTCAGGAAGGGCAGTGACCCAGAGAGAGAAGTGCTCAACCAAGTGCTTCTTCCTACTTGTTTTAGAGTTTAGTGGGGGTCTGAACACCCAGATTAAGCCCTGCGGTTCCTAAAAAGGGTACTCCACTGGCCAGTATTCGCAACTAAATGTTCCGAACGCTGTTTTCACGCTGCGGGGGTCTGCCACCCCCACAGCGCGAAAACAGTGGTCGGAACATTTAGGTCCGAACGCTTGCCAGTGGAGTACCCCTTCAATTGTTTTAACCTGCAGAGTGGTGCTTCCAATCTACTGGCTGTACAGGGAACTCCAGACGACTTAAAGGGGTTATCCAGGAAAAAAGTTTATATATATATATATATATATATATATATATATATATATATTGGCTCCAGAAAGTTAAACAGATTTGTAAATTACTTCTTAATCCTTTCAGTACTTATGAGCTGCTGAAGTTGAGTTGTTCTTTTCTATGCTCTCTGATGACACCTGTCTCAGGAACTGTCCAGAGTAGAAGCAAATCCCCATAGCAAACCTCTTCTACTCTGTGCAGTTCCCAAGACAAGCAGAGATGTCAGTAGAGAGCACTGTTGCCAGACAGAAAAGAACAACTCAACTTCAGCAGCTGATAATTATTGGAAGGATTAAGATTTTTTAATAGAAGGAATTTACAAATCTGTTTAACTTTCTGGTGTCAGTTGATATATACATTTTTTTTTCCTGGAATTCCCCTTTAAATTCACTTGAATAAAGCTGTGCTGCAGTTCCTTTTACAGTTGTATAGGATGCATCCAGGCACCGCAGTGCAGGAAAAGAATGCTGATCATTCTCAGGATCAGTGTGGGTCGCAGAGGTTGGACCGTCAGCACTCATTAAGTTACTTTTTATCCCAGCATTATGCAGTCTTTTTAAATGGGCACTGTCATAAAAATTATTTTTTGGCATATGATACAGCAGGTAAAATAAATAATATTTGTAATTTACTCACTTCTCTTACTTTCATGGCCTTATAAATCTGGCCACTAGGGGGTCTCCCTTCTGGTCCAGACTATGGTCTACTGCTGGACTGGCAGGAAGTGCGGTATGGCCATAGGCAGTGAATACCACCCGCTCTCTGCTTGTGTATGAAACAGGGAGAGCGAGTGACATAAAAATAAATTTTTACACAAGGAGTAAATTACAAATCTTATTTATTTTACCTGCTGTATTATATGCAAAAAAATTATTATAATGACAGTGCCCATTTAAGAAATACTCCTTTAAGGATGGGAGCTGTGGTAACCGCATTAATAGACAGATCGCAGCGAGTTTCACGCCTGACACCCACTGCGATCCTCCCGTATAAGCTATAGAAGCGGGCGGCCGGCCACACTGCTCTGGACCTCTGCCTTCTGTGATGTGAAGTTATCTTCCTATCACAGATTCGTAGATGCCGCTGAAAGTTGTGATTGGCTGGAACCATCCGTCCAATCACAGCTCTCAGCGGGAACTTCACATCACAGAGTACAGTGCAGGGGAGCGGAGAAGTGTGGCCATGCTGTCTGCTTCTATAGATTATATAGGAGGATCATTGCGAGGTGTCAGAAGTGATACCCAGGGCGATCTGTTTATTAGTACAGGCAATACTACTCCCAGCATGGAACAGTCAGTTCCATGCTGGGAGTAGTAGTACTACCTAAATAAATGTTTACAAAAAAAAAAAGGGAAAAAAAACACACACACTTTATTAAATACATAATTAAAATACATTACTAATAAAAAGTTTCACAAAATTAATTATAGAAAATATATTATTTTTACAATTAAATGGCCCTTTTATACATTTTTTATATTGCCAGCTACATTTTTAGGTCCCTGCCCGCCCACATAAATTGGCCCGTTTAAAAATGAATGAAAATTTTGTTCTAAAAAATATAAATTCCGTTAAATACAATTTTTCCATCCCCACTGTATCTTTTTTTTTTTTTTTTTAAATGGTACCCTACGAAATTTTTTTGGATCGCTAAAGTCCAAGTATCCAAGAGAAATCACCAATGAGGCTCAGATATAAAACAGTTTCATATCTGAGCCTCATTGATGATTTCTCGTTGGATACTTGCTAATTCTGTCACCAAGGGCCTCCTGTATAAAGTGGGTTCTGGTTACCCTTATATTTTCCAGACGTAATATCGCTAAAGTCCAAAAATGAATAAAAAGACTTGTATGGGAGAAAAACGCAACGATTTCAGTGACAAAAAACGCCATAGTCTCAACATGCTGTGATTTTGAAAAACTGCCAAGGAGTAGGAAAATGCCAAAAAAGAGTGAAAAAAAGCCAAAAGGATAAAAAAAAAATAAAAAAAATAAAAAAAAACGCCAAACTGAAAAACACCAAGTGGATATGGCATTCTGCGTTTTCCTATTGACTTGCAGCTAACACCTGGCCACAGCGTTTTTTCACTGAATAAAAAACGCCATGAGGCAGATTTGGCATTTTTTTGCCGTTTAAAAAAAAAAAAAAAAAAAAAAAAAAACTTAGCCTAAAAAAGGTTCCACAAAGCTTAATTTCCTGTTGTAAATTTTTTTTACAAAACTCCCCAAACGACAATTGCCCGCCCCACCCTTCAGAGTGAAGTTTTGTTGTCACATGACCAGTTTTCAAACAAACGAAGAGAGAAGATGTTGGAGAATGGTTTGGGACCATCTGTGTCATGTAGATAACAGCAAATGTTGAAAACTTCAAACTGAAAAAGTATGTTCATGCGGTGGAAACTTTCCAGGCGGACAGAACAAATCAACATGTCAGTTCTCTCTTCGTTAGGCAAAATCAGAATTTCATCAGCAGATGTTTCCACTGTGGAAATTCTGCCGTGTGCATGGTGCAACAGAATCTGATTGAAAAAAATGGGAGTCTGCTGCAATGGAATCTCCCAGTGGAATTTTTCTGCTGTATTCCGCTCAGAATTTCCGCCGTGTAACTGAGGTTTAACAGTCAGGTCACTAAAACAAAAAGAATCCCGATACTATAGGGGAGGATTTATGGATGAGAAGAGTTAAAGGGTATTCCAGGCAAAACCTTTTTTTATATATATCAACTGGCTCCAGAAAGTTAAACAGATTTGTAAATTACCTCTATTAAATAATCTTAATCCTTCCAATAGTTATTAGCTTCTGAAGTTTTCTGTCTAACTGCTCAATGATGATGTCACGTCCCGAGAGCTGTGCATGATGGGAGAATATCCCCATAGGAACTGAACAGCTCCCGGGACGTGAGTCATCAGAGAGCAGTTAGACAGAAAACAACAACTCAACTTCAGAAGCTAATAACTATTGGAAGGATTAAGATTTTTTAATAGAAGTAATTTACAAATCTGTTTAACTTTCCGGAGCCAGTTGATATATATAAAAAAAGTTTTGGCCTGGAATACCCCTTTAAGCTTTAGGCATCTTTTGAACATCATGTAATACCCTGAGTGACTTTAACAAAACCTTAAATCTTGAACTGATCCTGCCTCCTACTCTTCCACATCTAAAGCTGCATACATAATACACTAGGAAACATGGAAGACTATAGATAGAACCGAAACAAACAGATGTGTGGTACCAGAATATACCATCCTGGAGCAAAGAAGACAGACAGATGGAGCAAGGAAAGGAAGAAGATGAGGTCAATGTAAGGAGAAAGACAGAGAAAAAAGAATAAGCGGGTGATGGAAAGATCTCCAGGAGGAGGCAGGCACCCTAGACCTGACATTTCATAAGGGAAGGAGCAGATAAAATATTCTACGGCTGCGGCACAATTCGCTCCACAGGGCTCTTCCTGACTCCTTTTTATATATTGCAGCTTTCACCAACACTAATGAACTGTTAACAAGCGTGCAATTACTTATGCAAATGTGCAGCTGGAGGCAGGCGTGGCCTGGTGACTCATGCCTCAGTGACACTGAGGGGACAGACCATGGCAGAGACTACTACATAACAGGGGGGCACCCAGAGGGTGCCAGGCTGCAGCGGGCATGACAGACAATGAGGGGCTGGGGGCACACAGCAGGGAGGAGAATAGAAATGTGTGAGAAAGGGGATGTGTTTGGATAGAATTGTTCCCAGCCCGGTCATGGGGTGAGAGGGATAAGGACTCTGATTCAACTTATAGGGAGGCAAAATGATGTATATTGTGGTCCACAATCTCACTGGGGGAGATTTATCAAAACCTGTGCAGAGGAAGAGTGGTGCAGTTGCCCATAGCAACCAATCAGATTGCTTCTTTCATTTTCCACAGGCCTCTAAAGAGGCCTGTGGAAAATGAAAGAAGCAATCTGATTGGTTGCTATGGGCAACTGCACCACTCTTCCTCTGCACAGGTTTTGATAAATCTCCCCCACTGTACCCTAACCAGCTTGAGACCAAACCTGTATCTTTACAAAATACAGCAACACCTGATATCAGTAAATCACTCATATCAAAGCAGGAACGTACATTTCATGTGTCCTTAATGGAGACTCTCAATAAACGGCAACCGTTATTGTTTGTTAGATTCCTACAGATCCTGAATGGTCTATAAATCTGTATTGGAATGCAGAGCTGCTTTTACCCCCTGTGGATCACTGTTTCCTACTCTAAGTGTTCACTGTTCTGCCATACTATTAGAGAATAATGCAGAGATTCTTGTGTTTGCCTTGTGCTTACCTGTTTTAGCTGACGTGACGGCAGGGTTTTTAGCCATACTGAGATGACATTAAAGGGGTACTCCGGCGCTTAGACATCTTATACCCTATCCAAAGCATAGGGGATAAGATGCATGATCGCGGGGGTCCCGCCGTCATGCCACCTCCCATAGGCTTGCATTGAGGGGCGGAGCGTGACGTCACACGGGGGCGGAGGCGTGACGTCACACGCCGCCTGCCCCGTGGTCGCCGGTAATCAGACCCGGAGCGAACACGCTCTGGGGACTGATTTTAACTGGGGTGCTGCGTGCAAGATAACGGGGGTCCCCAGCGGCGGGACCCCCGCGATCAGACATCTTATCCCCTATCCTTTGGATAGGGGATAAGATGTCTAAGCACTGGAGTACCCCTTTAAGTCTTATCAATGCACCTGGTGATCTAAGTACCTGGGTAGACTCCTGCAGCCTAAACTGCTATAACTGATAAGTGGGTTGGAGTCAGTTCACATTAGTGCAGTTTTGATGCATTTTCTTATTCAGTGATTTTAGACAAATATTGCCATGAGGCGAAAGGCTATGTTCTGTACTGTGGCCAGGGCTAAGAAAACTAAATGTACTGCACAGAGAGATCCCTAACTTTATGCCATCACCTCAAGTCCAGCAATGGTCCAAACCTGTACTAAACCCATATAAGCACCTGAAGTCTTAGAGCCTGTCAACTTTGTACCAGATAATGTGCACTTAATACAGGAGTCATCTGTCCTGTAAACTCTCTGCTACTGGGACCCTGCTCCTGCTACTACGTAACTTTTGGACTGGAAGGGCTCTCCCCCCTGTCCACATTACTTGCTTCTTAGCAAGCAGTACACCTCAAATTATACTAACGAGTAGCTTCTCATTTCCCTGGCTATCTGTTTATTAGCCAGCCCCTACCCTGCTGGGCCCTGGATATTTCAAGAGCAACAGCTCAGACTGCCTCTGCCTTTGCAAGGTCTCTAATCATCTGGCATGTTCCTATTGTTCCTGGCTATGATTCCATGTATGATCCTGTTAAAATAAGAAAGAAAAAAGGAGATTTTTTAACACTTACCGTAAAATCTCTTTCTGGAAGGATCCATTGGGGGACACAGATAGTGGGTGTATCTTGCTGACACCTCCTAGAGACAGCAAGATACACCCACTGTCTGTGTCCCTCAATGGAGCCGATAGAGAAATGGAGATTTTTTAACACTTACCGTAAAATCTCTTTCTC
The DNA here is from genome assembly GCF_029499605.1 of Hyla sarda. Classification (NCBI taxonomy): domain Eukaryota; kingdom Metazoa; phylum Chordata; class Amphibia; order Anura; family Hylidae; genus Hyla; species Hyla sarda. Next base: position 136,414,168 of record NC_079194.1, on the reverse strand, counting down.
GAAGGATCCATTGGGAGACACAGACAGTGGGTGTATCTTGCTGTCTCTATGAGGTGTCAGCAAGACTGTCTGTGTCCCCCAATGGAGCCGATAGAGAAAGGACCAAAAGACAGCGGAAGTCGAGTGGTGGTGGTGGGGGGGGGGGGGGGGGGCAACCCCACAAGGCTTATAGATGGCTGCTCATCTTAGAAAACAAAAAAAATGCGCATATCACCCCAGGGATAATGGGGTACCATGATATGAGAGTCGCTGCTTAGCCAGTGGGTTGCAGGAGAAGACAGCAGTCGTCCTGAATAGAATACATGGAGGTAGAGAAAGAAACCCTTGGAGGTCGGAGCTGCAGACTCTTTGGAATGGATGAAGCAGAGGCAGGTGTTAATGAATAACGTCCTAGGCAGGACAATTTATTGATAAAAAATACCCTCATCTGAGGAAGGGAGGGCTCCTCCCGAAACGCGTAATCCTGTTTTTTAATTTTTATCAATAAATTGTCCTGCCTAGGACGTTATTCATTACCACCTGCCTCTGCTTCATCCATTCCAGAGTCTGCAGCGCCGACCTCCAAGGGTTTCTTTCTCTACCTCCACATGTATGATACTGGCCTGGCTGACATCCCCTCTGACTCCTGATCCTGTTTTGGACTATGTTGCTTACGGTATCCTGATTTCGACTGTTCCTGAGTACCTGCTTCGGCTCCAGACTCCTGGTGTTTGACCAAGTCCATGCATTAGGCTATTGTTTGTTATTTTTCTATTTCTTATTATTTAATAAAGGTGTGATTTGTACTGCACTTTTGTCTGGTTTTGTGGTTCCTAACACCAATCTGCCACACTGTAGCTCATGGCTCTCCTAAGATACTGTGTGCTATCGGGGCCCTGTCACTTTGTAAGGAGCTAGGTCCTCACTTCTAAGTAGGGACACATGTACACACAACATCAGACGACTGAGATAAAGCTGCTCACCTTCATGTTACATGGCGGAGCATCTACAGCATAGAATAATAAGCTTTACAGCAGCACTGCATTATTGTTCCACAGAGAACAGTCAATGTCCTGGGATGTCCTACCCCTCCCCCTCCAGATCAGCACCATAGACAGCTCAGTGCGGCATACACTGTCAGTGCAGCTACAGCCACTCTCACACACTATACTAAATACAATCACGTCAGTATGTCATGGTCCCAACGCTCTGGATCTGCTTCGGGCAGTCTACAAGGACGGTGACGCTATAAGTAACAAATGTAGCAGAAAAAGACACTAAAGGGCAGCGGAAGAGAGGAGAAAAACCTTGGATGTCGATGCTATCTTTCTGGGAGGTAAACCGTTGGTGCTCCAGTACATTATTAACAAAATGTATCTTTATTTAAACATCCAAGCATAACACAATTTAAGATTTCATATAAATAGGAAAAGATAGGGCAGGAAACACAGAAAATACCTGGACATGGAGTGGCACAAAATATGTCAACTGGTCACCTGGTATCTATGATGGACCTTCAGACTGGGAAGCAGGATCTGCCCAAAGTTCACCCATTTTATTCCTTTCTGGCAGATCATTGGTGGAGGTCGAGGACCTGAGGCCTCTGAGCTTTGATAACAGCTCTCAATAAAATCACTAGCAATGGCTTCACTAGTAGATACAGATTCCCTAAGTGATGCCATGTTATGTGGTGCAGCATAGCCCTTTCTTTCTGTTTCTTTTTTTGGACAAACAATTTTTAAGCATTTTCCCACTAAAGACAATTACTTACTGACCCACCCCCTTGTGACCTCTGATGAATCTTATATCCGCTATTCATTTGCTGTTTTTCCCAACTTTCTGTTACCTTTGTATGTGGGTTTTTGATAGAGGATCCTCTGTACCAACCTATAAGACAAGAACATCTATTAGTGTTTGTCCAGGAGACAGAAGCATAAAATATAAAGACAGCACCAAGATACCTCAGTCCACTGATGAACTACAAGTCTCAGGAGGTTTTTCAGACAGCTAGAAGAGGGCCAGCATTGGGTCGCCCTATCTATATACTCCACAACTGATTGGAGCTATACAATTCAGCATGTCCCCAAAACACCAATTGGAATCCCAGCCATAAGAGGCAACACATGTGACTGCAGGATGTCTTGCATAAATTGCTGAGCTGTTCTTGTCCCTTGTGTCACTACTAGGGGTGACTGATTGTCTTTATGAGATGGCTCACCAGATCACCACAATAGCAGTTAAGGCAGTGTGTCTTTCCATAGCATTCCATACCAAGTTTCTCGTTCATGACACCATTGCAAACAAAGGCAACAGTTGGTGGCTGTCAGTGGCAGGACACATCATGGCCACCATGACACCAAATTTTGTTCTGCTAAGAGTCTGGAAATGGTCCAAAACAGGGGTGTGTAATAAAGGTGCCACTTGTGACAAGGAAACTATAGGAGTTGCTCTTGCTTGTGAGTGGATTAAATGCCCCTCCACTGGTGGTCTGTCTAGGCCGTCCAGAGCCTGTTTAGTGTATATTTGCCCTTACATAACTACTGCTCCCAACACCTCCTAACAGCCTTGGCAGAATAGCTTAGATAGTGGGCAATTTGTTGAAACAACCATGCAGCTTCTTTTAGTCCCATGATGCGCCCCCTCTCAAAGGGGGATATTTATCAAAGGATTTAAAGTCGCAGTCTAAATATGTGCGACTTTTTTGCGACTTTTGCTCTAGAGGATTTTTAGAACGTGATGCATTCTAGTCTATTTTAGACTGAAATGCATTGGAAAATGCATTGGTGCTGAATTTATCAAAAGCGACTTTTCAGCGACAAGTTGCATCGGCTGAAAGTACGCCAAAATGTCAGACCATGTTGGAGAAGGTTTAAATATAGACTAAAGCATAGATCCCGAAGACTGTGCACAGAATTTATCAAGAGCCGTGCGTCTTTTGATAACTTAGGCGCACAATAGACCAGTCAAACCCTCTGTAGTTTGGTCTATATTGATGCGGGACATAGACAACTTTGATAAATATCCCCCAAAGTGTCTGGGAAAAATGCATCTAGCAGTCAACAATCTCTCACCAAGAGGTACACTACCCAAATGTAGCCCCTTAGAGCCTTTTTATAGGGCAGCGAGGGTAGCAATTTTATATCCCTTTGTGGCAACCCCCAGGCCCTGATTTTTTACAAGGTGTGATAAAAAATGGAGATATTTTGCCCTCAGCAACCAATCAGAGCTCAGTTTTCAGTTTGCCCTGGATGCAGCCTAAACACGTTATACTTTTATTGCTGTGTGATCCAAAAGCATTACTGCTTTATAATCAGAGGCATTGTAAATACAGTTGTACGGCAAGACTTGTGGATTCAAATACGAAATGCTACTACTGCGACTACAGTGCACATGACATAGATGATGTCAACTAGCTTTCTATGTGTACTGAAAGGCATTTGCATTTGATATATAGGTTTCCATTCTTACCTGTACTCTTTCTCCTGTTTCCTTGCCTGTGTTAGTCCGTTTATCATGAGCCGGGAGGCTCTGGATGAACAGAGCTGCAGGGGATTGTGGGAGGACAGCATGAACCTTTCATATATAATAAACCCTGCTATTTTCATGCTGTCTCTGTGGCTGGGATCTATAAGGGCTTTTTTAGTGTAAAAGGGGATATCTTTACTCCAATACAGTAATCTAAAAATACAACTTAGTTTGTTGGTTAAGATGTTTTATTTATAATACTAAGAAGCTTCTTAAATGCAAGAATCCTTCCAGCTTCCATTGAACTCACTCTCTGTAAAGTCTTTGCTGCAGGTGTCAGGTCCTATAAACAAGCATCACGGAGCCAAGCAGGATGCCGGTGACACTGAGATGTCACCAAGGTGTGTGCAGGAGTGAAGGCGGCAGAGAACACAGAGGGGTGAGTTGCCAGCGCCAGGGAACACAGCCTTCAGCATCTTTGCATGTGTTTACAATGGGATGTGACAGGCGCATTCAGTGACAGCCTCTTATCAGAGTGACTGATGCACGCCAGCCTCAACTGTACACTAATAATACATGTTAGGCTTCTTTCACACTGCCGATGTGACCTGTCCGAAAATGGCCGTTAGGCTCCTATTTTTTTTTTTTTTGCCTTTAATGTCTGTTTTCGGGATGGGGCACAACGGGTTCCAATGGATCCCACTGACTATAATGGGGTCAGTCGGGCGCTGTTGTTTTTTTTATATGTTTTTTCCATATGATCACTAGGGTGTGAGATCCCAAGCACATTCTATACCTATATACCTATAAATATTTTGTTGGTTGTGAGTTTAGTGAACATAGTATAATAATTTAGTAAAGCGGTATGTATTTTTACATATAAATGAATCTTCACTTTTTAACACCTTGTTGTCTTTGAAGTTGTATTCCAGTATCTTTATTTTTTTGATATTTTGTTGGGGTAAAAATAAAAAATAAATGATATTCACCTACCCTGTGTACAGCTCTCATTCCAACGCCTTCCGGCCCCCCACTTGTTCTTGCTTGAAAGATGATTTGTCTCAGCAGATCCTGCTGAGATGTCTCGTCTCAGAAGCAGAAATAAGCAGTAACAAACAGTCTACAGGACAGAAGAGAACTAGAGGTGCAGAGGTAGGTGAATATAACTTACTTTTTATTATGACACCAATCTCAGAAAAATATAAAAAATTTGAATATACTGAAATACCCCTTTAAGTTGAACATTATACCTTAGTGTTACTGTCCTTTGAAATAACTTTGTCATATCGCCCAGTTTAGATCACACCAGGTTTCATTAGCTATGACCCGTTATGATCGCGAGTTATCAGCCGATTTCATGAAGTCTGGAGTGAAAGTCAGATCGGGAGGCCAGCCAGAGAGTGAAGAGCGCTGTTGCGCACGTGGTCAACTTATAACTTGAGATCGCAGTGAGTCTCAATACTAAGATCTAGTAAGATCTGAATAATAAGTATGCAGTAAGCTCCCCCTAGTGGTGGCTGCAGGTAGAAGGAATTTTACAATGTCTAGGCAGGGGATTTGGAGTGCTGTATCAGACAGAGCTATGATTACTACACATATACTGTATTATGAGATTATTCCGTGCACAATGTTGGCTCTATCTGGATTAAAGAGGACCTTTCACCACCTTTCTGTTTTATTAAGTACTTAGGGGGAGATTCATCAAAACCTGTGCTGAGGAAAAGTTGCTCAGTTGCCCATAGCTACCAATCAGATCGCTTCTTTTATTTTTCAGAGGCCCTTTCAAAAATGAAAGAAGCGATCTGATTGGTAGCTATGGGAAATGGGTGAACTTTTCCTCTGCACAAGTTTTAAGGAATCTCCCCTTAAATCCCTAAAACAACCATTCTGGAACAACTTTCTCATAACTCTGGCTTGTGTAATTCTTCTGTCATTCAATTCTGGAGATTTATGAATATCACAGACTGGACAATGCCCAATGTAGACATTTAACAAAAGATGCTCCAGAACTGAGAAACACAAATATTTCCTACAAATTACATCACAGTAGTGACTGGGAAGTCCTCTTTAAAATGAATCTGGTTCAAGCCTGGATCATCACAGTAAAGACATAGGGGGATTTATCATTGCGTGCTTGTGTAGGCTCTTCTTGTAGCTACTTTTTCTTGTGGTGTATCAGGTGTAGTATTGACAAATCTATCAAATGATGCATGCTACTTAATTAATTTAGCACAAACAAAAGTCCCCTATGAATAAAAATCCAAATATTATTTTTTACCAAGGAAGTGCTACTTTGAGTTTTAGGTGTGCATATGTTGCTGGTGTGTGTTTACTACTAGGAGGCATACTTTAAAGGGCTACTCCGGGAGAAAACTTTTTTTAAATTTTTTTTTTAAATCACCTGGTGCCAGAAAGTTAAACAGATTTGTAAGTTACTTCTATTAAAAAAAAATATGTAATCATTCCAGTATTTATTAGCTCCTGAATACTACAGAGAAAATTATTTTCTTCTTGGAACACTAGCACAGTGCTCTCTGCTGACATCTCTGTCCATTTTAGGAACTGTCCAGAGCAGCATATGTTTGCTATGTGGATTTTCTCCTACTCGGGACAGTTCTTAAAATGGACAGAGATGTCAGCAGAGAGCACAGTGCTCGTGATTCAGCAGAGAGCACTGTGTTCCAAAAAGAAAATAATTTCTTCTGTAGTATTCAGCAGCTAATAAGTACTGGAAGGATTAAGATTTTTTAATAGAAGTCATTTACAAATCTATGTCCATAAAAGAGAAAGAAGCGGAGCAACTCACCCGGTGCTGGCAGAGTCAGTTCAGACAATGGACATCGCGGTCGCCTGACTGCAATGTCCAATCTTCTGGACTGACTCCGCCAGCACCGGGTTAGTTGCTCCGCTACTTTCTCTTTTATGGACATTAATTACGCACACACTTTCAGTGTAAAGCACCACCCTTAGGAGAGTAGACACCTGTCATACAAAGCCATGCACTAAGAGGATTTAAACTGTCAGGTATACAGGACTGTGCCGGATCTGTTTTTCTTTTGTGATTTAATTTACAAATCTGTTTAATTTTCTGGAATCAGTTGATTTAAAAAATAAAAAAAATTCCACCGGAGTACCCCTTTAACTGTTACTCAATGTATAACACTTGGGGGGAGATTTATCAAAACCTGTGCAAAGGAAAAGTTGCCCAGTTGCCCATAGCAACCAATCAGATCGCTTCTTCTATTTTACAGAAACCTTGTTAAAAATGAAAGAAACGATCTGATTGGTTGCTATGGGCAACTGGGCAACTTTTCTTCTGGACAGGTTTTGATAAATCTCCCCCTTGGTTCCATAAATGAATCTTTACTTTATGAGTAGGGTCACACATAGCGTATATATGCAGCGTATTTTACACTGTGCGAAATCTGCTGCGGGGGATATAAGCTGTGTATACTCCTATGAGCGGGCACACAGTAGTAAGGATTGGAGGTGGGCCCCCGTGTCAATCATGTCGGCCGGCTGGGCCTGCCACCGGGTAGCCCTGTGTGTCTACTAATAGGAGAGTATGCAGAGTATTTCCCCCTGTGCAGCAAATTTCGTGCAGAGTTAAATACGCTGCGTATACGCTCTGGAGTAAATCAGTTCCAGAGATCTTCTTAGAAACTTTATTAAATGAAAAAAAAATTTTTTTTCATTAGCATGTTTACAAACACTCATTTTTAAAAACATTTATATTGTGCTTTTCACCTAACTAACTTTAATCACCATTAGGTCCTTAAAGGGGTATCCGGGCCAAAGACATCTTATCCCCTATCCAAAGAATAGTGGATAAGATGTCTGATCGCTGGGGACCCGCCTCTGGAATCCCCCGCGATCTCCGTGCAGCACCCGCACTCTATGTAGGGCTGTGTCTCCAGTCTCCGAAAGCTGGGACTGGGGATGTGATGTAACGCCACGTCCCCTCGTGACGTCATTCCACGCCCCCTCAATTCATGTCTATGGGAGGGGGCGTGATGGCCGTCACCCTCCCATAGACATGAATGGAGGGTGCGTGGCGTCGCGAGGGGGCATGGCGGTACATCATGTCCCCAGTCCCAGAAACAAAGAACTTTCCGAGACTGGAAACACAGCCATGCATAGAATGCGGGTGCTGTTCTTTGGCCGGATAACCCCTTTAAACATCTCCTAACGTATCTGTGCACAGACAGGCCCAGGATAGGTACAAACACAACCACTACTATGGCCCAAATGGACCCAATCGTAGTCAGCTAGTGACTAAGTTCGGTTCATTTTCAACTACATTATTCAGTCCGAGTTCAAAGTCGGAGGTGTTCGGAAAATGACCCGAACAAAGTCACTAGACGATCATGTCCATGTGGGCCAGCCATAGTAATGAATGTGTTTGCACCTGTCCCTTGTATTTTCCTGCATAGATACAATTGCAGCTGATTTAAAGGAACTGTCCAGATTAGAATCCTATCCCCATTGAAAACCTCTCCTGCGTTGGACAGTTCCTGACATGGACAGAGGTGTCAGCCGAGAGCACTGTTGTCAGGCTGAAAAGAACTTCACAAATTTCTCTGTAGTATATCTGTAGTATGCAGCAGCTGATAAGTACTGGAAGGGTTAAAATTGTTAAAAAGAAGTGATTTACAAATCTGTTTAACTTTCTTGCACCAGTTGATTTGAAAAAAAAATTTCCACCAGAGTTCCCCTTTAAATGCAAGCAAGGGATTCTCTCCTGAGTTGTACATTCCATTATGAGGATATTACTTATGGATATTACTCCATTTCTTCTGTTAATGTTTTTCCAGTTGGTTGGATATTGGCACGACTGCCATAATGTCAATTACAAATGCAATGAAAGTGGAAACTTAAAGGGAAACTCCAGTAATTAAGCCAAATCTCTCACTGTGGCCATTCACCAGACACTCTACCAGCCTCCGGAATGAATACACTTTATCTGTCTATGGGGAAGCTGCCACATATATTTTTGGGCCATTGATGGGTGGTTAGTTAGTGAAGCGTGGGGGTTAGTTAGTCAAGCCTGATAATTCATAGATAACTAGAGACGGCATCACTCAATGCTGATGCAGATACCGCTCTTCTGCACCTAAGATGTCTGCAGGTAAAGTAATATTCATTATACAAAGATATATCAATATATGGAAGCAGCAAATAGACAGCAATAAAGTAGACCATATGGTGTATATGGTGTATATAGCGTTCAGTGATACATTTTCGCTCTGCATGTATACATAGTGTAACCAACTAGAGAGCATTACACCCCCCCCCCCCCCCATAATGTTTTTATGAATGTTTGAAGTCCATATACGAGTCCAAAGGAACACTCCAGCCCGTAATAATTCACTTATGTCTAGTGCAGGATCTGAGGTGGGGGAGAGAGACACAGGGATTCAAAGAACAACAAAGGATTCCTGTGGAGACCTCCTGGTGCAACCTGAACAAGGCTTAAAGGGGTACTCCAGTGGAAAACTATTTATTTATGCTTTTCAAATGAACTGGTGCCAGAAAGTTAAATAGATTTGTAAATTACTTCTATTAAAAAATCTTAAACCTTCCAGTACTTATCAGCTCATGTATGTTCCACAGGAAGTGGTATTTCTTTCTGGAGTTCTTTCCAGTCTGACCACAGTGCTCTCTGCTGACACCTCTGTCCATGTCAGGAACTGTCCAGAGTACACGGAAATCCCTATAGCAAACCTCTCCTGCTCTGGACAGTTCCTGATACAGACAAAGGTGTCAGCAGAGAGCAAGGTGGTCAGACTGGAAAGAACTCCAGAAAGAAATACAACTTCCTGTGGAGCATACAGCAGCTGAGAAGTACTGAAGGATTAAGATCTTTTCAATAGAAGTCATTTACAAATCTGTTTAACTTTCTGGCACCAGTTCATTTGAGAAAGAGAAAAAAATGTTTTCCACTGGAGTACCCCTTTAATACATTTGTTTTGCATGGAGCATTACTTTTATGACTTACTTTTATGACATATAACATTTAAAGGAGTACTCCGCCCCTAAACATCTTATCCCCTATCCAAAGGATAGGGGATAAGATGTCAGATCGCGGGGGTCCCGCCGCTGGGGACCCCCGGGATCTCGGCTGCAGCACCCACCTGTTGCGGCTTCGCAGGAGGCTTCGGCTCCCGACCACGGTGACGTGAGATCGTGACATCACGACTGCGCCCCCGTGTGACGTCATGCCCCGCCCCTCAATGCAAGTCTATGGGAGGGGCTGTGACAGCCATCACGCCCCCTCCCATAGACTTGCATTGAGGGGGCGGGGCGTGACATCACACTGGGGCGGAGTCGTGACGTCACGATCTCCCATCACCGTGGTCGTGAGGTGTTAGGATGAGAGCCTCCAGCGCTGCCGGAAGCCGCAACAGGTGGGTGCTGCAGCAAAGATCCCGGGGGTCCCCAGCGGCGGGACCCCCGCGATCTGACATCTTATCCCCTATCCTTTCGATAGGGGATAAGATGTCTAGAGGCGGAGTACCCCTTTAAGGTAGAGAAGTTGGAAAATCTACAGTTGTGAGAGCTGGCTGTCCAGGCACAGGTGTGTGTGTCCAAGGTGGTCATTCTCCATTGATGTGATGGGGCATCCCTCCGTGACCTGTGAACACTATTCATACAAACTCACCTTCACATTTCTCCAGGATATGCACAGTTTCTCCAAGTTCCAGAGTTAACCCTTGAGGGACTGATCCACGGAAACTAGATATGACTGAAGCAGAGAGAAAAGACAGATTATAGCAGGGGTGTCATTGTGTGGAATTCACTTACAGTTCACGAGTACTTGGGGGAAGTGATGTTATATGGCACCACTTACAGGCTGTGGGATGTGACATGACAAGTGTGCAGTGTATGGCAGCAGAGTGATGTGACACATGTGATCTGTGCAGTTGTAAATTAATGGAACCGCTCATTGAACATGATGTAGAACAGTCTAATCGTTCATGTAGGATTGTAACGCTGTGTCCTGCCAAAATGTAACGCTGCATGGGAACCATGGAGGAGATTCTCAAAAAATTTTGCTCCCCAAAAAATCAATTTCGCACCAAAATTTTTGCACGAAAAGTATCGACCACATTTTCAAAGAGGGGTGAGAGTCCAGTTTACATCAGTGTAGAAATCACAGAAATGGTTGTAGTTTTTTTTATTTTTTTGGGTGTTATTTAAGAAATTATAAAAAAAATTGATTATTATTGAAAAATTTTATTAAAAAATAAAATATATATATATTTATTTTCTTGGTCACTGCACCTGCACTCACATTTAAGCTCAGAAATGTTTTATCGCTTGTCTGGGCACTAATAACCATGGAATATTTTGTGAGATGTTTCCGCCAGAATTTTCTGGGATGTGAAATTTGTTGCAAAAATCTGCAATTCTGGCACAAAAATTGCCGATTTTGGCACCAAACTCGGCAATTTTGGTGTAAAAAAAATCCAATATTACTGCAATCAAAAAAAAATTTGCCCCAAAATAAAAAAGTGGCGTGAAAATGAATTTTCACATATTTTCATATTTTCAAAGCAGCACAAGAGACCTTTGAAGATGTGAGGAGAAAAAAAGGGTGTGAATGATATCGCTGAACAGAAATGACAGCAGTTTTTGAGAATCTCCCCCTATATGTTATGTCGCTGTATGACAACAATGTCCTGTGTTGGGACAACAATGTGACGCTAGCACTGAACCATGACCTCGTTGAAGTGTGAATATTGTGTATGCAGGGAGTGCACCTATTGGAAGAGATTTATAAAAAAAACTGTGCAAAGGTAAAGTTGCCCAGTTGCCCATAGCAACCAATCAGATAGCTTCTTTCATTTTTCAGAGGCCTCTTTAAAAATGAAAGAAGCGTGCTGATTGGTTGCTATTGGCAACTGGGCAACTTTTCATCTGCACAAGTTTTGATAAATCTCCCCCATTGTCACTGCATGCAACTGGAATTTTAGGTAAGTAACTGGAGGATGGAAACTTCGTAGCATTGTAAATAGTGTGAATATAGGGGGAGATTTATCAAAACCTGTGCAGAGGAAAAGTTGCCCAGTTGCCCATAGCAACCAATCAGATCGCTTCTTTCCTTTTTAAAAGAGCCTATGCAAAATGAAAGAAGCGATCTGATTGGTTGCTATGGGCAACTGGGCAACTTTTCCTTTGCACAGGTTTTGATAAATCTCCCCCAATATTATTGTTACATTGTTATTACATACAGCAGTATTTTCCAACCAGGGTGCCTCCTGCTGTTGCAAAACTACAACTCCCAGCATGCCCGGACAGCCAAAGGCTGTCCGGGCATGCTGGGAGTTGTTGTTTTGCAACAGCTAGAGGCACCCTGGTTGGGAAACACTGACATACAGCAACTGCAATGTGTGATGTCATAGCCACGTGTGTATTGTATTTATGTCTGACAGTGTTGTGTATGTGTCGGTGTTTCCCTGCATGCAGCAACAAAACGCAATATGTAGCCTGCGTAACAGCAATGTACAGACTGTGGACGCGAGCAGTCTCGCAAGATGGTGATGATTTTGTCATGTGACATCCGCATCTTGTGATGTTGTAAATGTTGTGGCAGCTCCGCTACTTGGCTGGGATCGAGGTGACAGCAGAATGTTGTGAGAGCGTTTGTTGGCGCATGTGGGGCTGCGCTGTGACCCCATGAGACAACTCCGTACAGTCAGGCTGTGACCCCACAAGACAATTCCGTGTTATCGGGCTGTGACCCTGTGTTGACAATTCTCCAGTCTCATCAATAACCTTGGATCCATTCTGGCGTCTGCTCAGAGTCTGTAGAGCCATCTAAATGGACTGCGTCAGCGCCATATCTCTTCCCCTGTGACATCCTGACGGGGAGCGCTTTCTCTCTGCTGCTGCAGTACTAACCCATTCATTGCCACAGCCCTGCTCATCAAAGCTGCCTGCCAAGAACCTGCTGGCGTAACCCACTCATGGCAGACAACACCAAAAATAATGAGTCGCCCATCACAAATAGTACATGAGTAACAGGCCTCACTCCCTGCACTTACTCCCAGGCCACGCTGAGCATCCCACCGGGGCAATCACATCATCCCGCGCTCCCAAAGACAGATGGCTTTCGGAATACAGTATAGAGATGCCCCCCCCAAAGGCTTGTACTATACCACTATGTAACCCATTAATATCAGTAATAATCATTGTATCAGAGAGAAGATAACCCATGACTAGAGTTGCCACCTGGCCAGTATTTTACCAGCACCACCAGTATTTTGGACACCATGTGGTATTTTTATATTAAAAATACCGGAAATTCCATTGGCCGGTGCAGTGGTCCCTCAAGTTACAATATTAATTGGTTCCAGGATGACCATTGTATGTTGAAACCATTGTATGTTGAGACCATAACTCTATGGAAACCTGGTAATTGGTTCTGAACCTCCCAAAATGTCATCCACAAATAGGAAGAAGTGAGCATTAAAAAAAAATAAGTAGATAACTAATATAGATAAAGCAAGTCCTTACATATAAAAGCAAGAAAGATCTGCTGGGAGCTGTAATCACTGTCTATGTAGAGGACAGGAGCTTCTTCAGGGTCCTTTACAGTACACACAATGGCCCTCATTTACTATTCTAAACCCGACCTCTTTTTTGGGGTTATTTTGTCGCATCTTTGTCTGCGCCATGTCGCAGACATCGTGCGCCAGTCTGCGACACGATGCGACATTTTTTCCTGATGGACCCGATGTGTATTCTCCCAAACCCGAAAAAGGGGCGTAACCCGACATTTCTGAGCTTTCCCACGTATTTATTAAGGTTTCCAACCCGAATTTGTTGAATTGTTGTGGATTTTTTCCCGACAACTCAGAGGAGTTGGAAACCAAAACCAACAAAACCCACGTGCGACAAACAGGATGCGACATAATAATAAATATCAGGGAAAAAAAGCAGTCGGGTAAGAAAGCAACATAGACTTACAACCCGATTTTCTTAGTAAATGAGGGCCAATGTCCTAAAAAATGTCAAATGGAGCCGCCCTTACATGGAGCAGCTATCCCTGGCACAGGTAAAGAGTAGTAGAGAACATGTAGTACCTCCCTGTACTGTAGGGAGGCGCTACCAGACAGCCAGTCAGTGCATGCACTTTACGAATACAGGGGTTTTACCAGTAAAATTCCCATTCTGATTGGTCAGTTCTTCCAGCCATTGACATGTTTTGCAGATCTGGACCATCTGTACATTGTATGTTGAGTCTGGTTTCAAGTTACAATGGTCCAGAAAAGACCATTGTATGTTAAAACTATTGTATGTTGAGGCCATTGTAAGTTGAGGGATCACTGTATTTGTCCAACCAATCCTCCAACTCCCAGAATGTTGCACCATAACCTATACCAGTGTTTCCCAACCAGAGCACCTCCAGCTGTTGCAAAACTACAACTCCCCGCATAAGTTGTAGTTTTGCAATAGCTGGAGGCACCCCTGGTTGGAAAACATTGACCTATACTATATACTACTATATAGTCCAACGCGTTGGGAGTTGTAGTTTTCGTTTGGGGCAGCTGCTGAGCCACAGGCTGTATCAGGGCATGCTGGGAGTTGTAGTTAGTAACTAACTGCAACTCCTGAATTTAATTTTAAAAAAAATGCGATTGTACTGTTAAAAACTACAGATCGGGGCGCAAAACATGAGCCCTCATAGAGGCCCGTATAAGGAAAAATAAAAAAAAGTTATAGAAAATGTCCCCGCATATGTGTATCCTGTGATGTTACGCATATATAATTAATTATGCAAATTAGCAAATGAACAGTGGAGCTATAGGTGGCCATTATGGAGCTACAATATCCTGTTGAAAACTTTGCTGAAAATCCTATTAAAATGGTACTTCACTAATGAAGATGTTGTAACTAACACAATGTTGTGTATATCAATGGTCTGTGGCTGTATAGAAACTACAACTCCCAGAATGCCCTGACCCATAACCAACATTCAGAAGATTCTATGAAACAGACTGCCGGGAGAGGGTTCTCTTTATTAGTCTCATATATTCTCTATAATTCAGTTAGCTACGAATGACCCAATTACCTGGCAGAATCAGCGCAGGTTGGGGCCAACCTACATTTTGTAGATCAGCTCCCAGCTAAAAGAAGCCAAAACTGTAAAACAAGTCCCTAAGCCAGTGTTTCCCAACCAGGGGGCCTCCAGCTGCTGCAAAACTACAACTCCCAGCATGCCCGGACAGCCGAAGGCTGTCCGGGCATGCTGGGAGTTGTAGTTTTGCAACAGCTGGAGGCACCCTGGTTGGGAAACACTGCCCTAAGCTATAACTATCTATGGTGCCTGTGGTGGCATACATGGTGGATTGAGCCCAGCTACATAGAAATACCCATCCTATAAATACAGCACCCCCTTATGAAGATGCAGGGTACTACACATAACAGTGCCCACTGAAGTAGTAGTTATTGTGGCATATGTCCTAATATACCTTTAGCTCTCCGGCTTTTGCAAAACTTCAACTCCCTGTCTGTAGCTCATGATGGGAATGATGGGAGTTGTAGTTTTGTAACAGGTGGAGAGACACTTTTAGTTACTATTTTCTTAAATTTTATCTGATCCTATTATGATTCTTTCCGTACTTTACCATTGTAAGAATATTCTCAATCTGTGCAAGGTCCCAATGCCAAAAGCATGAATGCAAAAACCTTGCAACATTTACCATAAAGAGGCCACGTGACTGTCGGAAAAGCTGCGCCCCGGATTCTGTTCCAAAGAACTAAAATTTTAAGTATTTTATTTGCGGATATGTCATTTGTAGATGTTCAATGAAAATGTCCTTGAGGTGAGAATGTCACTTCAGACAGTGAAGCGAATCACCTCATCCATCCGGTACCTCTGCAGTCACACTCCTGCACACGCAGCTCTGCGCAACGAACACCCACACACTGCTGCGCCGTGTACCCTCACATGTGAGCACCACTGATATACAGATGCTCTGCAGCAGCAGCAGCACAGGCTTCTCACATATACAGAACCCTGGAGAGATGAAGTGTACACGGCACAGGTCAGAGAAGGCACGGAAGGGGCGCCACAGGACCAAAAGCTGCAGTGATGTCAATGCAGTCCACAATCCCAGCACCAATAAACTCTGGTCCACACCAGCAGATAAGGGTTAACTGACCTTGGCAGAATTCTTCCTGGCTGTAATCTATATGTATGTATGTGTGTGTATGTGTGTATGTATGTGTGTATGTATGTGTGTATGTATGTGTGTATGTGTGTGTGTATGTGTGTGTGTATGTATGTGTGTATGTATGTGTGTATGTATGTGTGTATGTATGTGTGTATGTGTGTGTGTATGTGTGTGTGTATGTATGTGTGTATGTATGTGTGTATGTATGTGTGTATGTATGTGTGTATGTATGTATGTATGTGTGTATGTGTGTGTGTGTATGTGTGTATGTATGTGTGTATGTATGTGTGTATGTATGTGTGTATGTGTGTGTGTATGTGTGTGTGTATGTGTGTGTGTATGTATGTGTGTATGTATGTGTGTGTGTATGTGCGTGTATGTATGTGTGTATGTGTGTGTGTGCGTGTATGTATGTGTGTGTGTGTGTGTGTACCCATTTGCCACGGGCGGGGTTTTTGTTCCAAGTCCCATATAAGTCAATGGGAAATATATGTTACTGCATAACTTCCAAACGGCTGGAGATATTTCAATAATACTTGGTCACATGTTACTTATATGTCCACTTAAAATATAGGATAGTTAATTTAACCCTTAACTACCCCCATTTGTGAGGGTTGGGGTTTTTGCTTAAAGTCCCATGCAAATCAATGGGAAATGTATGTTCCCACATAACTTCCGTACGGCTGGAGATATTTCAATACCTGGTACATATATTACGGGTCGGGATAGGAGGTAGGGATAGGAGGTCGGGATAGGAGGTCGGGATAGGAGGTCGGGATAGGAGGACGGGATAGGAGGTCGAGATAGGAGGTCGAGATAGGAGGTCGAGATAGGAGGAAGGGATAGGAGGTCGAGATCGGAGGATGGGATTATTAGGTCGGGATAGGAGATCGAGATAGGAGGATGGGATAGGAGGTCTGGATAGGAGGACGGGATAGGAGGTCGAGATAGGAGGAAGGGATAGGAGGTCGAGATCGGAGGAAGGGATAGGAGGATGGGATTATTAGGTCGGGATAGAAGGTCGAGATAGGAGGATGGAATAGGAGGTCGAGATAGGAGGATGGAATAGGAGGTCGGGATAGGAGGACGGGATAGTAGGAGAGAATAGGAGGACGGGATAGGAGGACGGGATATGGGGACGGGATATGGGAACAATATATGAGAACGGGATATGAAGTCAAAAGCTTCCTCCTTTGTTTATTTTCCTCCACAACAAGGATTAGGAAGGAAAAACCGGGCAACGCCGGGTACTCAGCTAGTATTAATATAATATGTCAGTACACATGGATACCTTGTCTGCTGTCTGCATAGTCATCGCTCTATGCAGCCAAAGGAAATGTCTACCACCCATCCGTGCAATCGACCCCCCCCCCCCTCTCTATGTTCTGCAGCCGCTTGGAAACATCCATGAAGAATTCTGTGTGTGGCTTCCAAGAATCAGGAATATTATATCTATAATATGTTATATCTATAATAACTACTCCTAGTGATTTCTATACAGTGCCTGTACAATGACATACAATACACATCCAGCAACAAATACTACAGAAAGTCTGATAATCTGGCGCAGGACTATAGCATAGTGTCAGAAGACCGAGAAGAAGCCCAGGCCTCACATTACATTAGTAAAGCATTGTATACAGAGCTCAGGACACGAACATGCCATACTACCTTTCTATGACTTTCTGATAATCCAGAATATCTCACAATTCCGCACTTGCCAGGTCTAGTGATGTCACATTTAAGGAGTTTTACTATATGCATTAATAAAGGAATAAAGTAACTATAGGCAGTAACAAAAAGAGCTTGCAATCTACAAAACTTTCCCCCTATATATGATGCTGATGCACAGTGTGGGATCTATAGACAATGGCCCTCATTTACTATTCTAAACCCAACTTGTTTTGTCGGGTTTTTTTGTCGCATCTTTGTCTGCGACATGTCGCAGACATCGTGCGCCAGTCTGCGACACGATGCAACATTTTTTCCCGACGGACCCGAGGGGCGTAACCCGACATTTCTGAGCTTTCCCACGTATTTATAAAGCTTTCCAACACCAATTTGTTCTGGGTCTATCCTTTACTACCTCATATTTATTTGTTACTACTGTATACTCTTTACTTACTATATACTTACTTTCTTAGACTGTTACTTACTTGTAGTTCCAGCTTATCTTGGTGCTCTGTTATCCATGGTGTTATTTACTGTGACACTTTTTTTAATGTATATGTATTATGTTATTTGTAACAAATATTTTTAAAAGTCTATTTTTTGCCTCAATAAAGATCATTGTCTTATTTTCTAAATAATATTACTGGTGCTAGTAATTTATTTTTGGTGTTCATAGTACAGAAATATGCAGCATCAAATATACTGTGTAAACGCTACGTGTGGCCCTACCCTAAACCTGCGCTGATACACTGTAACACACTCACAGGGCAGGGAAGATCCTTGTTTAACTGATGTGTTTGGCTCACAGAAGATTGTCTATTCTGATACCCTGTAACAAATAAAAACAGGTACTGCATATCCAGCAATTCCCTACCAGAATACCATTGTTTCCTATATGGCAGCTGCTGTGTCCTCTGCAGGGTACCGACAGGGAATCTGGTCTAATGATATACTGTGGAATTACTAGTCATGCGATTCTCCTTTCTAATGATTTTTTTTGTGTACTCCCTCCATCCTCTGACATTATCTACACCAGTGTCTTCCAACCGGTGTGCTTCCAGCTGTTGCAAAACTATAACTCCTAGCATGCCCGGACAGCCAACGGCTGTCCGGGCATGCTGAGAGTTGTAGTTTCGCAACTGCTGGAGACACACTGGTTAAGAAACACTGGTCTACAAAGACCTACATAGTGTAACAGCATCCCAAAAGGCTTGTTAATGGTGGAACAAAAAAAATGGAATCCTCCATCATACCAACAGATGCAACATTTCAACCTTCGCTGTTTGTCTGTCGCCATGATGAATAAAACTTTTTTACTTTACCAGTTACACTATGTTGCATATTCTTTTTGCGGATGCCGGAATTTGAGTTTCCGTGGCACAAACATCTGCTGTGGAAATTCTATCATGGAAACAGTGCAGCAGAATCGTATTGAAATGAATAAGACTCTGCTGCAGCGGAATGTCTGGCGGAATGCCATGTGAACACACCCTTACTATTGTTCTATGGGTAGAGGAATTGGTAACTTGGCCTCCATGAATCTTCTCTTAGAATCTATCTCTAGTGGATTCGTGAGTGTGCTGTGGACCTTATTATTATTATCAACATGGGGGGATTGGAAGGGTTTCCGGACAACTGACCCTATTACTGCAGTGCAGGCCAAGGATAGGACAGGTCCTATTTGCACACTCGCTGCTTCCTCATCCTAACGCTCATATCCGAGGTTGCTGTGAATTAAGGTCATACACAGCCCCGAGAGAGCGGCAGGAGGGGTTGCCGATCCCCGGCCTAAGGATTATTTAATGCTGATTTGATTATAACAATCATGTTGTGCACCGTCTCCTGCACAGACATAATCCCGACCTTTCGTGAAGCAGCTACTGACTCGCAGTTAGGTCGTGTTCACATTCATGACAAAACATTTATGCGGTTCACCACAGAAGGATGTGGTTTTGGCAATGCAGTCTTGAGAAACATTTAAAAAAAAAAATATATATATATATATATATATATATATATATATATATATATATATAAAATAATAATAATAATAACAAAAAACTATAATAACTACATGCCCAACATCCACACTGCAAAACCTTGCAGCCAGTATCCATATGGCAAAACCCCATATGGTTTATTTAAACATTTGCGCAGTACCGCTGTGTGTGAATCCACCCTGCATGAAGCTTATAAACCAATGTTTACCAACCAGGGCGCCTCCAGCTGTTGCAAAACTACATCTCCCTGGAAGTTTTAGTTTTGCAACAGCTGGAAGCACCCTGGTGGCACCCAGCCAACTGTAGAGTAACAGCTTTACCCAGGCTGACCACAAAACTGTCAGGATTTATGTGTAGTAAATACATGACATATAGAGTGAGTTAAAGGGGTACTCGAGTGGAAAACAATGTTTTCCACGGGAGTACCCCTTTAATTCCAGAAGTAACTACAGGGGGCACAGAGGTAACAATCACACCCAGGCCCTGGTACCTCAGGTGCCCTAAGACACTTCTGCCACACTGGAAGACACCAGTACTATAAATCAAATTGAGGACAAAATCTGTCTGGAGCTTCCAAGTGCGCCCAGCACCAAGTGAATTGGTTGGCGCTAAGACCGCACGGACATTGCTGTCCCCACAGATGATAATGTCTTTAGTGTGGATTCTGCCTATAGAATGAGCGACTGAAATTACTAAGCGGAATTCTAGATGGAAATTCCATCTTTTCCGTTTTTTTTCCAAAAACGCTACAAAAACCACTACAAATGCTGCACAGCTTTTTTTTTTTTTTTTTTTGGGCGAAAAAATTCTGCAGCCAGATTTAGGCTGAAAGTCAATAGGGATTTATAAAAGGCCAAACCCACACAGCATCAGATCTGCAGTTTGCGCAGGATACTGTATGTGTGACTACACCCTTTATGCCTCTGATATGACATGCAATTGGCTCCTGATGACTTGAGGGGGACACCTGGGAAGATGTGACCCCTACAACCCCTGCTCCTCTACCACTAGATATGAGATGCCTATAGTGGTTTATTGCACGTTCTCTGACATAATGACCTCAGTGCTTGCTCAGCATCTCCATTGATGCTCTTAACCAGTTCTGCCCAGACCTGATCCCCAGAGACACATGATAGGATCGTGTATTCAGCACAAGTGGGACAATCAGCTGATCAGCCATTAAGGATGCAGGGCTTGTCATTTAACAGAAGTGGCAATAAAATCCAGCTGATGGAAGGCTGGTGAGGACAGTAACCAGGCAGCCTGTGAGGAAAGGTCCAACATTGTGTCGACAGGAACCTCCATTTCCATTTATAATAATCCACATAAATCTACAGGCAGATTGGGATAGGAAGACACCCTGCTTGAGTCACTCTGGAGCAGCACATTTGGGCTATATTCACACACAGGTATTTTTTAAACCTCATTTTGAGGCATAAAATGTACATTTTACATCCAATACAAGCATTTTTTCCATTCAATTGCACTGATTTCAACAGAAAAAAAAACTTCTGCCAGTTCACATATTGTTTTAAGTCCATAAAATGAACCCTTTAAGGACCAAGCTTGTTTTGACCTTAAAGGGGTACTCCGGTGAAGACCTTTTTTCTTTTAAATCAACTGGTGGGAGAAAGTTTAACATATTTGTAAATTACTTCTATTAAAAAATCTTAATCCTTCCAGTACTTATTAGCTGCTGAATGCTACAGAGGAAATTCCTTTCTTTTTGGAACACTGATGACATCATGAACACAGTGCTTTCTGCTGACATCTCTGTCCATTTTAGCAACCATGCACAGCAGATGTATGCTAAGGGCAGCATGGTGGCTCAGTGGTTAGCCCTGCTGCCTTGCAGTGCTGGGGACTTGGGTTCAAATCCCACTAAGGACAACAATAAATAAAGCGTTATTATTATTATAATAACGTCTGCAGAGAGAACTGTGGTCGTGATGTCATCAGAGAGCATTCCAAAAAGAAAAGAATTTCCGCTGGTCCTTTAAGGACCAGGAACTTTTTTGCAAATTTGACCTCTGTCACTTTAAGTATTAATAACTATGAGTTGCTTTTACTAATAAATTTGGTTTAAACAAAGATTTTAGTGACATAATCTACTTTTAGAAAATTTAGAAAATGCTGCTTTTTTCGAACTTTAAAACTCTCTGCATATAAGGAAAATGGACATGAAAAATAAATTATATATTGATTCTGGAGGGCCAGATGTTACAGAACTACAACTCTCTGGGCATGCTGGGAGTTGTAGTTTTGCAACATCTGGAGGGGCACAGTTTGGAGAGTGCAAGCATGCTGGAAGTTGTAGTTCTGCAACATCTGGAGGACCAGATATTGCAGAGTATGGCATGCTGGTCACTAACCAGAACTGCCCGCACCTCCGCCGCTAATCTCGGGATCTCCAGATTGGCGGCAAAATCAGTGGTGGTGGCGCACATTTCCCCCAGCTCTGCTTGGACTAGCAGAGTGAGAGAACGGGACTTCAAATACCCCGACCCAGCATCGATTTGTCCGTTGATCCCAACCGACCAATCGCAGCTGTAGGAGGAGGTGGCATCTCTGCCACCACACTCCTACACTTCACAGTGATTGGTGCTGTCTCGGACAGCACCGATCACTGTATTTTTCCGGACCACCGGGTCACCAGAGAATCGACTGGCCCGGAAAAGCTCTGATTTGCCGGTTAGAATTGATGGGTGAATCAGAGAAAACCCCGTTATGTGTGTGTGTGTGGGGGGGGGGGGTCAGGTCCCCCACTTGGCATTTGTCCCAGGATGCCTGCTGTACGCTCTTCATCCTAAAGGGGTTAAAATTAGCATTGACTGTAGCCTAAAAGAGTCTGTGGGGGGAAAAAAACAAAGAAAACAACTAAAAAATAAACACCCGATATGCCAGAAAAAACATCTGAAAAATTGTGAACTGGGTTTTTATTTTTGGAAGGTGGTCTTAGGATGAGTTTCGAAATCCAGTCATAGAGCCTAAAGCTAAAAATCCAGATTTGTGTCACCTGATGATTCAACCCACTTTAAAGGGCTGGTATCCAAATTTATATAAATAAAACCTAAACATAACCAGTGTATGATGATTAGAGTTTAGGGGTACAATCACACTGCGTTCCTGGCCCTGTTAAGTGTATCTGTCGGCATCCCGCTGAAAGTGGGATGGCAATGTATACTGTTAACGAGATCAGCGGACCCCATTCCCTTCTATTGCCGAACAGAGACACCTAGTGACTCCTTTTGAGACATATGCGCTATTTCAATAGCAGATACATCCCAAATGAAGTCACCCCTAAAAGTGAATGTGGCCTGCTGCTCCCATTAACAGTATACCTCGGCATTCCGTATTCAGTGGGATCCCAGCAGATTCAAGTAACGGGGGCAGGAACGCAGTGTGATCGTACCCCTTCCAAAGACATGAATGGAGGGGGCGTGGCGTGACGTCCCCAGTCCCGGAAACCCGGAGGTTTCCGAAACTGGAGATTCGGCACCCTAATAGAATGCGGGTGCTGCAAGGAGATCGCGGGGGGCCCCAGCAGCGCCCCCCCCCCCCCCCCCCCCCGCGATCAGACATCCTATCCCCTGTCCTTTGGATAGGGGATAAAATGTTTTTGCCCGGAATACCCCTTTCATAGGAATAAGATAGATAAATGTCATAGCCGATCTGAGAAGACAAAAACATTGACTACTGTAATACCAACAAGATGGAGCCCAGCCACTACCCAACCAAACTGAAAGCTTTTTCTCTGCAGCGCCCCTAGAGACAGAACTACATTCTCGGTATTTGAATTGTATTCCATAATTTGCTTGTCTTCAGGTGAGACTGGGAAACTGGCAGAGATTCCCAGATGTCTTTCATGAAGGTTTACATGTTAGGCTGGGTTCACACTACCTTTTGTCCCATACGGGAGCGCATACGGCAGGGGGGAGCTAAAAGCTTGCGCTCCCGTATGTGATCGTATGCGCTCCCGTATGTCATTCATTTCAATGAGCCGACCGGAGTGAAACGTTCGGTCCGGTCGGCTCATTTTTGCGCCGTATGCACTTTTACAACCGGACCTAAAACCGTGGTCAACCACGGTTTTAGGTCCGGTTGTAAAAGCGCATACGGCGCAAAAATGAGCCGACCGGACCGAACGTTTCACTCCGGTCGGCTCATTGAAATGAATGACATACGGGAGCGCATACGATCACATACGGGAGCGCAAGCTTTTAGCTCCCCCCTGCCGTATGCGCTCCCGTATGGGACAAAAGGTAGTGTGAACCCAGCCTTATACACTTTAAATACCAAGTTTAAACTGCCATCCTCCCCCTCCCATAGACTTGCATTGAGAGGGCGTGGCCGTGATGTCATGAGCGGGGCGTGACCGTGATGCCTTCATGCCCCCTCCCATAGACTTGCATTGAGAGGGCGGGGTTGTGACATCATGAGCCTCCACCCCGCATTGCCATTCATCCAGAACGGAGCGAAGTTCGCTCTGTGCACCGGATGTCTGGGGTACCGCAGCCGAGATCGCGGGGGTCCCCAGCGGTGGGACAACCGTGATCAGACATCTTATCCCCTATCCTTTGGATAGGGGATAAGATGTCTAGGGGCGGAGTACTGCTTTAAAAATATAAAAATACATGAATATACATATTCCTTTCTAAAAATAAAAAAAACACCAAAACAATCAAACAAACAAACCCAAAACAGTTTTTTCCCCCCAATTTTTCATCTCTACACAGTAATATAAGTTATTAGGAAGCAAATAAGTAAGCTGGATACTGCAAAACACTGATGTGAACCCAGCCTTAGCTTTATTCACAAACCTAGAATCTATGCTCTGATGCCATGTGGCAGGTAGAAGATTCATTGACAGCCTGTGCTGTGCAGTCTGGTTACCGTATCTGTGCACTTCAGCAATGTCTGCAGCTTTTCCTTTGCTTACAGCTTTCAGCACAGATTAGCCTAATTACATGGCTTTTACAACAAAGGAGCAGCCCTTCCCCACTACTAGCACCAGGAACAATGCAAACTCCTGGGGTATCTGTGTAATGCTGCCTAAGACAACACAATACAGAATTAAACCCTAAAAGAATGGAATCCACCACTAAAGTTATCTGAAGTCAAGTGACAAATCCATATATACATTAATCAGCCATCAGAACAATAAATCCACCTGCCTAATATTGTATAGGGTCCCCTAGGAGCAACATAACAGGTTATTGAGACATGGGCTCCACAAGACCTCTGAAGTTATCCTGTGATATCAGGCACCAATACATTAGCAGCAGATCCTGTAAGTCCTGTAAATTGTGAGGGCCGGCCTCCATAGTTTGGTCTTGATCAGATGGGGAATTTAGAGGCCAAGTCAACACTTAAAGGGAATCTGTCATTAGATTTTACCATACAGTCATGGCCGTAAATGTTGGCACCCCTGAAATTTTTCAAGAAAATGAAGTATCTCTCACAGAAAAGGATTGCAGTAACACATGTTTTGCTATACACATGTTTATTCCCTGTGTGTATTGGAACTAAACCAAAAAAGGGAGGAAAAAAAGCAAATTGGACATAATGTCACACCAAACTCCAAAAATGGGCTGGACATAATTATTGGCACCCTTAATATAATGTTTTTGTTGCACACCCTTTGGAAAAAAATTACTGAAATAAGTCACTTCCTATTACCATCAATAAGCTTCTTACACCTCTCAGCCGGAATGTTGGACCACTCTTCCTTTGCAAACTGCTCCAGGTCTCTCTTATTGGAAGGCGCCTTTTCCCAACAGCAATTTTAAGATCTCTCCACAGGTGTTCAATGGGATTTAGAGCTGGACTCATTGCTGCCACTTCAGAACTGTTCAGCGCTTTGTTGCCATCCATTTCTGGGTGCTTTTTGACGTATGTTTGGAGTCATTGTCCTGCTGGAAGACCCAAGATCTCAGAAGCAAACCCAGCTTTCTGACACTGGGCTGTATAGTGCGACCCAAAATCCGCTGGTAATCCTCAGATTTCATGATGCCTTGCACACATTCAAGGCACCCAGTGCAAGAGGCAGCAAAACAACCCCAAAACATCATTGAACCTCCACCATATTTCACTGTAGGTACTGTGTTCTTTTCTTTGTAGGCCTCATTCTGTTTTCGGTAAACAGTAGAATGATGTGCTTTACCAAAAAGCTCTATCTTGGTCTCATCTGTCCACAAAACGTTTTCCCAGAAGGATTTTGGCTGGCTCAAGTTCATTTTGGCAAAATGTAGTCTTGCTTTTTTACGTCTCTGTGTCAGCAGTGGGGTCCTCCTGGGTCTCCTGCCATAGCATTTAATTTAATTGTCGATGGATAGTTCGCGCTGACACTGATGCTCCCTGCAGGACTGCTTGAATGTCTTTGGAATTTGTTTGGGGCTGCTTATCAGCCATCCGGACTATCCTGCGTTGACACATTTGATCATTTTTTCTCTTCAGTCCACGCCCAGGGAGATTAGCTACAGTGCCATGGGTTGCAAACTTCTTGATAATGTTGCGCACTGTGGACAAAGGCAAATCTAGATCTCTGGAGATGGACTTGTAACCTTGAGATTGTTGATATGTTTCCACAATTTTGGCTCTCAAGTCCCCAGACAGTTCTTTCCTCCTCTTTCTATTGTCCATGCTTAGTGTGGCACACACAGACACACAATGCAAAGACTAAGTGAACTTCTCTCCTTTTTATCTGCTTTCAGGTGTGATTTTTATATTGCCCACACCTGTTACTTTCCCTAGGTGAGTTTAAAGGAGCATCACATGCTTGTAACAATCTTATTTTTCCACAATTTTGAATGGGTGCCAATAATTTTGTCCAGCCCATTTTTGGAGTTTGGTGTGACATTATGTCCAATTAGCTTTTTTCCTCCCTTTTTTGGTTTAGTTCCAATACACACAAAGGGAATAAACATGTGTATAGCAAAACATGTGTTATTGCAATCCTTTTCTGTGAGAAATACTTAATTTTCTTGAAAAATTTCAGGGGTGCCAACATTTATAGCCATGACTGTATATAATATGTGGCAATGTGTTTATATATATATATATATATATATATATATATATATATATATATATATGGTAAAAACTTCTTCCTTACCATCCCCGGGAGACATTTCTGCCCGCAGAAATGGTGAGGATATATAGTTTAAAAGTGTTTTACGCCAGCCCCGTAAGTAGTCCTCTGGTTGGGAAGCTATACTTACCTAGTCTTGCTGCTCTGGCTGTAATCACGCCCCCTCAGAGTGATTAACAAATCTCGTCTCTGCTCCCTAAGGTCGGATAAGAGTGTTGAGAAGGGACTAGGTAAGTATAGCTCCCCGACCAGGGGACTACTTATAGGGCCGGCGGGGGACACTTTTAAAGTATACATACTCACTATCACTGCAGGCAGAAACGTCTCCCGGGGGTTGAGATGAAGAAGATTTTACCATATATAACACGTTGCCACGCATTTTATATGGCAAGATATATTCCCTTTAAACTCTTTGTCATGTTCCTTAAGCCATTCCTGAAACATATTTTCAGTGTGGCTGGGCACATAGGGGGACATGTATCAATAATGGTGTAGCAATGTGTGATTTTATGTATGTTTTTTTGCGTCAAATGGAGCATATTTGCGCCAAAATTATCAATTGTCATACACAAGTTTGTAATTTTGGCACAAATGTAGCCCTACAAAAGGCGCAGACCCCAGAATTCCAGGCAGTAAATCTGACTTTGGGACGTTTTATTGTTGTAGCTATTTTCTCTGTCACTTTATTCATGGTGTAGATTTGCGCCTAAATGAAGGTATTTGCACCTAAACTTGCGCCAAATCAAAAAGTCGCAATTAATGAATTCCAGACCAAAGAATGATTGTAACTGAAATCACGACTAACAAAGTGAAATCAGTGATTTTGTTCTAAACCATTTGGCGCAATTGTTTGTCGCAAAAAATGACATAAAGGAAAAATTGTGACAAATCACAGACAAAAGAACAGGATAAAAAGCTTCATACATACCCCCCATTATTCTGTGTGAGAAGGTGAAAGGTATGGTGGTTGATGGGTGATATGTGTCACCAAGGTTCGTGGCCTTAGTGAGGTAAGAGTCGGTAATTTTCCAGTGTCTGTGCTGCGGTGCAGACTGATACTGTGGCTGTAGTATGGATGGAAGGCCAATTCAGGATGGCTCTTACTGGAAAAAGTAACCTTGGGGCCCTAGAACAAAACTTGGAATGGGGCCCCACTCCAGCATGACCACCACTGGCAGCAAGTTTAGTATGTAGAAAGTTTAACAATTAGTAATCCATAGGAATAATAATCACAATGATGTCACAGTACAGGGATAATAAACACAGTAATGTCACAGTACAGAGACAATGAACATAGCGATGTCACAGTACAGGGATAATGAATGCATTAATGTCACAGTACAGGGATAATACACACAATGTTGTAATAGCACAGATATAATACACACAGCAATGTCACAGTACAGGGATATTGAATGCATTGATGCCACCGTACGGGGATAATACACACAATTTTGTCACAGTACATCTCATGAAATGGACTGGTCTCTCTAGCTCTCTATTACCCATCCCTGGGTATGGACTTATCTCTAACGTCTCTCTAGATATGAACCTGTTTTTCTAGTTCTCTTTATTTGCGCCAAATGGACATTGTACAGGTCAGAGCACAGCTGACACCGCCAGGTCCCGATGGATTGCATTGGCTTGAACGGGGTCCATCAGGTGTCCAGTATTTTACAGGAGTTAAACAGAGATATAAAAATAAATAGGACATGCAACATTTTTTCCCAGTCCCGACGGACTGACTGACGGAGTTCCCTTTACCAGAGCATGCCAGCAGTGTGAATGAGCCCCTAGTGCTCTGTTTTCTCTAGTTATGAACCCACCTCTCTAGCCCCATAATGCCTCTCTGGATACAAACTGGATAATGCCTCTCTGGATAGCTCTTTATTCCTTCTCTCTAGATATGAACCTAGCTCTCTATTATTTCTATTTAGGTTTATAGGTCTTTCTTACTCCTCTCTAAATATAAACCAGTCTCTCTAGTTCTCTAGCTTCTCTCTGGATACAAAATAGTTTACCTTTCTGCTACTTCTCTTTAGACATGTCTCTATAGCTCCCTCTTACTTCTCTCTAGATATGAACCCGTCCCTCTAGCTTTCTACTACTTCTCTCTAAATATGAGCCTATCTCTGCAGTTTTGTTACGCCTCTCCTAAAAAAATAAATGGAGCACTAAGATAACCCATCCTAGATCTGAATGAATGAACTTATCATGTGAAATACTTTTGTCTTTACATAGTTGAATGTGCTGACAACAAAATCACACAAAATTATCAATGGAAATCAAATTTATCAACCCATGGAGGTCTGGATATGGAGTAATTCAAAATCAAAGTGGAAAATTACACTACAGGTTGATCCAACTTTGACGTACTGTCCTTTAAACAAGTCAAAATGAGGCTCAGTAGTGTGTGTGACCTCCACGTGTCCGTATGACCTCCCTACAACACCTGGGCATGCTCCTGATGAGGTGGCGGACAGTCTGTGGTGCAACATGGCGTTGGTGGATGGAGTGAGACATGATGTCCCAGATGTGCTCAATCGGATTCAGGTCTGGGGAACGGGCGGCCAGTCCATAGCATCAATGCTTTTCTCTTGCAGGAACTGCTGACACACTCCAGCCACATGAGGTCTAGCAATGTCTTGCATTAGGAGGAACCCAGGGCCAACCGCACCAGCATATGGTCTCACAAGGGGTCTAAGGATCTCATCTCGGTACCTAATGGCAGTCAGGCTACCTCTGGCAAGCACATGGAGGGCTGTGTGGCCCCCCAAAGAAATGATACCCCACACCATTACTGACCCACCGCCAAACCAGTCATGCTGGAGGATGTTGCAGGCAGCAGAACATTCTCCACTGTGTCTACAGACTCTGACACATGTGCTCAGTGTGAACCTGCTTTCATCTGTGAAGAGCACAGGGTGCCAGTGGCAAATTTGCCAATCTTGGTGTTCTCTAGCAAATGCCAAACGTCCTGCAAGGTGTTGGGCTATACGCACAACCCCCACCTGTGGACGTCGGGCCCTCTTGCCACCCTTATGGAGTCTGTTTCTGACCATTTGAGTGGACACATGCCTGCTGGAGGTCATTTTGCAGGGCTCTGGCAGTGCTCCTCCTTGCACAAAGCTGTCCTGCTGCTGGGTTGTTGCCCTCTTACAGCCTTCTCCACATCTCCTGATGTACTGGCCTGTCTCCTGGTAGCACCTCCTTGCTCTGGACACTACGCTGACAGACACAGCAAACCTTCTTGCCACAGCTCGCATTGATGTGCCATCCTGGATGAGCTGGATTACGTGAGCCACTTGTGTGGGTTTTAGACTCTGTCTCATGCTTCCACTAGAGTGAAAGCACCGCCAGCATTCCAAAGTGACCAAAACATCAGCCAGGAAGCATAGGAACAGAGAAGTGGTCTGTGGTCACCACCTGCAGAACCACTCCTTTATTGGCGATTATTGCCTATAATTTCCACCTGTTGTCTGTTCCATTTGCCCAACAGCATGTGAAATTGATTGTCAATCAGTGTTGCTTCCAGAGTGGACAGTGTGATTTCACAGACGTGTGATTGACTTCGAGTTACATTGTGTTGTTTAAGTGTTCCCTTTATTTTTTTTGAGCAGTGTATAATCCTATCTCCCAATTCTCTCTAGATACATACCGCCTCTCTATTACTACTATGCAGGTGACTTAGCTTATTGAATATGATCATGTAAAAAATCTTCCCAAGTACGTTGTTTCATCACAAACACTTTATTAATCTGTCTATGGAGGATGAATGGGGCTTGATTAATCTGCAGCTTCTCATCTTTCAGCATTAACTTAGCAAGTAACTCATTAACTGGCAGCCTAATTACTATGCATTTATGTTAATTACAGAGATAAAAATGCGCATACAACATTCTGTCAACTCTGGTCACACACTGGTTAAAAGGCCTCACATAATAGTAGGGATATAAATAGTGCGCGTTTCCAAGACAAACTCATTATTCTTGTACAAAGCTCCGATCAGATGACCGACCCACAGCTCACACTAGAAACCCAGCAATGTGGCCTTATTTACTAATAAAGAGCAAATGCTACTAAATTCCCACAGCAACCCACCAGAGGTTCCCTAACTTTAAAATTGCACTACGTGGACCTGATTCTATGTAGGATTAGCTGATACATATAACCCTTGTCTGCCTCGTGATCTGAGAGCAGAAATACTTCCTCCGTCTTGGTACGTCTTCTGCTGCAATGTGATTGTAACAGATAATATTCCAGATTTGCTTGTATCACTTTTTGTCAACCATAACGTCCCTAAAATCAATTACAGCTCTAATGGAGGGTGAACCATTACCGCATATCAGAGGCATGCCGAGCTCCACAAATAACACAATGATCATTCAGGATCGCTCCCCTGAGGAATATCCGGACACGGGGATACTGTGCAACAGTCTGAGTACTTCCCGTAGATACTGTGAGAGTCATCATGTGACCTTCACGGCATCAGGTAACCGGTTAGAATAAAATATAAAGTGTCTGATAAAATATCTGACATATTGAATAAATAAAGTCAGAGTGGACCTTGTCCACTCCTTTTTATTTATTCTTTTCTGACTTTATATCCATCGGATGAGAGCGATTCCCATTCCGAGAGAAGTGTAGTGTGTATCCTATTTCTTGCTTACATCAGGTGGCCTGCTCTGTACCATGTCCTGCTGCTGCCATGGCTGCAGTTTCTCCTCTGTTCTCTAGGGGCTGCGCACGAGCACTGGCTGAGACTTATAGGGCCAGTGTGCATTCCCTATTGGATTCCTAGCCAATTACTGCCAGGCACCACCTATAAAAGAGTGCTCCTCCCTTCCTGTGGTGCCTGAGCAACATTGTAGTTTACTACAGCGATGGTCCCTGTCTGGTGTGTTCCAGTATCTGCACTCAAAATCAAAGTGGAAAACCACACTACAGGCTGATCCAACTTTGATGTAATGCCCTTAAAACAAGTCAAAATGAGGCTCAATAGTGTGTGTGGCCTCCACGTGCCCGTATGGCCTCCCTACAATGCCTGGGCATGCTCCTGATGAGGTGGCAGATGGTTTCCTGAGGGATGTCCTCACAGACCTGGACTAAAGCATCCGCCAACTCCTGGACAGTCTGTGGTGCAATGTGGCGTTGGTTAATGGAACTGCTGACACACTCCAGCCACATGAGGTCTAGCATTGTCTTGCATTAGGAGGAACCCAGGGCCAACCGCACCAGCATATGGTCTCACAAGGGGTTTAAGGATCTCATCTCGGTACCTAATGGCAGTCAGGCTACCTCTGGCAAGCACATGGAGGGCGGTGCGGCCCCCCCAAAGAAATGCCACCCCACACCATTACTGACGGTGTTGGGCTGTAAGCACAACTGTTACGCCGAGCGCTCCGGGTCCCCGCTCCTCCCCGGAGCGCTCGCTACACTCCTCTCACTGCAGCGCTCCGGTCGGTTCCACGGACCCGGGGCGCTGCGATACCGCCTCTGGCCGGGATGCGATTCGCGATGCGGGTAGCGCCCGCTCGCGATGCGCACCCCGGCTCCCGTACCTGACTCGCTCTCCGTCAGTTCTGTCCCGGCGCGCGCGGCCCCGCTCCCTAGGGCGCGCGCGCGCCGGGTCTTTGCGATTTAAAGGGCCACTGCGCCGCTGATTGGCGCAGTGGTTCCAATTAGTGTTTACACCTGTGCACTTCCCTATATCACCTCACTTCCCCTTCACTCCCTCGCCGGATCTTGTTGCCTTAGTGCCAGTGAAAGCGTTTCCTTGTGTGTTCCTAGCCTGTGTTCCAGACCTCCTGCCGTTGCCCCTGACTACGATCCTTGCTGCCTGCCCCGACCTTCTGCTACGTCCGACCTTGCTTCTGTCTACTCCCTTGTACCGCGCCTATCTTCAGCAGCCAGAGAGGTTGAGCCGTTGCTAGGGGATACGACCTGGTCACTACCGCCGCAGCAAGACCATCCCGCTTTGCGGCGGGCTCTGGTGAAAACCAGTAGTGACTTAGAACCGATCCTCTAGCACGGTCCACGCCAATCCCTCTCTGGCACAGAGGATCCACTACCTGCCAGCCGGCATCGTGACAGTAGATCCGGCCATGGATCCCGCTGAAGTTCCTCTGCCAGTTGTCGCTGACCTCACCACGGTGGTCGCCCAGCAGTCACAACAGATTGCGCAACAAGGCCAACAGCTGTCTCAACTGACTGTTATGCTACAACAGTTACTACCACAGCTCCAGCAACCATCTCCTCCGCCAGCTCCTGTACCTCCTCCGCAGCGAGTGGCCGCTTCTGGACTACGACTATCCTTGCCGGATAAATTTGATGGGGACTCTAAGTTTTGCCTTGGCTTCCTTTCCCAATGTTCATTACACTTGGAGATGATGTCGGACCAGTTCCCCACTGAAAGGTCTAAGGTGGCTTTCGTAGTCAGCCTGCTGTCTGGAAAAGCCCTGGCTTGGGCCACACCGCTCTGGGACCGCAATGACCCCGTCACTGCCTCTGTACACTCCTTCTTCTCGGAAATTCGAAGTGTCTTTGAGGAACCTGCCCGAGCCTCTTCTGCTGAGACTGCCCTGTTGAACCTGGTCCAGGGTAATTCTTCCGTTGGCGAGTATGCCGTACAATTCCGTACTCTTGCTTCTGAATTATCCTGGAACAATGAGGCCCTCTGCGCGACCTTTAAAAAAGGCCTATCCAGCAACATTAAAGATGTTCTGGCCGCACGAGAAATGCCTGCTAATCTTCATGAACTTATTCACCTAGCCACTCGCATTGACATGCGTTTTTCCGAAAGGCGTCAGGAGCTCCGCCAAGATATGGACTCTGTTCGCACGAGGCGTTTCTTCTCCTCGGCTCCTCTCTCCTCTGGTTCCCTGCAATCTGTTCCTGTGCCTCCCGCCGTGGAGGCTATGCAGGTCGACCGGTCTCGCCTGACATCTCAAGAGAGGACACGACGCCGCATGGAGAATCTCTGCCTGTACTGTGCTAGTACCGAACACTTCCTAAGAGATTGTCCTATCCGTCCTCCCCGCCTGGAAAGACGTACCCTGACTCCGCACAAAGGTGAGACAATCCTTGATGTCCACTCTGCTTCTCCACGTCTTACTGTGCCTGTGCGGATGTCTGCCTCTGCCTTCTCCTTCTCTTCTGTGGCCTTCTTGGACTCTGGATCTGCAGGAAATTTTATTTTGGCCTCTCTCGTCAACAGGTTCAACATCCCAGTGACCAGTCTCACCAGACCCCTTTACATCAATTGTATAAACAATGAAAGATTGGACTGTTCCATACGTTTCCGCACGGAGCCCCTTCTAATGAGCATCGGATCTCATCACGAGAGGATTGAACTTTTGGTCCTCCCCAATTGCACCTCGGAGATTCTCCTTGGACTTCCCTGGCTTCAACTTCATTCCCCAACCCTGGATTGGTCCACTGGGGAGATCAAGAGTTGGGGGCCCTCTTGTTCCAAGGACTGTCTAAAACCGGTTCCCAGTAACCCTTGCCGTAACTCTGTGCTTCCTCCAGTAACCGGTCTCCCTAAGGCCTATATGGACTTCGCGGATGTTTTCTGCAAAAAACAAGCGGAGACTCTACCTCCTCACAGGCCTTATGATTGTCCTATCGACCTCCTCCCGGGCACTACTCCACCCCGGGGCAGAATTTATCCTCGTCAGGCCAGGTGGTCTCTGTTCTTTGCCCGATTTAATTTTGAAATTCACTTTCGGCCTGCTGATAAGAACATTAGGGCCGATGCTCTCTCTCGTTCCTCAGATGCTTCTGAAATTGAACTCTCTCCTCAACACATCATTCCTCCTGACTGCCTGATTTCCACTTCTCCAGCCTCCATCAGGCAAACTCCTCCAGGAAAGACCTTTGTTTCTCCACGCCAACGCCTCGGAATCCTCAAATGGGGTCACTCCTCCCATCTCGCAGGTCATGCGGGCATCAAGAAATCTGTGCAACTCATCTCTCGCTTCTATTGGTGGCCGACTCTAGAGACTGATGTGGTGGACTTTGTGCGAGCCTGCACTATCTGTGCCCGGGATAAGACTCCTCGCCAGAAGCCCGCTGGTTTTCTTCTTCCTCTGCCTGTTCCCGAACAACCTTGGTCTCTGATTGGTATGGATTTTATTACTGACTTACCCCCATCCCATGGCAACACTGTTATTTGGGTGGTCGTTGATCGATTCTCCAAAATGGCACATTTCATCCCTCTTCCTGGTCTTCCTTCAGCGCCTCAGTTGGCTAAACAATTTTTTGGTACACATTTTTCGTCTTCACGGGTTGCCTACGCAGATCGTCTCGGATAGAGGCGTCCAATTTGTGTCTAAATTCTGGAGGGCTCTCTGTAAACAACTCAAGATTAAATTAAATTTTTCTTCTGCATACCATCCTCAATCCAATGGACAAGTAGAAAGAATTAACCAGATCTTGGGTGACTATTTACGACATTTTGTTTCCTCCCGCCAGGATGACTGGGCAGATCTTCTACCTTGGGCCGAATTCTCGTATAATTTCAGAATCTCTGAATCTTCCTCCAAATCCCCGTTTTTCGTGGTGTACGGCCGTCACCCTCTTCCCCCCCTCCCTACCCCCTTGCCCTCTGGTCTGCCCGCTGTGGATGAAATTTCTCGTGATCTTTCCATCATATGGAGAGAGACCCAAAATTCTCTCTTACAGGCTTCTTCACGCATGAAGAGATTCGCGGATAAGAAAAGAAGAGCTCCTCCCATCTTTTCCCCTGGAGACAAGGTATGGCTCTCCGCCAAATATGTCCGCTTCCGTGTCCCTAGCTATAAGTTGGGACCACGCTATCTTGGTCCTTTCAAGATTTTGCGCCAGATTAATCCTGTCTCTTACAAACTTCTTCTTCCTCCTTCTCTTCGTATTCCTAATGCCTTTCATGTTTCTCTTCTTAAACCACTTATCATTAACCGTTTCTCTCCCAAATCTGTTCCCCCCACTCCTGTCTCCGGCTCCTCGGACATCTTCTCCGTCAGAGAAATTTTAGCATCTAAAAAGGTCAGAGGGAAAAACTTCTTTTTAGTGGATTGGGAGGGTTGTGGTCCTGAAGAGAGGTCCTGGGAACCTGAGGACAATATCCTGGACAAAAGTCTGGTCCTCAGGTTCTCAGGCTCCAAGAAGAGGGGGAGACCCAAGGGGGGGGGTACTGTTACGCCGAGCGCTCCGGGTCCCCGCTCCTCCCCGGAGCGCTCGCTACACTCCTCTCACTGCAGCGCTCCGGTCGGTTCCACGGACCCGGGGCGCTGCGATACCGCCTCTGGCCGGGATGCGATTCGCGATGCGGGTAGCGCCCGCTCGCGATGCGCACCCCGGCTCCCGTACCTGACTCGCTCTCCGTCAGTTCTGTCCCGGCGCGCGCGGCCCCGCTCCCTAGGGCGCGCGCGCGCCGGGTCTTTGCGATTTAAAGGGCCACTGCGCCGCTGATTGGCGCAGTGGTTCCAATTAGTGTTTACACCTGTGCACTTCCCTATATCACCTCACTTCCCCTTCACTCCCTCGCCGGATCTTGTTGCCTTAGTGCCAGTGAAAGCGTTTCCTTGTGTGTTCCTAGCCTGTGTTCCAGACCTCCTGCCGTTGCCCCTGACTACGATCCTTGCTGCCTGCCCCGACCTTCTGCTACGTCCGACCTTGCTTCTGTCTACTCCCTTGTACCGCGCCTATCTTCAGCAGCCAGAGAGGTTGAGCCGTTGCTAGGGGATACGACCTGGTCACTACCGCCGCAGCAAGACCATCCCGCTTTGCGGCGGGCTCTGGTGAAAACCAGTAGTGACTTAGAACCGATCCTCTAGCACGGTCCACGCCAATCCCTCTCTGGCACAGAGGATCCACTACCTGCCAGCCGGCATCGTGACAACAACCTGTGGATGTTGGCCCCTCATACCACCCTCATGGAGTCTGTTTCTGACCATTTGAGTGAAAACATGCACATGCTCATTTTGCAGGGCTCTGGCAGTGCTCCTCCTGCTCCTCCTTGCACAAAGGCGGAGGTAGCGGTCCTGCTGCTGGGTTGTTGCCCTCCAACTGCCTCCTCTACGTCTCCTGATGTACTGGCGTGTCTTCTGGTAGCGCCTCCATGCTCTGGACACTACACTCATTTATTGGGGGTGTCTTGCTAATTGCCTATAATTTCCACCTGTTGTCTGTTCCATTTGCACAACAGCATGTGAAATTGATTGTCAATCAGTGTTGCTTCCTGAGAGGATAGTGTGATTTCACAGAAGTGTGATTGACTTGGAGTTGCATTGTGTTGTTTTAGTGTTCCCTTTATTTTTTTGAGCAGTGTATATGAGAACAAGGATACATATAGACACATAAGGTAGATGGCATACACAGAGATATATTGGGATACACATGGCTGTATTCTCTATGGGCTGATGTAAACCATAATAAACATAAGGCGGAGCGATGTTAGGATTCTAAACCTTTTCTGGGAAGATGTATGAGCTGCTTGGTGGCCCCAGGGACCAGAGAACGTGACCTGATACTTCCTGTCAGGCTGAGACAGACTGAGCGTAAATGGAGCAGCACTCTAATATTAGCCTTCTTTATATCCAAGAGGAAAATTACCTTCATTGGCGCCTAGCACTGCAGGGCTCGGCTGCTAACCATACACTGGTGAACTGATGATAACCTCAACAGTTCTGATATGGTGAATACAGCGGCATTCACCGCCAGGGAGGAGGGAAAATCTAGCATCTCACTGGCAGATCAACACAATGTTTCTCTTTTTCTCAGAATGAA
Organism: Hyla sarda; assembly: GCF_029499605.1. Classification (NCBI taxonomy): domain Eukaryota; kingdom Metazoa; phylum Chordata; class Amphibia; order Anura; family Hylidae; genus Hyla; species Hyla sarda. The sequence goes on along the minus strand of NC_079194.1, from coordinate 136,377,011 downwards.
CTCAATTCTAGTAATAGAATAACGGTAAACTGGGCGAAAACCAATGCGGTCCCCATTTGAGGCAATTCAGCTTTCAAAGTCCTCTGAAAGGCACATCTTTCTAAATGTGTAGCACGGTCGACCATGCTTTTGAGTCCCACAATTAAATTGCACTTTTAGACTACATTGGGCACTGCATCTGACAGGGACACATTGTGGTTTGCTTCATGTTCTCCTGGGTTGGCGACGTATGCCACTGAAATTTAAAGGGGTTATCCAGCATTAGAAAAAAACAGAGCTGGTTTCTTTAAAAAACTGCACCCCATTTGTCTGCAGGTTGTGTGTGGTTTTGCAGCTAAGCTCATTTAACTTCAATGGTACTTAGTTGTAATAACGTATACAACCTGAAGACAGGTCTGGTGGTGTTTTTGGAAGAAATTCGCTTTGTTTTCCTATTGCTGGATAACCCATTTATGTTGGATAGGTGGGAACCAGCCCTTAGTCTCATCTGACCAGAGAACATTCATCCATGTGGTTGGGGAGTCTGCCACATACATGTGAACCTATACCAAGGGCACACATACCATGGAACGTCATTTTCCCCAAATAAATAAAAGTACAGTGCGCTTGTGCAGCCAGTGCTCAATTCATACTCTATTCTTCCGAACACTGCTTATCCCATTTCAGTAAGGTCCCAGCAGTTAAACTCCCCACTGATCGGCTTTTTATTATCTATGTTATGAAAAGGTGATAACATTCGGAGTTAGGAATACCCCTTTAAATTCTTAAAGTCTTGACAGGGGTACTCCAGCGGAAAACAAATATTTTCAAATCAACTGGTGCCAGAAAATGAAACAGATTTGTAAATTTGTTCTAATTAAAACCTTAACCCTTCCCGTACCTATCAGCTGCTGTATGCTCCAGTTGAGTTGTTCATTTCTGTCTGACCACAGTGCTCTCTGCTGACACCACTGTCCATGTCAGGAAATGTCCAGAGCAGGAAAAAAAATCCCCATAGCAAACTTATCCTGCTGTGAACAGTTTCTCACATCGACAGAGGTGTCAGCAGAGAGCACTGTGGTCAGACTGGAAAGAACAACACAATTTCCTGTGTAGCATACAGCAGCTGATAAGTACTGGAATAATTAAGATTTTTTAAATAGAAGTAATTTACAAATCTGTTTAACTTTCTGCCTCCAGTTGATTTGAATTTTTTTTTTCCACCAGAGTACCCCTTTAATAGTCTCAATGTCATGGACTCAAGGGACAGGGACATAATACTCCCCCTTTATAAAGCATTGGTACGGCCTCACCTGGAATATGCTGTTCAGTTTTGGTCACCTGTCCATAAAAGGGACACTGCGGAGTTGGAAAGGGTGCAGAGACGCGCGACTAAACTAATATGGGGCATGGAACATCTTAGCTATGAGGAGCGATTAAAGGAGTTACAATTGTTTAGTCTTGAGAAGAGACGTATAAGGGGGGATATGATAAACGTATATAAGTATATAAATGGCCCATACAAAAAATATGGAGAAAAACTGTTCCAGGTTAAACCCCCCCAAAGGACGAGGGGGCACTCCCTCCGTCTGGAGAAGAAAAGGTTTAGTCTAAAGGGGCGACACGCCTTCTTTACCGTGAGGACTGTGAATTTATGGAACAGTCTACCTCAGGAACTGGTCACAGCAGGAACAATTAACAGCTTTAAAACAGGGTTAGATACATTCCTGGAACAAAATAACATTAATGCTTATGCAGAATTATAAAACTACATCCCTTTCCCTTATCCCCTTACACCCTTCACTTCAATTCCCTGGTTGGACTTGATGGACGTATGTCTTTTTTCAACCATACTAACTATGTAACTATGTAATGTCTAATGGATGTAGCATGATACACCTAGGTTTCATCTTCTGGTTGTCTCGAGTAGTTACCTAGATACTGACAGATACTGAAACATGTTCTTCTTTCTAATCTGTTTTATTTTCTGATTGTAATTGAGTTGTTTGTGCATTATTATGGAGGCTGCCATCTTGCCTGAACTGAGCTGAGCTGTTTTAACAGCATTTAGTGATATGCCTTACGGCAGGACTCATGGACATAGACGACAATAGACAGGGCCTGTCCCATTTAAATAAATTGATGCCTTTTCCGAGGTCATTCTACAGGGAGAGGGGAGCTGTTCTATTATGTGTATTTATCTTACCGGTGTCACCTTTGACTGTACTCCTTGCCTGTTCTGTGAAGAAAGGCATTGCTGAGAAATTATCTGTACAGAACAGGAAGTCTTAGCTAAATTTTAGCCCTAGTGGCCAACATGGAAACTGCAATATTTCATGATTATTATAAAATATATCTTTAAAAATGGAATTTTAGAAAAAAAACATTTCCAACAATTCTTTAAAAAAAAAAATATGCTTGACATATAAACCTGATTTAAATAACAGGTCATTTTCTGATGACACATTCCCATTAAGCTGTCTAAATACAAGCCAGTAATAATAAATCTCCCCCAGGATCTTAGCAGTGCTCTCCCTGAGCCTCTGGTCTACAGCTTATTCTGTAGGTTAAGCTAATTTCCTGCTTTGAAAGATTTACGCTCATCTAGTTGAGTGGAGACAATTAAAGTAGTCTTTCTTTACCAGTCTATCCTTACAATACAATTCCATTATACTACAACCCCCAGCATGAACCTGACTACTGGACATGACCACAAAACCATTATATTCTATACATTGAACAATACTACCCAACAGAACCTGAACTGAACATGTAGAAATCTTTACCACCCAATATAATGTGACCACACTACTATAATTCTCTGCACATAGAACACTACAATGCCCAAAATGACTCAACCACTGGACATGACCATAATAAAATCGTATTTTAGGCTATACATAAGACCCTATAACCAACCAGTAAATAAAACCATAAGGCTTACTTCAGATATAATTTAGGGATTTGTCGCCTTAAAAAATGTCACAATAGGACATATCCAATAGAGGTCTATGGGGGGGGGGAAATGTCACAAACGGAGCAGAAAACAAACGCAAGAACCAGAGCAGGCTGCACTTTAAAAAAAAACTGCAACAGATTCCCAAAAATGCCACTTAAGAGAACATTAACTCCATTAACACAAAATCATTTTAGGTATGGCATCTATTTCCTTATAACCTCACAAAAAGTACCATGAGTCACCCATAGTGTTTTTAATTTTTCTTAAAGGGTACCTCTCATCAAATAAACTTTTGATATATTTTAGATTAATGAATGTTGAATAACTTTCCAATAGCATGTTAATGAAAAATATGCTTCTTTCTATTGTATTTTTCCCAATCAGTCCTGTCAGCAAGCATTTCTGACTCATGCTGGAGTCCTAAACACTCAGAGCTGCCAGCCTGCTTTGTTCACAGCCAAACAGGCTGTGAACAAAGCAGGCTGGCAGCTCTGAGTGTTCTCCTTTGTGAACAAAGCAGACTGGCAGCTCGTAGTGTTTAGGACTCCAGCATGAGTCTGAAATGCTTGCTGCCAGGACTGGTAGGGAGACCCCTAGTGGTCATTTCTTCAAAGTGGAAAATTAAATAGAAAGAAGCATATTTTTTAATAACATGCAATTGTGAAGTTATTCTGCATACATTAATCTATAATATATCAAAAGGTACCCTTTAAATGCCTTGTGTAAAACCTCCCTGATACAACTGTATTTGTCACTTGGTTACAATGGAGCTACAATGAACAACCACTGTCTACCTTGTTAAATTATGAGGTGTGGACAACTATCCATATCCTCCACTAACAATGTATTATAAACTCACATTGCTCTTGTACAGGGCGGACAGATAACTAGAAGAATAAAGCATTTACAATGGCTGCTTGTCTGCTGTGAAGGGCATTAAGTCATGTCATTGCACATCCAACTTGGAGGGAACACAGGGGAGAGGGGGATGTTTCCTCAGAAGAGATAGGATTTCTGCAAATCAATAACCTCTTCCTGTACCATATGTGGGGCCGGGACTTCGGCTCAGCACAAGCATCACCAGATGCACAAGAGCAAAGACTCTAAGGCCCCCAGATGTCATTACAGTGATCCCTCAACTTACAATGGCCTCAACATACAATAGTTTCAACATACAATGGTCTTTTCTGGACCATTGTTACCTGAAACCAGACTCAAAATACAATGCTACAGACAGTCCAGATCTGTGAAATGTGTCACAAGGGGAGGAACTGACCAATCAGAATGGGCTTTTTACTGGTAAATCACCTGTATTACTGAAGTGCATGCACTGACTGGTGTCTGGTAGCACCTCCTACAGTACAGGGAGGAACTACAAGTTCTGTACTACTCCTTACCTGTGCCAGGGTTAGCTGCTCCTTTGGACACCAAGTTAGGGCGGCTCCATTTGGGACACTGTATACTGTATATAGGACCCTGAAGAAGCTCCTGTCCTTTACATAAACCAGTGTTTCCCAACCAGGGTGCCTCCAGCTGTTGCAAAACTACAACTCCCAGCATGCTCGGACAGCCGTTGGCTGTCCGAGCATGCTGGGAGTTGTAGTTTTGCAACAGCTTGAGGCACCCTGGTTGGGAAACACTGACATAGACAGTGATTTACAGCTCCCAGCAGATATTTATTACTTTTATTTATAAGGACTTGTTTTATCTGTATTAGTTATCTACTTATTTTTCTTTAATCCTCACTTTTTCCTATTTCGGATGACATTTTGGGGCTTCAGAACCAATTACCAGGTTTCCATTAAGTTATGGTCTCAACATACAATGGTTTCAACATACAATGGTCGTCCTGGAACCGATTAATATTGTAACTCGAGGGACCACTGTACAACCACTATAGTCAACTACAGCCACATTACCCATCACTGGGTTCATTATATACCCTATATGTCACCATGTCCTCCCACAATTCCAACCCCAAGATTGTCAACATAATAACCACCACTACAGTCAACTACAGCAACATTATCTACGTCTGGGTTTACGAATTATTTATTGTCACTATGTCCTCCCACTGTGGCAAGCCCACGTAGCTCTGTTCATCCCGAGAATTCTAAAACTATATGAAGAAAGGCACACAAGAAGGGGGGACTCTTCATAGCATAATACTTCTGCTTACACAAATAAAGACAACTTCAGGATGACTCAGTAAGTGCCTCTTTAAATTCTGGGTTTAGCTAAATTGGGTGGTAGGGAATTAAAGGAAAAATGTAATTAAAAAAATATCCCACTTAAATTCACCCCTCCGATCACTCTCAGTCCAGCACCACCAGGGTAACATTACCATAACCTGGGCACAAGATGCTGCAGCCATAAAGAGTGCACATGACCGATAAAGCCATTTATTGGCCATAGTGTTCTGTGTTCAGTGGATGGTGACCGTCGCCAGGGATCCCCGGACTGGAGGGCTGAATACAATATATATATTTTTTTTTTATTTCTCCCAATCTCTACCTCCTGGCAGTTATATGTTAAACCTGGAAAACCCCTTTTAGGTTTCCTTCACATAGACTTTTTACATTTTTTTGCATGGTTTAAAAAAAAAAAGCATTTAATTTTGTGCTTTATGCATTTTTCCATGTAGTGACTTTATGTAGTGTTTTTTTTTTTTTTTAATTAATTCATTTTTTTTTAAATAATGTCATTTAATATAAGTGTTTTCTGGCTGAACAATGAGTCATGTGGTCATTTGAGAATTTCTCATGAACAATGTGTAAAAATGTCACAACAATTTTTTTTTTTTAACAGAGGAAAAAAAAAAAATTCTGAATAGGTTGCAACGCATTTTAGAACGGCTGCCACGAAAAGAATGAACACATGTCTGTGGTCCAGGATTTCCATGGTGGAACGTCCGGCGCAGAAATTCCATAGTGTTATTGGTGCAGCAGAATCTTCTTGAGAACAATTAGGCTAGGTTCACACTACAGAATTTCTGGGCAGAATTTCTGACGGAGATCAAGCCGGCGGCACTAGGACCACGCGGAGTGCATTGCTGTCCACATAGATGTCAATAGATTTCTGAGCAGATCTCCCAAAAGATCCACCCAAAAATGCATTGCCGTCTATGGGGACGGCAATGCAGTCCGTGCGGTCCTACTGCTGCTGGCTAAATCTCCGGCAGAAATTCTGCCCAGAGATTCCATAGTGTGAACCTAGCCTAAGAGGCTGCTGCACTTTCTTTTTCAAGAGGGATTTCGGAGCAGAATTCTGCTCGGAAAATACGTAATATGAATAGACTCTGACAACAGGGCTGGACACCACACACCAAAAGATCCTGAGAGGTCCCATTTACTTTGATTGGGGTCTGTCAGGGTTCCATTAGATGTCCGTTATTTTTCAGGGTTGTGGCATGCAGAATTAATGTCAAAAATTGACATGCAGAATTAATCTTTGCTGCTAAAGTCCTGTTGTTATATCGGAATCGGCAAACGGAGCTTCCTAGCGCTAACAGAGCTCAGAACGATGATGTGACCGTAGCATAACATCCTGACCACAGCATCAACCCCCCCCCCCAAAAAAAAACCACACAAAAATACCACAAGCATAAACGCCCTGTAGAACAGTATATGTATCACCATGTTCACCCACCATAAAAAATGGTCCATAAACGTCAACAAACTGGCAGTTTTTTCTTTACGTCCATTTTTCGTAAGTGGCCAAAAAAACTTCAGAATTCCAATTTTTTACATATTACATATTTTTACAAATGAAATATGCCTGAAAGAACATTGTGTGAACATTACCTTAGTTTTTCTCCTTTTATTTTTTTATTCTCACTCTTCCTCCTTCTCCCCCTCCCCTTTCCATAGACAATTGAAAACACTTCAGCTCATAAAGGGTCAGTACTGGAGAAATGCACGCACTGTCTTCTGCAGTGTACGTTTGCTAGTAATACAGGAACATACTATACGCTGCATCAATTTCCAGGCCCAAGGCTGGGGGCTCAGAGAGGCCAGAGCTGCGCTCTCAATCAGCAGTCGCTCCATTATTAATGCAGTTATTTGTCTCTTCTTGCAGCCTTCTGTTGTTAGATTCTTTTAGTCCTATGTGCAGTTCTACCAAATGCGACAAAACTGCAGCCATAAAAGAGATGACAGCTACAAGAAGGTGAGACCACAAGAGGCCGTCATATGTATCTGGATTCCCAACCTCTATATTTGTAGTACATGTGCAGCAGGCCAGTTCCTCTCTGTGCTTCCCCAGTCCTGTGCTCCCTACAATCCGTACAGGTAATGAGAGCCCTATGCTTAGATTAGAGACATCAATGCTCAGCAGTCTCCTCCACATACAGCAGCAGGTGAAGGTCTACCATGGAGCCCTTGAATCTGAGAAGTGAATTGTGGTCCTGTGTCTCCCGTGTTATTAGCTCAAGGGCTATAGCCAACTACACTAATAATGAAATGTCATATAAGAAGCCACATAGTGATAAATTCTACACAGTGGCCCTAGAAAACAGAATGTGCGCCATAGTTTTCTTTACTGTTTTTTTGTTTTGTTTTTTTGAGGAGGGAGGGATAGAATTATTATTTTTTTTAAATAATGAAAAATAAAGTACGTGGAGAGGTTTTATAAATTTAAAATCATTTCAATTCTGGATGTTGGTCTCACTATTTTACTGAGAGGAGGAAAATAAAACCAATTTACTAGTCGGCCAGACTCAGAAAATAGGCAAACATTATCTGTGATGGGGAGAACATTATCTGTGATGGGGTAGAAAATTATATGTGATGGGGGAGAACATTATCTGTGATGGGGAGTAAATTATCTGTGATGGGGTAGAAAATTATCTGTGATGGGGTAGAACATTATCTGTGATGGGGTAGAAAATTATCTGTGATGGAGGACAACATTATCTGTGATGGGGAGAACATTATCTGTGATGGGGAGAACATTATCTGTGATGGGGTAGAAAATTATATGTGATGGGGTAGAACATTATCTGTGATGGCGAGTAAATGATCTGTGATGGGGTAGAAAATTATCTGTGATGGGGTAGAACATTATCTGTGATGGGGAGTAAATTATCTGTGATGGGGTAGAACATTATCTGTGATGGGGTAGAACATTATCTGTGATGGGGTAGAAAATTATCTGTGATGGAGGACAACATTATCTGTGATGGAGGACAACATTATCTGTGATGGGGGAGAACATTATCTGTGATGGGTAAGAACATTATCTGTGATGGGTAAGAACATTATCTGTGATGGGGGAGAACATTATCTGTGATGGGGAAGAACATTATCTGTGATGGTGAAGAACATTATCTGTGATGGGGGAGAACATTATCTGTGATGGGGAAGAACATTATCTGTGATGGGGAGAACATTATCTGTGATGGGGAAGAACATTATCTGTGATGGGGGAGAACATTATCTGTGATGGGGAAGAACATTATCTGTGATGGGGAAGATCCTTAATAGGAATCAGATAGATAAATGTCAAATAAGACCAATCTCAGAGGAAAGAAACAATAAACTACTGTAATTCCAACAAGATGGAGCCCAAACAAAACAAAACAAAACTGAAACCTGCTTTCATCTGTGAAGAGCACAGGGCGCCAGTGGCAAATTTGCCAATCTTGGTGTTCTCTGGCAAATGCCAAACGTCCTGCACGGTGTTGGGCTGTAAGCACAACCACCACCTGTGGACATCGGGCTCTCATACCACCCTCATGGAGTCTGTTTCTGACCGCTTGAGTGGACACATGCACATTTGTAGCCTGCGAGAGGTCATTTTGCAGGGCTCTGGCAGTGATCCTCCTGCTCCTCCTTGCACAAAGGCGGAGGTAGCGGTCCTGCTGCTGGGTTGTTGCCCTCCTACGGCCTCCTCCACGTCTCCTGATGTACTGGCCTGTCTCCTGGTAGTACCTCCATGCTCTGGACACTACGCTGACAGACACAGCAAACCTTCTTGCCACAGATCACATTGATGTGCCATCCTGGATGAGCTTGACTAGCTGAGCCACTTGGGTGGGTTGTAGACTCTGTCTCATGCTACCACTAGAGGGAAAGCACTGCTAGCATTCAAAAGTAACTAAAACATCAGTCAGGAAGAATAGGAACTGAGAAGTGGTCTGTGGTCAACACCTGCAGAACCATTTCTTTATTGGGGGTGTCTTGCTAATTGCCTATAATTTACACCTGTTGTCTGTTCCATTTGCACAACAGCATGTGAAATTGATTGTCAATCAGTGTTGCTTCCTGAGTGGACAGTGTGATTTCATAGAAGTGTGATTGACTTGGAGTTACATTGTGTTGTTTAAGTGGTCCCTTTATTTTTTTGAGCAGTGTAAGGCTTAGTTTCCACTTGTTTTTTTTTTCTGGCAGTTTTTGGATATCTGCCACTGCAGTTTTTGAGCCAAAGCCAGAAGTGTATTCAAAAGGAATAGAACATATAAAGGAAGGACTTACACTTCTCCTCCCTTATGGATCCACTTCTGACCTTGGCTCAAAAACTGCAGTGGCAATATTCCAAAAACTTCCAGAAAAAAAACCAAGTGGAAACTTAGCCTAATGGGGCTAGGACATCACAGCTCCTAAGAGCAGTGACACGAGTACCATGTCAGGTCTACCACAGACGCAGTTGGTAGCAGGCAGGAGCCCTTCATGTCTCTGCCCAGCGGTTTCCTACAGAAATCCTCTGAAAAGTTTGAGAACTGGGAAGCATTTGGCAATGAGTGAAAATGAGTAATTTTCCATTGTTTTAGAGATAAACACAGGATCTAATCTCTTCAACAGCATCATTTTGTATCCAAAAGTTGATGGGATCAAAAAGCAGAGTATTTGTTTGGATTATATTACAATTTAAAGGGGTTTTGGGTTTTATATCAAAATGAAACAGGAAGTTTATATATACTGTATGTATGTATATATATATATATATATATATATATATATATATATATTACAGTATGCTCTGGCTTTGGTGCATTTTCCCCTGATTTTGTGGTAGAAGAAAAAAAAAAAAAAACACCAAAAAAGATGCATGTGTACATGTATGTGGGGTATATTTTCTGGCGTTTCTTTCCCCCCACTAAGTGTTACAATAAAAATCCTCACATGATGAAAGAATCACGACTTGTGAAGCAGGGGGAAAAAAACACATACCGTAAATACTCGAGTATAAGCCGACCCGAATATAAGCCGAGGCCCCTAATTTCACCCCAAAAACCCAGGAAAAGTTATTGACTCGACTATAAGCCTAGGGTGGGAAATACATCATCCCCCCTGTCATCATCCAGACCCCCGTCATTAACACCCTCATCATCATCCCCCCTTCATCATCATCACCTGTCATCATCCTCCCCTTCATCATTACCCTGTCATCATCTCCCCCTTCATCATTACCCTGTCATCATCCCCCTTCATCATCCCCCTCTTCATCATTACCCTGTCATCATCCCCCCTTCATCATCCCCCCTTCATCATTACCCTGTCATCATCCCCCCTTCATCATCCCCCTCTTCATCATTACCCTGTCATCATCCCCTCCTTCATCATCCCCCCTTCATCATCCCCCCCTTCATCATTACCCTGTCATCATCCCCCCTTCATCATCCCCCCCTTCATCATTACCCTGTCATCATCCCCCTTCATCATCCCCCCCTTCATCATTACCCTGTCATCATCCCACACCACCCCCTCCATCATCACCACTTGTCAATGTCTGATTTAACAGTGGTCTTCAACCTGCGGACCTCCATATGTTCCAAAACTACAACTCCCAGCATGCCCGGACAGCCATCCGGACAGCAATCGGCTGGGAGTTGCAGTTTTGAAACATCTGGAGGTCCGCAGGTTGAAGACCACTGCCCGGGCTTTCGTCATCATCCAGCCCCCCCTCCCTCCTTTAGTTTTGTACTCATCTCCACTCGGCGGGACGTTAGGGTGAGCTGGTCCAGGCCATCTGTGCTGCAGGACTGTCCGGTGGGGAGGGATAGTCGTTCCGGGCTGTCCATCTTCACCGGGGGTACCTCTTCTCCGCGCTTCGCGCCCGGCCCCGGAGTACTGACGTTGCCTTGACGACGCACAGGGACGTTCATGAGAAACGTCCCTGTGCGTCGTCGTCAAGGCAACGTCATTATTCCGGGGCCGGGCGTGAAGCGCGGAGAAGAGGCCCCCCCCCGGTGAAGATGGACAGCCCGGAACGACTATCCCTCCCCACCAGACGGTCCTGCAGCACAGATGGCCCGGACCAGCTCACCCTAACGTTCCGCCGAGCGGAGATGAGTACAAAACTAAAGGGGGGAAGGGGGGCTGGATTATGACGAAGGCCCGGGCAGTGGTCTTCAACCTGCGGAACTCCAGATGTTTCAAAACTGCAACTCCCAGCATGCCCGGACAGCCGATGGCTGTCCGGGCTTGCTGGGAGTTGTAGTTTTGAAACATCTGGAGGTCCGCAGGTTGAAGACCACTGAGGGCGGAGAGTTCACTCGAGTATAAGCCGAGGGGGGGTGTTTTCAGCACGAAAAATCATGCTGAAAAACTCGGCTTATACTCGAGTATATACGGTACTAATATTTGCTATTTTGGGGGGGGGGGGGGGGAACTCAACTGCATCATAGAAGAGAAAAAATTAAGGGCATTTTTTCGTGCCATATTTTTTCAGGTCTAAAAAATGCCATATAACGCCAATTAAGCAAAACCCCTTATTTGTTAACATAAAAATCCATTGCGGTCTCTTACTTAGCTTAGCGTCACACGTGCTGTATTTTGCTGCACAGGAAAAATAACCTGCATCAAATACGCAACAAAATACCCATTAACGGGTAGGGTCACATGTGCCATATTTTGCTGAGTATTTTCCTACTTATTGATGTCAATAGATAGCAAAATCAGCTGCATATTTTACTACCCATTGACTTCAATGGGTAGGAAACTACGCAGCAGCAAATATGTTGCAAATTATCCGGAACATGTGACCCTACCCTGCAACTTTAAAACTGCTGGCCTATCTTTGACCAGCCAATTGAAAGGGCCGCGGCACTTGGGCAAACGCTGTTTCCCAGGCATCATACAGTTTGTAGCTGCTGTGCTTGTTACTGCTGCTTATGTTCATTCAAGTGAATAGGAGTGAGCTACATGTACACGCTGCATAGCTGCTATAAAATGTACAGTGCTGTGCCTGGTTTAGTTCTTGCCCCAGCACCGAGGCCCCTCTAATCTGCTGATCGGTGGGGATGCAGGAAGTCAGAACCCCCTTCAATCTGATACCGATGGCTTATCCTAAGGATACATCATCAATATTCCCAGAAAGCCTCTTTAATGTTACACTGGGCTCAGAGCACAAAATGGAAATTGAACAGTATGTTTAAGGCTATTTTCACCCTCTGTTTGTGGTACCCATTTACCATACACCCTGTAAAAGCATCCAATATACATAGTAAACATATCCATTGACCCATTACCATAGGAAGGCTGAAAGAGCAACATTGGGACCCCAGGTTAGACAGTATATGTTGGGGTTTGCTGTATGGAATAGATAATCGGTGTAAAGGTATATTGCTCAGTATATGTTTTTTACAGTATGTATGAGAGGTATATGCCAGAGAAAGCTGTTTACATACAGCTCAGATTGAGGAAGCAAGTTGCAGTGTGAAAATAGCCTCATTTTGGTGCAGACTTTAAAGGGCTATTTCAGGAAAAAAAAAAACTTTTTTGTGTAAATCAACTGGCTCCAGAAAGTTAAACAGATTTGTAAATTACTTTTATTAAAAAAATCTTAATCCTTCCAATAATTATCAGCTGCTGAAGTTGACTTGTTCTTTTCTGTCTGGCAACAGCGCTCTCTAGTGACATCTCTGCTTGTCTAGGGAACTGCACAGAGTAGAAGAGGTTTGCTATGGGGATTTGATTCTACTCTGGACAGTTCCTGGGTCATCAGAGAGCTCTTAGACAGAAAAGAACAACTCAACTTCAGCAACTCATAAGTACTGAAAGCATTAAGATTTTTTTTATAGAAGTAATTTACAAATCTGTTTAACTTTCTGGAGCCAGTTGATATATATATAAAAGTTTTTCCTGGATAACCCCTTTAACATGGTTGGTGAGACCCATGTCTTGCTGGTTCTAAGGCCCCAGTAAAATGCATGAGGAGCCCCATTCTAGACAACACCTTGTGAGCCTGGACTCCAGACATTTTACCGGCACTAATACAAGTAACAGTTTATCTAGACCGGATTTAACTATATCAGCCTCCAAGATCTCATGCTAGACTGTATCTCCTGGTACTTGTAGTGCGCTCCTCCTGTGTAGAGTAAATTCTCCCGCACAGTGTACACAGCAGATGCACATATAACTTCATCTGCAGCACATCTCACTGTTAGTCAGGGAGAGGAATAAAACCGTCTGTTGCTTCCCACTCATCCTCTCCCGCAATTATAGAACATAAATATCATCCACTACAGGGCAGCGAGCCCCATAGGAAGGTGCCTCCGGGCCAATTTATTCAGACAAAATTGCAATGGAGGAGATTAAAGTGGAGACCACCAAAATCTCTAGTGACAGATGCCAGGGGGGGGGGGGGGGGGGGGGGGGTCCCCCGCCCTCCACCAAATCACAGTCTGACATCTGGAGCCTTAATGCCGCCGAATCCCCTTCTGTGCAATCAGAAGGAAATAGCCAAGGAGCACGGCACAGTCCATGGATCCTGCACTGTCCCCGGGATAATGTTTACGTATGGAGAAGTGGCAAATCGCAGTGGCAATCAGGAGCCGCAACATACGGTGATTTCAGGACACAACAAGCCTCAGAGTCTCCCCCTTCTGGAAACCCAAATCCTGAACCTGAAGGACAGCAGGTCACCGGCATAAGCAGTCTCCCTACCCCCACACATCCACAAAAAAAGGCGCAACCATAGAAACAGTTAAAGTTGTAATGTACGTACATTTACCATAGTAACTCTTTTTCCATATTTTCTAATATGTGACAGTTTTCACTTTGGGGGTATAGTTTAATGTCACAAATGTGAAATACATTTCTCAGGGCCCCTGAGCAGCTTCCGGCAGGCCAGACCACCTTCCATTTAATCTGGTTGGCTTTCCTTTTGCACACAGTAATATCCCTTCCTATATGGGTTCTGGTTTAAGTCAATGGTGATCCCCCTACAACATTATGGGGGCCCGAAAAGGAAACCCTTCACTCCATCAGAGGGCCAAACATCATGTTTAGCACAGAATTGCTGCCATGTCATTGGTTTGTATTAATAAGCAGGTGGACAAGTGACCTAATACAGGACCCCAGAGTGTATATCAGTGGTCTTCAACCTGTGGACCTCCAGATGTTACAAAACTACAACTCCCAGCATGCCCGGACAGCCAACGGCTGTCCGGACATGCTGGGAGTTGTAGTTTTGTAACATCTGGAGGACCACAGGTTGGAGAACACTAGTGTATATAAAAGCAGCCGTATACTCACCTTGTGCAGCTGACTATGGATATAAGAGGCCGCCCGGGATCCCACCTCTCATTCTGATACGGGCCACAGAGTGGTGTAAGGGTGACACATTATGGCCCTGCAGGTTGGTATCTTGTAGTGCATCCAGCTTCTGCTCTATCAGCCACATAGAGTGTAGCAGAGATGCAGTGTAAAGCAGTCTAAACCCCTGATGAGACATGAGGGGATATCAGACTACCTCAAATTCAAACAGACACTGGAAAACATTTCTTTTAAATCAACTGGTGCCAGAAAGTTAAACAGATTTGTAAATGACTTACTTACTTAAAAATCGCAATCCTTCCAATACTTATCAGCTGCTGTATGATCCACAGGAAGCACTTTTCTTTTTGAATTTCCTTTCCGTCTGACCACAGTGCTCTCTGCTGACACCTCTGTCCATTTTAGGAACTGTCCAGAGTAGGAGCAAATCTCCATAGAAAACCTCTCCTGCTCTGGACAGTCCCTGATGTGGGCAGAGGTGTTATCAGAGAGCACTGTGGTCAGACAGAAAGGAAATTCAAAAAGAAAAGAACTTCCTGTGGAGCATACAGCAGCTGAAGTATTAAGATTTTTTAATAAATGTAATTTACAAATCTATTTAACTTTCTGACACCAGTTGATTAAATACATTTTTTTTTTCCAATGGAGTACCCCTTTAAAGAGGTATAGAGATGAGCGAACTTACAGTAAATTAAATTCGTCACGAACTTCTCGGCTCGGCAGTTGATGACTTTTCCTGCATAAATTAGTTCAGCTTTCCGGTGCTCCGGTGGGCTGGAAAAGGTGGATACAGTCCTAGGAGACTCTTTCCTAGGAATGTATCCACCTTTTCCAGCCCACCGGAGCACCTGAAGGCTGAACTAATTTACGCAGGAAAAGTCATCAACTGCCGAGCCGAGAAGTTCGTGACGAATCGAATTTACTGTAAGTTCGCTCATCTCTAAAGAGGTACTCAGCCCCTAGACATCTTATCCCATAGACTTGCATTGAGGAGGCATTGCCGTGATGTCACGAGCGGGGCCTGACCATGATGCCACGAGCCTCCGCCCTGCAATGCCAGTCATCCGGCACAGAGCGGAGTTCGCTCCGTGCACCGGATGTCTGGGTTGCCACAACCAATATACTTTGAATAGGGAATAAGATGACTAGGGGCGGAGTACCCCTTTCCTGCTGTTCACTGCCAATTGAACAGAGTTGCAGTGTAAAGCATGTAGGGCAAGAAGATTAAACACAGCACCATGAGCATCTGATCAGACAAACCCCAAGACACAATGGGGGAGATTTATCAAACCTGTGCAGAGGAAAAGTTGACCAGTTGCCCATAGCAACCAATCAGATTGCTTCTTTTATTTTTAAGAGGCCTTTTTAAAAATGAAAGAAGCAATGTGATTGGTTATTATGGACAACTGGTCAACTTTCCTCTGCACAGGTTTTTCCCAATGCAACTATAACAAAGTCCAAATGCAGAGGTAAGAATGAAGGAAATCAATAAACAGTAAGGGGATGTTCACATGGACGGAACTTCCACACAGAATGTCCACATGATATATATTATACGGATATTTTGCTGCAGCAGAGTCCCAGTGATTTCAATGGGATTCTGCTGCACTGTTCACATGGCAGAAATTCTGCGCCAGATGTTTCTGCTGCGGAAATTCTGATTCCGGCATCCACAGAAAGAATAGACAAGTCCGCAAGGAATTGCACTTCCGTCTATGAGATGACGCATATCTCAGCGGTCCAAATGTCTGTTGGATTTTTACAAATATGCAGAATGTCCGCTGGTATTTTCCGATAAACATTACGCAAATTTTA
This sequence comes from Hyla sarda, assembly GCF_029499605.1. Lineage (NCBI taxonomy): Eukaryota > Metazoa > Chordata > Amphibia > Anura > Hylidae > Hyla > Hyla sarda. Next base: position 136,360,760 of record NC_079194.1, on the reverse strand, counting down.
CACCCGTGTGAACATGGCCTAAGTATGACCACAACTGGTCATCACTGTAAGGGTCATGCAGCTTTTCTTGTCTGCACCAACTGTGACCAGAACTACAACTCCCAGAATGAAGACATTCAGTGGTGTAGGTAAGCCAATGCTGCCCCTTCTGAGACATCTTTGGGCTCCACACGTCTTCAACTTGCAACTCCCGGCAAACTGTTGGAGAGGAAATGAGACACCCAGGTTTTTCCTGGATCCTGTAATCCACTGCTCTGATTATAGAAGACACGATAAATTGGTTTTCTACAAAGAAAAGGAACATTTACTATTCTCACACTCTTGATGACACTTCACAGGGTAAAGGAGCCTAGATACAAATGTACGATCATAACAGCAAAAACTAAGAAATTGAATACAGCCTATCCATTCACTGAGCAGCAGTGACATCACTGAAAATACAGCCTACCCATTCACTAGAGATCAGCAGTGACATCACTGAGTATACATCCTATCCATTCATTAAGCAGCAGTGACATCACTGAGAATACATCCTATCCATTCACTAGAGATCAGCAGTGACATCACTGAGAATACAGCCTATCCATTCACTAGAGATCAGCAGTGACATCACTGAGAATACATCCTATCCATTCACTAGAGATCAGCAGTGACATCACTGAGAATACATCCTATCCATTCATTAGAGATCAGCAGTGACATCACCGAGAATACATCCTATCCATTCACTAGAGATCAGCAGTGACATCACTGAGAATACAGCCTATCCATTCACTAAAGATCAGTAGTGACATCACTGAGAATACATCATATCCATTCACTAGAGATCAGCAGTGACATCACTGAGAATACAGCCTATCCATTCACCAAAGATCAGCAATGACATCACTGAGAATACATCCTATCTATTCACTAGAGATCAGCAGTGACATCACTGAGAATACAGCCTATCCATTCACTAGAGAGCAGCAGTGACATCACTGAGAATATATCCTATCCATTCACTAGAGATCAGCAGTGACATCAATGAGAATACAGCCTATCCATTCACTGAGCAGCAGTGACATAACTGAGAATACATCCTATCCATTCACTAGAGATCAGCAGTGACATCACTGAGAATACATCATATCCATTCACTAGAGATCAGCAGTGACATCACTGAGAATACAGCCTATCCATTCACTAGAGATCAGTAGTGACATCACTGAGAATACAGCCTATCCATTCACCAAAGATCAGCAATGACATCACTGAGAATACATCCTAACCATTCACTAAGCAGCAGTGACATCACTGAGAATACAGCCTATGCATTCACTAGAGATCAGCAGTGACATCACTGAGAATACATCCTATCCATTCACTAGAGATCAGCAGTGACATCACTGAGAATACATCCTATCCATTCACTAGAGATCAGTAGTGATGTCACTGAGAATACATCCTATCCATTCACTAGATATCAGAAGTGACCTCACTGAGAATACAGCCTATCCATTCACTAGAGATCAGCAGTGAAATCACTGAGAATGCAGCCTATCCATTCACCAAAGATCAGCAGTAACATCACTGAGAATACATCCTATCCTTTCACTAGAGATCAGCAGTGAAATCACTGAGAATGCAGCCCATCCATTCACCAGAGATCAGCAGTGCCATAACTGAGAATACAGCCTATCCATTCACTAGAGATCAGCAGTGACATCACTGAGAATGCAGCCTATCCATTCACTAGAGATTAGCAGTGACATCACTGAGAATACATCCTATCCATTCACTAGAGATCAGCAGTGACATTACCGAGAATACAGCCTATCCATTCACTAGAGATCAGCAGTGACATCACTGAGAATACATCCTATCCATTCACTAGAGATCAGTAGTGACATCACTGAGAATACAGCCTATCCATTCACTAGAGATCAGTAGTGACATCACTGAGAATACATCCTATCCATTCACTAGAGATCAGCAGTGACATCACTGAGAATACAGCCTATCCATTCACTAGAGATCAGCAGTGACATCACTGAGAATACAGCCTATCCATTCACTAGAGATCAGTAATGACATCACTGAGAATACAGCCTATCCATTCACTAGAGATCAGTAATGACATCACTGAGAACACAGCCTATCCATTCACTAGAGATCAGTAGTCACATCACTGAGAATACATCCTATCCATTCACTAGAGATCAGCAGTGACATCCCTGAGAATACAGCCTATCCATTCACTAGAGAACAGCAGTGACATCACTGAGAATAAAGCCTATTCATTCACTAGAGATCAGCAGTGACATCACTGAGAATACAGCCTATCCATTCACTAGAGATCAGCAGTGAAATCACTGAGAATACAGCCTATCCATTGACTAGAGATCAGTAGTGACATAACTGAGAGTACATCCTATCCATTCACTAGAGATCAGTAATAACATCACTGAGAATACATCCTATCCATTCACTAGAGATCAGCAGTGACATCACTGAGAATACAGCCTATCCATTCACTAGAGAACAGCAGTGACATCACTGAGAATACAGCTTATCCATTCACTAGAGATCAGCAGTGACATCACAGAGAATACAGCCTATTCATTCACTAGAGATCAGCAGTGACATCACTGAGAATACAGCCTATCCATTCATAGAGATCAGCAGTGACATCACTGAGAATACAGCCTATCCATTCATTAGAGATCATCAGTGACATCACTGAGAATACAGCCTATATATTCACTAGAGATCAGCAGTGACATCACTGAGAATACAGCCTATCTATTCACTATAGATCAGCAGTGACATCACTGAGAATACAGCCTATCCATTCACTAGAGATCAGCAGTGACATCACTGAGAATACAGCCTATCTATTCACTAGATATCAGCAGTGACGTCACTGAGAATACAGCCTATCCATTCACTAGAGATCAGCAGTGACATCACTGAGAATACAGTCTATCCATACACTAGAGATCAGTAGTGACATCACTGACAATACATCCTATCCATTCACTAGAGATCAGCAGTGACATCACTGAGAATACAGCCTATCCATTCACTAGAGATCAGCAGTGACATCACTGAGAATACATCCTATCCATTCACTAGAGACCAGCAGTGACATCACTGAGAATACAGCCTATCCATTCACTAGAGATCAGCGGTGACATCACTAAGAATACAGCCTATCCATTCACTAGAGATCAGCAGTGACATCACTGAGAATACATCCTATCCATTCACTAGAGATCAGCGGTGACATCAATGAGAATACAGTCTATCCATACACTAGAGATCAGTAGTGACATCAATGAGAATACATCCTATCCATTCACTAGAGATCAGCAGTGACATCACTGAGAACACATCCTATCCATTCACTAGAGATCAGCAGTGACATCACTGAGAATACATCCTATCCATTCACTAGAGATCAGCATTGACATCACTGAGAATACATCCTATCCATTCACTAGAGATCAGCAGTGACATCACTGAGAATACATCCTATCCATTCACTAGAGATCAGCGGTGACATCACTGAGAATACATCCTATCCATTTGCTAGAGATCAGCGGTGACATCACTCAGAAAACATCCTATCCATTCACTAGAGACCAGCAATGATATCACTGAGAACACAGCCTATCCATTCACTAGAGATCAGCAGTGACATCAATGAGAATACAGTCTATCCATACACTAGAGATCAGCGGTGACATCACTGAGAATACAGCCTATCCATTCACTAGAGATCAGCAGTGACATCACTGAGAATACATTCTATCCATTCACTAGAGATCAGCAGTGACATCACTGAGAATACATCCTATCCATTCACTAGAGATCAGCAGTGACATCACTGAGAATGCAGCCTATCCATTCACTAGAGATTAGCAGTGACATCACTGAGAATACATCCTATCCATTCACTAGAGATCAGCAGTGACATTACCGAGAATACAGCCTATCCATTCACTAGAGATCAGCAGTGACATCACTGAGAATACATCCTATCCATTCACTAGAGATCAGTAGTGACATCACTGAGAATACAGCCTATCCATTCACTAGAGATCAGTAGTGACATCACTGAGAATACATCCTATCCATTCACTAGAGATCAGCAGTGACATCACTGAGAATACAGCCTATCCATTCACTAGAGATCAGCAGTGACATCACTGAGAATACAGCCTATCCATTCACTAGAGATCAGTAATGACATCACTGAGAATACAGCCTATCCATTCACTAGAGATCAGTAATGACATCACTGAGAATACAGCCTATCCATTCACTAGAGATCAGTAGTCACATCACTGAGAATACATCCTATCCATTCACTAGAGATCAGCAGTGACATCCCTGAGAATACAGCCTATCCATTCACTAGAGAACAGCAGTGACATCACTGAGAATAAAGCCTATTCATTCACTAGAGATCAGCAGTGACATCACTGAGAATACAGCCTATCCATTCACTAGAGATCAGCAGTGAAAACACTGAGAATACAGCCTATCCATTGACTAGAGATCAGTAGTGACATAACTGAGAGTACATCCTATCCATTCACTAGAGATCAGTAATGACATCACTGAGAATACATCCTATCCATTCACTAGAGATCAGCAGTGACATCACTGAGAATACAGCCTATCCATTCACTAGAGAACAGCAGTGACATCACTGAGAATACAGCTTATCCATTCACTAGAGATCAGCAGTGACATCACAGAGAATACAGCCTATTCATTCACTAGAGATCAGCAGTGACATCACTGAGAATACAGCCTATCCATTCATAGAGATCAGGAGTGACATCACTGAGAATACAGCCTATCCATTCATTAGAGATCATCAGTGACATCACTGAGAATACAGCCTATATATTCACTAGAGATCAGCAGTGACATCACTGAGAATACAGCCTATCTATTCACTATAGATCAGCAGTGACATCACTGAGAATACAGCCTATCCATTCACTAGAGATCAGCAGTGACATCACTGAGAATACAGCCTATCTATTCACTAGATATCAGCAGTGACATCACTGAGAATACAGCCTATCCATACACTAGAGATCAGTAGTGACATCACTGACAATACATCCTATCCATTCACTAGAGATCAGCAGTGACATCACTGAGAATACAGCCTATCCATTCACTAGAGATCAGCAGTGACATCACTGAGAATACATCCTATCCATTCACTAGAGACCAGCAGTGACATCACTGAGAATACAGCCTATCCATTCACTAGAGATCAGCGGTGACATCACTAAGAATACAGCCTATCCATTCACTAGAGATCAGCAGTGACATCACTGAGAATACATCCTATCCATTCACTAGAGATCAGCGGTGACATCAATGAGAATAAAGTCTATCCATACACTAGAGATCAGTAGTGACATCAATGAGAATACATCCTATCCATTCACTAGAGATCAGCAGTGACATCACTGAGAACACATCCTATCCATTCACTAGAGATCAGCAGTGACATCACTGAGAATACATCCTATCCATTCACTAGAGATCAGCATTGACATCACTGAGAATACATCCTATCCATTCACTAGAGATCAGCAGTGACATCACTGAGAATACATCCTATCCATTCACTAGAGATCAGCGGTGACATCACTGAGAATACATCCTATCCATTTGCTAGAGATCAGCGGTGACATCACTCAGAAAACATCCTATACATTCACTAGAGACCAGCAATGATATCACTGAGAACACAGCCTATCCATTCACTAGAGATCAGCAGTGACATCAATGAGAATACAGTCTATCCATACACTAGAGATCAGCGGTGACATCACTGAGAATACAGCCTATCCATTCACTAGAGATCAGCAGTGACATCACTGAGAATACAGCCTATCCATTCACTAGAGATCAGCAGTGACATCACTGAGAATACATCCTATCCATTCACTAGAGACCAGCAGTGACATCACTGAGAATACAGCCTATCCATTCACTAGAGATCAGCGGTGACATCACTAAGAATACAGCCTATCCATTCACTAGAGATCAGCAGTGACATCACTGAGAATACATCCTATCCATTCACTAGAGATCAGCGGTGACATCAATGAGAATACAGTCTATCCATACACTAGAGATCAGTAGTGACATCACTGAGAATACATCCTATCCATTCACTAGAGATCAGCAGTGACATCACTGAGAACACATCCTATCCATTCACTAGAGATCAGCAGTGACATCACTGAGAATACATCCTATCCATTCACTAGAGATCAGCATTGACATCACTGAGAATACATCCTATCCATTCACTAGAGATCAGCAGTGACATCACTGAGAATACATCCTATCCATTCACTAGAGATCAGCGGTGACATCACTGAGAATACATCCTATCCATTTGCTAGAGATCAGCGGTGACATCACTCAGAAAACATCCTATACATTCACTAGAGACCAGCAATGATATCACTGAGAACACAGCCTATCCATTCACTAGAGATCAGCAGTGACATCAATGAGAATACAGCCTATCCATTCACTAGAGATCAGCGGTGACATCACTGAGAATACAGCCTATCCATTCACTAGAGATCAGCAGTGACATCACTGAGAATACATCCTATCCATTCACTAGAGATCAGCAGTGACATCACTGAGAATACATCCTATCCATTCACTAGAGATGAGCAGTGACATCACAGAGAATACATCCTATCCATTCACTAGAGATCAGCAGTGACATCACTGAGAATACATCCTATCCATTCACTAGAGATCAGTAGTGACATCACTGAGAATACATCCTATCCATTCACTAGAGATCAGCAGTGACATCACAGAGAATACATCCTATCCATTCACTAGAGATCAGTAGTGACATCACAGAGAATACATCCTATCCATTCACTAGAGATCAGCAGTGACATCACTGAGAATACATCCTATCCATTCACTAGAGATCAGTAGTGACATCACTGAGAATACATCCTATCCATTCACTAGAGATCAGCAGTGACATCACAGAGAATACATCCTATCCATTCACTAGAGATCAGTAGTGACATCACAGAGAATACATCCTATCCATTCACTAGAGATCAGCAGTGACATCACTGAGAATACATCCTATCCATTCACTAGAGATCAGTAGTGACATCACTGAGAATACATCCTATCCATTCACTAGAGATCAGCAGTGACATCACAGAGAATACATCCTATCCATTCACTAGAGATCAGTAGTGACATCACTGAGAATACATCATATCCATTCACTAGAGAACAGCAGTGACCTCACTGAGAATACATCCTATCCATTCACTAGAGATCAGAAGTGACATCACTGAGAATACAGCCTATTCATTCACTAGAGATCAGTAGTGATATCACTGAGAATACATCCTATCCATTCACTGAGCAGCAGTAATATCACTGAGAATGCACTCTATCCATTCACTAGAGATCAGTAATGACATCACTGAGAATACATCCTATCCATTTACTAAAGATCAGCAGTGACATCACTGAGAATATAGCCTATTCATTCACTAGAGATCACCAGTGACATCACTGAGAATACAGCCTATCCATTCATAGAGATCAGCAGTGACATCACTGAGAATACAGCCTATCCATTCACTTGAGATCAGCAGTGACATCACTGAGAATACAGCCTATATATTCACTAGAGATCAGCAGTGACATCACTGAGAATACAGCCTATCCATTCACTAGAGATCAGCGGTGACATCACTGAGAATACAGCCTATCCATTCACTAGAGATCAGCAGTGACATCACTGAGAATACATCATATCCATTCACTGGAGATCAGCAGTGACATCACTGAGAATACAGCCTATCCATTCATTAGAGATCAGTAGTCACATCACTGAGAATACATCCTATCCATTCACTAGAGATCAGCAGTGACATCACTGAGAATACAGCCTATCCATTCACTAGAGATCAGCAGTGACATCACTGAGAATACAGCCTATCCATTCACTAGAGAACAGCAGTGACATCACTGAGAATAAAGCCTATCCATTCACTAGAGATCAGCGGTGACATCACTGAGAATACATCCTATCCATTTACTAGAGATCAGCGGTGACTTCACTCAGAATACATCCTATCCATTCACTAGAGATCAGCAGTGACATCAATGAAAATACAGCCTATCCATTCACTAGAGATCAGCGGTGACATCACTGAGAATACAGCCTATCCATTCAAAGGAGATTAGTAGTGACATCACTGAGAATACAACCTATACATTCACTAGAGATCAGTAGTGACATCACTGAGAATACAGCCTATCCATTCACTAGAGATCAGCAGTGACATCACTGAGAATACATCCTATCCATTTACTAGAGATCAGCAGTGACATCACTGAGAACACAGCCTATACATTTACTAGAGATCAGCAGTGACGTCACTGAGAATACAGCCTATCCATTCATTAGAGATCAGCAGTGACATCACTGAGAATACATCCTATCCATTTACTAGAGATCAGCAGTGACATCACTGAGAACACAGCCTATACATTTACTAGAGATCAGCAGTGACGTCACTGAGAATACAGCCTATACATTCAGTAGAGATCAGCAGTGACGTCACTGAGAATACAGCCTATCCATTCACTAGAGATCAGCAGTGACATCACTGAGAATACAGCCTATCCATTCACTAGAGATCAGCAGTAACATCACTGAGAATACAGCCTATCCATTCACTAGAGATCAGCAGTGACATCACTGAGAATTCATCCTATCCATTCACTAGAGATCAGCAGTGACATCACTGAGAATACAGCCTATCCATTCACTAGAGATTAGCGGTGACATCACTGAGAATACATCCTATCCATTCACTAGAGATCAGCAGTGACATCACCGAGAATACAGCCTATCCATTCACTAGAGATCAGCAGTGACATCACTGAGAATACATCCTATCCATTCACTAGAGATCAGCAGTGAAATCACTGAGAATACAGCCTATCCATTCACTAGAGATCAGTAGTCACATCACTGAGAATACATCCTATCCATTCACTAGAGATCAGCAGTGACATCACCGAGAATACAGCCTACCCATTCACTAGAGATCAGCAGTGACATCACTGAGAATACAGCCTATCCATTCACTAGAGATCAGCAGTGGCATCACTGAGAATACAGCCTATCCATTCACTAGAGATCAGTAGTCACATCACTGAGAATACATCCTATCCATTCACTAGAGATCAGCAGTGACATCACCGAGAATACAGCCTATCCATTCACTAGAGATCAGCAGTGACATCACTGAGAATACAGCCTATCCATTCACTAGAGAACAGCAGTGATATCACTGAGTATACAGCCTATCCATTCACTAGAGATCAGCAGTGACATCACTGAGAATACAGCCTATCCTTTCACTAGAGATCAGCGGTGACATCACTGAGAATACAGCCTATCCATTCACTAGAGATTAGTAGTGACATCACTGAGAATACAGCCTATCCATTCACTAGAGATCAGCAGTGATATCACTGAGAATACAGCTTATCCATTCACTAGAGATCAGCAGTGACATCACTGAGAATACATCCTATCCATTCACTAGAGATCAGCAGTGACATCACTGAGAATACAGCCTATCCATTCATTAGAGATCAGCAGTGACATCACTGAGAATACAGCCTATCCATTCACTAGAGATCAGCAGTGACATCACTGAGAATACATCCTATCCATTCACTAGAGATCAGCAGTGACATCACTGAGAATACAGCCTATCCATTCACTAGAGATCAGCAGTGACATCACTGAGAATACATCCTATCCATACACTAGAGTTCAGCAGTGACATCACTGAGAATACATCCTATCCATTCACTAGAGATCAGTAGTGACATCACTGAGAATACATCCTATCCATTCACTAGAGATCAGCAGTGACATCACTGAGAATACATCCTATCCATTCAGAGAGATCATCAGTGACATCACTGAGAATACAGCCTATCCATTCACTAGAGATCAGCAGTAACATCACTGAGAATACATCCTATCCATTCACTAGAGATCAGTAATGACATCACTGAGAATACAGCCTATCCATTCACTAGAGATTAGCAGTGACATCACTGAGAATACAGCCTATTCATTCACTAGAGATCAGTAATGACATCACTGAGAATACATCCTATCCATTCACTAGAGATCAGCTGTGACATCACTGAGAATACAGCCTATCCATTCACTAGAGATCAGCAGTGACATCACTAAGAATACAGCCTATCCATTCACTAGAGATCAGTAATGACATCACTGAGAATACATCCTATCCATTCACTAGAGATCAGCTGTGACATCACTGAGAATACAGCCTATCCATTCACTAGAGACCAGCAGTGACATCACTGAGAATACAGCCTATCCATTCACTAGAGATCAGTAGTGACATCACTGAGAATACAGCCTATCCATTCACTAGAGATTAGCAGTGACATCACTGAGAATACAGCCTATCCATTCACTAGAGATCAGTAGTGACATCACTGAGAATACATCATATCCATTCACTAGAGATCAGCAGTGACATCACTGAGAATACATCCTATCCATTCACTAGAGATCAGCAGTGACATCACTGAGAATACAGCCTTTCCATTCACTAGAGATCAGCAGTGACATCCCTGAGAATACAGACTATCCATTCACTAGAGATCAGCAGTGACATCACTGAGAATACATCCTATCCATTCACTAGAGATCAGCAGTGACATCACTGAGAATACAGCCTATCCATTCACTAGAGATCAGCAGTGACATCACTGAGAATACAGCCTTTCCATTCACTAGAGATCAGCAGTGACATCACTGAGAATACAGCCTATCCATTCACTAGAGATCAGCTGTGACATCACTGAGAATACAGCCTATCCATTCACTAGAGATCAGCAGTGACATCACTGAGAATACAGCCTATCCATTCACTAGAGATCAGCAGTGACATCACTGAGAATACAGCCTATCCATTCACTAGAGACCAGCTGTGACATCACTGAGAATACAGCCTATCCATTCACTAGAGATCAGCAGTGACATCACTGAGAATACAGCCTATCCATTCACTAGAGATCAGCAGTGACATCACTGAGAATACAGCCTATCCATTCACTAGAGACCAGCTGTGACATCACTGAGAATACAGCCTATCCATTCACTAGAGATCAGCAGTGACATCACTGAGAATACATCCTATCCATTCACTAGAGATCAGCAGTGATATCACTGAGAATACAGCCTATCCATTCACTAGAGATCAGCAGTGACATCACTGAGAATACATCCTATCCATTCACTAGAGATCAGCAGTGACATCACTGAGAATACAGCCTATCCATTCACTAGAGATCAGTAATGACATCACTGAGAATACATCCTATCCATTCACTAGAGATCAGCAGTGACATCACTGAGAATACATCCTATCCATTCATTAGAGATCAGCAGTGACATCACCGAGAATACATCCTATCCATTCACTAGAGATCAGCAGTGACATCACTGAGAATACAGCCTATCCATTCACTAAAGATCAGTAGTGACATCACTGAGAATACATCCTATCCATTCACTAGAGATCAGCAGTGACATCACTGAGAATACATCATATCCATTCACTAGAGATCAGCATTGACATCACTAAGAATACAGCCTATCCATTCACTAGAGATCAGCAGTGACATCACTGAGAATACAGCCTATCCATTCACTAGAGATCAGCAGTGACACCAATGAATAATTATATCTCAATATCTTAACCAAAGCAATATGTAATGTAACTACATGTCCCAGCATACTGCTTTTTTGGAATTATGTCACCAATCATTACCAGCTAGTAGCTGTTGGGAGTTGTAGTATATATAATTGCTGAAGCTAAATCACGATCTTACACTCTGTGACTTCTGGTTTTCTGATTCTGACACAAATGTTCTCAGTTGTATTAGCAGTTCACCCCCTCATGCTAGCACAGCCGCCTCCACCTGTGACTGTAACGGAGGTGCAGAGCAGAAGTCACCCCAAGAAGATGATCAGTCGTGACCATCAGCAGACAATCCGCTTGTCCTAAAATCAGCAGGTGTGACTGTGTACTGCTCCTTTTACACTGTGTGATGTGTGCTAGGGTGACTGTAGTATTCGTGGGCTTGTGTTGTGCAGAGGGTTGTGTTGGGGTGGGTGTAGTGCATGAAGGGATTTTGCAGGGCTGAGTAAATACATTCAGGATTGTGTTGGGCTCAGTAGTGCATAATGCATGCAGGGTTGTGTTGGGATGAACAAGGGGACAGATTTACTAAAGCCCACCAAAATGGGCAGACCTCTAAACAAATTTGTTGCATCTGTCCAGATTGGCTGCCACAGATTTCTGCAGTGCTGTGCCCGTGGGTGGTGCAGCCTAGTGCTGCTGGGTCCTTCCGCCTGTAGGTGTTGGTGTTCGGGCAGTGGTGTTTGCCACACACACACTACGCTTCTAAGGTCAGGGACTCATTTTAAAGAGGTGGTTGAGAAGTTTGCAGGTGGGCTGATAAAGTTTTATTAAAATGAACTTCACGCTAGTTTTGTAAATTATTCTAAGATGCATTAGCTCAATGTTTAATATGTGGATGAGCGGCCATGCATGATGTCATAGATTGAGCTTGAGGAATTGATTTTAGCTACAATTTATACCAATTTCTGCCATAAATTATAGTAAATCTGTCTGTCCATGAGAGGCCACACTACCTCCCACTACACTCCTCCCACTACCATGAGTAGCACAAAAGTAAAGATGGTGGTTGTACAAAAAACGCAAACTATATTATGCCTGAAAACTCCCCCTGTAGTATGTTGTGCAGGGTTATGTTGGATTGTGTATATAGTAAAGCATAATACTTACAAGGCTGTATTGGTCTAAAACTGCAGGACTGTATTAGGGTAAGTGGAATATATGCAGAGTTGTGTTGGACTAAGTGTAATATATGCAAAGTTGTGTTGGGCTAAGTGTACTCTGTGCAGAGTTGTGTTGGGGGGATTGTAGTATATGAAGAGTTGTGTTGGGCTGAGTGTACTCTGTGCAGAGTTGTGTTGGGGGGATTGTAGTATATGAAGAGTTGTGTTGGGCTGAGTGTACTCTGTGCAGAGTTGTGTTGGGAGGATTGTAGTATATGAAGAGTTGTATTGGGCTGAGTGTACTCTGTGCAGAGTTGTGTTGGGAGGATTGTAGTATATGAAGAGTTGTGTTGGGCTGAGTGTACTCCGTGCAGAGTTGAGTTGGGAGGATTGTAGTATATGAAGAGTTGTGTTGGGCTGAGTGTACTCTGTGCAGAGTTGTGTTGGGAGGATTGTAGTATATGAAGAGTTGTGTTGGGCTGAGTGTACTCTGTGCAGAGTTGTGTTGGGAGGATTGTAGTATATGAAGAGTTGTGTTGGGCTGAGTGTACTCTGTGCAGAGTTGTGTTGGGGGGATTGTAGTATATGAAGAGTTGTGTTGGGCTGAGTGTACTCTGTGCAGAGTTGTGTTGGGAGGATTGTAGTATATGAAGAGTTGTGTTGGGCTGAGTGTACTCTGTGCAGAGTTGTGTTGGGGGGATTGTAGTATATGAAGAGTTGTGTTGGGCTGAGTGTACTCCCTGCAGAGTTGTGTTGGGGGGATTGTAGTATATGAAGAGTTGTGTTGGGCTGAGTGTACTCCGTGCAGAGTTGTGTTGGGAGGATTGTAATATATGAAGAGTTGTGTTGGGCTGAGTGTACTCTGTGCAGAGTTGTGTTGGGAGGATTGTAGTATATGAAGAGTTGTGTTGGGCTGAGTGCACTCTGTGTAGAGTTGTGTTGAGCTGAGTGTAGTATATGAAGAGTTGTGTTGGGCTGAGTGTACTCTGTGCAGAGTTGTCTTGGGGGGATTGTAGTATATGAAGAGTTGTGTTGGGCTGAGTTTACTCTGTGCAGAGTTGTCTTGGGGGGGATTGTAGTATATGAAGAGTTTTGTTGGGCTGAGTTTACTTTGTGCAGAGTTGTGTTGGGGGGATTGTAGTATATGAAGAGTTGTGTTGGGCTGAGTGTACTCTGTGCAGAGTTGTGTTGAGCTGAGTGTAGTATATGAAGAGTTTTATTGGGCTGAGTGTAGTATATAAAGAGTTTTGTTGGGCTGAGTGTAGTATATAAAGAGTTGTGTTGGGCTGAGTGTAGTATGTGCAGAACTGTGTTAAGCTGAGTGTAATATATAAAGAGTTGTGTTGGGCAGAGTGTATTATATGCAGAGTTGTGTTGGGCTGAGTGCAGTATATAAAGAGTTTTGTTGGGATGAGTGTAGTATATAAAGAGTTGTGTTGGGTTGAGTGTAGTGTGTGAAGAATTGTGTTAAGCTGAGTGTAATATATAAAGAGTTGTGTTGGGCAGAGTGTAGGATATGCAGAGTTGTGTTGGGCTGAGTGTTATAAAGAGTTGTGTTGGGCAGAGTGTAGGATATGCAGAGTTGTGTTGGGCTGAGTGTAGTATATAAAGAGTTGTGTTGGGCTGAGTGTAGTATATAAAGAGTTGTGTTGGGCTGAGTGTACTCTGTGCAGAGTTGTGTTGAGCTGAGTGAGGTATATGCAGAGTTGTGTTGGGCTGAGTGTAGCATATAAACAGTTGTGTTGGGCTGAGTGTAATATATAAACAGTTGGGTTGGGCTGAGTGTAGTATGTGCAGAGTTGTGTTGGGCTGAGTGTAATATATAAAGAGTTGTGTTGGGCAGAGTGTAGGATATGCAGAGTTGTGTTGGGCTGAGTGTAGTATATAAAGAGTTGTGTTAAACTGAGTGTGGTATATGTAGAGTTGTGTTGGGCTGAGTGTAGTATGTGCAGAGTTGTGTTGGGCTGAGTGTAATATATAAAGAGTTGTGTTGGGCAGAGTGTAGGATATGCAGAGTTGTGTTGGGCTGAGTGTAGTATATAAAGAGTTGTGTTGAACTGAGTGTAGTATATGAAGAGTTGTTTTGGGCTGAGTGTACTCTGTGCAGAGTTGTGTTGAGCTGAGTGTAGTATATAAAGAGTTGTGTTGGGCTAAGTGTAGTATATAAAGAGTTGTGTGGGGCTGAGTATAGTATATATAGAGTTGTGTAGTGTATGGTATAGTGTTGTCAATTGGATGTATATAGTGACTTTGTATTTTCATTGCTGTGTCCTGTATCCAATGTTGGGATATGTATCCTGTGTAGTGTACATTGTATTGTGTTGCTTACAGAGTTGTATCCTGTGCTGTGTAGTGTATATGACATAGTATAGTGTGTTGTTATTTTAGACTGGGTAGTGTTGTATTCTGTGCTGTGTAGTATCTAGGGTATAGTGCTTGTGTTGTGTAGTATGTGCAGTGTAGTGCTATGTATCCTATGTTGTGTGCAGTAGAATGTTGCATAACATTTGCTATGTAGTGTATACTATAAAGTGGTCTTTATTCTGTACTGTGCCATGTATATCATGTTGTGTAAATGGTGTAGTGTTGTTTAAGTATGTGGTTGTGTATCCTGTGTAATGCACTATGCACTACTGTGTAGGGTTGTGTATAGCATATTGTTGGGTCTCCCAAGTTGTACAGTCTATACAGTATAGTGTTGTATACACTCTAGTGTATTCAATGTAATGTAGGGTTTTCCAGTGTGTACACTGTAGTGCAGTGTTGTGTATACAGTGTAGTGTATATGGTATACAGTGCAGTGTACACAATATAGTGTTGTGCGTATGGTGTATTGTGGTGTTGTGTATATGGTGTAGTGTTTCCAGTGTAGTGTTTATGGAGTGCAGTGCTGTGTATACAGTGAGGTGTTGTGCAGTTCATACAGTGTAGTGTATACTGTGTAGTGTATATAATGTAGTATAGTGTTGTGCAGTGTATCCGGTGTAGTGTTTACAATGTAGTGTTGAGCAGTGTGTACAGTGTAGCATAGTGTATAGAGTGTAGAATAGTATACTGTTGTGCAGTGTATCAGATGTAGTGTATCAGTGTATCCCGTGTAGTGTATACTAGGTAGTGTTGAACAGTGTGTACAGTGTAGTGTACACAGTGTTGTGTTGAGTAGTGTGCACAGTGTAGTGTATACGGTGTAGTGTATATAATGTAGTATAGTGTTGTGCAGTGTATCTGTTGGTGAATAAAATGTAGTGTTGAGCAGTGTGTACAGTGTAGCATAGTGTATAGAGTGTAGTATAATGTGCAGTATATATGGTGTAGTGTATACAATGTAGTGTTGATCAGTGTGTACAGTGTAGTGTATACAGTGTAGTGTATACAGTGTTGTGTTAAACAGTGTGCACAGTGTAGTGTATACGAAGTAGTGTATATAATGTAGTATAGTCTTGTGCAGTGTATCCAGTGTAGTGTACACAATGTAGTGTTGAGCAGTGTGTACAGTGCAGCATAGTGTATAGAGTGTAGTATAGTGTAGTGCAGTGTAGTTTTATAGTGTAGTATAGTGTTGTGCAGTGTATCCGGTGTAGTGTATACAATGTAGTGTTGAGCAGTGTGTACAGTGTAGTGTATACGGTGTAGTTTATATACTGTAATACAGTGTTGTGCAGTGTATCCAATGTAGTGTAAACAATGTACAGGTGGGCCATTTATATGGATACACCTTAATAAATTGGGAATGGTTGGTGATATTAACTTCCTGTTTGTGGCACATTAGTATATGTGAGGGGGGAAACTTTTCAAGATGGGTGGTGACCATGGCGGCCATTTTGAAGTCGGCCATTTTGAATCTAACGTTTGTTTTTTTCAATAGGAAAAGGATCATGTGACACATCAAACATATTGGGAATTTCACAAGAAATACAATGATGTGCTTGGTTTTAACGTAACTTTATTCTTTCATGAGTTATTTACAAGTTTCTGACCACGTATAAAATGTGTTCAATGTGCTGCCCATTGTGTTGGATTGTCAATGTAACCCTCTTCTCCCACTCTTCACACACTGATAGCAACACTGCAGGAGAAATGCTAGAACAGGCTTCCAGTATCCGTATACACTGCTATATACTACTATATACACCGCAGGAGAAATGCTAGAACAGGCTTCCAGTATCCATATACACTGCTATATACTACTATATACACCGCAGGAGAAATGCTAGCACAGGCTTCCAGTATCCCTATACACTGCTATATACTACTATATACACCGCAGGAGAAATGCTAGCACAGGCTTCCAGTATCCATAGTTTCAGGTGCTGCAGAATGGGCAAAACAAAATTTGGAACAGGACCCTCAGTTTACGCAGAAGATTTTGTTCAGTGATGAGGCAAACTTTTATGTGAATAGTGAAGTTAACAAACAAAACCACAGCTATTGGTCTGACACTAACCCACATTGTATAGATCCCTCCAAGACTGTTGGAACACAAAAATTGATGGTATAATGTGGTATATGGGGTACAAAGATAGTGGGGCCATTCTTCATCAATGGAAACCTCAAGGCCACTGGATATGCGAAATTGCTACATGATGATGTGTTTCCCTCTTTATGCACTGAAGCTGGCACGTTCCCTGAGTTTTTCCAGCAAGATGGTGCACCACCACATTATGGGTGTGAGGTCTGAGCATTCCTAGATGAACAGTTTCCTGGAAAGTAGATTGGTCGTTGTGGGCCAGTTGAATGGCCCCCAAGGTCTCCCGATCTGACCCCCTTAGACTTCTATCTTTGGGGTCATCTGAAGGCAATTGTCTATGCTGTGAAGATACGAGATGTGCAGCACCTGAAACTACGGATACTGGAAGCCTGTGCTAGCATTTCTCCTGCGTGTATATAGTAGTATATAGCAGTGTATACGGATACTGGAAGCCTGTGCTAGCATTTCTCCTGCAGTGTTGCTATCAGTGTGTGAAGAGTGGGAGAAGAGGGTTGCATCGACAATCTAACACAATGGGCAGCACATTGAACACATTTTATAAGTGGTCAGAAACTTATAAATAACTCATGAAAGAATAAAGTTACGTTAAAACCAAGCACATCATTGTTTTTCTTGTGAAATTTCCAATAAGTTTGATGTGTCAGATGACCCTCTTCCTATTGAAAAAACAAAAGTTGGATTCAAAATGGCCGACTTCAAAATGGCCGCCATGGTCACCAACCATCTTGAAAAGTTTCCCCCCTCACATATACTAATGTGCTACAAACAGGAAGTTAATATCACCAACCATTCCTATTTTATTAAGGTGTATCCATAGAAATGGCCCACCCTGTAGTGTTGAGCAGTGTGTACAGTGTAGCATAGTGAATAGAGTGTAGCATAGTGTATAGAGTGTGGTATAGTGTAGTGCAGTGTACCAGATGTAGTGTATCCAGTGTAGTGTATACAATGTAGTGTTTAGCAGTGTGTACAGTGTAGCATAGTGTATAGAGTGTAGTATAATGTTGTGCAGTGTAGCATAGTGTATAGAGTGTGTAGTATAGTGTTGTGCAGTGTATCCGGTGTAGTATTCACAGTGTAGTGTTGAGCAGTGTGTACAGTGTAGCATAGTGTATAGAGTGTAGTATAGTGTAGTGCAATGTATACAGTGTAGTGTATAGAGTATAGTGTAGTGCAGTGTATACAGTGTGGTGTAGTGCAGTGTATCCGGTGTAGTGTACACAATGTAGTGTTGAGCAGTGTGTACAGTGTAGCATAGTGAATAGAGTGTAGCATAGTGTATAGAGTGTGGTATAGTGTAGTGCAGTGTACCAGATGTAGTGTATCCAGTGTAGTGTATACAATGTAGTGTTTAGCAGTGTGTACAGTGTAGCATAGTGTATAGAGTGTAGTATAATGTTGTGCAGTGTAGCATAGTGTATAGAGTGTGTAGTATAGTGTTGTGCAGTGTATCCGGTGTAGTATTCACAGTGTAGTGTTGAGCAGTGTGTACAGTGTAGCATAGTGTATAGAGTGTAGTATAGTGTAGTGCAGTGTATACAGTGTGGTGTAGTGCAGTGTATCCGGTGTAGTGTACACAATGTAGTGTTGAGCAGTGTTTACAGTGTAGCATAGTGTATAGAGTGTAGCATAGTGTAGTGCAGTGTATCTAGTGTAGTGTATACAATGTAGTGTTGAACAGTGTGTACAGTGTAGTGTATACAGTGTTGTGTTGAGCATTGTGCACAGTGCAGTATATACGAAGTAGTGTATATAACGTAGTATAGTGTTGTGCAGTGTATCCAGTGTAGTGTATAACATGTAGTGTTGAGCAGTGTGTACAGTGTAGCATAGTGTATAGAGTGTAGTATAGTGTTGTGCAGTGTATTTAGTGTAGTGTACACAATGTAGTGTTGAACAATGTGTACAGTGTTGTGTATACAGTGTTGTGTTGAGCATTGTGCACAGTGCAGTATATACGAAGTAGTGTATATAACGTAGTATAGTGTTGTGCAGTGTATCCAGTGTAGTGTATAACATGTAGTGTTGAGCAGTGTGTACAGTGTAGCATAGTGTATAGAGTGTAGTATAGTGTTGTGCAGTGTATCAGGTGTAGTGTATACAATGTAGTGTTGAGCAGTGTGTACAGTATAGCATAGTGTATATAGTGTAGTGCAATGTATCAGATGTAGTGTATCGGTGTATCTGGTGTAGTGTATACAATGTAGTGTTGAACAGTGCGTACAGTGTAGTGTATATAGTGTAGTGTATATAGTGTAGTGTATACAATGTAGTGTTTAGCAGTGTGTACAGTGTAGTGTATATGGTGTAGTGTATACAGTGTTGTGTTGAGCAGTGTGTACTGTGTAGTGTATACAGTGTTGTGTTGAGCAGTGGGCACAGTGTAGCATAGTGTATATAATGTAGAATAGTGTTGTGCAGTGTATCCAGTGTAGTGTATACAATGTAGTGTTGAGCAGTGTGTACAGTGTAGCATAGTCTATTGAGTGTAGTATAGTGTTGTGCAGTGTATACAATGTAGTGTATATAATGTAGTAGTGTTGTGCAGTGTATCCGGTGTAGTGTACACAGTGTAGTGTTTGAGCAGTGTGTACAGTGTAGCATAGTGTTTGAGTGTAGTGCAGTGTATACAAAGTAGTGTATAGAGTATAGTATAGTATAGTGTATAGAGTGTAGTGCAGTGCAGTGTGTACAGTGTAGTGTATAGAGTGTAGTGTAGTGCAGTGTGTAGAGTGTAGTGTATAGAATGTAGTATAGCGTAGTGCAGTGTATCCGGTGTAGTGTATAGAGTGTAGTATAGTGTAGTGCAGTGTGTACATTGTAGTGTATAGAGTGTAGTATAGTGTAGTGCAGTGTGTACAGTGCAGTGTATAGAGTGTAGTATAGTGTAGTGCAGTGTATAGAGTGTAGTATAGTGTAGTGCAGTGTGTACAGTGCAGTGTATAGAGTGTAGTGTATAGAGTGTAGTATAGTGTAGTGCAGTGTGTACAGTGCAGTGTATAGAGTGTAGTGTATAGAGTGTAGTATAGTGTAGTGCAGTGTATAGAGTGTAGTATAGTGTAGTGCAGTGTATAGAGTGTAGTATAGTGTAGTGCAGTGTGTACAGTGCAGTGTATAGAGTGTAGTGTAGTGTAGTGCAGTGTATAGAGTGTAATGTATAGAGTGTAGTGTAGTGCAGTGTATCCGGTGTAGTGTATAGAGTGTAGTATAGTGTAGTGCAGTGTATAGAGTGTAGTGTAGTGTATAGAGTGTAGGGCAGTGTATAGAGTGTAGTATAGTGTAGTGCAGTGTGAACAGTGCAGTGTATAGAGTGTAGCGTATAGAGTGTAGTATAGTGTAGTGCAGTGTGTACAGTGTTGTGTATAGAGTGTAGTATAGTGTAGTGCAGTGTATAGAGTGTAATGTATAGAGTGTAGTGCAGTGTATCCGGTGTAGTGTATAGAGTGTAGTATAGTGTAGTGCAGTGTATAGAGTGTAGTGCAGTGTATAGAGTGTAGGGCAGTGTATAGAGTGTAGTATAGTGTAGTGCAGTGTGAACAGTGCAGTGTATAGAGTGTAGCGTATAGAGTGTAGTATAGTGTAGTGCAGTGTGTACAGTGTTGTGTATAGAGTGTAGTATAGTGTAGTGCAGTGTATAGAGTGTAATGTATAGAGTGTAGTGCAGTGTATCCGGTGTAGTGTATAGAGTGTAGTATAGTGTAGTACAGTGTGTACAGTGTAGTGTATATAGTGTAGTATAGTGTAGTGTAGTGTATAGAGTGTAGTGCAGTGTGTACAGTGCAGTGTTTACAGTGTAGTGTATAGAGTGTAGTATAGTGTAGTGCAGTGTGTACAGTGCAGTGTATAGAGCGTAGTATAGTGTAGTGCAGTGTGTACAGTGTAGTGTATATAGTGTAGTATAGTGTAGTGCAGTGTATAGAGTGTATTATAGTGTAGTGCAGTGTATAGAGCAGTGGTTCTTAATCTGGGTTCGATCGAACCCCAGGGGGTTCGGCGGGGGAGGTCGCAACAGGATGGGCAAACCAAGCAATTGCTTGGGGCCCCGAGCGGAGCCGTTGTTTGCCCGTCCTGTAGCGACGGGGCAATTCCCCCATCACAATTTACTCCCTATGGCCCTGCGTTAAGTTTAAAAATGCAGGGCCGCCGGGACATTGCGCATGCCGGGACGTCACTGACGTCCCATGCGTGCGCCCATGGAAACGAAGGCGCTGAGGACCGGAGGATAGAGAAGGAGGAAGACGCGCGCTGGCCAGCTTGGTAAGTGACCAGCGGCACGTCATCTTCGGTGCTCCGACCACCGGTCCCGAGACCTGCTGCTATAGCCGGAGTGGTGGTCGGAGCACTGAAGTGGGCAGTACACAGGCATACAGCCTCCAGCCATACAGTGTATATGGCTGGAGGCTGTATGTCTGTGGGGGAACACTGCCTACATCAGTGGTCTTCAACCTGTGGACCTCCAGAAGTTGCAAAACTACAACTCCCAGCATGTAGTTTTGCAACATCTGGAGGTCCGCAGGTTGAAGACCAATGGCCTACATAATGTGCGGGAACACTGCCTGCCTAATGTGGGGGAACACTGCCTGCCTAATGTGGGGGAACCCTGCCTGCCTAATGTGGGGGAACACTGCCTGCCTAATGTGGGGGAACACTGCCTGCCTAATGTGGGGGAACACTGCCTGCCTAATGTGGGGGAACACTGCCTGCCTAATGTGGGGGAACACTGCCTGCCTAATGTGGGGGAACACTGCCTGCCTAATGTGGGGGGAAGACTGCCTGCCTAATGTGGGGGAACTCTGTCTGCCTAATGTGGGGGAACACTGCCTGCTTACTGTGGGGGAACACTGCCTGCCTAATGTGGGGGAACACTGCCTGCCTAATGTGGGGGAACTCTGTCTGCCTAATGTGGGGGAACACTGCCTGCCTAATGTGGGGGAACACTGCCTGCCTAATGTGGGGGAACACTGCCTGCCTAATGTGGGGGAACTCTGTCTGCCTAATATGGGGGGAACACTGCCTGCCTAATGTGGGGGAACACTGCCTGCCTAATGTGGGGGAACTCTGTCTGCCTAATATGGGGGAACACTGCCTGCCTAATGTGGGGGGACACTGCCTGCCTAAAGTGGGGGAACACTGCCTGCTTAATGTGGGGGAACACTGCCATTGTTGCAAGAGTGGCACTTGCCAAGGTAAAGCCGCGCATTTCTGAACTGGTCTCTGAAAGACAACAGCAGAAGTCACACTGATTTGCAGTAAATATTCATTATGTTTTTGTGTGAAAATCATGTTTTCATAGTTTTGTTCTTTGTTCTTAATGGTTTTGTTCATTTTGTGCACCTGTGTATAAATATATACTTAAATATATACCTCCTATGTTTTGAATTTGAAAAAATCTTTTTTTTTTTCCAATTAAGAGGGGTTCGGTGAATGCGCATATGAAACTGGTGGGGTTCAGTACCTCCAACAAGGTTAGGAACCACTGGTATAGAGTGTAATGTATAGAGTGTAGTGTAGTGCAGTGCATTCGGTGTAGTGTATAGAGTGTAGTATAGTGTAGTGCAGTGTATAGAGTGTAGTGTAGTGTATAGAGTGTAGTGTAGTGTAGTGTAGTGCAGTGCATCCAGTGTAGTGTATAGAGTGTAGTATAGTGTAGTGCAGTGTATAGAGTGTAGTGTAGTGTATAGAGTGTAGTATAGTGTTTTGCAGTGTGTATAGTGCAATGTATCCGGTGTAGTGTATAGAGTGTAGTATAATGTAGTGCAGTGTGTACAGTGTAGTGTATATAGTGTAGTATAGTGTAGTGCAGTGTATAGAGTGTAGTATAGTGTAGTGCAGTGTGTACAGAGAAGTGTATATAGTGTAGTATAGTGTAGTGCAGTGTATAGAGTGTAGTATAGTGTAGTGCAGTGTGTACAGTGTAGTGTATATAGTGTAGTATAGTGTAGTGTAGTGTATAGAGTGTAGTGCAGTGTGTACAGTGTAGTGTATACAGTGTAGTATAGTGTAGTGCAGTGTGTACAGTGCACTGTATAGAGTGTAGCGTATAGAGTGTAGTACAGTGTGTACAGTGTAGTGTATAGAGTGTAGTGCAGTGTGTACAGTGCAGTGTATAGAGTGTAGTGTATAGAGTGTAGTATAGTGTAGTGTAGTCTATAGAGTGTAGTATAGTGTAGTGCACTGTATAGAGTGTAGTATAGTGTAGTGCAGTGTGTACAGTGTAGTGTATATAGTGTAGTATAGTGTGGTGCAGTGTATAGAGTGTAGTGCAGTGTGTACAGTGCAGTGTATAAAGTGTAGTGTATAGAGTGTAGTATAGTGTAGTGCAGTGTGTACAGTGTAGTGTATAGAGTGTAGTGCAGTGTGTACAGTGCAGTGTATAGAGTGTAGTGTATAAAGTGTACTATAGTGTAGTGCAGTGTGTACAGTATAGTGTATATAGTGTAGTGTAGTGTAGTGAAGTGTGTACAGTGTAGTGTATATAGTGTAGTATAGTGTAGTGCAGTGTGTACAGTGTAGTGTATAGAGTGTAGTGCAGTGTGTACAGTACAGTGTATAGAGTGAAGTGTATAGAGTGTAGTGTATAGAGTGTAGTATAGTGTAGTGCAGTGTGTACAGTGTAGTGTATATAGTGTAGTATAGTGTAGTGCAGTGTGTACAATGTAGTGTATATAGTGTAGTGCAGTGTATAGAGTGTAGTGCAGGGTGTACAGTGCAGTGTATAGAGTGTAGTATAGTGTAGTGCAGTGTGTACAGTGTAGTGTATAGAGTGTAGTGCAGTGTGTACAGTGCAGTGTATAGAGTGTAGTGTATAGAGTGTAGTATAGTGTAGTGCAGTGTATAGAGTGTAGTATAGTGTAGTGTATAGAGTGTAGTGTAGTGTATAGAGTGTAGTGTATAGAGTGTAGTATAGTGTAGTGCAGTGTATAGAGTGTAGTGTAGTGTATAGAGTGTAGTATAGTGTAGTGAAGTATAGAGTGTAGTGTAGTGTATAGAGTGTAGTATAGTGTGTACAGTGTAGTGTATAGAGTGTAGTGCAGTGTGTACAGTGCAGTGTATAGAGTGTAGTGTATAGAGTGTAGTATAGTGTAGTGTAGTCTATAGAGTGTAGTATAGTGTAGTGCACTGTATAGAGTGTAGTATAGTGTAGTGCAGTGTGTACAGTGTAGTGTATATAGTGTAGTATAGTGTGGTGCAGTGTATAGAGTGTAGTGCAGTGTGTACAGTGCAGTGTATAAAGTGTAGTGTATAGAGTGTAGTATAGTGTAGTGCAGTGTGTACAGTGTAGTGTATAGAGTGTAGTGCAGTGTGTACAGTGCAGTGTATAGAGTGTAGTGTATAAAGTGTACTATAGTGTAGTGCAGTGTGTACAGTATAGTGTATATAGTGTAGTGTAGTGTAGTGAAGTGTGTACAGTGTAGTGTATATAGTGTAGTATAGTGTAGTGCAGTGTGTACAGTGTAGTGTATAGAGTGTAGTGCAGTGTGTACAGTACAGTGTATAGAGTGAAGTGTATAGAGTGTAGTGTATAGAGTGTAGTATAGTGTAGTGCAGTGTGTACAGTGTAGTGTATATAGTGTAGTATAGTGTAGTGCAGTGTGTACAATGTAGTGTATATAGTGTAGTGCAGTGTATAGAGTGTAGTGCAGGGTGTACAGTGCAGTGTATAGAGTGTAGTATAGTGTAGTGCAGTGTGTACAGTGTAGTGTATAGAGTGTAGTGCAGTGTGTACAGTGCAGTGTATAGAGTGTAGTGTATAGAGTGTAGTATAGTGTAGTGCAGTGTATAGAGTGTAGTATAGTGTAGTGTATAGAGTGTAGTGTAGTGTATAGAGTGTGTTGTATATAGTGTAGTATAGTGTAATGCAGTGTATAGAGTGTAGTGTAGTGTATAGAGTGTAGTATAGTGTAGTGAAGTATAGAGTGTAGTGTAGTGTATAGAGTGTAGTATAGTGTAATGCAGTGTATCTGGTGTAGTGTATAGAGTGTAGTATAGTGTAGTGTATAGAGTGCAGTGTAGTGTATAGAGTGTAGTGTATAGAGTGTAGTATAGTGTAGTGCAGTGTATAGAGTGTAGTGTAGTGTATAGAGTGTAGCGTAGTGTAGTGCAGTGTATCCGGTGTAGTGTATAGAGTGTAGTGTATAGAGTGTAGTATAGTGTAGTGTAGTGTATCCGGTGTAGTGTATAGAGTGTAGTGTATAGAGTGTAGTATAGTGTAGTGTATCCAGTGTAGTGTATAGTGTAGTGTATAGAGTGTAGTATAGTGTATAGAGTGTAGTATAGTGTAGTGTATAGTGTAGTGAGTGTAGTGTATAGAGTGTAGTATAGTGTAGTGTATAGAGTGTAGTATAGTGTAGTGCAGTGTGTACAGTGTAGTGTATATAGTGTTGTATAGTGTAGTGCAGTGTGTACAGTGTAGTGTATATAGTGTAGTGTATAGAGTGTAGTGCAGTGTATAGAGTGTACTGTAGTGTATAGAGTGTAGTATAGTGTAGTGCAGTGTGTACAGTGTAGTGTATATAGTGTTGTATAGTGTAGTGCAGTGTATATAGTGTAGTGTATATAGTGTAGTGCAGTGTATAGAGTGTAGTGTATAGAGTGTAGCGTAGTGTAGTGCAGTGTATAGAGTGTAGTGTATAGAGTGTAGCGTAGAGTAGTGCAGTGTATAGAGTGTAGTGTAGTGTATAGAGTGTAGTATAGTGTAGTGTATAGAGTGTAGCGTAGTGTAGTGCAGTGTAGTGTATATAGTGTAGTGCAGTGTATAGAGTGTAGTGTAGTGTATAGAGTGTAGTATAGTGTAGAGTATAGAGTGTAGCGTAGTGTAGTGCAGTGTAGTGTATATAGTGTAGTGCAGTGTATAGAGTGTAGTGTATAGAGTGTAGCGTAGTGTAGTGCAGTGTATAGAGTGTAGTGTAGTGTATAGAGTGTAGTATAGTGTAGTGTATAGAGTGTAGCGTAGTGTAGTGTATATAGTGTAGTGCAGTGTATAGAGTGTAGTGTATAGAGTGTAGCGTAGTGTAGTGCAGTGTATAGAGTGTAGTATATAGAGTGTAGCGTAGTGTAGTGCAGTGTATAGAGTGTAGTGTAGTGTATAGAGTGTAGTATAGTGTAGTGTATAGTGTAGCGTAGTGTAGTGCAGTGTAGTGTATATAGTGTAGTGCAGTGTATAGAGTGTAGTGTATAGAGTGTAGTATAGTGCAGTGTATAGAGTGTAGCATAGTGTAGTGCAGTGTAGTGTATAGAGTGTAGCGTAGTGTAGTGCAGTGTATAGAGTGTAGTGTATAGAGTGTAGCATAGTGTAGTGCAGTGTATAGAGTGTAACGTAGTGTAGTGCAGTGTAGTGTATAGAGTGTAGCGTAGTGTAGTGCAGTGTATAGAGTGTAGTGTATAGAGTGTAGCGTAGTGTAGTGCAGTGTATAGAGTGTAGTGTATAGAGTGTAGCGTAGTGTAGTGCAGTGTATAGAGTGTAGCGTAGTGTAGTGCAGTGTATAGAGTGTAGTGTATAGAGTGTAGCGTAGTGTAGTGCAGTGTATAGAGTGTAGTGTAGTGTATAGAGTGTAGTATAGTGTATAGAGTGTAGTATAGTGTAGTGTATAGAGTGTAGTATAGTGTAGTGTATCCGGTGTAGTGTATAGTGTAGTGTATAGAGTGTAGTATAGTGTATAGAGTGTAGTATAGTGTAGTGTATAGTGTAGTGAGTGTAGTGTATAGAGTGTAGTATAGTGTAGTGTATAGAGTGTAGTATAGTGTAGTGCAGTGTGTACAGTGTAGTGTATATAGTGTTGTATAGTGTAGTGCAGTGTGTACAGTGTAGTGTATATAGTGTAGTGTATAGAGTGTAGTGCAGTGTATAGAGTGTACTGTAGTGTATAGAGTGTAGTACAGTGTAGTGTATATAGTGTTGTATAGTGTAGTGCAGTGTGTACAGTGTAGTGTATATAGTGTAGTGTATAGAGTGTAGTGTATAGAGTGTAGTATAGTGTAGTGTATAGAGTGTAGCGTAGTGTAGTGTATATAGTGTAGTGCAGTGTATAGAGTGTAGTGTATAGAGTGTAGCGTAGTGTAGTGCAGTGTATAGTGTAGTGTATAGAGTGTAGCGTAGTGTAGTGCAGTGTATAGAGTGTAGTGTAGTGTATAGAGTGTAGTATAGTGTAGTGTATAGTGTAGCGTAGTGTAGTGCAGTGTAGTGTATATAGTGTAGTGCAGTGTATAGAGTGTAGTGTAGTGTATAGAGTGTAGTATAGTGCAGTGTATAGAGTGTAGCGTAGTGTATAGAGTGTAGCGTAGTGTAGTGCAGTGTATAGAGTGTAGTGTATACAGTGTAGCGTAGTGTAGTGCAGTGTATAGAGTGTAGTGCAGTGTAGTGTATAGAGTGTAGCGTAGTGTAGTGCAGTGTATAGAGTGTAGTGTATAGAGTGTAGCGTAGTGTAGTGTAGAGAGTGTAGTGTATAGAGTGTAGCGTAGTGTAGTGCAGTGTATAGAGTGTAGCGTAGTGTAGTGCAGTGTATAGAGTGTGGTGTATAGAGTGTAGCGTAGTGTAGTGCAGTGTATAGAGTGTAGTGCAGTGTATAGAGTGTAGTATAGTGTAGTGTATAGAGTGTAGCGTAGTGTAGTGCAGTGTATAGAGTGTAGTGTAGTGTATAGAGTGTAGTATAGTGTAGTGTATAGAGTGTAGCGTAGTGTAGTGCAGTGTATAGAGTGTAGTGTAGTGCAGTGTATAGAGTGTAGTGTATAGAGTGTAGCGTAGTGTAGTGCAGTGTATAGAGTGTAGCGTAGTGTAGTGCAGTGTATAGAGTGTAGTGTATAGAGTGTAGTGTAGTGTAGTGCAGTGTATAGAGTGTAGCGTAGTGTAGTGCAGTGTATAGAGTGTAGTGTATAGAGTGTAGTATAGTGAAGTGTATAGAGTGTAGCGTAGTGTAGTGCAGTGTATAGAGTGTAGTGTAGTGCAGTGTATAGAGTGTAGTGTATAGAGTGTAGCGTAGTGTAGTGCAGTGTATAGAGTGTAGTGTAGTGTATAGAGTGTAGTATAGTGTAGTGTATAGAGTGTAGCGTAGTGTAGTGCAGTGTATAGAGTGTAGCGTAGTGTAGTGCAGTGTATAGAGTGTAGTGTATAGAGTGTAGCGTAGTGTACTGCAGTGTATGTAGTGTAGTGTATAGAGTGTAGTATAGTGTAGTGTATAGAGTGTAGCGTAGTGTAGTGCAGTGTATAGAGTGTAGTGTAGTGTATAGAGTGTAGTATAGTGTAGTGTATAGAGTGTAGCGTAGTGTAGTGCAGTGTATAGAGTGTAGTGTAGTGCAGTGTATAGAGTGTAGTGTATAGAGTGTAGTGTAGTGCAGTGTATAGAGTGTAGTGTATAGAGTGTAGCGTAGTGCAGTGTATAGAGTGTAGTGTAGTGCAGTGTAGTATAGTACAGTGTATAGAGTGTAGCGTAGTGTAGTGCAGTGTAGTGTACACAGTGTTGTGCGGACACATTCCTGCACTCCCCTCCTCTCCGGTGTTGTATTCCTGTCACGTCCAGTTGAGGTGTCACATTATATCACACACTATAGAAATACAATGTCCCCATCCGTCCCTCGGTGAGGGGCCCCGGGAGCTGACACTCACCCACTCCGTATTTCTCTTCTTCAGTTGGGGACCACATCGTCCCGGCCGCCCGAGGGTGCGATCACAGTGTCCGGAGCATGAGGGTGCAGGATTACCCGGACTGGCGGGCAGCGGGGGGCCCCAAGAGTGCCGAAGGGGCCCGGTAGAGCCGCATGTCCTCCGCGCTGTATACACTCTCTTACTGGGGATGATGCACCGACAGCAGCGGAAGGAGGAGAAGGAGGAGCGGAGGGGACGGCGGCGGCGACCAGGAGAGGAGGGAGAGAGGAGGGGAGAGAAGAGGCCCTGGCAGCCCCCGCCGCCTCCCAGTACTGGTACAGGTGTCTGTATGTATGTATACCGCCGGTACTACCGCACCTGCTGCACACTATGTGCCCCCTCCCCGTGAACTATATACAACCCCTGTACTATATCATATACACCGCCCCTGCTATATATTATACAACCCCTGTACTATATATATATATATATATATATATATATATATATATATATATCACCTCTACTATACCATATACATCCTCTGTACTACATATAATATACAACCCCTGTACTATATATAGATAGATATATATTATACATCACCTCTACTATATCATATACACCGCCCCTGCTATATATTATACAACCCCATGTACTATATATCTATATCTATCTATCTATCTATATATATATATATATATTATACATCACCTCTACTATATCATATACACCGCCCCTGCTATATATTATACAACCCCTGTACTATATATATATATATATCACCTCTACTATACCATATACATCCTCTGTACTACATATAATATACAACCCCTGTACTATATATAGATAGATATATATTATACATCACCTCTACTATATCATATACACCGCCCCTGCTATATATTATACAACCCCATGTACTATATATCTATATCTATCTATCTATCTATATATATATATATATATATATATATATTATACATCACCTCTACTATATCATATACACCGCCCCTGCTATATATTATACAACCCCTGTACTATATATATATATATATATATATCACCTCTACTATACCATATACATCCTCTGTACTACATATAATATACAACCCCTGTACTATATATATATATATACATCACCTCTACTATATCATATACACCGCCCCTGCTATATATTATACAACCCCTGTACTATATATCTATTTATCTATCTATCCCTGTACTATCTATCTATCTATATATATATATATATATATATTATACATCAACTCTACTATATCATATACACCGCCCCTGCTTTATATTATACAACCCCTGTACTATATATCTATCTATCTATCTATATATATATATATATATATATATATTATACATCACCTCTACTATATCATATACACCGCCCCTGCTATATATTATAC